>NC_142695.1:36561758-37215508 GCF_029641045.1 Salvia hispanica | reverse complement strand
GGTCAATATGTCAAAATTGAAAAAAAAATCAAAATATCCTCAATTGAAAATTAAATAGTGCGTGTATTTAAATATGATTAACTTAGGCCCAACAGCCCAATTATCAATTACTATTTGAAGCCCATTTAAATTCACTTTCAGTCATCGGCAACTTCTTCCCCAATTTTAATAGGGTAAACTGCCTCTAAAATCGTCAACTTTCACAAAAGGCTGGTATTTTCCGTGAACTTTAAAAGTTGCACGAAAAATCGCAAACTTTGCTCCCGTGTGCAAATTTCCCGAGTCGAGTATTCCGGCTATGTAGAGTGGTGACGTGTGTAATTGTCTGACGTGGATGATGATGTGGACGCTAATGTGTGCAATGACATGGAATTTAAATTTTATAAATTTAAAATCATATTTTAAAAAGCAAAATCCCCAAATTGCGTAAGTGTGGCTCTTCCCCGACAACAAAAAATTGACGCCGCGAGCTCTAACCCTAACATAGAATCATACGTGAAGCAGGTTTGAAATGAGTGATGAAGTAAGTGCAGTGTTCTACTCTGAGATCAATCACATGCTTCCACCCAACTCTTCAAGCTTTCCAGTAAATGACCCCTCTCACTCTCTCTCTACAATGCAGCTTTCTTCGCTCCCGTTTTCCCTATTTAAAAGCTCCGTAGCTGTCTCTGCGCTTTAATTCATCACCAAAATGTGGCAATTCATTGTAGCACCTGCGGCAGCAGCAGGATCTGGGATTTTAGCCAAGAAATTCATTACCCCCAAAATACCTAGATTCTGCTGAAACTAAATCTTCACCGCCACAAGATTTAGTCTTCGAATCAAATGATACACTCAAAGAAAGCACTAATCAAGAGAATGCAGACACCCTCGTCGACGAGGCTGCGATCTTCAGGTTTTCGAAATAAACCCAAAATCGAATCTGACTTTCAAAAAAGCTAACCTTGTTTTTATCGAAATTGTCTGGACGGTGATTTTCGGATGGTGATGTTCTCTCGCGGTGGTGATGTTCCCAGAGATCTCAGCGCGATTTTGGTGTTTAGGTGAAGATAGAAATTTTAATTTTTTTCTTCCATAAATACATATTGAGTTTTTTTAATAATTCGAAATAATATGAGTTTCTTTAATAATTTTTTTTAGAATAACACAAAACGTCGTTTTGTGTTCCGGCTGCCTAGTCATGCTTCCGGCTGCCACATAAGATAAGTTAATACCGGAAAATTTCAGGGTCGGGTCACTCGGGAAATTTGCACAACCCGGCAAAGTTTGCGATTTTTCGTGCAACTTTTAAAGTTCACGGGAAATACCAGCCTTTTGTGAAAGTTGACGATTTTGGAGGCAGTTTACCCATTTTAATATTAGGAAAATCAATTTTAACCCTATGCTTTTTATTTTTAAAAAAATTTCTATATGAGTTGGTAGAGATTCGTGTAGAAATTTCTATAATATTAGTAAACTTTGGCAGAGATTCGTGTGGAAGGACTTTGTCCCTCCAAAATACTCGTTCACGACATGGCAGGCCCTCAAGGGCCGACTACTGATGAGGGACAGACTTGGGTTCAAGAACATTGACCAGCGATGCCCACTTTGTTTGTCATACACGGAGTCCGTGGAACATCTATTCTTTAAGTGTGACAAAACGAGGGAGGTTTGGAGGGAAATCAAGACATGGCTGGGTTTGAGGAGAATTATCACGACCATACCGAGCGCTATTAAGTGGCAGTTATCCGAAAGGCGAGGAGTTTGGCACTTATCACTATGATCAACCTTATGTGGAGAGCTCGGAACGCACTTATCTTTGACCGGGCACCTTTTGAACCAAAGCACATCATTTTTGAGGTGAAGAGGATTACGTACTCTACGCTGTACTCTTTGTTCCCGCACGAGCTCGTTCAAGAGCATCTCGGAGTCTAGGGCTTACTCTTTTTCCTCTTGGGGAGTTTTTCCTATTGGGTTTTATCCCTAAGAGGTTTTAACGAGGCCCTACCTCTCTCCACTTGGAGGTAAATGGGGTGGGAGTGAGCGAAGAAACAAGCATCATATTTTTGGGGGACCACGAAGACACACGGTTTAAGAGATGGATAGTTGATATTGATTTACTTTGATGGAGCTAATGCAGCACTGTTTGTGGCTGATCTTCGTTGGATCGTGTACTAGTTAGGCATATTTTGATATATGTTGTACTCTCTATCTTGGGGTTTGCCCCCATAGTCACTTCCCCCCCCCCCCCCACCCTCCCCCCCCCCCATCGGCCCTCTAGCTTCGGCTAGTTGGCATGTTTCCCCCTCGGGTATGCCCGAGTTTGCTTGTACTTTATTTACGTTTTTTTAATTCCATTATTTATTCATCAAAAAAAAAAGTCAATTTGTCATTTTAATACGTTTCATAATAGTGAAGTCATTTCCCCTTTTAATAAAAGTCAACACATTTCTTTTCACTTACTTTACTCTCTCTTACTTTATTCTCTCTTAATCTTTCTACCTTTTTCATTGCCTACTTTAATCTTCTTTTACTTAACACAATTTTCTTAAATCACATGCTAAAAAGAAACGTCTCCACTACTATGAAACGGAGCTAGTATTATATAGACCTGTACCATTGAATTTTGAGATCCTCTTCTAGCTAAGTAAGATAACACATGTTCGGTAGCTAGACAAGAAATATGTGGAGGCGTTTCATGTTGGATATTTTAGTGTAATTGAGTAAACTTGATTGATCAATATTATCATAATGATACATCATATAAGTATGGAAGTGCGGAGTGCACGCTTATTTGAATTCATTATGATGGACGGGGGTCCGGGGGCAGCACCCTGGGGTAGCAGGGTCCAAGGGGTCCAAGGGGCAGAGCCCCCTGGCTGAGGTCCAACGAAGTTGCTGTATAAGAAATTCATCCGGAAATTTAATTTCTGAAAGTCTAAGGACTAATTTGCAATTTCGGAAACCTTTTGAAAATTAGTAATTTTCGGTTTTTTCCCCAACAGATGCACTGGTTCACATCAGCTGATGCACTGGTTCGTCTTCTTCAAAATCTGATCGATTCTTCTGGTTCTATTCTCTCTCGAATATCAACATATTATAGTTCTGAATCTTCTAAATTGTATCCAATCAAATATTTTGGTAGAACCACCGAAATTGATTTGATCTGAAAGTGATTTATCACGACTTTCAGATTATCCGTTTTTGTTCAATATTCTAAATCTCCCCAATAAAGATCAAATCAATCTGAAAATGTCGAACAAGGAAACGGTGAAGGAATGAACGAAAGGTTTCGCAAAGTTAGATAAATTTGCTGGCCAAGACTTCAGACGCTGGCAAAAGAAGATGCATTTCATGCTGACGAATCTCAAGGTCGTGTACGTTCTGAGTACTCCCATGCCTGAGGCTGTTGAAAATGAAACTCTGGAACAGACGAGGAGGCGGATGAAGTGGGAGAACGATAACTACATATGTCGTGGTCACATCTTAAACGGTATGTCTGATTCTCTTTTTGATGTGTATCAAAATGTTGAGTCTGCTAAGGAATTGTGGGATTCTCTCGAAGCCAAATATATAGCAGAAGATGCCTCTAGCAAGAAATTTCTTGTTGGTAACTTTATTAACTATAAAATGGTTGATTCGAGGCCTGTCATGGAACAATACAACGAGTTATTGAGGATATTGGGACAGTTTTCCCAATATGATATGAAAATGGATGAATCCATTTCTATCTCTAGTATTATTGATAAACTGCCACCTTCTTGGAAGGATTTTAAAAATAATCTGAAACACAAGAATGAGGAGTTGAACTTGGTCGAACTTGGAAGTGATTTCCAAATGGAACAGTTCATACGTGAAGCATTTTATGTGCAGGATGATGATCTTTCATGGTGGATTGATTCGGGTGCAACATGTCATGTATGCAAGGATCGTCAATGGTTCAAGGATTTTAAACCAATTGAAGATGGATCTTCTTTGAAGATGGGCAACGTTGCAACTGAACCAATCAAAGGAATAGGATCTGTTAGCCTAGTATTTACTTCTGGAAATTCCTTAGTGTTAGAAAACGTTGTATATGTACCTGGTATTCATAAGAATTTAGTTTCTGGCATTGTGTTGAATAATTGTGGTTATAAACAAGTGTTAGAAAGTGACAAATACATTCTGTCAATGCATGGTACTTTTATTGGATTCAGTTATCTATGTGGCATGTTTAGGTTGAATCTAGATGTTTCTTTTATTAATAATTCTGTTTGCATGACTTCTACTACTTTAAGTAATCATGCTAGTAAATCAGAATTGTGGCATGCTAGACTTGGACATGTACATTACAAGAGATTGAAAGAGATGTTGAAAATGAGTTTAATACCAGCTTTTGAGTTGAACAATGAAAAGTGTAAAACTTGCATGTTAAACTAAAATAACTAGACAACCTTTCAATAAGAATGTCAATAAAGTTACTAAGGTATTAGAATAGAACTTATACATAGTGATTTGTGTGATTTTCATTCGACTCCATCTCTTGGTAATAAAAAGTATGTAGTTACTTTTATTGATGATGCTACTGGATTTTGCTGTGTCTATTTATGCCATTCAAAAGATGAAGCTCTTGATAAATTTAAAATCTTTAAAGAAAGTGTAGAGCTTCATCATTGTGTGAAGATTAAAGTTCTTCGCACTGATAGGGGAGGTGAGTATTATGATCTAGCATATTTTGAATCTATTGGAATAATACATCAGACGACTGCTCCATATACACCACAACAAAATGGTGTAGCTAAAAGAAAGAATAGAACGTTGAAAGAAATGATTAATTCAATATTGTGCTATTCTGGCCTAAGTGAAGGATTTTGGGGTGAGGCTATGTTAACAGCATGTTATTTGTTGAATAGAGTTCCTAATAAAAGGAGCAAGATAACCCCTTATGAACTTTGGAATAAGAAACCACCAAAACTGAGTTATCTCAAAGTTTGGGGTTGTCGAGCTGTGGTAAGACTAACTGACCCTAAAATGATTACCATAGGTCACAGAGGTATAGATTGTGTGTTTCTTGGCTATCTGAAAATTCTGCTTGTTATAGGTTCTATGTTATAGAACCCAATGACTATGTATCCGTGCACTCTATTATTGAGTCAAGGGATGCTGATTTTGGCAATGAGGATAGATTCATGTCTATATCTAAACCAGGAGACATGATTGCAAGGTCTAGTAACTCTGGTGTAACTGAAAAAGTGATCGACACACCTCCTAATGCTAGGAGAAGTGGTAGAGCAAGAAAAGCTAAGTCTTTTGGAAATGATTTCCAATTGTACTTAATAGAAGGATCAAGAAATGAAATTAATTTTCAATACCAATATTGCTTTACTATTGGTGATGATCCAATGACCTACAAAGAAGCTATGGCTTCGAGGGATTCTGCATTTTGGAAAGAGGCAATCCAAGAGGAGATGGATTCTATAATCCAAAATGGTACTTGGAAACTGACTGATTTACCACATGGCTGTATAGCTTTGAATAGTAAATGGATCTTCAAAACAAAGATGAAGGTGGATGGAAGCATAGACAAATATAAAGCCAGATTGGTTATCCAAAGCTTTAGACAAAAGGAAGGAATTGACTATTTTGACACCTATGCTCCTGTTGCTAGGATTTCCACAATTAGATTATTGTTAGCACTTGTTGCTATACATAATCTTGTAATTCACCAAATGGATGTCAAGACTGTCTTCTTGAATGGTGAATTAAATGAAGAGATTTATATCAAACAACCAGAAGGCTTTGTCATGCCTGATAATGAACATAAGGTTTGTAAGTTGGTAAAATCTCTTTATGGACTAAAGCAAGCCCCCAAGCAATGGCATTAGAAGTTTGATGACGTGGTGTTGTCGAATGGTTTTGTATTAAACCAAGCAGACAAGTGTGTATATAGCAAGTTTGATGCTACCGGTAAAGGGGTTATCATTTGCCTATATGTGGATGACATGTTGATCTTTGGTACTGACCAAGATCAAGTTGTTAAAACAAAGGAATTTTTGTCATCTAAGTTTGAGATGAAAGACATGGGGAAGGCTGATGTGATTCTTGGAATTAAGATTACACATGGAGAACAAGAAATTTCCATTTCTCAATCACATTATATTGAGAAGGTGTTGGAAAAGTTTAACTTCAAAGATTGTTCTCCAGTTAAGACTTCTTTTGATCCTAGTGCAAAACTCGTGCCAAATAAAGGAGTTGCTGTGAATCAGCTTGAATATTCAAAGGCTATTAGATCACTAATGTATGCTATGATTAGTACTAGACCCGATATAGCCTTTGCAGTTGGGAAATTGAGTCGATATACTCATAATCCAAGTTTAATCCATTGGCAAGCAATGAATCGAGTATTTAAATACTTAAAAGGAACGATGGATTATATGTTGACTTATTTTGGATTTCCTTCTGTTCTTGAAGGTTATTCGGATGCAAGTTGGATTACCAATATGGAAGATCATTCTTCCACAAGTGGTTGGGTATTCCGTCTTGGAGGTGGTGCTATATGTTGGGGATCAAAGAAACAAACTTGTATCACGAATTCAACAATGGAATCGGAGTTTGTGGCATTAGCAGCAGCTGGTAAAGAGGCTGAATGGCTAAGAAATGTAATATATGAAATTCCATTGTGGCCTAAACCGATATCGCCTATATCTATCAGATGTGATAGTGCAACTACCTTGGCTAATGCATATAGTCAAGTGTATAATGGAACGTCAAGACACTTAGGTGTTAGACATAGCATGATTCGTGAACTTATTATGGATGATGTGATATCTGTGGAGTTTGTGAGAACTCATGATAACTTAGCCGATCATTTAACCAAAGGGTTAAGTAGAGATCTTGTGCACAAATCGGCTATAGGGATGGGATTAAAGTCCACTACAAGTCTCTGATATTAAGATACCCAATTCCCATTTAGTATGACACTAGATGCACAATTCAATGTGGAAGACTTAATATTTAGAGATTGGAACACATTTGAAAATCGTCCCAAGGTATGTCTTCGGACCTACAAGTTAAGGAGGTTGAATGTATATATTCTTAATAGTTCTTTTGAAAAATTGCAAATGTAGGTGCAAGAATAAAGGAGCCACCTATATAAGCATGAAGTTTAGCCGCTTCAAGAAGCTGGGACTTGGTTTCGACATGTTTATGAAGGATAAGGACATAGGCTAGTAAAATATAGTGTCAAGATAGAACATATTCGTATGTAAACTTTTGTGTACATTATCTTCGTGTATTCAATGTGAGTTCCCAGGGTTCAATCCTTAGAGACACCCGGGGTATTCGAATATTTGAAATGTGTAATGTACTAAGGTGGAATTCAATCGTTACGATATTTCATTTATGCAATAGTTTGAATGTTTGAGATGACTTGTTTTAGTTAATCAAAGATTACACTAAAATAGGGGAGGATTGTTGGATATTTTAGTGTAATTGGGTTAACTTGATTGATCAGTATTATCATAATGATACATCATATAAGTATGGAAGTGCGGAGTGCACGCTTATTTGAATTCATTATGATGGACGGGGGTCCGGGGGCAGCGCCCTCGGGTAGCGGGGTCCAAGGGGCGGCAGCCTCTGGCTGGGGTCCAACGAAGTTGTTGTATAAGAAATTCATCCGGAAATGTAATTTCTGAAAGTCTAAGGACTAATTTGCAATTTCGGAAACCTTTTGAAAATTAGTTATTTTCGGTTTTTTCCCCAACAGATGCACTGGTTCACATCAGCAGATGCACTGGTTCGTCTTCTTCAAAATCTGATCGATTCTTCTGGTTCTATTCTATCTCGAATATCAACATATTATAGTTTTGAATCTTCTGAATTGTATCCATCAAATATTTTGGTAGAACCACCGATTGATTTGATCTGAAAGTGATTTATCACGACTTTCAGATTATCCGTTTTTGTTCAATATTCTAAATCTCCCTAACATTTCATGCTCGAGTATTGTGAATGCAAATTATAAAGGCACATATGATAAGCAACTTGATGATGATTACAGCTTTTAGGACATGTACATGTCTCAATCATTGTACTCAGATTTATCGATGAACAACTAATTGCTCCATTTAGTGACAGATCCATGATTCATAAACGAAAGGGACGAAATATATATTAGTAGGTTGGTTTAGGGTGAAAATGACAAATTTTTTCAATTTTTAAGACGACGTCGGAGCAAACGGAGGGAGTGGACATGGTAATTTTACGTCTGGATAAGAGGAAATTAGTCGCACGGAGGAGGGGCCCAGATCCGCCGGTAATTCCATTATCAAAAACGAATAGTGAATTTATATTTTAATATCGGAATATATTAATATCTTCGATCCTATCAACGACGACTCCGACAACTTTTGCTGTTGTCAATTTTCCATCCCTTTATATAACATAAATATTAGACGAATCAAATATGATTATAAACAATGATGCTGGAACTGACATTGCTTAGTGACATCGATTTGCTCATTTCATTGGAAAGACAACTTAATTTTCTCCAAATTGATTCGCTGCCCCTCTCAGTTAATGCGCCAAACCATCCCAATTTAACTTGACCAATTCTTTTAGATATGTGATTTAAAAAATTAATATTAATATTAAAAAATTGTATTAAATGGGTTAAGTAAAGAAAAAATAAAATATGAAATATAAGAATGAGAGAGATATAGTAAATAAAGTAAAAGGAAGTAAAATGTAGGTGAGAAAAATATATTGACTTTTACTAAAGATAAAATGACTTCATTATTATTATTATGGAACGTATGAAATATATAAAAGATTATAAAGAAGAGATAGTAAAATAAAAAAAAAAATGAAATAAAATATGAGAATAAATAAAGTTTTTTTCATATAAAGATGACTTAACTGCCTTAAACAAATCTCAAAACGAATAAGACTCAAGATGGGGGAGTATAAAATAAAATGAAATGGTTGTGCTATATTTGAGCAAAACCAAAGGTTAACCTGCCGGTTTAGTCAATTTATATACTCCATAATTCAACTTGTATTATGTCGATTGGCTATATATTTCTTGCCCAACTTTATGAAACACATCATTCAGTATCACCTAACTCCCTCACGAAAGAGCTCTACCACACCCATATAGTCATATATTTAATTTAGATATGAAAATGGAGCCCAAAAGATGAAAAAGACTACTAACCGATAAAACTGAATCCTACCCCCATTTCGAGATTCCTTCGTAGATAAGCATTTTTGCCCATGCTATTTTTTATCTACACTTTTCTTTTAACTCTACTTTTGATTCAAACTTAAAATTTGATTCGGATGTCTGTAGTCTTCTACCAAAGGATTCCGTTTACTTGGTGCCGGAATAGGGGAGAGTGGAAATGAAATGCCCCTACTATATAATAATAAAAGAGTTAAAATGCGTCTATAGATGATAGTAATTTTTATTATTATCATTATCAATTAGAAAATGTGTTTATGATCCAACATAGTTAAAACAATGGTTCAGTACCTCATCCTTAAAGATAGTACTACTAATTTTTATTATAATTAGTATTGTAATTAAGACAATAGTTTAACATATCACTTTTATTGTTCTCACTTCCCATAGTGAAAATTCACAATGACTATGTGTTGTTTGGGTCATCATAGTATTAGTTGCAGTCTATTAATTATACACATCGCTATAAAAATATTAAAACCAAAAAAATAAACAAAAATAAAAAGTGAAAACCAAATTGGAATTGTTAATTGTTAATCTCATAAAAAAAAAAGACTTATTCTCACCGCTTAGCAAAAGCAAATGTTAAAATCTAGCACCGCCTAAGTTTCCTCATTGCCAAAATCAGTTCATGCCGTGCCGTCGAGCTCTGTATTTCCCCGTCTCCGCCCTCCGAATCCGCCGCGCCGTCGAGCTCTGAATCGCTCTCCACCGTCCGACGTCGCAAATAGGAACGCATCAAATTGCTGGACCGTTGTACATATTTCCCTCTCTGTTATTTGTCATTCTCCAACTCCACTCACCCTCTCTCCAAAATCTCGGTAATCTTCTTCTCTCGGCGCATACGTACCACCTTCTACTTTGTTTTGTATTTTCTCATTCATAGCTGTGTGCGTTTCTCTTTTGAATTGATGAAGACGGTGTTTATCGGAGCTTATTTATAAGCCCTTGACAGTGTTTATGAATCAATATGCAATTATTACTAATTTACATAAACAATCCTAGTATGATTTGTTATGCCAAATATACATTTTTATTTCTCATTTTTTTCCTCTCCGATTTGGATCATCTCTTTCTAGTCTCTTTTACTATTCTTCTATTATGAATCACTGCTGCTTGTAGGATTTACATATTCTCTGACCTTCTATATTCATTTGATTTGTAGAAATGGTAAATAAGCTGTTTTGGACTTATGTGCTCTGGATATGATCTCTTGGTAGGTAATTTATTTGTGGTGTTTCCTTTCTGGGAATTAATGTATGCTGTTTCCATTCTGGGAATTGATGTAGGCTCAATTGCCGCGAGCAATGCAATGAAGGTAATGTGTACTTGGGTATTTACCCCGTTGTTTTTATCGCGTTGTCTTGTCGGATATATTTAAGAGATTGAAGAATCTGTCCGACTGTCTTGATGCATTGAAAGAAGTTAAAATGATGCGTGTATGTGGGGTGCATTTAATACTCTGTCACTCATTTTTAAGCATCAATGTTATCTAGTAGAGAGTTCTAACATTTATAGATGGTATAAAACAGAATTAAAATGCGGAAAAGTAAAAACACTAAAAAGGTTTATCGACTACATTGTATTATACTTTGATGTTCTTTATTTGATTGTTACACAGCCCTTGATAGACTCCAATTCTAGCTTGACATGGAAGATTTATTTATTTAGTACTAGACTTGATTTTTGATCTAATTCTAGTAAATTCTTCCTTGATTAAATTCTTCTTAATCTCCTCTTGATTCTTGCATTTGAGATCTTTCTTTCCAACACTTATATCTAGTGGAGGAACATTTACTGATGAGTTAAATATTGTTTAGAAATAATGAATCATAATTATGTTACTTAGGAATACAACTGAACTTTTTCGGTGGACAAATGTGATGGTTTGTTGGAGGATGTGCTTCTAAAAGAGTTTTCTGTAATTTATTTGACTTGCACCATTTAAGAAGGAGTAGTTCTCAAATTAATACGAGATAACCAAGTTTTGTCTTTCTTAGATTTCATGGTTGAATGTTGGAATGGTTGAGCAGCTCTTATGCATGCAGGTCAGGAAAAGTCAATCCTCAATATCCATATTTACTTCATGTGGCGATACAAGTCATAGTGCAGAAATTGCTTGCTCGTGTACTTGCTTGGAGTGAGTTTATATCTAAATTTTAGCAATAAAGATATTTTTTTTTCAATTGCAACATTAAAAAATTTCTGGTGGCTGCTGACTTTCAATTCTCATGAGGTTGATTAAAACTAATCAGTTCTCTACATTATTCGCTCTCTTTCTTTACTTTTTGTCTACTTATTTAGCATATGCTGTATTTGTTGCTGTTTTTGGTATTTTATTGTTTTTTACATCAATTGAATGCAGCGAATATGAATACCACAGATTGAATTTACACACTGTTGTTGTTTTCACTAGGGATTCAATGGAGAAAAATCTAATCTTTGCATCCGCATAAGAATAAATTATGGCCTATGATCAGAACTCTATACCTAAAGATTTACGTCCACTGAATATAATGAGAACTGTGCCTGAGGATCCTAGGATTTCTCCAGCAACTTCGTCTGGGAGGCCCGTTGAAGGGTATTATGCCAGCCCGCCCACTGATGGTAGCCCTGGCACCATACCTGCAGTTTATTACCCTGCCACAGTACCGCCTGTAGCATTTAACAATGCTGTCACTGGGGTTGCTGGATGGATTCAGCAAATTGTGCCGCCCCCTCAAGTCCAACAAGGTGTTGTGAGTGGTACTGTGGTTAATCCACTAGGTGTATATACAACGAGTCATAATTATGGGATGCGAAATGGGTGCAGTACTTCAGATCATACTAGTGACGACGGTGGTGATGATTCTTTAACGGGTCGGAAGGTCAAGTTTTTATGTAGTTTTGGTGGGAAAATACTTCCACGCTTGAGTGATGGGGCATTGAGATACGTAGGAGGGCAGACCAGGATAATTACTGTTGGAAGTAATGTGACATTTAGTGAATTTGTCCAGAAAATGGCAGCTATGTATGTACAGAATTTGGTGATCAAATATCAGTTGCCAGATGAGGGTCTTGATGCACTTGTAACTGTTTCATGCGCTGATGACCTTGAGAACATGATGGATGAATATGAAAAGTTGATAGAGAGGTCTTCCGATGGTTCTGCTAAGTTGAGAATATTTTTGTTTTCACCTTCAGATCTTGAGTCAGTTGGGCATATTGAAGATGTGCAGGATGGTGGGCAGAAGTATGTTGAAGCTGTGAATGGCATAGGAGATGTGTTCAGTGGTGGTGGTTGTATTGTTAGAAAAGAGAGTCTTGAAAGTACTATTTCTGCTCAGAATTCTGATTTCAGTTATACCGAAGGCGGTGATAGCCTAAGCCATGGATTGGGGGAGGTTGCTAGTGTGTCTTCTACGGGTGCATTGTCACTTAATGGAAATGTTGTTCCTTATGATACAGCACCAAGAGTGGTTTACATAGATCCTAATCCTCTGCCATATGCTGACTCTTGTGCTGCTTCATTAAGCATTCCAATGATAAAAACTAGCCCTACAATAGCTATGGGTGCTATCTCTGAGCAAGAGGTAGAGAGATCTGTGCCTTTATCTGTTCCACAGGGCTCAACTATTATGAGTTATCCGGCATCTTCACCATACATGCAAACTTATGCAGATCCTCATCAAGAAACTTTGTGTCATGCTAACTATGTGCAACAACCTCCCCAGATGGGATTCCCTCCTCAAGTTTTAGGTACCGTGAGGCCGGTTTTCACTCAGCAGCCCATAGCTGCAGGAGCATCTCCTCAATCTTTCACTCCTGCTGTCCACATGACAATGAATACCTCCATTGGCATGAGGCCGAGTGTTGTTCCTGTTGTTGGTCAACCACAACATGTTCAAGTGGAGAGTTATGCAGAAAACATGATGCCGCCGAGGCTAGTCCAACTTCCTGCTGCACAAGGATACAATGTCAACCAATCTCAGCCTTCTGCAACAGAACAAGGAGGGATGTATAATTGGCAGCAAATTCCACATTTTGAGCAGATGGCTTTGTCAGAAGGGGGCTTGAGTCCTCAACCAGCTGTTCTTCCAGAAAGGTTTGTATGGATAGAGGACTGCCAGATGTGCCAAAAAGCATTACCTCATGCTCATTCAGATACAGCTGCTCAGGAGCAAAAGGGAAACCCTTCTTGCACCCTCTCTGATGGTAGGTCAGTTTATACTAGTTTCATGTTGGATGGTCGAGGGAGGCCCTTAATTAGGCCTGTCGTAACTGGAACTCGGGCAGATGACAATATGGAACAATTGGCTGAATCCGGAAAGGTTCACATAGAGGCAATTGGTGTCTCACGAAATGTTGTCAAGGGACAGAATGTTTATGATAGAACTATTCTACATAAGGCAGAACCTTCCCAGGTGACAATTCCTCAGGGTGTCGTAAGTGGGGTCAAAATTCCTCATGGTGTGATTATGGCTAATACTCCCCCATCTTCCCAAGCCAGTGCTGTCCAGAATCTAGTTGTTCAGCCTCAAATTCAAGTCATACCAGAAGCAACCTATAACAGACGGTTGAATAATGATTTTGCTCCTGTTGGAATGCATTTGCAGAAAGACCATGCTGGTCGTGAATCCCCAAAAGAATACCCTCCCAATGTTCCTACCGGATATCCTATAGATGATTCTACTTCATTGGCATATGACAATCAGAGACAAATTGAAGGAAGGTTGGATAATCTTCGGATAAATCCTTCAGAAGTTTTATATAATAATGTGTATAGCAGGACTATAGCAGATCTTAGAAAGGAAGACTCACAAGATAACATGCCAAACCAGATCCTTATGGGGGATGCTCTCAACATGCACACTTTACCATCTACAGAATTGAATGAAGCGACACCAACTCCTCCTGCAGGCAATCCTAATTTGTACCCTTATTCAGCAATTGGGGTCAATCTTCTGCCCTCAGATGACGTGGCTGAAAGCTCTGCATATTCAGTTGGTGAGTCTACTCGTACAGCTGAAGGAATCCTTCCGATTAATGAATGGAATGATAATGTTCCATGGCCACTGCACAAAATAGGTGGTGATAAAGATGCTGCTCATGAGGGGTCATTTGTATCACCATCCCATGGAGTTGGAGATATCTTAGATGGTTCATCATCACAATTTGTTAATGCGGATCCATGGATTATGCATTCTGATTCTCATCACCCTCCTCCCAGACCAAGCAAGATTCAAATTAAGAGGGATAATGCAGGATTGCGAGATCCTCTTGCCGACAATCGTCAATGCAATAGTAGTGAAACACCAACAAGTGATTCCAGGGATTCAGTAGTTGAGACTCCACTGGCTGATGGAGCTTACCAGCTTCATAACAATTTAAATTGGGATCTGAGTTCAGATCAAAGTTTGTCGAATAAAGGTTCCATATGATTTTTTTGTTTTCCTTGTGCTAATAAAAGCTTCTTATTTGTAAATCAACTACAGTGCTAATTGAGTTTTATCATTGCTCGTAAAGATTCAGCAGAGGAACAGATAAAGAGAGAACTTCAAACTGTGGCGGAGGGCGTGGCAGCCTCTGTATTTCATTCATCTGTCCAATCAAATCCTGAATCATTAGTGCATCCGAAGAGTGATTCTCCACCTATATCCCAGCATAATCGTGATGGACAGCCTGCTAATAATGTAGAAACAGAGCAGATAGACAAACTTGATGTTTGTGACCCTCCCAACTTTTTACAAGACTAATTGATATTTCAACAAATATTTGTTCATTAATTCAGCTATTGTGGGACTTAACTTGTCTGACTACTTATGCAGGAAATCAAGACGAAATTATCAGAGAAGATAAATCTTGGATTCCCTGCATCAGGCGTTGGCCGATTACAGGTTCTTCCCTCCTCCTAAGTCAAATGGCCATTTTGATTCTCAAGAAGGTTATCAATCATAAATCATGTGATCTCTGTGTTTAATCTGTTTCTTTTCTTCTTGGCAGATTATTAAGAACAGTGACCTGGAAGAGTTACGAGAATTGGGTTCTGGTACCTTTGGGACAGTTTATCATGGAAAATGGAGAGGGACTGATGTTGCAATTAAACGCATAAATGATAGATGTTTCTTCGGGAAGCCTTCAGAACAAGAACGCATGGTTCGTCTCCTTGTTAGTTTGTTCACAAATTTTCTTTTTTTTGGCCTTCAATATATCTAACAAGAGTGGTGATTTTGAATCAAACCACTATGTTAATTGGGGTAACTAAGTAAGATAACTTGCACCATCCAAATGTGGTTGTTTTCTAAGGTGTTGTCCATGTTAGTCACATTAATTACGCTGTACTCCTCTGTCCACCATTTACAGAGTCATTTTGACTCGGCATGTGTTTTAGGAAATTGCTTTACTTTGTGAAGATAAGTAAATGGAGAACGTAAGTGCAATGTGAGACCCACTTTTAGTATTAGTCTTATTTTGGGTTGTGAGTGTAAAAAGTTAGTGGAATGTGGGATCCACATACCAAAAGTGGAAAAGAGTAAATGGTTCTTTAAATCTTGGACAACCCTAAAACGGCAAAATGGCTCTTTAAATGGTGGACGGAGGGAGGACGGAGGGAGTATATTTTATCTGACTGGTGATCTCTTGCATATTTTAGAGGGATGATTTTTGGAATGAGGCGATCAAGCTAGCCGACTTACACCATCCTAACGTTGTTGCTTTTTATGGAGTTGTGCTTGATGGTCCTGACGGTTCGGTTGCAACTGTCACTGAATACATGGTGAATGGATCTATGAGAAATGCATTGCAGAGGAACGACAGGTATGACATTTGTTGCGTATATAGATTCAAACCTTCTCTTAATAATAGTATTACACAATGACATTAAAACTCAACCATGACCATTCTTTATGCTGAAATTTACTGTTACTAGGATTCTGGATAGGCGCAAGCGCCTTTTGATTGGCATGGATGTTGCCTTTGGAATGGAATACTTGCACGGAAAGAATATAGTACATTTTGACTTGAAGAGTGATAATTTATTGGTCAATCTCCGTGACCCACATCGACCAATATGCAAGGTTAGAGATTGACTGTCGTATTTGGAAAATATTTATGTCGTTTTATTCACAGTTGTTGCCATCATTACACCTCGTGTCGCTTTCACGAGCTCTCAATAACTGTAGTGCTCTACATGGTGCACCCTGTTCATCTTTTCTGAGACTATCCAGCCCTTCTATAAATGCAGTGTTCTACATAAGCCCTTCTAATGTATCTTCACAAGGTTTAGGTGGGAGGCACTGCTGCCTAAACTTGAATATTCTGAAATGACAAAACCTTTTTGTGATGCAAGCAGAGAGAGATATACGTAGCACCAATTATTGGCATTACCATCAATTGGTACATGATACATGTTCCAATTATGAACAATGTTGCAGACTAGCACTTGTGATAAATAGCAACATGCACTAGTGCGTATCTTATAGGTGGTCTGGATCAACGTTAGATTTTTCAGTTTCAATGATTTGGATGTTATGCTAGACTGTTCTCCCATGCACAGGCATCCTCAACCTAGAACCTATGAGAGGACTGGAACATATATCCATATCACAAACTCTTGCATCACTCTCACCATTAACGGCCACCCTTCTCTCTCTCTCATTTTACAATGTGAAAATAATGCTCTGTGTGACTGCATGTAGGTTGGTGATTTGGGGCTGTCCAAGGTGAAATGCCAGACGCTTATTTCAGGTGGTGTAAGAGGAACCCTTCCATGGATGGCTCCGGAGCTTCTAAATGGCAGCAGTAGCCTTGTCTCTGAGAAGGTAGTCTTTCATATCTGTTTGTCTCTCCCTATGACAGTATTAATACTTAGTCATCTTAAATCTTCCTTAATGTGGTGTTCCACAGGTGGATGTATTTTCATTCGGAATTGTAATGTGGGAACTTCTCACTGGAGAAGAACCTTATGCAGATCTGCACTACGGGGCCATCATTGGTATGAGTGTGAACTTCATCTCAGATCAACTTGCATCCCAAACATCAACTCTTAACATATTCCTTGTGCTTCACCTTGTAGGCGGTATTGTTAACAACACATTGCGGCCTCATGTGCCGGAAACATGCGATCCTGATTGGAGAGCTCTGATGGAGAGATGTTGGTCGTCTGAACCACGGGAGAGGCCGAATTTCACAGAAATTGCTGACGAGTTGAGGGCTATGGCGAATAAGCTTCCATCGAAAGGCCAACTCCCTCAACCCAAAAGCTGATTTTTCTCGCATTTTGGACTTCCGCTTGCTCGATCCAAGCACCATTCCATGAGTAGGGAAGGTCTGCTTAGTTTCCTTTGATAACTCTTTTAGGGACTATGCTGACAATGTGAATTTTTCAGTAGAATTAATTTTTAGCTGTAATATTGATTGTCATTCAGTTTTGATGCACCTGAGTCTCATCTCCTTTGATTTCGGATAATGCTTTACTATAAATATTAGTATACCATTCACTTTCTTCTTCCCTGTCTCCCTTTTTGGAGTGAATTGTAAACAAGCTTGATTGAAGTACTGGCTAGGCGTAAATTCTTGCAATGTTACTTTTTATAACGAAGCCGTCGATCGTTTATAATATTGATAAACCAACTTGTAAACCGAGCATCGGTGGTTCCACAGTTGTCTGGATTATTTGCATCGTCATGGTCCTGATTCTTTGTGTTGGGTTAGGGCATCCACAACTCATCCCTTAGACCACATTATCGGTGACCTAGTCCTGCCCAATCAACATTTACCAATTTTATAAAAATGGAAACATGGCCTCTCTCTTGAGCCAGTTTGAAGGTGATATGCGACCACTTGGTCTCTTTTCCTCTTTATTTTATCAACCATTTGTGATTGTGCCATTTGACGCAACCTCTAATCAATTGATAAATATTTTGTTTAAAATTTAAATACTTTTTATATATTTTTCATTCTCTATAAACAGTGACTACATTTGCTACTCCGCACATAATGACATAATCCTTCTTTCATAATAATTTCTACTTTTTTATCCTTTGTTGTCATTATGGAGGATACTGAGAATTAATTATATTTTCCAATCCTAAAATTTCTATTCAACCCCAAATATTATTTTCCCAACTTTGATAATTTCCAAATTCTAATGAATATCAAAGTTCATTTCAAAACATATCTCAAAACTCAAGCTAAGATCTACAAACCAACATGAATGCTTCAAACACTCCATAGGGTTAGAGTGAGCAAGAAGATATAACACTAATGTTTGCTTGGTGTTTCACACGAATGCAATTGTGGGTATCAACCAAACCAGTGTCAAGCTATGACAAAATATTCTAAATCTATTTGAACAAGGAAGAACAAAAAATTCAGGAGTGGGCAAATAAATGGACTTTGGAATCATTGAGACAACGCTATACAAATGTCTCCAAGTGGATTGTTGCATACAAACATGCGCACGATCGAGTTACTAGCGACCAATCTAAAAAGGATATTGAGAAAACCATTTAACAACTGTATAGTAAGAATAAATTTACTCACCATAAGATGTTTGAGAGAGTGATGTGACATAATCTTACGTGAGAACTGAAATTGAATAGCGACTGTTTAACTCGTTTCCAGTCAGATTAAGCTAGTTTTGAATAAAGGTGGAAGCTCAAAAAGAGCGAGAACTAGTGACTCGCCTAAATTTGTGCAAGTAATATTCCGCAAGTGTACAAAGATATCGTAGTAAAGGCTAGCTAGAGTATCGTGTTCACAAGGACTAAAAAACACTTGAGTATCTCGAATTGTTATCATTCACTATCTGGATTACGAAAGGGGTTTGCTTTATGAATCCTAAAATTGCTAACTAAATAATAAGTGTAAATAGCACAAAAGAAAAATTGAGTGTTGATAAAATATGGAGAAAAGCAGAGCTTGTGGATCTAATTACAAAGTTTCAGTCTTGATTCTCTATTTTGTGTCTCGAGTATTGTTAAGAAAGTCACGACTTTAGCATAAGCCCTCTCACGAGTGCGCTTACCTAGTACTTAGATTTTAATTATCGAAGTCTCCTTCCAATATATAGACTCTAACCCCTTCATCTCCTAAAACTCAAGTCTCTCGAGTGCAAATAATATAAGTGATGATTGTTTTATGTCCAATAAGGCATCTAGAAGGACGTAAATCAGGTAGTAATAGAGAGAGGTTAATAAGGAATCCACTAACAAGATCCATAATAGGCCAGGAAAATGTTACTCCCATAGTCCCATAGGCTACGCGACTCTTGACTTTTTTAGTACCATTAATACACAGCAAGTCTAGAATTCAGTCTCTCAAAGCAAAATTAATAATGAGGCGCACGTAGTCAAATTTGTAGTGATAGTTGACAACAATATTGAGCGTTGAGAGGGCAAGCAGGCCATCGTCATCCACCCACACGTTGCTTACTCAATAATTTAATTTTCCCCTTTATAGAATCTTCCAAGCAAAGGGGTACGGGGTACCCCATCTTCTCCGATTTTTCAACACACACAAGAAACGCGTGTTATGCATCTATATATAACCTCCACAAAATCATCAAGTCTGATATACATATACTCCGTATTTTGATGGCTAAATATCATGAGAGCTTCGCAACGCCCTACTCGGCCGTCATCGACAACGACGACGATGACGAGGCGGCCCCGAGCGGTTGTTTCTGCTTCGGGCGGGGCGGCGGAAGCAAGTACCTCTTGCAAGAAAGCGGCGTACATGAGAAGGCGTGGGTGGCGACTCAATTCCAGAAAGTGAAGCAGTGGTCGGAGGTGGTGGCGGGCCCCAAATGGAAGAACTTGATCAGGAAGATAGGCAGGCTGTGCCACTGTCCGAAGAAGCAGCCGCCGTTTCAGTACTCGCCGGAGAGCTACGCCCTCAACTTCGCCGCCGATCAAGAAGAAGCTAATCCGTTGCACAGTTTCTCCGCCAGGTTTGGGCCTCGTGTGCCCATCAACCATGCTGCTCTTGCTTCTTAATTATTCAATTCATTCTTTCAAATGTATAAATTTCTTTTAACGATATTTATTTTGATATTTGATGAAAATCGTCTTAATTTTGAGTATCATGTTATTTGGCCAAATAGTTTTTTGACAGCCGGCTGACTTATCAAACTATTCCCTCTAACATCACAGCTCACTATTTGAATACTTCCACCTCTATATCCTATTTCAATCTCATATTCACATTTCCAACCTTAACTTAATTTTACAATCATTTCAAAAAACAGAAAAACTACTTCATGATACTTCAAAATAAAAATTTACGGTAATTTAAATTGCAATTATTGCCAGAACCTAATTGTTGCATGATAAACTCTTTGCTCCAAGAATCCGAATTGTTCGGATCCCACCCCAATGCATATAAATAGGCTGTAAACACTGTTTGAGCATTTGGAACCATTTCTGACAAAATTGAAGGTAATTAATAAAAAAAAAAGAGAAAGTGAAATGTGTAAAGAGGGAGTGAAGTGTAAAAAATGTGACAAAATGATTTTGCACGTCGCAATGCAGTCTCGCCCCGTTGAGGGAAGCTACTTGCATTGTGAATTCCCAAATACCATAGCCTAAGCCTCGACTGCAAAGGAGTGTATTTCTTTGCAACTTGAACAACTTATAGGATATCCAAGGGGAGAGATAAATGGAGAGCTAAAGTCTTATACCTCTCCATTAATGGAAAGGTTATACCTTTATGTTTTGGAATGCATTTTTGCACTATTATTTTATTTTAAAAAATAATTTATCTTGGAATGTGTTAATTTTTGAAAGGGTATATTTCACTTTTTGAGTAGGTAAATAGAGGATATACCATCCCACAAAAACTCGTCACAAAGTAATTGGCACATTTCTTTTTTTTTTGGTAAAAATTACTACTACTAGTTCATTTGTCTCTTCTAATTTATTTAATGTAATTTTTTAAATTTGGAACGTATGGAGTAGCAAAATAGGAGCATGCGCTGATGCTAGTTTTCCGAATCAATAGAATTCATCGTCTACTCATAAGAACCACCAAATTTATACACAAAAACACGGAAAGGACTGAGTTGTGGCAATCGATACAAAAAAAAAGAAAAAAAAGAAACAAGACAACTTTTCAAGGATCCTACTAGTGTAAGTCTAGGTATATAACACCACAGCTGATATACAAGGCAACAATTTATATGTTTTCAAGGAATATATAAGATTTCACCTCTCGTCCAATGCCAAAAATTACCCTAATACGGCCACACCAGTCCTTCCCCTCTCCTGTTCATGACCGCATAGCTGTTGATATGGTGTGGCTTCTGATCAACACGATGGAGAATATATCCGTCTGTAGCTTAACTTTGAGACCGAGACGAGTTCTTCACGAGAATCGCTCATTAGCAGTTTTATCACCTGTGCCACTATATGATCGAAGAATCAATCAGATGGATGTCAAAAAGTTTCTGATCTGGGAACACGGGAGATGAACTTACCTCTTTCGCTTGCTTTTCGGAGTAGAAGAAGAAGGATTGCTGTGCCAATTCCTTTTTCGTTGGTTGATGAACCAGTTGTTTATTTGTTTTAGTTGCAAACCAGTTTCCTGTACCAGCCTCGCCTTATCTTCCTCCTGGCAGAGCATATTATATGATATTAGGAGTTGAGACGAGTAAAGGATTGATTAGTTCAACACAGAGATGTTATTTAAGGTCAAAACGCGCTTACTGTAGGATAAGGCCATTTGGCATGTGACTGCCACCATGCTTTCAACACTGACGTGGTATCACCCGGCAGTTTTCCTGCTCTTCTTTTTCGTAGTATCTCTTCTCTGATATCCAAAATCTTCTCCTTATAATCCTAGAAAGTGCAATTGTTTTTGTTAAGACACTTTGAAACTCAAAATTGGGCTCAAGGGAGAAGCAGCTTCGTGTTTGCAGTTTTATTTTCACCTGTTTAAGTTCGTGCTTTAACTCTTGCCTCACGCGCTCCATCAGGGACCTCTCAGTTTCAGTTGGTACCAGGGGACCAAATCCCATGTTGTCTCCACCATCGAGGCTTTCATCGAATAAGTTAGCCTCACTATCAGCCTGGTCCTCATCATCGTCAGACATGGTTGCTCCTGAACCTTCTCCTGGTGCTACACCTGTTGAGAATATACACGAAACATGAACACAAAATGTTAGGGTCTGATCCATGATGGTGAAACAGGGAAATCGATGAGGAATGATCTAGATGAATTAGGTTGATAAAGAAGCATCTGCACACATGGCCTATTGAGATGAAAAACAAATAACTTTTAGAGCCAATGAAAATTAACAGCGGCCTAAGCAGGGCGACTGAGCATATTTGGGCAGCACAAGATACTTATATAAGAGAGGCTGTGTAGCCCAACAAATTAGACATGAGTGTAGTTTTTAAAGCAATATTACTCCTAAAACTGATAATAGGCCTTTTCACTCTCCCACACATTTTTGCAAATAACTGAACGGAAGGAAAATGGGCTGTGACTATGATATAGAGTTTCGGTTATGGAAAAATAGATCTTAAACTGAAAATGCTTGCAATAATAAACTAGAATTGAATCCGATAATGACCTGTCAGGCTTTGCAGCGATTGCTCAAGCTCCCAACATGCCATAACAGCTTCCATAGCATGAACTCGGACATGTTGCTGCAGTTGTTCTTTAAAGGAAGATAACAATAGGACATAATGTGTCTGCAAAAAGTTAGAAGTTGAAGACACGGGGATTCTGAACATCATAATCGATAATACTACAAGTTTCAAGTTTCGTTAAACTTTGGAGTTTCGTATGTGCTTCAAGAGCACGTCTTACCAAGATTTATCAATTTGGAAGGCAAAAACTAATGTTTTCCAATCAGAAACTATCCCAGTAATCTAGAAACTATGTGTGCTTATTACAATTTTAGTGGACAGATGAAATATATAGATAGAGAGGCGTTGTTCCATCTTGGAGATGAAAGAGTTTAAGTGGAGCTACATCAATCTCCAAAGCACTAAAAAGTAAAGAATTGCAGTTGTTATTGTAGAGATAGTAAGAGGATTAATTTCCTACAAACAGATATACTAGCAAGGGTAGGAATCAGTAGTTCCGTGAATCGTATCATCAGATCGAGGTGGTGAATGGAAAAACAAATTAGGAAGCAAGCGAATTAAGAAAGTAGAATTGAGGAGAAGAGAAATAAGAAATTGGGAAGGTGATTACCATGAAATTGTCGAGGTCTTTGTGATCGAGAGGGTGGTGGGCGAGGACGGAATATTTAGAGACGAGCTCCTGAGAGTGGGCGAGCTGGGCGTCGATTCTGGGGAGCTGGTCAACGGGGGTGGCAATCCGGAGGCAGGAGACGTGTGCGGAGAGAAGCTGGTCGTACAAGGGGTGGGTCAGGATGTCGGCCTTGCACTTGTCCTTCTCCCAATTGGAACTGGAATTGGTGTTGAAGGTGGGGGGTTTGTCGTCGAACAGGGCGGAGGAGGGGTGGTTGTGGTCGGAGTAGAGGGGCATTTCCTGGGAGAGGTGGTCCTGCTGCTCAAATGCCATGGCTGCCCTCTGTGTTTCTTCTTTCTCTCTCTGCTATTAATATTTGTTTTGAGAGAAACAGAGAGAGAGAGTTGAATTTGGGTTCCAAGTGTAGATAGCAGAATGGACTCTCTTCTCTCTCTTTGCTTAAAACATTCATCTGGACTAAATTTTCTAGCTTTTACATTTGGTGGATAGGGGTACAATGGTCAATTGGGAATACTATGCCTCTCGCTTTTTTCTTTCTTTTGTACTACTAGTGAGCAAATTTTTTTCCACAGAAATTAAGAAAAAATATATAATGTATTAAATAAAAGAAAGGAATAATAATAAAATAGAGATAATAAAATAGAGGATAAAATAAAAATAGAAAAATATGTTACTCTTTATTAAAAATCACTTTATTTCTATACAACGACAAATGAAAAAATTACTATAATACTGTAGAGGTGTATGATGAGACTAGCACCCATCAAAAATTTGTATGAGCGTTATACAGTGGCATGACGTTGGGAAAAATGTCAAGACTTCGCACCCGGAAAATGGGGCAAATATTTTGGCTAAAATTCAATAGTTTGGGAATTAATTAAATATTTTTTTGGTAAAGAATTCAATGGAGTAGTTTTTTTTATTATTCGGATATTTTGGATAAAGTGGGTATATTTTAGGGTTTAAAGGTAATATACTATGTATTTCCGATTGTGTTGATGAATAATAAATTTTTGCAATCTCTGTAACTTTTTTTTGGAAAGTAAAAATCTAATTAGGGATGTCAATAAGGTAAACTCAATAGGTTTCAGGCCAATCCTCCTTGAGCTATGAGTTAATCGAGTTACTATCAATAAAATTAATATTAGTCAGACCAATACATAAGACCATATTTATCGATCATTTTTGGTCAACCGTCATATCATCAAGTTATTAAAAAGAAAAATAAAATTATAAAGATATCTCTCTCTCCTTAACCATGGTAGCATTTCGTGCAACCACATACAACTGGTCTCTCTGCTTTTTTTTAAGTCCGCCAATGAGATTGTGCTAAATGACACGATCTTATAGTAAATGTTTTTTTTATAAAATTTATATATCTTTAATACTATATTATATTAAAAATTATAAAATTAATAACCCAAATTTTTAATGAAAATAAAAATTAAATACATATGGGTGTAATTAAATAGGTAAAATATGACACTTTTGTCGAAAAAGTTAGATTCAGAAAAGATTAAAGATGATAATCCGATATAAAACAACCCTCACCAAAATTTAAGAAAAGGTATATGATGTGTTTGGAATCAGACAAGCATTGTCTCCCGTCCTATGTCTTTGGTGCCAAATCTTGATTATTTTAACCCCAAAAGATAATTTTCACTAAATAATACTCCTATTAGGCTATTACTTTAATCACAACGATAAGAAAGATGACAATAATTCTATGGTTCTGACAAATAATTGATTGTGTACTCTTATTTTAAAGTGTCACTTTTTTTATTAAATTTGGCGCGCATTGCGTTATTTATTATGGCGAGACATCATACAAAAGCTGGAGAAATTTATGTCTGCAAATAAAATAGTCTTTCTTGGTGATAATGTCTTTGTTTATACAATTTAGTAGATTTGTGATTTGTCATATTCATCAATTGGCCAATTGGTTTAAGCCACCAAACCGACTACTAATCACGGATATCAATTTTTTTTATATACTGATTTGTATAGGTAGAACCTTACGATTATTAGATTTCAAATAACTATATTAATTAGAGTTAGGTGTGGCCATATCATTGGGATATTTTGATTAATTAATCACCTATCAATTTGACTTTAACCCGCCAGAAAAATGAGTTATATTTCATTATTTAATATAGTGGTTGGCGGTGAGAATCATCCATTTTTTTGTATTTAAAAAAATAGATGTTTGTTAAATTCATATTTGCAGTATTAGTAGATAATAATAGGAGTACCTCGTAACAGAAAATGACTTGTCATAATTTGAAATTTACGTGGAGCTAATGAAATTATGAAAGTAACAATTATTTTCCCTCCAATGTGTATAAGGTCTAGATTTGAATTTATTCATAATAACTACTATAAGTTTAATATTCATTCTAAAACATTTGTGTTTGTAGTTGTGCCCATTTCTACCTTTGGACTAAGCATTTATGCATGTGGCTATCTTTCAAACTTTAAGAAGCAGAAGTGGATAAATATGTATTTTCTTCCCCACTTAATAAACAAAATAATCTCTTAAAATCTTAAGTCATTAAATCTAACATTTACTTTGGGATAGAAAGAGTTTCTATTTTTATGAGATCAACCAAAATGACAGAGTTGGTCAATTTTAATGAGACGGAGAGAATATAAAATTAATAAAGTACATATTAATATTTTCAAGAATATCTATGACAAAATCCATGGTCACCTTTCATGTAGAAACTCTTTTACTCGATTTGCAAACTACCGCATTCGGACAGGATAAAAATTCAAATCTATTAATTACTACTTAAATTTGGAATATTAGTGATCAAGATAGCACCGCTCTAAGGGAAAAAAAAACTGTAAAAGAAAATCAAGAAAAATGAAGAACGTTGATGGAATCTTTGTTCAAATAATACATGATTGTTTCAATTCAGTGGTCCTGTGACAAGAGAGCTTTTATTTTATTTGCTCTTTTTTGGTGGGAGTATAGATGTGTGCAATTAAAACAAGTTGGGCAAAATTTCTATGGGGGACCATTTTTTTGGTGCAATGAACTTATTCCTAGCTATCTACTATCTCTTTATTCATTAATTTTATTTTTCGTTTTTTTCTCCAACTATATAATCCATTTTCCACTACAACAAAAGAGGAGAAGCACAATTGGGACATCAAATTGTAGCCTAAATATAAGTATAAATATTTCATATTTGCTAATATTAGCTGTATCACTAATGAAATTTAAATTTGGCGCAAGTTTCATGCACAACTTCAGTAAAATTAAACCTAAAGTAGACTTGTATATTAAATCACAATATGTGGGCATGTTAACTTAAAGTGCGCTAGTTAGGATGTCTTTTTTTCATATTAAAAATAGATAATTGCACATTACATCACGAATATTCGGGAAATGTTGCAAATTCGTCCCAAATTTGAATTTTCGATTAAGACCCAATGTATAATTTGTTAACAAAGTAATTAGACATTTTTATACTTTTAGCAGGTGTTTGGAATTTAAGCAATATTTACAGATATTCAGATTTGAGTTAATTTGCTGTTTAGAGCACTCTATTAAAAATTGAGAATATCAAAATTAGTTTAAATTTAAATCTTCCAGAATTAGGGTAACAAAATCTTAAAGTTCGTTATGATTTATGAATATTGGTGAAATATAAAGAGAGATTAATAAGTAGTCATAAGATCTAAAACATAAGAAAGTAATGTGGGTTGATACAACTTGTGATTACGATATTTAGAATCTAAAACTATCGTAAAGCGCACACCCCCTTCAAATGGAATTTGTTACATTATTGATAGGCATTTCCACAAAAGTTCTAAAATCATGACTAATTATGTTAGTACTATAGTCTATTATCTAGTATACGTTTCTCCTACTTAATATATTACTTTGCCCATTTTTCAAATAATAATTATTCAGTTGATTAATCGACCAAGTAGATATATATATTTCAAAACTAAAAGAAAATAAAAATCCTATATATGCATGCCCTGTTGTAAACATTCAAAATGAAATTTATTTTTGAGATAATTCTCCAGTGGTGAAAAGAGTGGATCAAAGTTATTGGGCTTGTATTAGAAACACATCTACTTATTACTCACAAATATTGGATATACAAGCCCAATTATATAAAATGTGTATTGCTCATCTTAAGGATGTAATACGCTTTGTTCCAAGTACATTAGCAGTAATATATATACTTAATCATATTGAAAATACTTTCAGAGGCATTAAGAACTTAATTGGATTAAATATAAAAATTTGTTTTGTTATAAAACTTTAAAAGTAAAGGTACAACCTAGCATCAGTACACAATATTCTCTATGGGCCGGGCTTAGAAATGATAACTCTTAGAGATTGTCTAAATAATATCAAGATGGCGTTGCGGGACTTAAAGTCATCAACTTTCGATATAATTTAATTTTTTCTTCTAACTTTAAATGTTGCATGAAAAGTCATGAACTTTATCGAATTGTGTAAATTTCTCATCCGACCCGACCCGATAGATTTCCGGTACAAACTTATCCTACGTGATGCGCTAGAGGCATGACTTGGCAAATGACAAATTTATGGTTCAATTCGATTTGTATGTTTTCATTTGTTCTACTTGTAAAGATAGATTGCAAAGATAGAAGAGAAATAACAAATTCGTGGAGTTTGCCAAGTTACGCCTCCGGCGCGCCACGTAGGATAAGTAATTGTCTCGGAAATCTATCAAATCGGGTCAGATGGGAAATTTACACAGTCCGATAAAGTTCATGACTTTTCATGCAACATTTAAATTCCACGGAAAAAAACAAATTATTTTAAAAGTTCAGGCAATTTTCCCTACTTTAAAATTGATGCTTCATTCACAAAGATATTATCCTTATGAATAGCATATCATAATTAAGATTCCCAGTTTTTTGCATGAAAATATGGAGATTTATTGAAGTAACTCCCACTGCCTAACTTGGCTTCCATTAGAAAGAGAAATGTATTCTTGACTACTGACTCTATTTACTTCTCATCTTTAAATTTTTAGCCCATTCTAACGTTAAACTCAACAAAATTTTGTCACTACTATTACTACCCGAGATCTCATTCTCAACAACAATCATCAACTTTCCAACACTTACCAAGGATTACATATGATAATTTACGTTTTGTGCACGCACGAGACAATTGATCAGATTGATTTGCAATATTTTTTCGAAACTGATCGAAATTTTACCAAATTTTATTTAGCAATTCCCTGTCCTTACTCGAGTTTGTTATATAGCACAGTTGTAGGAATTCGAAAATAAACATTGGCTGTTGCAGAGTTAAGACCTTTAATTTACAAAATTAGTCATAATCTCAAGATATAAACATTAAAATTTGAAATAAGAACCTTGATGTAAGCTAAATAAAAAGAATATGATACAATTGAGGCAATGTTACAAGAAGTGTTGGCAAGTGATGAGAAAAGAAAATAGGAATATCTAGCATTAAGTCCTAATGAACGGAATTTCTTGGTAATGTTAGGTGCAAATAATGTTGTCTTCTATGAAAGTAGATTATGGCGACAGATTCTTAGTAAGTACATTACAAAAGAGTATCTTGGAGTCTGATGTGATAGATAGAAAATAGATTTTGAAAGAAAGGAATAATTTGGTATTCTATGTTGTGTTAATACCTCCAAAAATTTTTCATAAACAAACTAAGTATTCTCGATTTTACTATGTTTTTACTTGACTATTGGTGCGTGGGCCCACTGCTAGTTCATAACAGGAGATGCTGCACAAAATTATTAAGTTTTCTTGTCCAATCCAATTTTTAATGCATGCATTTGGTTGCTACCTTATAACATTTCCTTTTACAGTTAAACACCTACTTGTTTGATTTATTAACTGATCCAACTGACATTCTTTCCAGAATAAAAGCTTTATAACAACTTGGATAAAATTTATACATGGATGTATGTATTGATCAATGCCTAACATTTAACAGAATTGGTAGTTGATACCAGTTTTGAACTGAAGTAGTTACCAAAGATACTGATAGGGGCCTCGAGTTGCCCTACTCTGTGCCGGGCAGCCCAATCACTCCATCAAGCCTATTCCATCAAGACTCACGCGAAGAGCCACAGCCACAGGACTCCAATACAAGATCGTGAAGTCTGCCAAATACAAAGATCTCATTTAAGTAATAAAGATCCTTTTAGATATGAATATATCTTGAGATATTTGGTATATCTTGTGAGGCAATTAATCGCATAGGGTTAATGCTTATAAATAGGAATTGTGTTTAGACTTTGATATTCATTGAGAAATAAAGTATTAAAACTTATTCTCATTCTGGTTCTGGCGGAAATCGCCCCCTAGCACCTCAACTAGGGTTTATCTTTTCCTATATCTCATTCTTCAAACGTTCGTGCTCTAATTCGATAGAACAAGGTTCTATCAATTGGTGCCTTCATTGATTACTCTTCCTCCATTGATCACTCTCTCTCAAACAAAACTCACGCCACTCTTCCCTAGATCTCTCACAAAAAGTATACAAAACTCACTTTACTCCCTTTTTTCCCACCTTCCATGGCGGCGACTAGAGAAATTGAGGAAATCCTTGCCAAGCTCTCAGCCTCTGTCACTGCAGCGAGAGTGAAAGATCCACCGGACCAGCAGCCAGTTGGTACGCCTATGCGCAATTGGTCATTACCGCCTTCGGTCACGCAAGTACCAATAGGTGCCAGGCCTTTCACCCCACCACGCCTCCGTTTGGAACCACCACGTTTCGACGGAGAGGATGCCTTAGATTGGATCAGATACTATACATTACTTATCCACAATAATAATAATTGCTAAGGTTCTAATATGGTGTAATTGTTTATTTGGAAATATACGAACTCAGGCACAAAACAAATGTTATCTTAGACTACTTCACAATTTAAAGAGAAGGTGTCAAAGTATAAACAAATTGTAGAAAATAATGTGTGACATTTATAGATGAATGAAGAAGAATTTACGGCAAAAGGAACTGTTCCTAACAAACTCATCATAAAAGGAAAAAAAAAGCTATTCTTTTAGCTACGAACCTTATAGATTTCAATTTAATGAAACCTAATTGTAGGTTGAGCCCTCAATGATACTTTCCCTAGTCCTTCTTGATGAATTATGTACAGAAAGGGAGCATTTGATGCCAAATTGTCGTTTAGGAAATGAAACATTACTCTGTTTTGATGCAGAGTGAGAGCATTTTCCTTTCTCCTTATGCAATGCGCACTTGCAGTCTCGATGATATGGTCTCCGCTCAATGTCTGTGTCACACATTGATAGGCTTCCTTCAAACACACACCGGGCCATCATCTCTGCTGCTGCGCTCGACATCTTTCTTCTCTCTCTCTTGTGTGTGTGGATTTGTTTTCTGTATAAGTTCAAGTGATGATTTCTTACACTGCCTGAAGTTTGTTGAACATTTATATAGAGTAGAGGATTATGCTGTGTTGATTAAAACAAGGGTGGCAGGTTTAGAAGTTTACTAAGATTGTAGAGAATAACTTGTTTTGGTGCAGCTGCGTGATATTCAAGAGTCTAATTTTCAAATTAGAATGTAGAAATTCTTTGCTCCATTTACTATGAATAATTGGACTTGGTTGGGTAAGATAGTTGAATAAGACAAGAAGGGTAGTGAGGGAAAGAATCTGAAGAATAAGCAATGAGTTAAAATGTTTTTTTGTTCTGTTTGAAAAGTTTAGTTTGTTTTAATTGCACTGTGAGATGAATTGAAAAGAATCTGCATATTTGATCACTCAATTAGATTTTGTTTTCTGATTTTCACAATTAATGATGCTCAAAAAGAGTTATGCTATTATCTTGATCAGTCACTGCTTCTCTACAGCTAGTAATATAGTAGAAACTCGAATATAGAGCAATGATCAACATAATATTCTACTGACTTTTAAATATTCCTCTCTATGTGAATATTGTATCATAAAATTGTCCTTTGCCACATTAGATTTATGACTGTGACTGATATTGAATTCTGAAATTGGGAGTCTTGATACGTGGCAACATATAGTTAACTTTCAACTAATGTGGTTTTTTCCACTGTATTTATGAGTAAAAAATTAAGTTGACAGAATATGGTAGTTATAGGATGTAGCATTGTATAATCCGGAAAGGGGATGTCTAGACAACTTTGTCACCATGTAATAAAAAAGGTTCATTTGATTGTCCAAAAAAATAGGCTGGAATCTTGGAGTTTAGAAATGTAATTGCATTCTGTTTTATTACTCATCATTCACTTTAGTGGCCACAGCAAAATCCAAAGAAAATTAATACAATGAGGTGTACATGACCAAGGCAAAACTGTGTAGAGATTCCATTTACAAGTAAAGACTTGTATGTAGAATAATTTATTTGTAAATATGAGCTAGGGTGTCGAATATTTAGTCATTAGGATTCCTAAGAACAAATTAATGTAAGAGAAGAAGGGAGTGATAATAGATACCCAAACAAAAAATACCGCATCAATATTAATAAAAATAATAAAGGTTTGATTTCTCTAAAATTACTATAAGGTGTTTCCCAATGTGCCTAACTTGGTTGCAAGTCAACAACGCTGAGATTAAATAATAGGAGTGATCTTGTTGGTTAGTACAAATTTTGTCATTAACTAAACACCCCAAGATTAAAAGTACTACTAGTTAGTTTTGCCAAGAATAAATGTATGTTTCTTGTAATTTTCTTGAAATATTCTTGAAATATTATGGCTTACAGTATTTCATATTTGTTTGACATCATATGTCTCAAATATTTGTTTATAAAAGTGTTTTAACTAGAAAACATGTAGATTCTTAGAAGTTAAAACTGTTAAGTGGCAATTGAGATGAGGACAAAATTGCAGTTATGGTGTTTGTATATATAGGAAATGAAACTAATTACTACAAGTTCAATAGTAGCAACATAGATTGTAAGAAGATGCACGTGGATTTTGTAATGAGAGAAAAAGATATCATCATTAATTTTGTCTTATGAGCTACGTTGTGGAATCTCGGAGTTTCAGAAATGCGGTTTCAAGTTTTGTCATAATGTAATAAACATGATATCACACCATCTCCGGTACACTAAAACCTAAAATAGGATAGACAATTAGCTCCAATAGTACTCCAAACTAGTGTGGTTTTTGTCCTATGTATTGGTGATTCGTCTAAACTTAGGTTGATAATTTGGAAAAATGGATTGTATGCTTCGGAAATGAGATCTTTAGCAATTTCTAATCTGGACTGTCTTGTTGCCCCGGTAATATGCTCAAAATTGTAACATTCTTCGAAAACTTCATCAAAATGTTGATCATGCATTTCAAATGCTAGCTAGTTATATATAGAACAATAATTTGAGTATTTTCTCTTGTCCTGAAAGGTTAAGTGTTTTTTCTTCTTATGTGTGTGTGTGAGACGAAATACAAGATAAGAGTGTTAAGACTAGTGTATATCCTTTGATTATAATGCACAAATGTTTGTATTGTAAAATTAGAAGGAAGCCGGAGCAGTTTGAAAGATGATCATACCTCAACATTGGATGAGAGAGTGTACAATTTATGGGACCTATTTACCTTGAGCATGTGGTTGAATTACCAAACACACAAGCTCTTAGCTATTGATCACCTTTGATTGTTCCCTGATAAGTGAGTACTATTACATATGGAAATTGAATATTTTCCCCCAACTTGTTCTCTTTTTGGAAAAGAAACATTCCTTTGTTTTGAAGTTGAGTGGGAGCATTTGCCTTTCTCCTTATGCAATGCGCACTTGCAGTCTCGGTGATATGGTCTGCGCTCAATGTCTGTCTCTGACATTGATAGGCTTCCATCAAACACACATCCAAACATCAACTCTGCTGCTACACTCCACATCTCTGTCCTTCCTAGATTCCTGATGTCGTTTCAAAGGAGAGTTTGTTGATATTGTTGCATGTTTCTTAAGGAATTTATATAGGACTAACCTTGTGTGTAGAATATTTGTTTGGAAAGTTCAAGAGGTTTGGTGTGGACTACTTTCCTTAGATACTTCTAGTACACTTTTTACAAGAAACTTATGGATTCCTTTAGAATAAGTTATACAGAGTCGACAAACTTCACATTGTGCATAACATAATCTACTCTTTGTTGTGTTTTACAACATACCAACACATGTATACCTTCACACTCTTTTCTTGGAAGTAACAATGATGATATTTCATTATTCACCAAATTCAGTAAAAACTAATACTAGTACGTTTGAAAAGAGCTTTTCTCATACACATGGTTTATATGGTTGCAATATTAGATAATTAAGGATATAAACCTTTTAGATTGTGTTACTATGAAAAATGGAAAGTTATGCAAATATAATGTAGTACTCTCTCTGTTCAAAGAAAGTTTAGTCATGATAAAGCTAATTTCATATATTGGTTATGGGGTTAAATTCAACAGTTTTTTGGGTCTAACACAGTTTGTAAGCTAGGTATGTAGAGGAAATTTCCAGATCTAGGAAGAAGGAAGGAAATCACCTGGAGAAAGAGTCTGGCAGGAAAAGTGAGCAGAAGGAAGGAGAAAGTCACCAGACGGAGGAGAATTCTAGACAGAGGGCAGAAAGGAGAATTCAAAGAAGATTCTAGAAGCTCGACTCTGCGCTTATAAATAAGAGCACGCAACACGCCTGAGGGCATCCATCATCCACTTTTGCTCTTAGCTCACTTCTCACACTCTACAACACATTAGGGGTACCAAATTCAGGGGTTCGGGTTCGTAAAAAAATCATCGTTGTGTACCACCGTCTCTGCGGGAAGCGAAGAAACAATTTATTGCTTTCTGTTTTTTATTTCTGTCTTGAATCCCCCGAGTCTTCGATGTTAGAAGCTCGGCCTTATTTTGTTGAATCGCTGTTGAATTCGTAACCGTTAGCTATGGAAGTTTGTGTTATGTTTTTGTTCTTTGTTTACGCTGCTTGTTACTTTACGTTGGATGCTTTTCGCATTTGATCCGAGTTGTTTGAGTTGAATGGTGTTGAATTGTAGTTGATCAATTGATTTTGGTTGGATCGGTGTAATCGGAGATGGGAATTGTTGTGGTTTGTTGTGGATGGCTTGGATCCGGAGCGGATGAAGCGTCCGATGCTTAGATCTGTTAAATTCCTGCATGGTTTTGAAGTTTAGTTCCTGTTTCCTTATTTGCCTCGTCTAGTAGTAGTAGATCTGTTTTATTTCCTTAGTTAATCGTAATTTGATAGTTTAATTTGATCTGTTTTATTTTGATCTGTTGTTTACTCTGTTTTCTGCATTTTGTGATCGAGAATCGTTGGTGAAGATGAAGCTAGTAGTTGGTTAAATCCTTAGTTAGTTATTTGCAGCTTTTCATTCGTACTTTGCTATATTAGGAAATGGTCCCCATGGTCTGTTCTTCATCTGTCTTGGCATTTTAGGAAAAAGTAATTCACTAGGTTTGGTAAATTTTCGTCACTGGAGTGTTGTTCTGTTTGCATCTCTGTTTTCGTCATGCATGCTTTCGTTATGTTTTCCTAGGTCTAGCTGTTAGAATAGATCATTTACATTTTCCGCGTCTAGTAGGTAAGTTCTCAACCCAAAGTTGTGTGGCAGCAACCAAAACCCTTGTCCAAAGTCTCTTGAATGCTTTCTTACGCTTCCATCTATGTGGGATTCGAAAGGCAGAAAAGATTGAGGGTTGAGGGTTTTGAAAGGCAGAAAAGATTGTCTGCCCAACGACCGATGATTTTAAAGATTCCCTGAGTTCCTAAACCCTGTGATCTAGCGGATTCTCTGGATCTGAGAAGTCTGACTATTAATTCAAGTACACACACATAGACACAAATCCTATCTCTTCAAGTCACTTCTTTGTTATACTGGTTTTGAAAAATAGTTAGAGTGAGTGAATAATAAAGTAAAAACAAGAATAATGTAAATAAGAGTCTTCTCTACATTATTTTTGCTTTTAATACTTTACTATTCACCCACACTAATCCGTCCCATAAAAGATGTCTTATTTTCCTTTTTAGTTTGTCCCACTAAAGATGTCACATTTGACATTTTCATTTTTAGTAAAAGTTATCTCTCACATTAATATAAATATTATATTTTCTCTCTCCACTTAACACACAAAACACAATATCCTAAAATCTCGTGTCGTCCACAAGGGTGACATTTTTTGTGGGACGGAGGGAGTACGATTTTTTCAAAACGAGTGTAAAAAAGAAGTGACTCAACTTTTTGGGACAAATGGAGTAATATTTCTGTTTTTTAAATTATTTCAGTAATAACGCCATTTAATTTCCTAATTGTGTATCTAAATTCACAAATTGATTGAATATAATTTGATTTTGTTTCTGTATAATGTATAAATTTTAATTAATTGAAATATATCTTAGAGTATACTTGTTTCTAAAATTATCTCCAAAATAAAATAAATATCGAATTAATTTGGAATAATATCATTCAAATTTTAGGTGATATAATACTTAAATAATTTAATTTGTATAACTATAAAATAATTATTTATAGAATAAATCAAATTTATTTGTTCATAATCGAACCATAATCTTCAATTTATAATAATTAGAAAATGAAAAGATATGTACTTAGTGGAACTTACCGTAGTTAGAAATCACTGCGTCGTTATCCAATGTGAAAATTAGACGATTTCATTTTTATTTATTACTTCTATATACAAAATGAAACAAAATTGAACTTCAACTATGTCTCAGAAACATCATGATCAATCGACACTTGTGCTCTAGAAAATGACTCTTTTTTTTTCTTTTAATCGAAGTACTAATTTAATCCACGCAACTTACTTTTTTTGCGGTGGTCCGCAATTAAATATAGTATTAATAAACCAATAATTAATTTCACTCAAAATATATTTTTGACAGGAACTAAAATATAGGAGTAGTAAATTTTAAATAGAATCAAATTATGTTGAATACACCGTGCACTTCATGGAGTGTGTCATGTAAAGTTCTCAGTTAACTCTAGTTATACAAAGTTTTTATAGCTAAATGAACATCTACTGTGTTTAGGAAAATTGATGCCTCAATCTATGTATTGCGAATCTGAATTGCAGTTCATGTTTCTAATCAGGATCCTCAAATACTATTTGTCAAGAATAATTAAAGACTAATTAATATTTTAATTAAGTTAATTTGGTCACAGATTTTTACTATTATTTGGCAAGTTGGTCGTCAGGTCGGGATACACGTATATATTTGCATGATGAGCCACCAATTAGGATACGAAACTTGTTATTGAATGATCGTTTGTAAATGACATATATTCGAACTGGATGAGCTGTAATATTTTCTTTAAGGCTCTCCCTCTCTTCTAACAAAAAAAAACTAATAATTAATAAAATTAAATGAACTACTATAACTTGAAATAATTGGTATACTCCCTTTGTACCATTGTTTATTAGTCATTTTTAAATTATTCCAATATAGTTGAGTTATTTTTAATTTTTAGTAAAAATTTTATTTTTTTTAATTTTACTTTTCATTATCACTTTTACTTTATTATTATTTTTTTCTTTATCCACTTGATATTTAATCACTCGTTTTTTAATCTTCGTGCAAAGAAATGTTGGGTACAGTAAATAAAACATGATTTATTTTACATAAACGCGTGACCACATTTAAATCGTAGTCTATTTTTGAGCCACTAGAGTATTTCCTCCACATGTCACAAACAAAATACTCACTGACTTTATAAATAGCTCTGTACAATCCAACAAATACTCATAAAATTCAATTGAATTCCATTCCCCAAACCCAAAACGAAGAAAAATATCTGCATCAATTAGTAAGCCATGTCTACTGGAGCTGCCGGCGATGGCTTCTTCCGGAGCCTTCTCGAAGGCTGCATTACCGCCGCGGACACCGGGATCCAGCGGCGCCCCTACCACCGCTACTGTGGCTGCGCTCTCCACAACTCCGCCGGCCACTGCCCCCACCGCTCCAGATACGACAAGGTCTCCTACCCGATCCGCCGCTCCTGGAGTGAAGGATCGTTCTCGCTGATCGGCCAGTCCTCGCTGTCTCCGTCCTCCTCCCCCGCCTCCGCGTCGGCGGAGATTCCGAGGACAGCGTCGCAGTTGGCGCTGTACAGAGCAGCAGAGGATGATGAGGTGTACTGATCAGGATGCATGCCATAGAGCTTGAGCACAAGATGGAGTGAATTGCTGCATATGATCATCTATCTGGAAGGGGCAGAATCATGAACTAGAGAAGGAGCAACCCTAGGGGTTGGCACAGGCCGCCCTATAAATAGAAGATCAACATTGGAGACACACGTCTACGTTTAGACCACTTGGAGATTAGCTCCACTTCATAGCTTTAGTTAGTTAGCTTTCACTTGAAGTTTCCGGCCACCTGCCAGAAAAAGGAGTCCATCGTCCGTTCCAACCAATTTGCCACTGTAGTTTAGAAATTTATTCAATTTTCGAGGAGCCAAACAATCTTTTACTTCCTTTGTTTATGTTTTCTTAAGTTTTGACACTTGTTTTACCTTGCATTCAACGCTGCTCTTAGTTTAACTCTTGTTGGAGACATCTTTTGGCTTGAATACCTCGAATGCAATGGATTTCTTTTGGTTTATTTGAGTTTTCGCTTGTTATTGATTTCTTTTTGCCTAGTTCGATAGATCTAGTAGTTTATGTTGATTTCTGTTGTTTACGTGCTTGAATCTGCCTAGTTAAATTCGATCTAGTGTTTCTTCAAGTTTCTCTAAGTTTCAATTGGTCGTTTCTTCTAAAAATGCATGGATCTAGATTCTGTTTCGTTTTCGCCACCTTGCATGTTAGTCAGTTTAGGCATCTGTTACTTTCTGCATGATTTAGTTGCCGTAGTTTAATTTCTCGCCTAGATCTAGATTTAATGGCTTGATTTTGAGTTAGATCTGAGTTGTTTGAGTTTGATTTCAAACATTCATTAGTGGGGCTTTGATTTCATGTCATTTTTGTTGCTTGGTGAAGAAGACAAGGCCACAATCTAAGTTGGAACCACTTTGTTGCTTTATGCTTTTGTCCTTCCACCTTTCAGCTTTTCTGCAGGGTTAGACAGTTAGTTACACAACACTGTTTGTTATTCTTTTTTACTTTTGTCTATCCGTTTATAGTAAGATTTCACTTTTCACATGCACACTGGAGCCCAACTTTCATCCATTCATGTACACTGAAGCACCTAGTTACTTACCGGTCAAGATAGGTGTAGTTCCATTTTATTTTACGTCTAATTAAAACTCAACCCCAAAGCGTGGTAGCAAACCAACCTTTCCAGAATGTCATCACAAGTGTGTAACGCCTACAACCATCTCTGTGGGATCGATCTTTTACTCCACTATACTAGCCAGTAGAAGTGGGTTGACACAGACCCAATGGTACAACTAGGTCTAGGTACCTTCCTAGACAGTTGAAGCACTCACATGAGTCATAGTCTCCTCTTCTATCTTCTATCAGTGGGTATATGTGTTTATCAGCGGTCTGTCTCTCTTTTTCTCTCTACGAGATTGGGTTTTGAAGCAAAAGAAAATTAATGCAAGCTAAGAGAATAATGTGATACATGTGAGACAAAATACAAGAAAAGAGTATTAAGACTAGTGTAATCCTTTGATTATAATGCAGAAATGTTGTGTAATGTAAAATTAGAAGGAAGGCTGGAGCAGTTTGAAAGATGATCATACCACAACATTGGATTAGAGAGTGTACAACTTATGAATTACTAAACACACAAGCTCTAGTATGGTCGAATTACTAAACACACAAGCTCTAGCTATTTGATCACCTATGATTGTGTCCTGACACGATAGTACTACTCCTATTACATATAGAAATTGAACATTTTTACCCAACTTTTTCTCTCTTTGGAAAAGAAATATTTCTTTGTTTTGAAGTTGAGTAGGAGAATTTGCCTTTCTCCTTATGCAATGTGCACTTGCAGTCACGATGATATGGTCTACGCTCAATGTCTGTGTCTGACATTGATAGAGCGAACACACATCGAAACATCAACTCTGCTCTCCCTCCCTCTCTCCCTCCATCCCTCCCTCCCTCCCTCTCCCCCTCCCTCCCCTATTCTATTCTATTCTATTCTATTATTGGGCTTATATTATAAACACATCTACTTATTACACACAAATATTGGATATTACAAGCCCAATTATATAAAATGTGCATTGATTCTTTCAGAGGCATGTAGTAGTACTTAATTGGCTTAAATAAAAAAAATTGTTTTGTTTTAAAAATTTACAAAGTAAAGGTACAGTGGTACACCTAGTATCAGCACACAATATTCTCTGTGGGTCGGGCTAGGATATAAACTTGTAGAGACATGAACAAGAAGTCTGCATTTATCGGTTGAAAACAATATTATCTCAATAAATATACATAGTAGTAGTTGTTGTCAAGTTGAGTAATTTATTTTAGAACTAATTAAAACCCAAAATCTTTATTGATTGTCTAAATAATATTAAGATGGCTTTGCGGGACTTAAGTCTAACACACTAGTCTCCGTGATAATTTATCACATGTTACTACGATAACCTTATACACTTGCGGGTTACACCTAATGTTAAAATAGGATCTGGTCAAGTTTTTGGCATCGTTATTTTGAGAAGATTGATTTCTAGTTTAGACATTTTTTTATAAAATTTTTAGATTATTTTTTTCAAAGTGTAGTGTTGAATTAAAATGGTTTTTGTGCCACAAAAGCTTGCTTGTTTAGTATTGAAAGTTAAGGTTGCATGTGGTTCCTCCTTACACGTACATATGGTGACTATTACTTTAAAATTGATGCTTCATTCAACTAAAGATATTATTCTTATGAATAGCATATCATAATTAAGATTCTTTGTTTTTTGCATGGAAATATGGAGATTTATTGAAGTAACTCCCACGGCCTAACTTGGCTTCCATTAGAAAGAGAAATGTATTTCTGAGTACTGACCATATTTACTTCTCATCTTCAATTTTTTTAGCCCATTCTAATATTAAACACAACAAAATTCTCTCACTGTGCTAAAATACCCGAGATCTCATTCTCAACAACAATCATCAAATTTCCCACACTTACCCTTTACCAAGGATCACATATGACAATTTACATTTTGTGCACGCATGAGACAGTTGATCAGATTGATTTGCAATTTAATATTTTATTGAAATTGATCAAAATTTGACCAAATTTTGTTTAGCCATTCCATGTCCTTACTGGAGTTTGATATATAGCACAATCGTAGGAAACTAGGAATTCAAAAATAACATTGGTTGTTGCAGAGTTAACAAAATTAGTCACAATCTCAAGATAGAAAACATTGAATTAAGAACCTTGATCGGAGCTACGTAGTTGGGTTTAAAAATGATACAATTGATGCAATGTTACAAGAAGTGTTGGCAAATAAATTTGGAATATCTAGCATTAAGGCCTAATGAATGGAATTTCTTGGAATGTTAGGTGCAAATAATGTTGTCTTCTACTGAAGTAGATTATTGCGACATATTCTTAGTATCTGATGTGATAGATGGAAAATAATTTGAATATAAAAAAACATGACATGAGCACTTTTGTTTATTTATGGGGAAAGAATTGTTGGGAATAATAATAATTTTGGTATTCTGTGTAGTGTTAATAGTACCAAAAGTTTGTTAATTATCGTTGATTTTTACTAGTATGTATTTACTTGATTCTTGATGCATGGGCCCACTGCTAGTTCATAACAAGAGAAACTGTCCCCAAGGCATGCTTGATACGATGGAATGGAATGAGGGTGGAATGGAATGGAGGTTGGAATGAAATGGAGATAGGAATGAAATGTCAATTTCTTTGGATTTTCTTTGCATTTTCATCCATTCACTCATTCATTCCATCACACCAAACAAATGAATAGAATGAAAGTAGGAATCACATTCCATTCCATCCTACCATCCTACCAAGAAGTCCCTAATTGTTCTTGCCCAATCCATTTTTTAATGCATGCATTTAGTTACTAACCTATAACGTCTCCTTTTACCGTCCAACACCTAATTTTTTAATTGTTTAATTGATCAACTGACATTCTTTCCAGAATAAAAGGTTATAACAAGTTGGATATATGTGAATGGTCATGGTCATTTTTTATGTTAAACTTCATACATATCTGTATAACAATGCTTCTATTTTTCAAGCCAAGATTTCAATAATGAGAAAAACAGTAAAACCATAGTTGTATTGCGTTACCAAAGATACTGTGCATTACTTATCCACAATAATTATAGATGCTAAGGTCCTAATATGGTGTAATTATTTATTTAGAAATATATGAACTCAGGAACAGATCAAATGTTATCTTAGACTACTTCACAATTCATTGAGAAGTTGTCAAGTATAAACAAATTGAAGAGTCTGCAACATTGTATAAAAAAAATGAGTGATATTTATATATGAATGAAGAAGAATTTACAGCAAAAAGAACTCTTCCTCTCTGCACTACCTAACAAACTCATCATAAAAGAAAGAAAAAAAAAAGCTATTCTTTTAGCTAGGAACCTTTTAGATTTCAAGTTAATGAAACCTTATTGTAGGTTGAGCCCTCAATAATGCTTTCGCTAGTCCTACTTGATGAACTATGTACAGAAAGGGAGCATTTGATGCTAAATTGTTGTTTAGGAAATGAAACATTACTCTGTTTTGATGCAGAGTGAGAGCATTTTCCTTTCTCCTTATGCAATGCGCACTTGCAGTCTCGATGATATGGTCTCCGCTCAATGTCTGTGTCACACATTGATAGGCTTCCTTCAAACACACACCGGGCCATCATCTCTGCTGCTGCGCTCGACATCTTTCTTCTCTCTCTCTTGTGTGTGTGGATTTGTTTTCTGTATAAGTTCAAGTGATGATTTCTTACACTGCCTGAAGTTTGTTGAACATTTATATAGAGTAGAGGATTATGCTGTGTTGATTAAAACAAGGGTGGCAGGTTTAGAAGTTTACTAAGATTGTAGAGAATAACTTGTTTTGGTGCAGCTGCGTGATATTCAAGAGTCTAATTTTCAAATTAGAATGTAGAAATTCTTTGCTCCATTTACTATGAATAATTGGACTTGGTTGGGTAAGATAGTTGAATAAGACAAGAAGGGTAGTGAGGAAAAGAATCTGAAGAATAAGCAATGAGTTAAAATGTTTTTTTGTTCTGTTTGAAAAGTTTAGTTTGTTTTAATTGCACTGTGAGATGAATTGAAAAGAATCTGCATATTTGATCACTCAATTAGATTTTGTTTTCTGATTTTCACAATTAATGATGCTCAAAAAGAGTTATGCTATTATCTTGATCAGTCACTGCTTCTATACAGCTAGTAATATAGTAGAAACTCGAATATAGAGCAATGATCAACATAATATTCTACTGACTTTTAAATATTCCTCTCTATGTGAATATTGTATCATAAAATTGTCCTTTGCCACATTAGATTTATGACTGTGACTGATATTGAATTCTGAAATTGGGAGTCTTGATACGTGGCAACATATAGTAAACTTTCAGCTAGTGTGGTTTTTACCAATGTATTTATGAGTAAAAAATTAGGTTGACAGAATATGGTAGTTAGAGGATGTAGCATTGTATAATCCGGAAAGGGGATCTCTAGACCACTTTGTCACCATGTTATATTACAAGAGACTAAAAAGAAGGTTCCATTTGAGTGTGTCCAAAAAAATAGACTGGAATCTTGGAGTTGAGAATTGTAATTGCATTCTGTTTTATTACTCATCATTCACTTTAGTGGCCACAACAAAATTCAAAGAAAATTAATACAATGAGGTGTACATGACCAAGGCAAAACTGTGTAGAGATTCCATTTACAAGTAAAGACTTGTATGTAGAATAATTTATTTGTAATTATGAGGAAGGATGTCGAATATTTAGTCATGGGAATTCCTAAGAACAAATTGATGTGAGAGAAGGAGGGAGTGATAATAGATACCCAAACAAGAAATACCGCATCAATATTAATAAAAATAATAAAGGTTTGATTTCTCTATTAAGAAATCACTATAAGGTATTTCCCAATGTGCCTAACTTGGTTGCAAATCAACAACGTTGAGATTACATAATAGGAGTGACCTTGTTGGTTAGTACAAATTTTGTCATTAACTAAACACCCCAAGATTAAAAGTACTGGTAGTTAGTATTGCAAAGAATAAATGTATGTTTTATGTTACTTTCTTGAAATATTCTTAAAATATTATGGCTCACAGTATTTCATGTTTGTTGACATCACATGTCTCAAATATTTGTTCATAAAAGTGTTTTAACTAGAAAACACTTTACAAAATAAAGGTGCCTCTCTTCTTCTCCAATAGTCACTTCCACGCCATTCTTTTCCTAATTCTTTCTCCAAAATAAAATTTGTAGTTGCAAAATTCAAACTCTGTCATGTTATTGTAGCTCCATATTTGTAGTATTATTCTCCCTCTCTCTGTTTCTATAATTATCCAATTCTTTTCCATTTTTCATTTCTCTTTTGAGCCGGAGCTGCTGTAGTGTCGAAAGATAAGCTACTGCAGGACGGCGAACTGAGAAAATGAAATTTGCTGGCGTCACCATGGACCGAAGGTGGGGTCAGCTGACCCCGCTCGACCCCAACAATTAGCTCCAATAGTACTCCAAACTAGTGTGGTTTTGTCCTATGTATTAGTGACCCGTGATCCGTCTAAACCTAAGTTGGGAATTTGGGAAAATGGATTGTATGTTCCGGAAATGAGATCTTTAGCCATTTATAATCTGGACTGTCTTGTAGCCCTGGTAATTTGCTCAAAATTGTAACATTCTTAGAAAACTTTATCAGAATGTTGATCATGCATTTCAAATGCTAGCTAGTTATATAGAAAAATAATTTGAGTATTTTCTCTTGTCATGAAAGGTTAAGTGTTTTTTCTTCTTGTGTGTGTATATGTGTTTATCAACTCTCTCTCTCTCTTTCTCTCTATGAGATTGAGATAGAGTTTAGAAGTAAAAGAAAATTAATAAAAGTCGAGAGAACAATGTGGTGCATGTGAGACGAAATACAAGAAAAGAGTATTAAGACTAGTGTATATCCTTTTATTATAATGCACAAATGTTTGTATTGTAAAATTAGAAGGAAGGCTGGAACAGTTTGAAAGATGATCATACCTTAACATTGGATGAGAGAGTGTACAATTTATGGGAACTATTCATGCCTAATCTACCTATTTACCTTGAGCATGTGGTTGAATTACCAAACACACAAGCTCTTAGCTATTGATCACCTTTGATTGTTCCCTTACAAGATAGTACTATTACATGTGGATATTGAACATTTTCCCCCAACTTCTTCTCTTTTTGGAAAAGAAACATTCCTTTGTTTTGAAGTTGAGTGGGAGCATTTGTCTTTCTCCTTATGCAATGCGCACTTGCAGTCTCGGTGATATGGTCTGCGCTCAATGTCTGTCTCCGACATTGATAGGCTTCCATCAAACACACATCCAAAGGAGAGTTGTTTGGAAAGTTCAAGAGGATTAGTGTGGACTACTTTCTTTAGATGCTTCTAGTTGTTTGACAAGTCATAACACTTTTTACAAGAAACTTATGGATTCCTTTAGAATAAGTTATACAGCATCGACAAACTCCACAATGTGCATAACAGAATCTATTCTTTATTGTGTTTTACAACATACCTACACATGTATACCTTTCCACTCTTTTCTTGGAAGTAACAATGATGATATTCCATTATTCACCAAATTCAGTAGAAACTAATACTAGTACGTTTGAAAAGAGCTTTTCTCATACACATGGTTTATATGGTTACAATATTAAATAATTAAGGATATAAACATTTTAGATTGTATTACTATGAAACATCGGAAGTTATGCAAATATAACATAGTAATCCCTCAGTTCAAAGAAAGTTGAGTTATTTCTTTTTTATACTGGTTTTGAAAATAGTTAGAGTGAGTGAATAATAAAGTAAAAACAAGAATAATGTAAATAAAAGTATTATCTACATTATTCTCGCTTTTACTTTACTATTCACTCACTCTAACTATTTATTACTTCATCCGTCCCATAAAAGATGTCTCACTTTCCTTTTTAGTTTGTCACACTAAAGATGTCACATTTGACATTTTCATTTTTAGTAAAAGTTCTCTCACATTAGTATAAATATTATATTTTTTCTCTCCACTTAACACACGAAACACAATCTCCTAAAATCTCGTATCGTGCATAAGGGTGACATCTTTTGTGAGACGGAGGAATACGATTTTTTCAAAACGAGTGTAAAAAAAGAAGTGAGTCGACTTTCTTGGGACAAATGGAGTAATATTTATGTTTTTTAAATTATTTCAGTAATAACGCCATTTAATTTCCTAATTGTGTATCTAAATTCACAAATTGATTGAATATAATTTGATTTTTTTTCTATATAATGTATAAATTTTAATTAATTGAAATAGAGCTTATATACTTGTTTTTAAAATTAGCTCCAAAATAAAATAAATATCGAATTAATTTGGAATAATATCATTCAAATTTTAGGTGGTATAATACTTAAATAATTTAATTTGTATAACTATAAAATAATTAATTATAGAATAAATCAAATTTATTTCTTCATAATCGAACCATAATCTTCAATTTATAATAATTAGAGAATGAAAAGATATATACTTAGTGGAATCAAATGCATAATAAGAAAAAAATGGATATATGAAGATATTTTTCCATTACCAAAGACTTGTGATGATATAATAAGAAAAAAATGGATATATGAAGATATTTTTCCATTACCAAAGACTTGTGATGATATTTCATTTTTCAGGAATCGCAAATATATTTTTTCGTGAACTTCAAAAATGGTCCATGGATTATGGATTTATCTCGAAAATGGTCTTTGGATTTAAAAAATATCACTAGTAGTTCCTGGGCTAAGGGTTAATATAAAAAACGGTCTTTTTACACAGTTTCGAGACGAAAATGCCCTTTTGAGGGGTTTTGGGGAGTTTGGACAATTTGATATTTTTACACTTTTAACATTTTAAATCTGATATTATTTCAGTTATGTACTATATCTGATATTATTTCAAAATTATCATTCTTCTTCCCTTTTGTCAGCCTTCACTTTGTTTCTTTATTTCAATATTAGATTTAATTTATAAAATTAAATTTTAAATTTTAATTTTTAAATATCAATAAATTTTTTTAATTAAAAATATTAATTCATGGACACTATAAATATTGATTAAAACTATTAATTTTTGTTATTTAATATAATATTCAGCTGAATTGAAGAATTACAGAAAAATAATATTAATCATGATGGAAAAATAAGAGCTATTCTATTTAGCCTTCGTTCAGTTGTTATCATTGCTTGTGATTGAATACTATGAAGTTGATTAAAAATTTTATACAGGAGTATTTTTGTTGAAATTTATTGTTTTCAAATTAATAAACGAAAATTATATTAGTCTTACATTAGATGCATATTTATTTTAGAATAAATTGTGTTATATGATCTATTTATGATTAAAGCAGTTAAATATTAATTAAAATTAAGGCGTTGTCATATCATATTGATTATTAGACACTATCAAATATTGATTATGACTATTAATTTTTGTTATTTAATAATTTTTATAATTAAAAAAGTTTATTGATATTTAAAAACTGAAATTTAAAATTTAATTTTATAAAATTAAATTTAATATTGAAAATAAAGAAATAAAGTGAAGGATGACAAAAGGGAAGAAGAATGATAATTTTGAAATAATATCAGATTTAAAATGTTAAAAGCGTAGAAAGACCAAATTGCCCAAACCCCCAAAACCCCTCAAAAGGGCATTTTCGTCTCGAAACAGTGCAAAAGGACCGTTTTTGATATTAACTTTTAGTCCAGAAACTACTAGTGATATTTTTAAAATCCAGGAACCATTTACGAGATAAACCCATAGTTCGGGGACCAATTTTTAAAGTTTACTCTTTATTTTTTAGGATTAAATTTGTTAATATATAACTTGACTAAAACCAGAATTGAACCAAGATCGAGAAGTTTTTTTAATAATCAATCCTAATTTATATAGATGAATAGAGACGCTCTTTTTGTAGTATGAATATGCGAAATCCAATTATAATATGCTGATACGTGAATAGAAGAGGTTATTCTAATATCGTAGTTAGAACTCACCGCGTCGTTATCCAATGTGAAAATAAGACGTTTTCATTTTTATTTATTACTTCTATATACAAAATGAAACAAAATTGAACTTCAACTATGATTCAGAAACATCATGACCAATCGACTAGGGGTGGGTAGGTAAGGTATACCTTACCGAAACCATCATACCGTATACCTTACCGTAAATACGGTATGCGAAAAAGTCATACCTTTACCTTACCAAAATTTTCGGTATACCGAACTTCGGTATACCTTATATTCGGTATGACAAATTTCCATACCGATACCGTACCTCATTTTCGGTATACCGTACCGAAGTTCGGTTTACCTTATTTTTGCGGTATACCTGACTTTCAACATCAATTAAAATAGAAAATTAGAGTTTTTAAAATATTATTTATAATTTATAATTTTAAAAATAAATTAAATATAATTTATTCATAATTATATTTATATTTCACAATAGATTTATAATTTAAAAATATATAAAATATATTTTATATACAATTGTGTTTATATTATTGTGGTATATACCTTAATTTACGGTATATACCTTAGTTTACGGTATATACCGAATTTCGGTATGCAGCGGTATACCGCGGTATTTGAAAATTCATATCGTTACCTTACCGCAATCTTTCGGTAAGGTATCATACCATACCGAAAGTCACGGTATACCAAAAAACGGTATTTTCGGTATTTTTTCGGTACGACAAGACCGGTTTTTCGTTATTTCGGTATTTTTCCCCAGCCCTACAATCGACACTTGGGCTATAGTAAATGACTCGTTTTTTTCTTCTTTTAATTGAAGTACTAATTTAATCCACGCAACTAACATTTTTTTTTTTTTTTTTGCGGTGGTCCGCAATTAAATATAGTATTAATAAACCAATAATTAATTTTACTCAAAATATATTTTTGACAGGAATAAAATATAGGAGTGGTAAATTTTAATTAGAATCAAATTACGTTGAGTACCCGTGCACTTCATGAAGTGTGTCATGTAAAGTTCTTAGTTAATTCTAGTTATACAAAGTTTCTATACTCCATCCATTTCTTAAAAATAAGGACATTTGAAACGGCACGAGTTTTAATGCCAAATTTGGTAAAATAAGAGAAATGGAGAAAAAAATTGATAAAGTAAGAATTAATGTGAGTGGATTATGGGCTCCATTTTATTAGGGAGGTGTATAAGGGTGTAAAGAATTCCAAACGGTTTTTTACGGTTTCGAACCGCAGGTTTTTTTGCGGTTCCAACTTGATTTCACGGTTTTTCGCAGTTCCGGCACGGTTTCGGTTCGAAATTTTTTGAACCTGAACCAAACCAAGTTCAAACCACGGGTCAAAAATTGACGGTTTTGGTTCAGATAAATTCTCACAGTTTTGGTTCGGAACCGTAACCGATGATTACGGTTTCGATTTTAACCGCCGGTTCGGTAAACCTTGGGCAGGTCTAGCTCTGCCCTCTGTTGTAATACTCCCTCCATCCCAGATAATTCGTCCCAATTTTTCATTTTGGTCCGTCCCACATGATTTGTCCCACTTCACTTTTACAATTTTTGGTAGTGGACCCCCTATTCCACTAATTCATTCATACTCACATTTTATTATAAAACTAATATATAAAGGTAGGACCCTGATAGGGACCTGATATTCTATTTTATTCCGGAAGGGAGCTGATATTGTCTCCATATATTTATTTAGTTTATTTATGTTTTAGTATTATTTAGTTGATAAGATTTTATTTACTTTCCCTAGTGGTTAGGATTTGATTTGCTTTTGATTTACTTCCCTAGTTTAGGAGATCTTTTTTGTACCACTCATATTATAAATATGTGTGGAGTCTTTTATTATTATCAAGCAGAATGAAGAATTAAATTATTAATCTCGTTCTCTCCATCGGTTCTCCCTCTTGGAGAAACCGCCAATCTCTCCAAATCTCTACAAAGTCACGTTGTTTTCCTCTCTTCAGTATTTTCTCTTCCATAGGAATTAACCTCACGTTAATTCCTATCAGACCCACATTCCACTAATTTTTTCAACCCACTTTTCATTACTATTCTTAGAGCATCCCCATCCGTGCTCTTAGCTAAGAGCACGGAAGTGGGCCCGGACCCACTTTTACTCCCTGTCCTTAGCTAAGAGCACGTAAGGACAAGCTCAAGGGTCCCACCATTCTATTATTCAATCTAAATATTCCAATTATTAAAAACATTTCTACATTATAAAAATACATTAAAAAATAAAAATTACATAATTAAAATACTAAAAAATAAAAATTACATAATTAAAATACTAAAAAATAAAAATACATAATTAAAATCCTAGAAAATAAAATAATACATAATTAAAATCCTACAAATTAAAGATGAGAATGTAGATGATGATAGAATAGATGAGAATGTGATTTTTTTGTGTTGAAGTGAGGGTATTTATAGATGAAAATGTGAATATTGGGGGAATAAAATTGAAAAATAAATTAAAAGTGGTGAGAAAACGGATATATTTTTTTGGGAAGTAGGAAAATATTTTTTTTTATTTAAAAACATTTTTTTTTAATTAATTTCGCATTTTAAAAAAAAAAAAATAAGCCAACGGCTATGCCGTTGGCGAATAAGGCGACGCCACGTGTGCTGCTCAGCGGCACGGACGTGCTCTTAGCTAAGAGCAGCGTCGTGCCGCTGGCACGGACGGACGCGCTCCATCAGCGGACGGACGAGGTGGTGCTCAGCGGCACGGACGGACGAGCACAACACCCATCACCGCTGCGGATGCTCTTAAAACCCGTGTCCGGTCAAAGTGACCCGAATTATCCGGGACGGATGGAGTATAAAAAACGACTAATTAATAAAATTAAATGAACTATTATACTCCCTCCGTCCCACAAAAGATGTCACACTTACGGCACGAGATTTTAGGAGATTTTGTTTTATGTGTTAAATTGAGAGAGAAAATATAATTTTTATATTCATGTGAGAGAGAATTTTTCCAAAAAGAGAAATGTGACATCTTTTGTGTGATAAACTAAAAATGAAAGTGTGACATTTTTTGTGGGACAGAGGAAGCAACTTGAAAGAATTGATGTACTCCCTTTGTACCAAGATAGTCTTTTAGTATTATTTTTAAATTATTTCAATATAGTTGAATCATTTTTAATTTTTAGTAAAAAAAATATTTTTTATATTACTTTTTCATTATCACTTTTACTTTATTATTATTTTTTTCTTTATCCACTGGATATTAAAACGCTCTTTTCTTAATCTTCGTGAAATGAAATGTTGGGTACAGTAAATAAAACATAATTTATTTTACATAAACGCGTGACCACATTTAAATCGTAGTCTATTTTAGGGCAAAGTAATTGAAACAGTAAATAAAACATGATTTAATTTACGTAAACGCGTGACCACATTTTAATTGTAGTCTATTTTATTAGAGCAAAGTAATTGAAATATTAAATGCTCTTGTTGGGCCCCTTAGAGTATTCCCTCCACATGTCACGTATAAAATACTCACTCACTTTGCAAATAACTCTGTACAATCCAACAAATTCAAAAATCAATTGAATTCCATTCCCCAAACCCAAAACGAAGAAAAATATCTGCATCAATTAGTAAGCCATGTCTACTGGAGCTGCCGGCGATGGCTTCTTCCGGAGCCTTCTCGAAGGCTGCATTACCGCCGCGGACACCGGGATCCAGCGGCGCCCCTACCACCGCTACTGTGGCTGCGCTCTCCACAACTCCGCCGGCCACTGCCCCCACCGCTCCAGATACGACAAGGTCTCCTACCCGATCCGCCGCTCCTGGAGTGAAGGATCGTTCTCGCTGATCGGCCAGTCCTCGCTGTCTCCGTCCTCCTCCCCCGCCTCCGCGTCGGCGGAGATTCCGAGGACAGCGTCGCAGTTGGCGCTGTACAGAGCAGCAGAGGATGATGAGGTGTACTGATCAGGATGCATGCCATAGAGCTTGAGCACAAGATGGAGTGAATTGCTGCATATGATCATCTATCTAGAAGGGGCAGAATCGTGAACTAGAGAAGGAGCAACCCTAGGGGTTGGCACAGGCCGCCCTATAAATAGAATGAGACACACGTCCACATTTAGACCACTTGGAGATTAGCTACCTTCAGAGCTTTAGTTAGTTAGCTTTCGCTTGAAGTTTCTGGCCACCTGCATGAAGAAAGTCCATCGTCCGTTTCAACCAATTTGCCACCGTAGTTTCAGAAATTTATTCAGTTTCTGAGGAGCCAAATAATCTTTTACTTGCTTTGTTTTATGCTTTCTAAAGTTTTGACACTTGTTTTACCTTGCATTCAACACCGCTCTTAGTTTAACTCTTGTTGGAGACATTTTTTGGCTTGAATACCTCGAATGCAATGGATTTCTTTTGATTTGTTTGAGTTTTTACTTGTTATTCAGTGGGTATATGTGTTTATCAGTTGTCTCTCTGTCTCTCTTTTTCTCTCTACGAGATTGGGTTTAGAAGCAAAAGAAAATTAATGCAAGCTAAGAGAATAATGTGATATATGTGAGACAAAATACAAGAAAAGAGTATTAAGACTAGTGTTACATCCTTTGATTATAATGCACAAATATTGTGTAATGTAAAATTAGAAGGAAGGCTGGAGCAGTATTAATTCTATTTTGTAGAAACACATAAAAGTAGGATTTTACTTATTTACTTGAATACATGCACACTTCCCTTGTCTAAAGCAACAAATAAATCCTACATAATATTTCTCTTTTTTCAGCAAAATATGCATATTATTGTTTAACAACAACAAGAAGGGGCTTGCTGCATCAAGGTCATTAATTTGTCTTATGCAGTAAAATTTGATTCTCTTGAATTTATCCCTGTGTACATAGTATAACAGACGAAGAAGACAAACCTTTACAGTATATCGCTACCATTAAATTGATAGATGTGTAAATAATTATTACTTCTCCTAGATTCTTTCTCTAACTTTTAAATCATCGCATTTGTGAAAATAGAGGATTTAAGATTTGGTTAGAATCTCAAAGCAGAATTATTACATAGAAAGATGCCTCAAACTGATGGAAACAAGGAAACAATGGACTTTTTGTCATTTCTTGAGATACTTTCTCAACTGCCACGTATGTAGTTTCTCAACTTAATAGATGAAACATAAATTTCATCAAAATTATTCTGCAGAATCTCTATGCCTCCATAATTGTAACTAAAGAAGCATAACTTATGAACTAGGAAGAGGAAAAATATCAATTGAATTTCTCAACTAACATACACTAGGTGCATATTTGCTTTACACATTTTATCTGTGAGAAATCTGTATAAACATCTCATTAGTTAAAACTTTCCCAACTGCTATTTATGTTATGCAAATTTGGAAATACCTTTTCTATATTGTAGGGATCAGATTAGGGTCGGATTCACTAATTACCAAGACCTCTTTGTTCTTGTACAAGAGAGCTCAGCCAAACTCTCACCCACGCGGCTGATAAGTTTACAGATTACCAAGGAGAATCCCTCACAACTATTACAATTACAGTAACTAGTTCTAGCTAGGGTTCTTGAGTAATCTTGACATCTTGATACACCTACACACTCAAGAAGATTGTTAGTATAACAATACAGATCCTTGCGGATCTAAACAACAATCAACAAAGTATAACAAAGAGACAACTGAATAGATCACATAATATGGCTCAGAGCCCGCCACATAGCCCAGATCTATTCAACTAGAACCAAATCCAAGGGAGCAACGATGAAACGACTGGAGTCTACGCTCACACCGTCACAACCTTCACCGAACCGCCCCTTCACATCGGATTAGGTCACTGGAACCACCTCAGAACAGAAACCCTAGTTCTCACACTTACAAGCAACCGAAGCAGTTGCCTTCCACACGACTCAGGGATCAAGTATTCACACAAGAATGGTGAATCATCTCTAGAAATCAACCGGAAAGGCAATCGGAGAGTAGAGAGAAGGTTGAGAGTCTCAGAGAGTAGAGAGAGAGAGAGTGTATCGAATAATGAGAGAACAGAAACCGGCTAGTCTCACACATAAACAAACACACATCACAAACCCTTAATCCAACGGCTGAAGAGCCCAATCCAAGTGAAGAGACACGTGGCAGCATCTGGTGTGAGAGGGAGAAGCAGCTGGGCTTCTGGGTCAAGTCCAAAGAATGGATAAAGGCCCAGACACAAATTAAATCAGGCCCAAGCAATAATAGTCCACATATATTCGACATATATCAAATAACAAGATTGTGAATTGTGATTAGTTATGTACTGGAGTATTATTCTTTCCCCTTGTTCTTTACTAAGTAGTACATCATAGAGTCCTCAAATGGTTAAACAAAACCTAATGCTTTTAATTACTCTAAGATCAATTTTGTCTTGTCTGTTAGGTGTTTATTCAAAGGCCAAGTTCTAGGAATCTACATTTCTTCTTGTGAAAAGTGTACAGAATAATAACTCGTACCAAACCTCTCTTGAACTTTACAAAAAATATTCTAATTCTACCAACTTAGTTCCACCATTGCACTATATAAACCCATGAAGAAACATGCAACATTTTCAACAAACAGTCAAACACTTTCACATATCACTACAGACACACTTGAAACTACGAAACAAGAGAAGATAAAAGAGATGTCGAGTGCAGCAGCAGAGATGATGCTTCGCTGTGTGTTTGAAGGAAGCCTGTCAATGTGTGACACGGACATCGAGCGAAGACCATACCATCGCGACTGCAAGTGCGCATTGCATAAGGAGAAAGGGAAATGCTCCCACTCTGCTTCAAAACAGAGTAATGTAGCATTTCCAAAGAGAGAATTGGGGAGCAAGTGTTCCATTTCCATATCACACTCTGACTCTGTAATCACTTCGCAATCTTGACTTGTTCATAGTTTATCGACTTGAATTTAGTTTCTGTAGAGCAGAATAAAAATGTAGTAAATTTAACCCTACTCGAGGTAAATAAGTAGATTAGACAGCATTGATTCCTTTAACTGTAAATTCATCCGTAAGTTAACAGTATAATTGATCATATTCTCCCTCTCTTTTCTCAATCATCCAGTGTGTATGATAAGTCAACTAGCTACGAGTAAACACAACATCAAAAAATACTTCCTTTCTCTCTACATCATGCTTTACTGAAAACTTAATTTTGATCTTTTCTTCTTCGTAATAGTTTAGACTTTAGACCATGCAAGTATGCAACAGTAAACTTAATTTATGAATAATCTGTCACATATATGGGTAAATTACAGTTTCCTTCTGAGATGTTAATAAGAATTACATTTAAATCACATCCTTGCAATCTTACAAGTTTAGTACACATAAAAAGCTAAAAGAAATTACAAAAAATGTAACCATTGATGCAACAAGCATTATGAATGACAAAGCTTTAGAAAGGGAGAATTGTGTGGTGAAGTTGATCCTAATTAAAGGTCAAGTCGAACTCATAGAAAGTGGGATAAATGGGAAAAAAAAAAAAAAAAAAAAACTTTGATTGTATACTTTCATAATTAGTATTGCGATTTTTGTTAAGAGATGAACAAGTAAGAAAGAAATAGTGAAAAATGTGGTGTACTTTAGCAATAGACTTTGTAGTGGAATCTTTTCAAATTAACATATCAAATAAATTATAATGATTTAATTTTCTCTCGCATGGGAATTTGTCTTGATTTTATTCTGAAGGAATCCACATGTTTCTAGTAAATAACGTTAAAGACTTGTTATAAAGGTCAAAGAAAAAAAAAACTAAGTTTTTATAGAGTTACTGCACACCAAACCAAACCTCTCTTGAAATTTTCAAACAATATTCTATAGTCTAATCTTGTTTGTCTATATACATCTCAAATTAGGTATGGTGAAGAACATTTCGATGCAATTAAGTACGAGGAGCTAAATTTTTTACTCCAATTAGTTAATATGGTAAGAAGTTAAAATTCAGTTATATAATTTGCCACACACACAAATTTCTGTTACTCACTTAGTCTTACTAGAGGAGGGTCAGTTGGGATGTCAAAAAATTGTTAGCCCCTCACTCAGATCACCAATGTTTTCTTCTTTTCAATCACAAAAAAACCACGACACTAATCTCTAAATTAGTACTCCTAATCTATTACTGATCAGGCTCGCTATTATTAAAATCATAAAACTGAGAATTTCGAATATTTGAATAATAGAATACTTAGTTTGTGTTAAGGGACTCCTTCCCTTAACGAAGAACACTCGTTTGGTCACGTACGAAACATACAATTCTGGCGCCCTACTCCGAGGGTCGGCGGTTTTCTCTCTCGACTGGCGCGGAGGATTCCTCCGTCGGCAATTAAAATTAGGGTTGTTGTATTACGCAAGTAACTTGGGCAAATAATTCTTCATTAATTGGGAAACGGAATTAATGAAAGTCCTATTTATAACCTCGAAGGACCCTAGGGTTGGTTCGACCTAAATCTACATCGGGAAAGAACCAACAAAGAACCAACTTGCGAACATCCTTACGATTTGCCAGAAGCCTAAACGTTCTGTCATGGCCCGGATGACCTGCCATCGGCGATGAGTGGTGTACCTCGAGCAAGAGGGTCTTCATTGGTGATGACTCACTGACAAGAACCCGTCGATTAAAATAAATCAGCCCGTCAGAGAAAGCAAATTGTGGTGGAGCCTCGCCAGCTCTAATTTTTTTGACCAGCGCCTGCAACTCGGGCCTCACAACAGTCTCCTCACAAAGTAACTCCAGCATCCGAGGAACCGGACGGGCCACAGCCGCAAGAGCCACGCCGGCAGCCCCTGCCCCCGCTATTTCCCCCTCGTCAGCATCGGCTGCGGCCGCCAAAGGCTGGGCGCCGGGTTCCTCCCTTCGGGATAAGGCATCAACAACTTTGTTTGTTATCCCGTTCTTATACTCTATGCGAAATTTATACCCCATCAACTTACGAACATAGAAGTGCTGGTCCGGTGTTTGTACCACTTGTTGTAGCAGCTCCTTTAAACTCTTTTGGTCGCTACGAATCACGAACTCCCTTCCCAGAAGATATTGCCTCCATTTTTGCACTGCATCTACAATAGCATAATGTTCTTTATGGTAAGTCGAGGCTACGCGACGCCTCGGGCCTAGCTTTCGGCTGAAAAAAGCGATTGGGTGGGCATCCTCAATCAACACCGCACCAATACCTACATCCGACGCATCTGTCTCTACACAAAAAGGCTTGTTGAAGTCAGGTAAACTCAATATCGGCGCCGTTGTCATTGCTGTCTTCAAGATGGAGAAAGCCTCATCGGCTGAGGCGGTCCAATTGAAAGAATCCTTCTTCAATAAATCGGTCAGTGGTGCTCCTATCACTGCGCAATTAGCCACAAATCTGCGATAGTACCCTGTCAACCCCAAAAACCCACGCAGTTGCTTCACAGTTTTAGGCAGGGGCCAGGCGGTCATGGCCTCAATCTTGGTCGGATCAGCCCTTAATAAACCGGAAGAAATCAAATGACCGAGGTACTCCACAGTCGTGCTGCCGAACGTGCATTTAGAGAGCTTTACAAAAAACATGTGACTCTGCAGCAAGGATTGCACCTCTTCCAAGTGGGCACAATGAGAGTCCATCGTTGGACTGTATACTAAGATGTCATAAAAAAAAACAATGACAATTTTCGGAGAAGCGGCTGAAAAATGCTATCCATTGCTGCTTGGAACGTGGATGGGGCGTTCGTTAGCCCGAAAGGCATCACTAAAAACTCAAAGTGTTCGTCATGTGTCCGAAAAGTCGTCTTGAATATGTCTCCTTCGTGCATTCTGATCTGGTGATAACCTGAGCGCAAGTCCAATTTAGTGAAATACCGCTTTGCCCAGCTTATCGAACAGTTCATCCGCTGTGGGAATCGAAAAATGGTCTGGTACCGTCGCCGAATTGAGGGCTCTATAATCAATACAAAAACAATACAAAAACGGAAAGTCACGTCCTTTTATCGAATCAACAGGACGGGTGAAGAGAATGGGCTATGACTTCTCTGAATAATACCCTGCTCTAGCATCTCCTGTACTTGGCGCTCGATTTCCGATTTCTGGAAGTACGGATAACGATACGGCCGTACGTTTACTGGTTTTGAGTTTTGCAAGAGGTGAATGTGGTGGTCGAACGGCCATTGCGGAGGCATCCCGGTTGGAAGCTTGAAAACTTGTTGGTGCTGCAGCAACACACGGCGGATTGGGTCAGCCACATCAGCCGACAACTCGGCTTCCACGGACAACAGCGATCCTGCAAATGGCTCGGTCTCCAGTGGGATCAGTTCATAAAATTCATACGCCCGTGAATAAGACACGATCATGGCCAACGAATGAAGAGAGATCTGTCTAGGATTCGGTATACTCCCTCGCAATATAACCTGCTTGTCGCCCTGCACAAACTCCAGCGTCTTGCCCACAAAATCAGCGTTTATTTTCCCAAATGACTCCAACCACGCCATCCCCAAAATTATATCCGGCCCATGAATGTCGAGGATATGAAGGTCCACCGAGAACTGCGTCCCCTGTATAGTTAACGTACGAAACACAGACAATTCCGCCGCCCTACTCCGAGGGTCGGCGGTTCTTTCTCTCGACTAGCGCGGAGGATTCCTCCATCGGCAGTTAAAATTAGGTTGTTGTATTACGCAAGTAGCTTGGGCAAATAATTCTTCATTAATTGAGAAACGGAATTAATGAAAGCCCTATTTGTAACCTCCAAGGACCCTAGGGTTGGTTCGACCTAAACCTACATCGGGAAAGAACCAACAAAGAAAACCCGACGGAGCTTATAAAATGCTCAATTAATAAATACGTTCAGCAAAAACAAAAACAATAAAAAATGCATAAGTTAAACTAAATTAAATAATAATAAAAAACTAACTATCCTCGCTGACCCCTTCCTACTTGGAGGTATAATCTTGGAGACGGTCCAGCGGCTTCGGCTGGTTCCATGGCCGGAGATGTCTCCCCACCGGCTCCTCCTCCACTGGTATTGTCGCCGGCTCATCCTCGCGCCTGTTCTCATTCACCTCCTCCTCCGGCGTCGGTATGTCGACGTCCTCCGTCATTGGGTTGGTAGTGTTCGTAACAGTTTGGTACAAGAGAAATATAATCATCTCAGAATGCAAAGAAAACAAATTCGAAAATGAATACTTAGTTGCGCACAAAAGAATCAAAACTGCCATATTCAGCCAATGGCCATATTCTCATAGTTAATATAATAGTAAGTACTTAGTGTTATATTCCATATTCGAAAAACTATTTCTTGAATATAACGCAGCATGACTTAATCAAATTATTCTCTTCAAAATCTAAACTCGCCACCATAGTTTTAATCAGCATACCGTAATCTTCTGTGCTCTATAATATAAACCTTCAACAAACATGAAAACTTGTAAACAAATCATCACTTGCACGCACTAATATACACATAAACAAATCAACACACACACACACACACGAGAAAGAGAAAAAAGATGTCAAGTGCAGCAGCAGGGATGATGGCCCGGTGTGTGTTCGAAGGAAGACCATATCATCGAGACTGCAAGTGTGCATTGCATAAGGAGAAAGGAAAATGCTCTCACTCTGCTTCAAAACAGAGTAATGTTTCATTTCCTAAACGACAATTTAGCATCAAATGCTCCCTTTCTGTACATAGTTCATCAAGTAGGACTACGGAAAGCATCATTGAGGGCTCAACCTACAATTATGTTTCATTGCATTGAAATCTAAAAGGATCGTAGCTAAAAGAATAGTTTTTTTTTTTCTTTTATGATGAGTTTGTTAGGCCATCCTCCTCCAAAGAGTTAAGACTAACTTGAAATAGTTGGTCATAACATAAGAGGTCCGCTGTAAATTCTTCTTCATTATTCTATAAAATGTCACTCATTTTTACAATGCTGCATATTGGTTAAATTCCTTATAGTACTCAAAGATTTCTCAATGAATTCTGAAGTTGTGAAATTGTGAAAGATAACATTTGTTCTGTGTCTGAATCCATATATATTTTCCAGAAATCAATTACATGTATCAAAACTTTAGCATTTATTATTATTGTGGATAAGTAAATATATTATCTTTGGTAACTATTTCAGTTTGAATCTGATATCCACTACCAATTCAGTTAAATCATAGGCATTTATCAATACAACTATGGTTTTAGTGTATTGGTCATTATTGGAATCTTGATTTACAAATAAAAGCATACAAGAGAAGAATACATCATACATTGTTGTATAAAGTTTAAAACATGAAAATGAGCATCCACATACATCCAAGTCTAAATTTTGTCCAACTTGTTATAAGCTTTTATTCTGGAAAGAATGTCAATTGATCCGTTAATAAATCAAAAAGTTGGTGGTGGACTGTAAAATGAAATGTTATAAGGTAGCAACCAAATGCATGCATTAAAATTTGGATTAGGCAAGAACAATTAATAATTTAGTGCAGCGTCTCTTGTTATGAACTAGCAGTGCGCCCATGCACCAAGAATCAAGTAAAAACATAGTAAAATCAATGATACTTAGATTGTTTATAACAAATTTAGGCACTATTAACATAACATAGAATACCAAAATTATTCCTCTTCCCAACTATTCTTTAAAAATCTATTTTCCATCTATCACATCAAATTCCAAGATACTTATTTCTATTTACTAAGAATCAGTCGCCATAATCTACTTTCATAGAAGACAACATTTTGCGCACCTAACATTCCAAGAAATTCCATTCATTAGGCCTTAATGCTAGACACTCCTAATTTCTTTTCTCATTAAGTGCCAACACTTCTTCTAACATTGCTTCAATTGTACTATTATTTTCCCGCCCAACCATATAACTTACATCAAGGTTTTTTTTTTTTCAATGTTTCTATCTTGAGACTATGATGGTACAAGACCGGGGTCTCTGGTGGCCCGAACGGTGACCGAGATCGCACCTATATGTAGAGAAATACTAGACGGAGAAGAGAGGGAAGAAGATGGAGATATAATTGCATTAATTCATTGACAATCCCACGAAATACAATAGTGATCAGCTTATATAGCTTCATGTATGGAAAATAACAACTCAAATAACAATCGTATCTATAAGCTCCACGCGCATATGGTGATATCATTTCATGCGTTTCACGTGTTGCATGCATCCATGCAACACTTATTTCTACTCCATCCAAGCACGTATTTCCTTTCCTTGTTTCATGCACCATATGACTAATTTGGTAACGATCCCAACTCTGCAAAAGAGAGAAAACAGATAAATATATCCTTGAAATAACAAAAAAGTATTCTTGTTTTTATCATTTTTTTATTAAATTGAAAACAAATTACTTCCTAAGTTAATTGTAAGGTGTAACCATATGTTAGTTAGACTCCTTGGTATCAATCCATTTCAACACCTTTAACCAATGCTATTTTATTCTCTTTCCAAAAAATATATACATGAATTTAAATTATTTAATTTTTGGTACATATTTGATGTGATTTTTAAGTAATTTACTATGCCATATTTAATTAAGGTAATTTTAAGTATTTTATTAATGTCATTTTAGTTATATATTTTAATTTTACATACAATTAAAATTGAAAATAAATAGTATAAAATTTGATAAAAATTATATTAAGAAAAATTATGTTGTGGTGCAATTCCATACCTAGTCAGCCTATTTACCTAGAGCATATGGTTGAATTACCAGAGACACGAGGTCTAGTATGTGATACGGAAATTGAACATTTTTTCCGAACTTGTTCTCTTTTTAGAAATGAAACATTCCCCTGTTTTGAAGCAGAGTGGGAGCATTTGCCTTTCTCCTTATGCAATGCGCACTTGCAGTCTCGGTGATATGGTCTCCGCTCAATGTCTTTCTCCGACATTGATAGGCTTCCTTCAAACACACATCCAAACATCAACTCTGCTGCTACAGTCGACATCTCTCTCCTTCCTAGATTCCTGATGTCGTTTCAAAGGAGAGTTTGTTGAAATTGTTGCATGTTTCTTAAGGAATTTATATATGACTAACCTTGTGTGTAGAATATTTGTTTGGAAAGTTCAAGAGGTTTGGTATGGACTACTTTCTTTAGATACTTCTAGTTGTTTGGCAAGTCTTAACACTTTTTCAAGAAACATATGGAATCCATGAGAATAAGTTATAGAAAGTCGACAAACTCCAAAATGTATATTCTTTTTTGTGTTTCACAAAATACCAACATATGTATACCTCTCCAGTCTTCTCTTGGAATTAACAATGATAATATTCCATTATTCACCAAATTCAGTAAAAACTGATAGTAAGTTAGAAAAGAGTTTCTCTCATACATATGGTTTTCATTCTATTTTCTATATACACAAAAAGAGTATCCTAAATTTTCACAAAGAGAGTGAGCATGCATATTACTGATAAGAGATTTTCCTTAACTAACTTTAGAGTTTTTTTCGTTACTGTTTTCATTCTATTTTCTATATAAACATAGAAATAGTATTTTGAATTTGCTTGAATAGATTCACACTTCCCTTGTCAAAACCAACAAATTAAGCCTACATAATATTTCTCTAATTTTCAGCAAAAATTATGCATATTATTGTTTGACAACAACAAGAAGGTGCCAGCTACATCAAGGTCCTTAGTTTGTCTTGTGCTGCAAAAAATTTTAACTTTTAAAAATTTCCACTGTGTATATAACATCATATTACATACAACAAATCTAACAGTATCAGTACCTATAAATTGATAGATGTGTAAATAAATATTAATTCTCCTAGAGGATTTAGGTAAAATCTCTAAGCAGTGTTATTACATAGAAAGATACCTTGGAAACAAGAAAACAACTGACTTTTGCCATTTCTTGAGATCCTTTCTCAACTCCCACATAATACTCCATATTTTATGTCCTTTTTGTGTAGGGAATCCAAATTTCCATAGTAATGATGTATTAACTCTTAAGAGTTCTAAGTAGAGAGCAAGACAACTTAATAGATGAAACTTAAATTTTATCAAAATTATTCTGCAGATAATTGTAACTAGGGGTGGGTAGGTAAGGTATACCTTACCGAAACCATCATACCGTATACCTTACCGTAAATACGGTATGCGAAAAAGTCATACCTTTACCTTACCAAAATTTTCGGTATACCGAACTTCGGTATACCTTATATTCGGTATGACAAATTTCCATACCGATACCGTACCTCATTTTCGGTATACCGTACCGAAGTTCGGTTTACCTTATTTTTGCGGTATACCTGACTTTCAACATCAATTAAAATAGAAAATTAGAGTTTTTAAAATATTATTTATAATTTATAATTTTAAAAATAAATTAAATATAATTTATTCATAATTATATTTATATTTCACAATAGATTTATAATTTAAAAATATATAAAATATATTTTATATACAATTGTGTTTATATTATTGTGGTATATACCTTAATTTACGGTATATACCTTAGTTTACGGTATATACCGAATTTCGGTATGCAGCGGTATACCGCGGTATTTGAAAATTCATATCGTTACCTTACCGCAATCTTTCGGTAAGGTATCATACCATACCGAAAGTCACGGTATACCAAAAAAGGGTATTTTCGGTATTTTTTCGGTACGACAAGACCGGTTTTTTGTTATTTCGGTATTTTTCCCCAGCCCTAGTAACTAAAGAAGCATAACTTATCAACTAGGAAGAGGGAAAATATCAATTGAAATAAGATACAATAGTTTATTTGTCTTGGTGCATATTTGCTTTCCATATCTATGAAAAATATGTGTGAGATTGATTAGAGTTAAAAGTTTGCAAAACTACCATATTTGTTAAGCAATTTTAGAAATACCTTTCTTATAATCAAATAACAAGATTGTGATTAGTTCTGAACTAGTATTATTCTTTCCCCTTGTTCTTAACTACATCATAGATTCCCTGAATGGTTACACATAACGAAATGCTTTCAGTTTCTCTAAGGTCAATTTTGTCTTGTTTGTTACGTGTTTATTCTACGGCCAAGTTCTAGGAATCCACATTTCTCCTTGTAAAAAGTGTATGGAATAACCCATACCAAACCTCTCTTGAACTTTAGAGCACTCCCAATGGCACTCCCTTATTTCTCCCTAACTCCTGCCACATTAGCGCCACATCAGCATCACATTTTATCCCCAGTTTTTAGCCAACTGCTACATTGGTTTCTCCCTTATTTCTCCCTAACTCAACATTTCATTTTTACATCATTATTTTTTATATTATTTAATTTTCCCTACAAATGTATTTAATAAATAGACTAATAATGAACAATTCATCGTTGTATTAATCATTGGAAAATATAATACAACGAGAAAAAAAAAAACTACAAATAAAAAACGCAAATAAACAAAGATTTAAAAAAAAAACAAACTAAGACGGAGGGGCCGGAGGGGCGTCGAGATCGAGGCCCATCGTAATCTGCAGGCTTTGGATGCATTTCCAGAGGGCCGCCTTTTCTTCAGGGGTCCCGCCGCCGGTGAAGTACAGCGTGTACATCTGCGTCAGATTGGCGACATTGCTCGAATAAGTGGCTTTTTCTAAGTCGATGTGGGGTTCCGACTCGACTTCCGACGTTGTGCCCTTCCCCTTCCGCCTCCCCTTCGCCTTCTTCGCTCCCTCCGGGCGCTCGTGCGGACCATCCCCACTCAAGTCGATGTGGGTCGCGCTCCCCTCGCTCTCCAAAACGCTAAGTCGCGAGCGCACCGATTTCCCGTGCAGCGCGACGTGCATCCCCGTCCGGAATTTGGGGAGATCCTTCAGCTTATCGTAGATGTTCCAATACTTGAACTCCTTCGACATGTACTTGCCACAATACCTCTGCATGGCCTCATCTCGGACCATATGCTCGTTCTGGCCACTGGGCATGTTCGCCAACAAGTTAGAATAAATACCGTTGAAGTGGCCGCAGTCCCTCATGAGGCGCTCCCAATGCCGACGGATCGCCTCGCTGCCATGGTCCTTCATTGAGGCAGTCTTGTGGCTCCTGTACTTCGCGGCAACCCGCTCCCAGAATATGATCTCAGTCTGGTAGTTGCTGCGCTCCGCGTTCTGTGACGTGTCCGCCCAGCAGTTGGCTATCAGCTCGGACTCTTGCAGAGTGTAAGTAGTCCTTACCCGCTTCGGCCTCTCATCGGAACCCGTATCAGTCGCAGCCGACGACGCCGGCGCCTTCCCCCTCCCGCTCCTAGAAGGCGGCTCGGTGGGCGTTTCTTCCACCTCGAAGTCCTCCGCGCTCAGTGTCGCGGCCTGAGATTCTTGGTCGCCTGGGGTTGATCCGGGGGTGTCGAACTGGGGCCGATACACATCGTCGGCTGGAGAGGGCATTCTGCCGGCAGAGTTGAAGTACGGAGAAAGTCTCCGCGCCGGAGGAGTCTGCAAAGGAGACGGACCCGGGTATGGAAGTTGGCCGGGAGGAGAACCCATCGCCAACAACGAGTGCATCCACTGCTCGTTTGCTTCATCCGTGTTGGGAATTTGTGAACTCGACTCTTTCCCCTTACCCTTACCCTTACCCGAGCGGGAATTTTTCTTCCAAAAGCTCATAATTTTTGGAAGATTGATGAAGATTGAAGATTGGGAGAAGAGATTGAAAATGGAGAGAATGAAGATTGTGGGTGATGAATGGAGGAAGTGGAGGAAATATTTATAGGGGTGGGATGTAAAAATAGCCGTTGGGCCGAAAAAAAAATAAAAATTAAATATCGCCGATTTATCGCCAAGCGTCGCCCACAGTGGCCGGCGATCGCTCGGCGATAATCCGGCGAAAAAACGCCGCTTGGCGTAAAATCGGTAGGATTTTCGCCGAAAAATCGCCGAAATCCTCCCAATGGCCGGCGATAAGTCGGCGCCGGATTTTCGCCACCCCCATTGGGAGTGCTCTTACAAACATATATTCTACTTCTACCAACTTAGTTCCACCATTGCACTATATAAACCCATGAAGAAACATGCAACAATTTCAACAAACACTCACATATCACTATAGACACACTTGAAACTACGAAACAAGAGAAGATAAAAGAGATGTCGAGTGCAGCAGCAGAGATGATGCTTCGCTGTGTGTTTGAAGGAAGCCTGTCAATGTGTGACACGGACATCGAGCGAAGACCATACCATCGCGACTGCAAGTGCGCATTGCATAAGGAGAAAGGGAAATGCTCCCACTCTGCTTCAAAACAGAGTAATGTAGCATTTCCAAAGAGAGAATTGGGGAGCAAGTGTTCCATTTCCATATCACACTCTGTAATCACTTCTCAATCTAGTTCTATGCATAGTTCATCGACTAGAATTCAGTTTCAGCAGAGTAGAATAAAGATTCAAATTTAACCCTACTCAAGGTAAATAAGTAGATTATTTACAGTATTGATTCCTTTAACTGTAGATTCATCTGTAAGTTACAGTATCATTGATCATATTTCTCCCTCTCTTCTCAATCTTCCAATGTGTATAATAAGTCAACTAGCTACAATGAGGCCTTGCACCACAGTGAACTTACTTTGGATGTTGTTTTCCTTCATTATAGTTTAGGCCATGCACATCTAAACTTAATTTGTGAATAATGTGTCATAATCATAATTTCATTTGAATCACATCCTTGGAATCTGCAACTTTATTTACACATATAAAAGTGCTAAAAGGAATTACAAAAATGAAACAATTGATGCAACGAGCAAGGCATAGCTGCATCAAGGCCAAAGCTTTTGAGAGGGAGAATTGTGTGGTGAAGTTGATCCTAATTAAAGGTCAAGTCGAACTCATATAAAGTGGGAAAAATGGGGGAAAAAAAACTGTCATTTTATAGTTTTCATAATTAGTATTTCGATTTTTGTTCAGAGATGAACAAGAAAGAGAGAAATGGTGAAAAACTGAGGTATACTTTTGCAATTGATTTTGTAGTGGAATCTTTTCAAATTCAATAGTCAATTAACCATTATTATAAGTAATAGTAGCAGGTTCGTTAATATGATATGATGCTGTATCAATAAAAAAAGATGCTTTAATTTTCTCTCTCATGGGAAATTGTCTTGATTTTATTCTGAAGGAATCAACATGTTTCTAGGAAATAACGTTAAAGACTTGTTATGGAGGTCAAAGAAAAACAACAAAGTTTTTATAGAGAGTTTATGCACACCAAACCAAACATCTCTTGAAATTTACAAACAATATTCTATAGTCTAATCTTGTTTGTCTATTTACATCTCAAATTAGGTATGGTGAAGAACATTTCTATGCAATTAAGTACGAGGAACTAAATTTGGTATCAATAGTGAATATGATAAGAAGTTAAAATTCAGTTGAATAATTTGGCAAACACACTCATTTCTGTTAGTTACACAGTCTTATAAGAGGAAAGTCAGTTGGGATGTCAAAAATAGTTAGCCCCTCACTTAGGTCACCAATTTCTCTTCATTAAAAGAGTCTTCAATCAAAAAAAAAAAAAAAAAAAAAAACACAACATGAAACAAATCTCTAAATTACTAATCTATTACTATTACTGAGGCTCGCTACTACAAAAATCATACTACAACTGAAAATTCCAAATATTTGAATAATAGAATACTCAGTTTGGCACAGGAGAAATATAATCATCCCAGAATGCAATGAAAACAAATTCGAAAATGATTACTTAATTAGGCACAAAAGAATAATCATCTCAGAATGCCACGAAAACAAATTTAACTTTGCTGAGATTTTCTCTCTCACCGTCCCTCATGTCTTATTCATCCAAAGGCCATATTCTCATAGCTATTTCTTGAATATCACGCAGCGTGACTTAATCAAATTATTCTCTACAAACTCGCCACCATAGTTTTAATCAACACCCCATAATGTTCTGTGCTCTATATAAACCTTCAACAAACATGAAAACTTGCAAACAAATCATCACTTGCACACACTAATATACACATAAACAAATCTACACACACACACGTACACGAGAAATAGAAAAAAGATATGTCGAGTGCAGTAGCAGAGATGATGGCCCGGTGTGTGTTTGAAGGAAGCCTATCAATGTGTGACACAGACATTGAACGGAGACCATATCATCGAGACTGCAAGTGCGCATTGCATAAAGAGAAAGGCAAATGCTCCCACTCTGCTTCAAAACAGAGTAATGTTTCATATCCTAAAAGACAATTTAGCACCAAATGCAAATGTTCCATTTCAGTGTCAGCTTCTGCTGAATATTCTTTTGTGCATAGTTCATCAAGTAGGAGTCCTCAAATCATCATTGAGGGCTCAACCCTATAATTAGGTTTCATTACATCAGATAAGTTTGTTAGGTCACCCTCCTCTAAAGAGTTAACACTAACTTCAAATAGTTGGTCTTAACATTAGAGGTAGTGCTGAGAGGAACAGTTCATTTTGCTGTAAATTCTTCTTCATTCATCTATAAATGCCACTCATTTTGTTTCCTACAATGCTGCAGACTTGTTCGATTTCACAATGAATTATGAAGTTGTAAAAGATAACAATAAAATGTGTTTGTTCTATGTCTGATCAGTTAATTTATTTTCCAGAAATCAATTACACCATATCAGAACTTTAGCATTTATTTTGTCCAACATATCACAAGCTTTTATTCTGATTAAGAATTTCAGTTGGATGAGTTAATAAAGAAAAAACTTGACACTTTAGAGCAAACAGCTAGTTGTTGGATTGTAAAAGGAATGGTTATAAGTTAGTAACCAAATATATGCAATAAAAAATGGAATGTGCAAGAACAATAATTTGGGGACAGTATCTCTTGTTATGAACTACCAGCTGTGGGCCCATGCACCAAGATTGAATTATAAATACACGGTAATAAGTAAAATCAATATATAAACAAAAGTGCTTATGTCATGTCTTTTTTTTCATAACGAATTTTCCATCTATCACGTCAGATTCCAAGATACTCCCTCCGTGTCGTTACCATTTAATCTGACACGAGTTTTAAAAAATTAATAGAAAGTGGATTGAAAAAGTTAGTGGTATGTGGGTCCTATTTTTATATATTAGTTTTAAAATAAAATGTGTGACAATGAGTTAGTGTAATGTAGAGTCCACTATAAAAAATGGTAAAAGTGAAAGGTGACAAATTTTTTAGGGACAGACGAAAATTGAAATAAGTGACAAATTTTTAGGGATAGGGGGAGTACATGTTTTTAGTAGTACTCCACTGACTAAGAATCTGTCGCCATAATCTACTTCCAAAGAAGCCAACATTACACCTAACATTCCAAGAAATTCCATTCATTAGGCCTCAATTCTATACTATACATATAACAAAGTCGAGTAAGGAAAGAGAATTGCTAAATAAAACTCATTTAGAGTATCTTCCACATAAATTAATAAAACCAGCAATATTTATCAGCTTGTTTTGTGCTGCATTACTTGTTATATCAGCTCCCACACATCATGTTTTTGTATAATTGGAAATCTAGAAAGGAGAGAACACAGAAAAGAATAATGGCTAATTACATATAGGTAGAAAACATGTACTAGTAATTGAATTAGCAAAAGAGTATTATTGTTTTTAACTTTTTTTTAATTAAATTCGAAAATAGTTACTCAAAATTCATAGACTCCTTGATATGTTTCCATTTCACCCTAATATAGAAGGAAAGTGTCCTAATATAGAATGGGATGGGATGCATGAGTTGAATATTACAATTACATCAGCCCTAATATAGAAGGGAAGTGTCCTAAGAACAAAATTATTTGAGCTTCGCAGACAATATTACACTAAGTCAAATCGGTTGTGCATCGATGAATCCTCACACTTTTATTTCCTAAAAGTCAATTTAGCACCAAATGTTCCCTTCCTGATGGGGAAACCACCTACAACTAGTGTGCATTAAGATTAGCTTCTTCTTTTTATCAGTTTGAAATCTTTCTAAACCCAAAATTGCAGTGAAGGTTGACACCTTTAACCAATGTTATTTTATTCTCTTTCCACTCTACCAACAAAATAATACTATTACATAAAATCAAGTACTATATGAAAGGAAATGCTTCACTTTAAGCATGGACGGAAATATCACAAACTTTGCATTCCATGGTAATTCCCCACGGGTCAATCATCATGCCCCGACTGATGTACGCCATTTATCATACTTGTCACAACTAATCTGACATGGCTCATTTGCATCACTTTTATTGTGGATGACTGGATATTAGTATAACATACAATCTGAGCGAGAATAACATTATTTGAAATGCCATTCTCCAAAGAAAATACTCCTATTATACATCCCTTGAAAATGCATCTACTTTCATGTTTCCACGAATCAAGATAAATCGACATTTTGTAATTTCAAAATAAGAAGGAAAAGAAAACTAAAACAAAAAACCCATCTTTCAACTTAAATTTTGAATCCTTTTCACATTTATTTCAAGAATTCGAAGAAACCACACAAGCTGTTGATTATGGCGCGAGCAAAAAGGGCGGGCCGCTTTGCTTGTCCAAGGTTTTTTGGGGCCGCCGTGGAGGAGATTATTAGCCAGTTAAGCATTTCTTGGTATGATAGAATGAAATGAAGGTAAGAGTGGAATGAATATAGGATGTAATGACAATTTCTTTGTATTTACTTTGCATTTTCTATTTCTTTCTTCATTCCATCATTACCAAACAATGAATAGAATGGATATAAGAACATTTCATTCCATTATATCAAGAAGGGCATTGGGATTTGAGGGCGTTGAAACGTCGTGATTTCTTCTTAAATTTTGTCTAATCCATGTAGATTTGACGGTTGGCCACGTAGGATCAATTATTTTAGAAAATTTCTTATTCGAGTCGGGTTGGAAAATTAGCAAGAATTGTAAAGTTTGTGATATTTGCGACCACTCTTAAAGTTTATGAGAAATAACTTAAACAAGCCAAAGTTTATAATTTTAGAGATCAATATTCCAACAATTTATAATTAATTCACTTAAATGGATTAAATGAACTTTTGAATAGGTTAGACGCGTTCTAGGGTTAGACGACTGACGTCAACTTCAATTTCGAGAAAATTAATTTCAATGGAAAAATCAGAGTTCTTGCATTTCGATTAAAAAAATCGAGAAAAATTCAAAAAATATTGAAAGTTTAAATATTTACATGCAGATAGCCCAAAATAAAATTACATAAGATGATACTAGCTAGTAGTACATTATAAAATTTGAATAAAATAATAGTAATTGTGGTTGTTTTGGTATATTATAATTTGAGTTTGAATGTGATCGTAACTCGTATGTTCAACATATTTCAAAATTTAACGTTGGATAATATTTTATTTAATAGACAATATATTTAACGCGTGAATATTTTATTTTAATGGCTTAATAAAACTAGTATATAGATTTGTGTTGTGCCTCTTTCCTGTAGGAATCTTGGCACTTTTCACAAGAAAAATGTTGATTCCTTTTATATAGTAGCCTAGTAGGTATTATTCCAAAGTAAAGGAATCATATGAAGTCCCTCCAATTCTTTTTAATTATTTAACCATTTAAGGAATCTATTTTACTTTGTGTGTAACACATAACTTGATTCTATCTAATTTTATGCTTTTAAGATGTGACAGTGGGATAACAAAATATGCTTTTTTGAGGTTTTTCCTATGTAATTTAGTGATAGAGCATAGTTTTTTTAGATTTTTCCTATGCAATAAAATATGCTTCAAATAAAGTTCAATTATTATACTCCGTCCACAAATAAACTTTCCTTTTTTACCGTTTACGTCCGTCCGCCAACAGACTTCTCATTTATTTTTTACTATTTTAATCTGTAATAAACCACACATTCCACTAACTTTATATCACTCACATTTTATTATACAAACTATAATACTCCTATATTTATGACTCACATTCCACTAACATTTTCAACTAACTTTCCACTATATTTCTTAGAACCTGTGATGGGTCAAAACTGTTAGCACAACAACCTTGAATACAAATCAAGATATGATCAAGGTGAAGGAAAAGAAGCATGATATTGCTCATGCTAACAAAGAAGTGGCAGAGTGTGCAATGTCATCAATGAATTCTCATCCAATGTATCCTACGTGGAAAGAAGTGTTGACTAAAGGATCCTAGCTTGAAGATAAAGAGCTCCTGCCATTTTGTACTGCATTGCATTAAGTTTTCAGTTACTCTAGTTTGGCATTTAGCTGGTTTGTTTGGTAGCTTAGCTAGGGTTTAGGATGAGCTTCTAATCTCTTCCAAATGATAGTATATATAGAGATGTAAATAAAACTCATTTCGAGTAATCTGAAACATCATCAGTCAAGCACTATATTCAGAGCTCTCATATTCTCCTGTTACATTAAATTTTGTAGCTTAATGAGTTTATTGGCTACTTCTATCATGGTATCAGAGCCTAGGATTTGATCCTAGGCTCTCACCCTCTTCTTTCCCTTTCTCTTTCACTCTTTTTTATATCATTATGGCTGAAAGCGAAGAATTTGGATCTGGAGAGCAACTATACAACAGCTCTAATGTTGCATCTCTGCAAGTTTTTCCCCAAAATCATCTCATGTCCATAAAGTTGTCTGAGGATAACTACCTCATTTGGAAACAACATGTCTTATCCGCTGTGCGAGGATATGGACTTGAAGGTTATCTAACTGGAGAGCAGACTCCACCTCCCAGAATGATAACTCCTGCCAGATCCACTCAAGCTATCTTAAATCCAGCATTTATCAACTGGAATATGCAAGATCAGAGGCTATCCCATTGGCTTCTATCATCTCTTTCAGAAAGCACAATGGTGATAGTAGTAGGTCTAAGCTCAAGCAAGGACATCTGGGAAGCTTTGGAAGCAAATTTTTCAAGTCAGTCTAAAGCAAAAATCATGCAGTATAAACTGCAGCTTCAAACTGTTAAAAAGGAAGGTTTGTCCATGAGAGCATATCTCAACAAAGTTAAAACTTGTTGTGATCTTCTTGGTGCAGCAGGTTGCAGAGTTTTGCAAGATGATCATATCATGCATATCCTATCTGGGTTGGGAACTGATTATCACCCAGTGATAGTGGCTATCACCTCAAGAGCTGAGGCTTGTTCACTTCAGGAAGCTACTTCAATCCTTTTGAGCTTTGAGAGCATGTTAGAAGGCACAAGCTCGAATACCACAAATTCTGATGGTTCTCTCCCATCAGCGAATCTTGCTCAGTCCATCAACCAAAGGAGAGATTCTAATTTCAGAGATGATGGTGGAAGAAACTTCAGCAACAGAAACGATGGAGGGAGATCTTCTAGCTTCAGGGGAAGGGGTGGACGAGGTGGCCGAGGAGGTGGAAGATCTGGAAGCAACAAGCTCACCTGCCAACTGTGCCAAAAACCAGGTCATGCAGCTGATAAGTGTTGGTATAGATATGATAATGCTCCTTCTCAGCAAAGAACACAACCAAATCAGTCTCATTTTTCCAACACCCCTGCTGCTCATGTTGCACACACCCGAGGACAACATGTGTTTCAGAACACCTCTTCTCATCATCCTCCCTCTGAGTTTGGAGCTGATGCATCTTCAACATCATCTTGGTATCTTGATTCTGGAGCAACAAACCATATCTCCAATGACTACTCAAATCTGAATGCAGCTACAGAATACAGTGGAGGTAAGCTCTTACATTTAGGTGATGGTAATGGAATTCATATTGCTCATATTGGTAATTCTACCCTTAGGTCTGCTTCTAATCCAGCCTCTAGGACTTTATTCTTACATAATCTTCTTCATGTGCCTCAAATTTCCAAAAATTTGTTGAGTGTATCTCAGTTTGCCAAAGACAACAATGTCTTCTTTGAATTTCACTCTTCTTTTTGTTTGGTGAGAGATCAGGTATCCAAGGAAATCATTCTCAAGGGCACACTTGATGGTGGTCTATATCACTTTTATCTCCAGAAAACATCTCCAAGTATCAAGAGTCCAAGAAATCTTCCTGTTTTTCAAAATAAGAGTCATAGTAGTGTTCCTGCTTCTAGCTCATCATGTTCTGATTCTGTATTTCATTCAGCCTTTGCTGTTTCTAGTTCAGCCATCTCTAGCTTAGATCTTTGGCACAAACGGTTTGGTCACTGTGCTATTGATGTTGTTAAGAAGGCTCTTAATCATTGTAATATCTCCTTTCATCCAATGAAAAACTCTACTACTTGTCTTCCTTGCTCAGTTTCAAAAAGTCATAGATTACCATATATGGATTTCATTACTCAACACTCTAAACCTCTTGAGCTTATTCACAGTGATGTGTGGGGACCTTCTCCCATTATTTCAAGAAATGGATTCAAATATTATGTGACTTTTATTGATCATGCTAGTAGATATACTTGGTTATATTTGTTGAAGTCCAAAGGAGAAGTTGAACAAGTCTTTAAACAATTTAAAGTTATGGCTGAGAATCAGTTTGACACTAAATTGAAGATCTTGCAGAGTGATTGGGGAGGAGAGTTCCAAGGTTTATCAAAGTTTCTACAGGAATATGGAATTATACATAGAGTATCATGTCCCTATACTCCACAACAGAACGGTCTTGCTGAAAGAAAGCATAGACACGTTGTTGAAATGGGCTTAGCTTTACTAGCTCAATCAGGTCTTGCAAAATCATTTTGGGATGATGCTTTTGTTACTGCAGTCTTCATCATAAATAGACTTCCAACTCCAGTGTTGCACTCTATCTCTCCTTTTGAATCACTCTTCAAAACAAAACCAAATTATCTTGAACTCAAGCCTTTTGGTTGCCTCTGTTATCCTTTCATCAGGCCATATAACAAGCATAAACTTGACTTTAGGTCTGCACCCTCAACTTTTCTTGGATACAGTTCGTCACACAAAGGATACAAAACTCTTCTTCCAACCGGTAAACTCATTGTTACCAGAGATGTTGTATTTGATGAGTCCATTTTTCCTCATAATACACCTGCCTTAAATCCAATTCCTTCTTCTCCCTCATCTGATCTCAGTCCTATACAAATAGTTGCACCAGTTCTTTCTTCAATACCACCACACACCTCACAACTCCCGGTTTCTTCCTCATCTCCACCAAATTTGCACAGGCCTGATACTTCTCTCACATCTGCAGCTGTAAGATCTCCTAGTGCTCAATCTGAATCTCCCCTCCCATCTTCCTCATCATCTACTGCTCCATTACCCATTGATCCACCTTCAACTTCTTTAGATCCAGTTTCTGATGTTGTCAAACCTTGTCATCAGATGACTACTAGGAGCAAAGCAGGAATTTTTAAACCAAAAACATTCCATATCAGTCTGGATTGTATTCCAAAATCAGCCCTTGTTGCTCTTCTAATCCCTATTTGGAAGGCTGCTATGCTTGAAGAATTTCTTGCACTTCTTAGAAACAAAACCTGGATCTTGACTAAACTTCCACCTGGCAAGAATCTGATAGGAAATACATGGATTTTCAGGATTAAAAAACATGCAGATGGGAGTATTGCAAGGCATAAAGCTAGGTTGGTAGCACAAGGTTTTTCTCAAGAGCCCGGTTTTGACTTTACCGAGACATTCAGTCCAGTAGTTAAACCCACAACCATCAGATTAATACTTTCCATCGCTGCTTCATATGGTTGGAATATTACTCATCTTGATGTTAACAATGCCTTCTTACATGGTGATTTGAAAGAGGATATCTATATGAGGCAGCCATTAGGATTTGAGCAAGGAGATCCCACCCTTGTATGCAAATTAAATAAAGCTCTGTATGGCTTGAAGCAGGCATCAAGATCTTGGTTTTCAACTGTACAAGCTGCTCTTTTGGTTCTTGGTTTTTCCCAATCTAAAGCTGACACATCCTTGTTTTTCAGAGTTTGTGGAAAAGAGGTTACCTATCTTCTAATCTATGTTGATGATATGCTCATCACAGGCTCCTCTTCATCTGCTATTAAACAAGTAATTTCTCAGCTCAGTCAACAATTTTCTTTGAAAGATTTAGGGGAAGTCAAACATTTCTTGGGTGTTGAGGTGGTCTATACAGCTCAAGGTCTTCACTTGAGCCAAGGATCCTATATCAGAGAGCTATTGGAAAAAGTGCAAATGCTTGATTCAAAACCATTCCCTACACCAATGCTGACCAACCTCAAACTGTCCAAGAATGAAGGAGATCCTTTCTTAGATGGAAAATTGTATAGAAGCACAGTTGGAGCATTGCAATATGCTACGATCACCAGACCCGAAATCAGTTTCAGCGTAAACAAAGTAAGTCAATTCATGGCTTCTCCTCTTGATTCTCATTGGAAAGCTGTAAAAAGGATACTTCGATATCTAGCTGGAACAATGGACTATGGCCTTCATGTGCAAAAGACAGAATTCAAATTGGTGGCTTTCTCTGATTCGGACTGGGCAGCAGACATGGATGATAGAAGGTCAGTAACAGGGTATTGTGTATATTTCGGAAATAATCTTGTATCTTGGTGTTCAAAGAAGCAGGCAGTGGTGTCGAGATCAAGTACAGAAGCAGAGTATAGAAGCCTTGCTCATGCAGTTTGTGAGATCAGCTGGATAAAGTCTTTACTTGATGAACTTCAAGTGAAACTTTTGGAGACTCCTATTGTCTGGATAGATAATATGAGTACAATTGCATTGGCAAGTAACCCTGTTCTACATGCTAGAACAAAGCATATCGAGCTGGACATCCATTTCGTGAGAGATAAGGTAAAAGAAAAGAGATTGGAACTCAGATATGTTCCAACTTCAGACCAAATTGCAGATGTGCTTACTAAAGCCTTAGGGTATCAATTCTTCTCGCGTCTAAGGAACAAGATGACCATTTGTCCTTCATCCACGATTGAATTGAGGGGAAGTGTTAGCACAACAACCTTGAATACAAATCAAGATATGATCAAGGTGAAGGAAAAGAAGCATGATATTGCTCATGCTAACAAAGAAGTGGCAGAGTGTGCAATGTCATCAATGAATTCTCATCCAATGTATCCTACGTGGAAAGAAGTGTTGACTAAAGGATCCTAGCTTGAAGATAAAGAGCTCCTGCCATTTTGTACTGCATTGCATTAAGTTTTCAGTTACTCTAGTTTGGCATTTAGCTGGTTTGTTTAGTAGCTTAGCTAGGGTTTAGGATGAGCTTCTAATCTCTTCCAAATGATAGTATATATAGAGATGTAAATAAAACTCATTTCGAGTAATCTGAAACATCATCAGTCAAGCACTATATTCAGAGCTCTCATATTCTCCTGTTACATTAAATTTTGTAGCTTAATGAGTTTATTGGCTACTTCTATCAAAAACATCCCTTGTACTGGTGTACGGAGGGAGTATTTATTGGGTTTTGTTTAGGTTTATTTGCGACTTGATTAAGGAGTGAGTGTAAGACCGATATTGTTTTAATCTTAGACCTAACTACATACAATCATCGCTTGGATGTCCCCCTTAAAGACTTCTTCCATTTTGTTTTAATAGTCTAGAGTTAGTTTTTGATAGTAATTAAAAACATTATAATTTACTATGTGTTTTCCTCGTTTACCATTTAGTAATCTAAAAATTCTCCATCCTACGAAATTGTTACGATTCGATTTACACTAAGGTTAATGAAAATTCGGGATATCGGATATTGGAATGGAGATTAAAAAGTGACAGATATGTTACTTGGTTGCTTTTGATGCTCTTTTTTTGTGGTTTTGTAGGTTTGTTGTTTTTGTTGACTTATTGAATCTCCTTTTATGCATGAAACCTCTAATAGTTATTTATGGTTTTGAGTCTTTCTAAAAAAAAAGTTAATGAAACGTTAACGGTTGCTAATATTTAGTTAATTACTTCTACTGTTAATAATAATGGGACGAATACTTAGTATAGCCTTGAAATATTCCCTACCAAAAGTACGCCACAAGTTAATTATTAAAGAATGAACTTTGGAATATCCCACAATATTACATATGGAGGCTATAATTTTAAATTGTTGAAGGTGATATTATGATATGTGCATTTACAGTATTACTAAAAAATGATAGTGATAAATTGCAAACTCATATATTGTATAAACTTCAAACTTTTTAATACAGTATCAACACAACGTCAACACAATATCAACACAGTGTAAAATTTTACGATTTTGATATCAACACAACATCAATCCTTGACATTGTGTTTACATTTTTTGTTGCTATTATTTTATTATTTATTGATATTTTCTAACATTTAAGATTATAGTTTTTAGTTTGTACAATATTTAGAGTTCGTTTTTACTCAGAAATATTTTTAATGGATAACAGTTGGCTAATAATGGACCCTAAATCATAACAAAAGACAAGTACACATAATTATCACAATTCCTGCGGTCCATTGATAATAGTTTGGACTTTGTAAAATTTGAATTCAATTTAAATTCGAATTAATTTTTTATTTCAATTTTAAACATAACCATCACCAAAAATTCTCAAATGAAAACATCATTCTAAATATATATCATACTTATGGTTTTCAATAGTTTCTGTCAAGTTCGTGAATTGATGCATGAACAATCTATACCACATTACGTGTTGTTATTTAGTTTTATTCATCGATTTGGAGACGTATAAAAATTTTATTCAACTATAATGGACCTCGGCAATTATTGTCTCACTATACAAAGTCTTAACCACACGCAACCTGCTTCTGGTGTTCTTGGGGGCTTTCCACTTTTAGATTTATAAGAGAATGACCAGAGTACTTAACCGCGTGCCCACGCGTAGAGCACGACGTTGAGTATGTCGTCGCTCACACACATGTTTGTGTTTGAGCATTCCTGTTACATGTCGATCCATTTAGACTTTTTTGTGTTCAGATCCTTATAGAAATAAGTAATTAGTAGTAGTATTCATGACATGGACAATCTAACGTGAAGGACTTTAGTATTAAATCTATTGATAACACTTGGCGTGATTTAGCACTAAATTGAATCACGAACAAAAAAGTACTTCTATGTAAGTTAACTAAGTATGAGGCCTTTATGATATAAGAAGAGCTAGTTTTTTACTTTATGCAATCGTGCCTCGATGCACTATAGAAGATATGGTCCCAAAGAAATGTTTTTGACAAGATATTATGAAAACTTAGAATGTATTCTAGTACAATAAATAAAGGCTTCAGAGTTCTATAGCACTTTGGGAACATACACAAAAGTCGAGCTAGAAGTAAGCTTGATTAATAATGAACATCAAATATCTTATCACAAGAAATAAATTAAATTAAAAAGAGTCTAGAATTCGCTAATCTGCATTTCGACGATAAACCAATATTGATTACAACAGTAAAACTAATCAATAGTAGTAGTATTTATAATAAACTTTAATTTAATTGAAAGAGTCTATTAGAATTCCTTAGATTTCCTAAATAAGTTCCATAGTAGTGGGTGCATTTCTTTTCGGCACAAAGATTAAGAAAAATTGTGTTAAGTAGATTAAGTAAAGAGAAGAATAAAGTAGGAAATGAAAAAAAATAGAGAGATGAAGATAAAATAAAGTAAGAGAAAGTTCTTTTATTAAGAGGGAATACTACTATGAAACGGAGGGAATACTATATAGGGAGAGTTTATAGTTTATTGCTCAAGTAATATTAAAACTTGGAGTAAGTATAATTTGTTGAAATATCTGCGGTTCAGATCATTGGAGTGATAAGAGTCGGAAGCCCTAGGATTATCAATAATGCTAATGTTTGAGCAAAATATCGCAGGTTGAATTGGTGGAGGCCGCTTCCCATCTCGCTATTTTTGGCTTCCAAATTCCAAAAGAATAAAATTATTTCTAGACTCTTAAGCCAAATATACATGTGGCGAATAGTCTACTTTTGTTAGGCGTCAGAGAACGACTGGGTTTCTTATAAATGTTAAATTAATGTTCGCGTTAATTCATTTATGTCCCAGTTGTATATTTGTGGTGAGCTAATTATGGAGTAATTTATAATTCCGGCGTTCCGGAAAATTTGTCACTTATATTTACTTTTGTTCGTCCCTAAAAATTTGTCACATTTCACTTTTTACATTTTTAGCAGGGGACTTTATATTTCACCAACTCATTCACGCTCACATTTTATTTTAAAACTAATATATATAAGTAGGACTCACGTGTCACTAACTTTTTCAACTCACTGTCTACTAGTACATTTTCTAAAATTCATGCCGGATCAAATGGTGACAAATTATGAGAGTCAGAGGGAGTATTCACGTTTGTATATTTGTACTATCATAGCATAGGTGTGCTATTCAACCGTCTCAAAAGATTCTTCACGCACAGAGAGATAGATTTGCTCCTTCAATATAGAGCACGTCCCTATTGTTTTCCCATTTTAACTCATTTTTATTCAACTAGATTTTTTAATTTGCCACGAAGCTATCTATTTCTATAAAACTCACTTACTCCACAAACTCAAAAACCCAAGCAACAGAAACAAATGTATACTACGACTTAAATTGAAGAAGAAAATATTAAATTGGAATTAAACACGACTAATTGAGCAAGCAGCAGAAACAAATTTATGAACGGAGCCTTAGATTGTACAAGGAATTCCATACACCAATTTGCATATCTAAATCATCTAGACAGGGGGAAAAAAAGCAGAGAAAAATAATCACAACCACCTTATTTCGCTCCGTAATTATTTTTTCTTTTTTTTTAAAATTCGCACGGGCAACAGATTATTCCCAAAATTCGAGAAATTTGAAGCTCACGCTTTGGGCGAATCACTCACCTCATCATCCTCTGCCGCTCTGCACAGCGCCAACTGCGACGCTGTCCTCGGAATCTCCGCCGACTCCGATGCCGATGCGGGGGAGGAGGAAGGAGACAGCGAGGACTGGCCGATCAGCGAGAGCGATCCTTCGCTCCAGGAGCGGCGGATCGGGTAGGAGATCTTATCGTATCTGGAGCGGTGGGGGCAGTGGCCGGCGGAGTTGTGGAGAGCGCAGCCACAGTTGCGGTGGTAGGGGCGGCGCTGGATCCCGGTGTCCGCGGCGGTAATGCAGCCTTCGAGCAGGCTCCGGAATAAGCCGTCGCCGGCAGCTCCAGTGGCCATGGCTTACAAATTGATGCAGATATTTTGGGTTTGGGGAATGGAATTGAATTGATTTTTGTGAGTATTTGTTGGATTGTGCAGAGCGATTTTGAAAAGTAACGTGTAAAGTGAGAGAGTATTTTGTACTTGACATGTGGAGAGAATACTCTACTGGGCCCAACTAAATATTTCAATTACTTTAGCTCAAAAATAGACTACGAATTTAAATGTGGTCACGCGTTTTATGGTAAATAAATCATGTTTTATTTACTTCAACGATGATTCAAGAAAGAGTGTTTAAATATCACGTGGATAAAGAATAAAGTAGAAGTGACAAAAAATTAATTTTTTTGTTGGAAAATAGAAACGATTCAACAAATTGGGATAATTTAAAAATAAATACGACTTAACTAGAATACATTAATTCTTTCATTAATTTTATTAATTCTCTTTAATTATTTCTTAGTATTTGAAAATTCATAATTACAATTAATAATCATGATTAAAAACATGAAATACAATTCAATTCGCAATACATAGACTGAGGCATCAATTTTCTTGCAGCAATATCTACAAGGCATCAATTTTCTTATGTTTACTTAGCAATAAAAACTAGAGTGAACTACACTAATAGTTCCTGATTTTGTTGAAAAATGCACCAATGGTCCCTATAAAAATTTTATATCATTTTTGGTACGTTAAAACTAGAATAACTCTAGGCACCACTAGTGTAAATATTTATAGTGGGGGCATTTTGGATCTTTCTATTCTCCCCTTAATTTTTTTAATTATTTCTTCCATCACCATTTTCTTTTAAAAACTCAATTATACTTTTATTTAAATAATATTTAATTCTTTATAATTTCAAATTTTTAAATAAGAAAGCAAAATATTTTAATTATGCTTTATTTATTTTTAAAAATATATTGTTTATTATACATCTCAAAACTAAATATAATAGTAACATTTTTAAATAAAATATTAAAGTGAACTATAGAAAGTTCTCTGTGGAATTTATTTTTACTTAAAAATTTTACTTAAATTTATTAAATTTGAGAAGAAAAAATATTATAGTGAACTATATAGTAAATTTTTATATAAAGAATGTTAATTAAATATTTAAATGTTACTAAACTTAAGTGAAAAATATAATATTTTAATTACATTAATTAAAACATAGTATAGTGAAAAATATATTTAAGTATAGTAATTAAAATTTATGTGAATTATATCTAACGTAAATTAAAGCGAACTATTGCAAGTAACATTTTTTACTAAAAATATTAAAGTAAACTATAGTAATTTTTTTTTATTATAAAGCTTAATCTATACGTTATACAAGTAATTATTCAAAAAAATTAAGTGAATTATTTCAAAAGAAAATGTTTTCTCTTGTACAAATATAAAATGGACTAGTATTAGAAATGTAAATATTTAGTATCCCAAAATGTATTTTTATGTATGTCAAAAAGAATTGCATGATTGAAGAGGTATTAAAATTGTAATTTTCAAATACCAAAAAATGTCCTCCATGGCATTTAGGAGATTTTTCAAATGCAGAGGGGTATTAAAGACCGATAAGTACTAAAAATGTGATTTCTAAGGACCAAAAAGGATATAAATTTTTTTCAGAGACCATTGATGCATTTTTCAACAAGATCAGAGACTATTAGTGTAATTCACTCTAAAAACTATGTATAACTAGAGTTAACTATGAACTTTACATGACACACTTTATGCATCCAAGTGCACGGTCTATCCAACATAATTTGATTCTAATCAAAATTTACTACTCCTTCATTTTTATTCTTCAAAAATATATTTTGAGTAATACTCTACGTATTACTAATTATTGGTTTAATATCTTATTTATTTAATTAATTGCCTACCACCGCAAAAAAGTTACTAGTTGCGTGGATTATATTACTACTACAATTAAAAGAAGAAGAAAAAGGAGTCGCGTTGTGCTAACGTTCATTTTCTAAAGCGCAAGTGTCGATTGATCATGATGTGTGAGTATCATAGTTGAGGTTCAATTTTGTTTCTATTTTGCAAATAGAATAAAAATGAAATCGTTTAATTTTCACATTGGATAACGACGCGGTGAGTATTAGTACTTGTTTGAATAATCTCTTCTATTCACGTATCAGCATATTATAATTGGATTTCGCATATTCATACTACAAAAAAGTGTCTCTATTCATCTATATAAATTGGGATTGATTATTAAAAAAACTTCTCGATCTCAATTCTGGTTTTAGTCAAGTTATATACTTTCAAATTTAGTCCTGAAAAATAAATTTGCGATTCCTGAAAAACGAAATATCATCACAAGTCTTTGCTAATGGAAAAATATCTTCATATATCCATTTTTTTCTTATTATGCATTTGATTCCACTAAGGACGTATCTTTTCATTCTAATTATTATAATTGAAGATTATGGTTCAATAATGATAATATAAATTTGATTTATTCTATAATTAATTGTTTATAGTCATACATATTACTATTTAAGTATTATATCGCCTAAAATTCGAATGATATTGTTCCAAATTAATTCGATATTTATTTTATTTTGGAGCTAATTTTAAAAACAAGTATATAAGCTATATTTCAATTAATTAACATTTATACATTATACAGAAACAAAATCAAATTATATTCAATCAATTTGTGAATTTAGATACAAAATTAGGAAATTAAATGGCGTTATTACTGAAATAATTTTAAAAACATAAATATTAGTACTATGTTATATTTGCATGACTTTCCATGTTTTATAGTAACACAATCTTCCAAGGTTTATATCCTTAATTATTTAATATTGTAACCATATACTTTGTGCAACATAAGGTTGTTTTAGGGTATATACTGAAAAAAAATTCAAAAAAGAGAACATTAACTGTAGTTGTTAACTAGAAGGTGATACGGTAATTCTACTAATATTTTAAAATTCAAGTATATAGATTTTAAATTTGGATAACCCTTATGTTAGTAGTATAATTTATTATACATCGAGCCATAAATCCAAAAATATATTTACACTTCAAAAGATGAGTCTTATACTAACCCCGTCCCTGAAAATTTGTCTCATTTTTTCATTTCCGTCCGTCCCTAAAAATTTATCCAATTTTTTCATTTCCGTCTGACCCCAAAATTTGTCTCATTTTACTTTTACTACCATTTTTGGCAGTGGACTTCATATTCCACTAAGAGCATCCACAGCGGTCAAGAGGACGGTGCTCGTCCGTCCGTGCCGCTGAGCACGGTGCCGTCCGTCCGTGCCAGCGGCACGGCGCTGCTCTTAGCTAAGAGCACGTCCGTGCCGCTGAGCAGCACACGTGGCGACGCCTAAATCGCCAACGGCATAGCCGTTGGCTTTTTTAATTTTTTAATTTTTTTTTAAAATGCGAAAATAATTTAAAAAAATGATTTAAAAAAAAAAATATTTTCCCACTTCCCAAAAAAAATATATCCGTTTTCTTCCCACTTAAAATTTATTTTCCAATTTTTTCCCCCAAAATTCACATTTTCATCTATAAATACCCCCACTTCAACACAAAAAAAATCACATTCTCATCTATTCTATCATCATCTACATTCTCTCATCTCTTTTCCTCATACCTCTCATCTAAATTCCCACCACACTACACAATGTCCGGCTCCGGCGATCACCCCTCCGGCAATCACGGTTCGAACCACGATTGGTTCGACTCCGAGGTCGGATCACCCCTCCGACAATCGCGGTTGGAACCATCTATTCTATCATCATCTACATTCTCTCATCTCTTTTAATTATGTATTTTTATTTTTTAGTATTTTAATTATGTAATTTTTATTTTTTAAGATTTTAATTATGTAATTTTTTTTTTTAGGATTTTAATTATGTAATTTTTAATTTTTAATGTATTTTTATAATGTAGAAATGTTTTTTAATAATTGGAGTATACAAATTTAATAATAGAATGGTGGACCCTTGAGCTTGTCCTTAGCTAAGAGCACAATCCGTGCTCTTAGCTAAGGACAAGGAGTAAAAGTGGGTCCGGACCCACTTCCATGCTCTTAGCTAAGAGCACGGATGAGGATGCTCTAACTCATTCCTACTCACATTTTATTATAAAACTAATATATAAAAATAGGACCCACAATCTACTAATATTTTCAACTCACTTTCCATTACATTGCCTAAAATCCGTGTCAAGTCAAAGTGGGATAAATTTTGGGGGACGGAGGTAGTAGTAATTATTGAAGATTGTGATTGGATAGTGTATAATCGGAATGGATCTCCTACTCCACATTTCCTAATCAATTCATATGCTCCACCTCTCACAATTTAATAAAATAAGAGTAAAACATGGAAGTGATAGTTAAGTGACGGTGGGATTATTTTATTAGATTGTGAATGTGAAGTAGGAATGAATTAGAAAAGCTGGAGTAGGAGATCCGCAGCTGTGTATATTGTTTGGTCCGTACTTCGTACGAGAATCTATGGGTATTAACAACACAAAGGTAAACTAAATTAATGTTAAGAAAATTATATACTGGTATTTTGGCGATTATACCTGAAGTTAGTCCTATGTTTTGAGTAATAAAACACCGAATACCGTACCGGGTTGAGTATTAAATTGATAGGATTAATCGCCAAAACCCGCAAATTATAAAGTATCTTTAAAATGAATGGATTAAGTAGACTGGGTCAACGAAGCAAAATCATTCGATAAAAAATCAACCGAAAAATACTCGCACTCTTTAGTCTTTAGTTAAATTCAGCCTAATTAATTATCATCTTCTTCCGCCTCAAAACTACAAATCATGTTTGAAATCGGCCCAACTTAAATTAATTACTCAAGTAATGAGTCAGATCACTCTCCGCTCTTTGAGGCAACCACCGATTTCGTAATACTTAAATAAGTGTACATATTATACTTTGATTGATTAATTTCCTGATGAATGCAATTTTTTTTTAAAGTTTGGCAATATGCTTTATGTGAGCATTTATATTGGATTGTGTTAGCATTACTTTTTTTTTTTTTTTTATACATTTATTTTGATTTTAATACTTTAGAATATATTGTTAACGTCGTTAATAAATATAAAAAACACTGATTTATTCTATTATTATTTAATTTTAAATGATAAAAAAATAGTTAAGCTTCGATTTTTATGTTACTTGCAGATCTAATGAATTTAGTAATAATTATAGGATACTGAAATTGAAGTAAATATATAAAATAATGATAATATGGAAATGAAGAAGGGTGCTCATGAGTCATGAATAGTACACATGTATAATATTTCTAGGAGATGAATTGTCATCAATAGTCAAACCAAACTTATTTTGGCATTAATTCATCTTTCGATATCTTATCGTGCACGATTATAATTTCAATATGGGCAACATAAAATTAGGTGCGATAAACATAATTTAACATTAGATATACATGGATAAAATCATTTCATAAAATATATCCTTTACTTCGAGAATATGTCTTTTACTTCTTAGAGCATCCTCATCCGTGCTTTTAGCTAAGACCACAGAAGTAGGCCCGGACTCACTTTTACTTCTTATCCTTAGCTAAGAGCACAACACATACATCCGTTCTCTTAGCTAAGGACAAGCTCAAGAGTCCCACCATTCTATTATTCAATTTAAATAAAAACATTTCCACAATATTAAAATGCATTAAAAATACCCGAAATACTATTACAAATTACAAAATAATTAAAAATTACATAATTAAAATCCTAAAAATAAAAAATTACACAATTAAAATCCTAAAAATTAAAAATTACACAATTAAAATCAATAAAATTAAAAAGACGCACTACTCGTTGCCGAATTTCGCCAAAATGTGATTAATTAGATCTTTTTGTAGCTCAATGTGGGCTCTTGTATCGCGCATTATGTGTCTTCTTTCGATACTCTCGTTCACCGTCGTATGCACACCTCGGCGTGGGAGAGACCTCGCGGTTGAGCTTCCAGCTTCATCCTCGTAGTAAAAGTTAGCCGCCATCGGTCCTTCGTCGGCAATAATCATGTTGTGCAAGATAATACACGTGTATATGATGTCGGCGATATTCTTAACGTACCAAAGCCGAGAAGGGGACTTCACAATGTTGAATCGGTCTCTTGACGCTGTGCAAAAAGAATCCGTCTTTGCTTTTGTGGATTGCTGAACGACTTCACGAAAGTCGACCACCTTGGGTAGATACCATCGGCGAGATAGTAACCCATGTGGTATGCATTTCCGTTGATGGTAAAGTCGATCGCCGGTGCTACACCATTCAAAACATCATCGAAGAGTGGTGAAGAATATAACACGTTCAAGTCGTTGTTGGATCCGGCAACACTGAAATATGCATGTCAAATCCATAGGCGGTAGTCGGCGACCGCTTCAAGGATAAGTGTTGGGCCGCCACCTTTGTGACTGCTCAAGTGTTGCCCCCTCCAAGCAGTCGGGCAATTCTTCCACTTCCAATGCATGCAGTCAATGCTGCCTAGCATACCGGGAAAACCGTGGACTGTTTCGTGAAGACGAAGCAACCGTTGACAATCGTCGGTGGTGGGTGCCCGAAGGAATTCCTCGCCGAAAGCAGAACGAACGCCGCCGCAAAAATTCTTGAGGCATAGGATTCCAGTTGACTCACCGACATGCAAATACTCGTCGAAGAGGTCAGCCGTTTGCCCAGTAGCAAGTTGTCGGATGACACAAGTACACTTTTGCAACGCCATGAGACTTTGTCGACCGATTGCGTCTGCACCTTCTTGAAAGTATTCAACGCGGGTGGACAATGTGTTGACAATACGCATAAACAACCGTTTTGACATGCGAAAACGGCGCCGAAAGTAATCTTCTGGATACCGCGGCTGGTCGGAAAAATAGTCGGCAACGAGCCTTTCATGGGCTCCCTCTCAATCACGAGGGATGTAGCGATGTTTTGCTCTAGTTGGTTGAGGAGGAGGAGGGGCGGGGGTATTGGCAGCGACATAGGCTTCATAGGCGGCACGATATTGTTCATAATATTCTTGTTCTTCGCGCTCCGCTTCCGCAATGAGATTGGTGAAATCCATTTTTGAATTTTTTAGAGAGAGTTTGAGAGAGGAAGATGTAGATGATTTAGTATGAAAAAGTATGAATGAGAGATAATTTGATGTGAAAAGTGGATGATGAATGTGTGTATTTATAGATGATTTTGGGATAAAAAAAAAATCCAAAAAATCCAAAAAAAAGTCCATAAACGGCTCTATTTTTTGGGAATCCAAAAATATTTTTTTTTATTTTTTTGTATTATTTTGAATTATTTATGAATATTTTTTTTTAAAAAAAATAAATTCGAATTTGCCAACGGCTATGTCTATGCCGTCGGCCAATAAAAAGACACCACGCCACGTAGGGCTGTTCAGCGGCACGGACGTGCTCTTAGCTAAGAGCAGCGTCGTACCGCTGGCACAGACGGACAACTCGCAGCGGCGGACGGACGAGCTCGTGCTCAGTGGCACGGACGGACGGACGGATTTGCTCCACCGCTGCGGATGCTCTTATGTTTGCCATGAAGATAATTCGGCTAGTGAGATATAAAAAGGAATTTCGTCTTAACACTACTTAAACTAAAAGCAAGAATATCTATGCACGTTCGTGTGTGTGTGTGAGAGAGAGAGATATAGAGAGAGGAGATCATAGTGCGCCACGAAACTTGTAGGCTGAATTTCTTGACATATTTTGTAAGCAAGAGAAAACCTAGATCTTAGGGAACATAATTTGTATGCTAGTGTTTATTAGTTTATGGGTAAACCCAATGCCTTTTACCTGAAAAAGACTTCATGAATGAATATATAAGTTTTAGATACCTTTATTGTTCATGGTTGATATTTATTTGGATCCTTTATTGTTCATGGTTGATATTTATTTGGATAGTTTGGGGAATGGAAACATATGGAGTACATAATACAATAATACGCATGGTGCAGGTGGGGTTATGATTCTTAGTCATTGAATGGATTTGATTCGAGTGATTTTTTATCATATATGGTACAAGTATCTCATCAAAATATTCAGATATAATTCCATAGCCCATGCATATCAAGATATAAGATACTCCCTCCGTCTCCCAAAAATAAATTTTCTTTTCTTTAGTTCGTCCTTAAAAATAAAAACTTTCATTTTTAGAAAATTTATTTCTTTCTAATGAGGTGGAACTCATTTTTCACTAACACATTTTTCTTTCTATTTCTCTTACTGTACCAATTTTGTATTAAAACTCATGTTATTTCAAATGTATCAAAATTTTAGGGGGTGGAGGGAGTATTTTTTTTTATGCTAGAAATTTTAATCATGTTTTTAAGTATGAGTAAGGAAGAATTTGCTAAAATGGAAAGACAATTCAAACCTGCTCAATCATGCGCCCACCCAGATGATTCAGTAACGTAAATCTAATTCCATTATATTTTACCAAATACTACATATACTTACTTATTTTTCTTCTTCCTTTGTTGGTAATCTACCCATCATCAGTTTCTCATATCACACATTAATTCTTAGTATAAAACATCTGTCCAAATATTTTCTCTTCTTTTCTTTTCGTTTCAAGCAACCCCAAAAACCAATTATAGTACCAAGTAGTTGACAATATAATAGTGGATATGTTAAATTTAGGAAGATTGTAGAGAATTAACATCAGTTTAATTCTTATTGTTTAGTCACCAATATAATAGTGGATATGTTAAATTTAGGAAGATTGCAGAGAGTTAACATCACTTTAATTCTTATTGTTTAGTCACTTTGTGAAACATAACAAATAGAAATGGGTTGATTAATTAAATCATAGACCAGGTTTCTAGCCCATCCTTAAAGCCCAGAATGACCCAATCCACCTTCAAAAAAGATAAAATTAAAATTATACGTATAAATAGAAAAAAAAATCATCCTGCAAATAGGAGTATGAGTTTCTAATAGTAATAACAATGAATACCAAACTTCATGGTGTTATTTTTTTGGATAAACATTCTCTATTGAAAAATGACATCAAAACAAGAAACTATGAAATAAACTTCAAAAGTTGCTTCCCGGTCAGCAACATCTCAGTCCAGCTTCACAGACGAAAACAGGTAGTGCACGAACCAGAACGAGGAGAGGAACCCGACTGTGCCCGTTGCAAGCATGATCGCAAGCACCATGAAAAGCGAATAGCCCAGGTAGAGTGTTGCAGAGACAGGTCCGCTCAAACTCTTGAGGTCGAATATCAGATAGTTGATCGAGTAAAGGAAGATGTATATAGCAACGGACCCAGATGCAAAGAAAGACTTCCACCACCATTTCCAGTCCTCCACACAAAGGTGCATGTAAGTAAGAACGAGCGACACCTCAGCACATACCACGACTAAAAGCATGAGCACGGCAAAGAGGAATCCGAAAACATAGTACACACGACCCATCCAGAGGCTCGACATGATAAAGAAGAGCTCAATGAAAAGTGTGCCAAAAGGAAGGGTACCAGCCCCAAGAACCAACAGCCACGATGGATACTTCTGTTGTGGGATTTCTCGGGGGATTTGGTTTGTTCGAACTGGGTATTCAATATGAGGCGCCTTTGCACCAAAGTAGCCGCCAACGAGGGTGAGGGGAACAGAGATACAGAACCATAGCAAAATGAGGATGACAAATAAAGAGAAAGGAATTGCTCCTGTGCTGTGACTACCCCACAATAAGAAATTCAAGAAAGTGAAAATCAGGAATGAAATACCGGGGAAGAAACAAGAAACCTTCCACGAGACACCAATCCATCCCTTGTGGTCTCCAACAAAGATAGTCCTCCATAAACGAACAGCTACATATCCGGCAGCAATTCCAAGAACCATGTAGAAAAACAGCATGCCTGAAATAAGCGTCCCACGGGATGCTGGGGACATAAATCCAAGGGCAGCGAATAAAATTGTCACCACGGCCATTCCAAGAATCTGGACCCCATTACCAACCATCACACACAGGAGAGCTGGATTAGAAGGGGCACGGAAGACATCAGCAACAACGAGCTTCCAGCCCGACAACTCCTCATTCATCTGAGCTTGAGCTTCCTTGTCGAGCTCCTCATACTGGGTAAGATCCCGCCTAACAGTCCTCAAGAAGATCACAAGCACAATACCAGCCAAGAAAGTGATCACCATGAGCGAATTCAGAATTGAAAACCAATGCACCTTGGCACCCTCCATCTTCAAATATGCATCCCACCTTGACGGCCACTTAATGTCCTTCTCCACAAAGGAGACCTCATAGGAAAAAGCAAGAGGCTCATTCTCCTTAATAGGCATGGCTACCGTGTTTGGATCGCAGATAATTGTAGCTGGGTACTTGTTATACATTTTCAAGTTCTTCACCAATTCAGGCTTATGCTGGAAACTACAGGGCACCACCTCAAACCCAACAACCATGTACCCTGGTACAGCTGATCCCTGGTTCCCCTCGGGCGGGATCATCTCAGCAGCATCCCCAGTGCCCATCACACGAGCCACATTGCTCTCTTCGAACTTATGAACAAGGACAGTAAACTTCAAGTGATTGAAGATATAGTACCCCTCGTCAACCTTAGCACCCACGGGGTAACCCGTCCACCTCAACATGTACCCATCCTTCTTAGTATACCTAATTGCAGGCAAGTTATCAAGGATGACATTGACCTGATACATCTCATCAATCCTCTTTTTCAAAAGCTTAAACTCCTCACCCGATAAAGGCTTTGTTTGGCAAAGGAAAATCTGGGTCTCATTAGTGTACATCTTGAACCTATAGGGTGAATTCTCAATCCTATCACCCATGAGAAGCTCACCGAGATTCTCTGCACTATCCTTAATGCCCTCTTTGGGTTGACAGAATGGCAAACTATAATAGCTAAAGGGCATTTCAGTGTCAATTGAAGTCAAAGAATTCACTTTCACAGTCAAGGGATCACCGACTTTATATTTGTGAGGGTAACTACCGGGGAGATAAAACCCTTGGCTCAATTGACAAATTACTAACACAACAAGCAAGATCGACACCTTCAAACTGAGTAAAGATCCCATCTTTACCGCCGCTATCGTAGATCTGGACGGCCCAGACCGGGAAATCGACGATAATTTCCAAGAAAACAAGGATTTATTTCAAGATCTGCCGCAAGAATTCACAAAATTTAGAGGTCTCATAGAGAATGAGTATTCCAGATCAAAATGTGGTAAAAAAAATAGAAAAAAGATAAACGCAATTTGGAATTTGAAACAAAATTTGTAACGACATTGAAAAAAACATTTGAAAACGAAGAGAAGGGTGTGTTTGAATATGAAAATCGTAGAGATCTAACTGACCTTTGAAGTTGAATCGGGATTGAAAACAGCTACATGAACAGCGGCAGAAAACGTGTAGATGCGGAAATTTAGAGAAATGGAGTGAGTGATGGAAAGCACGAATTATTTATATGCTGTATCAGTGTATCTCTATGCTTCCAACGTCGGTGGCTGACGACACGTCATTGCTTTTATGAAAATGAATACTTATTTGAGTAATTACTCAATTGGTACAAAATAATTTTCCATTATTTAATATTGGTATAAAAGTATACAGTTTATTTAAACGATATGGAGTATAAAATAGTACTAGTGTTTCATTTAATACATTTTTCATTTATATTTGATGTCATCAATTATTTGTATATACAAAAGGTACTTTGTCCCGTCCTGTCTCATAATATGAGTCATATATGGTGTGGGCACGAGTTTTAAAAAATATAAAGAATAATGAGTTGGAAAAGTTGGTGGAATGTACTATTCACGTTTTTATATTGGTTTTATAATTGAATGTGAGTGGAGTGAGTTAGTAGAACGTGTGACCTACTTACTGTTTATGGTAAAAATGAAATATGGCTCTTATTGTGGGATTGACCGAAATAACAAAATGTGACTCTTATTGTGAGCCGAATGGAGTATAAAATTACAATAAAAACCTTTTATATTCTACGTTGATAATAAGTTGACAACGTTTGAAAGTAGAAATGAAATATATTAAAATGAAATATTTGTATAATTTGTACTCCCTCCGGCCATTACATATGAAACATTTGGTTATCGGTATATGATTTTATGTAATGTTGTTTTGTGAGTTAATGAAGAGATGGTAAAGTAGGAGAGCAGAAAAAATAGAGAGTGTTATTTTCATTTTTATAAACATTTCATTTTTAGTGGGACAACTCAAAAAGGAAAACTTTTTATTTTTATGAGATAGAAGGAGTATAATTTTTAGATTTTTGTATTAATATAAAATAATGAGGAAACCTCTTTGTATATAGAGATAGAGAGGCACAAAGTGGGTTGTATACTATAATCGCTGCATTTAAGTTTGTAATACTACAGAGTTTAGACTACCCACAATAAAATTACTACTCCCTATTGAAAGTAAATTTTGAGCTCGAACGTAGTTTAGAAGAATTCTAATTCTAACATTTTTAAGAATTGAAATCTTTCAAGAATTGAGGAAGAATTAGTACATATATGATTCAAGACTCCATTGTTTACTGTACAAGATTGTTTTCAAATATGGCCCTAATAGTAACCTAAATACTATATTGGACCTGATGAAATTATGGAATGACAAATTTAACCTCAAATAATGAGTTAGAGAGAGAAGGTAATGTGGAAAGAGGGGCAAATGTGCAAAATTAAGTCTATTTCTTGATAGAGAACCCAATGCACAAATAAATTTTACCTATTATCCAAAACTAGTGTTATCACTCGTGCTATGCACGGGATAAAAGATTTTCAAATAATAAAAATATATTTACTACTAAATAGATTAAAATAAAGAATATAAAGAAAATAATATAAAAATATATTTCTTTTAAGAAAATGAATTAATTAAAAATAATATTAATAAGATCATAAACAATTAAAAACATTATAAACAACAATAAACAAACATTTGCAATTTCTCTCAACCCACTATAATGGAACATTTCATATTCAAACATAATATTGAATATTATCAAATAATGGAACATTTCATATTCAAACATAATATTGAATATTATCAAATATAGGTGTAGTAGCATAAATAAAAAAAAAATAACAAAAACGGACATGCATTAATTAAATAGAATAAGATATACAAATTTCTAAATACAAATGAAAAAAAAATTATTTGAACGAATAATTAGTTCATGATTACATCCTATCAACATATCACATGTATTTATTTGTGCAGAAAAAATATTTAGAAAAACAACAATAAACCAGTAGTTCATAAATTTTGAAAAAACTTCTTTGTAAATAACATTAACAGTAGATTCACTTTTACTATCATCATCATCATCATCATCATCTCTACAAACTAAAATTTTCAGACATTCACGATTTGTGACTCTAGATATAGCAACATATTGTCGTCGTTGGAATCTAAATGGGAACCTTGAATCAGACAGTATTAAAGGCATTCGAAGAATCAAGACTTTATGACCGATATTCAGCGGCGAACCCAGGTGGGGTCGTCTGGGGTCGGCCGACCCCACCGGCTGTCCACCGGGCGCTACCGGAAAACATCATCTTTGACATTTGATTTGGTGCAGCTCCGCCTCCCACCCCACGGCAGCTTCAATTTCACCCAAAACCATCGGTCTTTTTAAAAAAAGTAAGAGGATAGAGAAACAATAGTAATAAAATAGATGAGAGATATAGGGGAGGAGTTGCAGAGAATGCAGAATCTGATGTTGGAAGGATGAAAAGGACGAATGAAATATTTTTATTGCTTTAGTAATTAGGTTAAATGAGTGAAATTCTTTGGGCTAAATGTTAGTGGGCAATTAATTAAATAGGTTGCATCATTTTGTGGATTAACTAAGCATAATTATTTTTATAATTTTCGTTTCATCAACTACAATTTCATTATATTTATATTTTATTTACTAATATTTTTAAACTATTCAATATTTGGTGCTAAAATTTTTGAATTGATGTTGTATATAAAGTTATTCATCACGAATTAATATAATAATTTTTAAATAAATATTTAAATATTATATTTATTAGTATTGTTCTTTATTATATCCGACCCTACAGATTTTATTTTCTGGATCCGCCATTGCCGATATTATGCCCACCCAATACTCGAGCCTCCAAAACATAATCACTTAGCCGTGTAATTATCAATCTGGTGTCATTACAAACCATTAGACTATGTTTATCAGCAACAATCCAACCCAACCCAACCATCCATTTTTTTTAATACTTAATTAATTTTTATCTCCTCTACATCATCTTCCACATCATCAATATTCATCCAACACAAACATACATGTTTTGATGGTTTATCAATGACCACCTAACCACACCATTATATATTTATTTTATTAGTTTTTTATAATAATACTATTACGTGAAATATTACAATTATAAAAATAAAATTTATAAAAAAAAAACAAAATAAATGACAAATTATTATAATAAAATAAAAAAACATGAAATTATATACTAAAAATAATAAAATATATACTAAAAATGACAAAAAAGTGTGCCACTTGGCCAAGGAAATTTTGAAATAATGAATAGAAATTGTAAATAATTAAAAAAAAAATCCATCATCATTATACACTTGGTCGACCTGCTTGCACTGTTGAACAACCGGTTGAACAACCGGTTGAGCAACATGTTATTTCTCAAGGTGAGCAACAAGTTGTGGCCAGTGAAAAACCAAATCCATACCGTTGAACCCAATGAAACCAACCTCGGCCTCATTTGCGCTAGCATCAACGACATCGTGCAACACCTCATCATCAAGAGGAATAAACTCGATCTCCTGCTACAGATCCAGATCCTGCTCCTCTTCTGACGAGGAAGCACCGTCGATCGGAAGGGGAGGGGGCTGATTCATGTTGAAATAGGCTACTAAAAAGGTTTAGGAATTTTAAGCTTAGCCGCCAGTCATTTGTTAGGGTTTATAAGGGGATTGGTATTGGCAATCCAAAAAATTGCCCCTTTATATATTTATAGATTTCAATTCTTGCCTATTTCTTTGAACAATGCGCGCATTTGCCCAATTCTAGGACTTCCTCCAATTAATTAGTGAAAAATGAACAATTATAATTTCCCCAATTGGGCCAAGAATTGCCCAATTAGCACAAAGTGAACACACCCTAAATCTAATTGTATTTACATCTATATAAACACATAAACTATAAGTGACACCTCTTAAAGTCAGAGCAGACGATCGCTCCGCTCTGTCCTAGATGCTGCCTAGGCATGTGTGATGCCCGACAAGTCAATACTCAGAGAGGTAAAGAGAAATAACTACTATATATATATAGGGATGTATTCATATCCTTTTTCTATATATTGTTCAAACATTCAACTGAATCTCAGCCCCACGATTTTGTCATCTAACGGTTAGATTAATGTCACGTGTCATTTAATAATGCACATGTTCATTCTAATAATGTACACCGACTAATAATGTAGCATTATAATCTAATAATGTAGATTTTCATTCTAATAATGTACACCGACTAATAATGCAACATTATAGTCTAATAATGCATTGATCACAACCATCCAATTCAATGATCCAAGGGCTGTGATTTGTTTGAAGCTTAACACCAAAGAGCTGTGAAGGACCCTAATACACCCATATATATATATATAGGGATGTGATCAAGTCCATAACTCATTTTATGTCAAATATCCAAGTCAATCTCATTCCATTAAATTTTCTGATCTAACGTCTTGTATATTGCCACATGTAATTGCTGAAAATTAATAAAAAAAGTTAAAAAGGACAGATTTGGAAGATTTAATTTATGCGGTTATATGCATTCCATGATTCCCTCCCTACAATTTTGGAAATATACACTCCTAAATAACCGCACATCTCACTACCATACGCACATAATATTTAAATTATTCTCATTTTTCTTAATTAATTATAAAAATAAACTTTATATTATAATCAAGAGAATAATGGATTATCGTATCCTTGTATGCATACAATATTTACACTTTTATTTAATTTTTTCTAACTTTCTATTGATCATTTATAAATCCATTAATCTTATCTATAATATTATTGTTTATACCCCAATACATATTACAGAATATATTAATCCATTAGTGTTGTGTTTATCATTTTAATTTCATGCATGAATCCAAACGAATTTTATGGTTTATACAATGGTGTTTTAATTTATAATGTACAATTTGTATTTATGTAACGTAGGTTTACATTATTTAAAATAACAAACTTTAATACATGATCAATACATGATGAATATGTTATAATGTAACATAATTTGTTAAATAATGTAACATGTTCCATGAATAATGTCAACACAAAAAATAATAGATACATTACATTTGCAATACTAAACTGCAATACTAAACGGAGTACAAAATCTTGATACACTGTTCATGTTCTCCTAAAATAGAGTACATAATCCCTTTTTCGACGACCTCCATCCCCTACATCCTCTACATCCATCTCCTTAAAGTAATTATCAAAGTCATCTCCATAATCTACTCTTGTCCTCTTCGACCTTCGACCCTGTTCAAAAGTTCATAATAAAAGTGAGATTACAATAAAGACATGCTGAAAATGAATAATGTTACATCACAATAAAGTGAGATTACAATCGCATACTGATTACTGAACAATGTACGTCATATATGTGTTAAAATAAAGACATGCTGAAAATGAATAATGTTACATCACCAAATGAATAATGTATCTACACACCAACATGAAGATTTATACCGTTTACATTATTGTCGTAGAAAGCATACATTACTACATAATAAATATGTAATAATGTACCAAACTGGAATAAATAATGTAAATTATAGCACAAATAATGTACGCAACAATTCACAATAATGTAGTACAAACATGACCACTAATGTCTGCAGAATTGCTGACTAAGAAATAATGTATACAACAACCTTGAATAATGTAACGACAACTAGTAATAGACAACTACAAAAAATAAACATCAATAATGTACTTATCCTTGCACAGTAATGAAATACGAACAAGCAACCAACCCTCATTTATAATGAATAATGTAATCAATCTTAATAAATCTAGTTTCCTACGCAACATCTTACTACAGTTTTCTTCTGAAAACGACAACTCAGTCCGCAGAGGAAGCTTCAAATTCTTGCTACAACTCACACTGTATTCATAATAATGTAATCGTATTTGCCCTCAACAACTCATCGAATGTCAACAATGTAAACAACTGGCAAAAACAAAATTAAATTCAACCGGCAAAAACCAAATTTTTCCATCCGGGGGTTTCTACAAGAAACAACAATACCAACCAACCACGAAACACTGCGAATCCATATAAAGTTTCGAAATTTACTGGAATATCGGCCCGAATGAGGAGCGAGGTTGAGGAATGGGTCGGATCCTAAACTTGCAGAGTCGACTTGCGTGATTATAAGAGGATTCAAACCGAAGTGGGAGGAATTTTCGAACTGTAAACGTCAATTTCTGTCTATGATTTTCGGTTGATTCTTCCGCCGTCAATAGAAACAAGACTAGGGTTGAATGTGAAGAGATTTTTAGGGAATTAGTTTTTGCATCGATTGGGCTTCTTTGGAGTGAGAAATGGAGAGTGAGGGGATGTGGGAGGTTGGTTGAAATTAATTGGCGCTTGTTTCGGAGGTTCCTTAATTAAAACCGTCTGATGTAATTGATGTTCCCAATATACCCCCACAATGTAATTCGGAAGTCTTAATAATGTAACACGGAGCATGATGTACATTACGAATCTACACCGTACATCTGCTTAATCCTAAGGATGTAATTATATTTGAACTTAACACTTAAGGGTGAGTTGGACCATAATGCTCCCCTATATATATATATATATATATATAGGGGTGCATTATAATGATAACCCCAATTTGTGTGATAACCCTATAACTAAATCTCCACCACACATTTTTAAAATGTGTGGTCTAGATTTAATCTAACAAAACTATCATTTTATCAAATAAAACTATCATTTTCGGATAAATTAAGGGCAAAATTGTCATTTCGTTCTAAAATTTGGTGGGAAAGAAGGAAACTTGACAAAAACGCTCCATTCAATTTCTCTCACACTCAAAACCCTGCATTCAATTTCTCTCACAATCAAACCCTCTGAATCGCGTTTCAAAGCATTTGAATCGAAGGAAAAATCATCCGATTCTGGAATATGTCGAAGGAAAATGCTCAAGCATCATCGAAGAAAGGTTGGATGAAGTTTATTACTTATTTCACTTTTGATTTTGCTCGATTTATCATTTTGCTGGAGATTTTCTCGATTTTTTTTAGATTCTGTAGTTTTTTAGTGTAGATATTTCTTATATTTATACAATATCGTTCATGCATGACAATATTGAGAACAATCTATATATTTAGATTTACATTTTGCTGTGTATGCTGCTGGTGTGTGTTTTTCTGTGTTTGTGTGTGTGTTTTGCTTTGTTTATGTGTGTTTTGCTGTGTGTGTGTTGCTATGTGTTTGGATGATCTGTTTAAATGTAGAAATTGTGTTTTTGCTTGATAAAATGATAGTTTCTGAAAATGATAAAATGATACTTTGTAAATAGTGTTTTGTTCTACTTAAGTGACAAGTTATGCCCTCTCTGCTTTTTTGAACTCATTGAAATTTAGAAAATGATAGTTTCAGAAGATAAAATGATAATTGCCCTTGATAAAATGATAGTTTACATTATAAAATGATAGTTTCATGGGATAAAATGATACTTTATGTTTGTTTGTGTGTGTGTCCTGATGCTACTGCTGTTGTGTTTTTGTATGTGTGTTTGTGTTGCTATGTGTTTGGTTAATCTGTTTAAATGTAGAAATTGTGCCTTTGCTTAATAAAATGATACTTTGGGTGCATAAAATGATAGTTTCTGAAAATGATAAAATGATACTTTGTGAATAGTGTTTTGTTCTACTTAAGTGACAAGTTATGCCCTCTCTGCTTTTTTGAACTCATTGAAATTTAGAAAATGATAGTTTCAGAAGATAAAATGATAATTGCCCTTGATAAAATGATAGTTTCGGATTATAAAATGATGGTTTTACATTATAAAATGATAGTTTCATGGGATAAAATGATAGTTTACATTATAAAATGATAGTTTCATGGGATAAAATGATACTTTATGTTTGTTTGTGTGTGTGTCCTGATGCTACTGCTGCTGTGTTTGTGTGTGTTGTTGTGTGTGTCTTTGTGTTTTTGTATGTGTGTTTGTGTTGCTATGTGTTTGGTTAATCTGTTTAAATGTAGAAATTGTGCCTTTGCTTGATAAAATGATACTTTGGGTGCATAAAATGATAGTTTCTGAAAATGATAAAATGATACTTTGTGAATAGTGTTTTGTTCTACTTAAGTGACAAGTTATGCCTTCTCTGCTTTTTTGAACTCATTGAAATTTAGAAAATGATAGTTTCAGAAGATAAAATGATAGTTTCATGGGATAAATGATACTTTGACTTTATATAATGACATAAACTGTTTAACACACTGAAATCTTTTGTTTATTAGGAAAGAACATTCGTGATGATGATGATGATGATGATGATGATGATGAACATAGAACATTAGCAGAAGAAGTAGAACATATAAAAAATAAGAAGAAAAGAAAGAATGATGATGCAACTGATGGTAAGACAGCTTCAAAGAAGGGCAAGAAAAAAGTTGTTGAAGATAGTACAGTCATTAAGACAGCAACTTTGGCAGGAAGAAGGAATACTGACTTCTTCGTTGACATGCTTGAATCTCTAAACGAGAATCAAAGAAGAGCTGTTCGAGAGATTGGGTTTGACGCACTCCTAAACTTCAATATTAGAAGTTTCCCAAGAGCACTGGCGTATTATCTGATCTACAACTTTAACTGTAAAACTTCATCAATTGAGTTGAACAGTGGGGAATCACTTTTTTTAGATGATGAAGATGTTCACATAACTCTTGGGTTCCCGATTGGATCTTTACCTATCAAGAAAAGCAAATTTAAGAAAAATACCCACATCAAAACTGAAATTGCTAGATTCTGTAAAGGTGGAGAGAAAAAAATGGTGCCAAAGTATGTTGTAGAGCAGATGGAGAGAGACAAAGAAGGTGGTGAGTTGTTTAAATGGACTTTTATGGTTCTCATGGAGTATGCCTTGATTAACACTCCTGCTGATGGAAATTTGAGGCCAAAAATTTTAGATTACATAGCTGATGTTGAGAATATCAAACAATACAATTGGTGTAGCTATGTCATATCTAGATTGCATGAAACACAAAAGAGGTGGAAAAAAAACACAGCAAAGATATTTACCGGGCCAGTTATCTTTGTAGTGGTAAGAATATATTTGTTTTCCATTGTCTATGAATCTATTTACAAAAAAACTAATATTTAGTTTTTGTTTAATGTAGGCTTGTTACGAGGACAGGATTGTCTTTGAAAAAAAAATGGTGCCAAGATGTTTTCCAACAGTGAAAGGATGGACTGCCGAACTGTTGAAAGAAAGACAAAGAGCAGAAATAGAGAATTCAACATTTGGTCTGGGTCATAAGTATGACCGATATAAAAAGTAGCCACATGAAGAAAATGACGAAGATGACGAAGATGATGAATCTCAAGATGTAGAAGGTTTCAAGACAAATGATCATGATGAAGTGGGGACAACTAGTGAATGGGAGAATTTCATAAATGAATGGAAGGGAGCTGCAAAGGATGTTAAAGCCTCAATGTTGAAGATGGTTGATGTCCTTGAAGCAGCGCCGGATAAACTCAGGAATCTCAATAGCTTTAAGATAATCTGTGATACAACGAGAAATGCAATGGGATTGAGAGAGGAAGGTGTGCAGCATGTTATAGAAAGTCAGGATACCTGAATGTGATGACAGTCCTAATGAGAATCAAGAATTTAATCGGGAAAAGGATATGGAGAAGGAGAAAGATGGTGAGGTGGAAAACGAGCAAGAGAAACAGAATGAAAGCGAAAAGGAAATGGCTAATAAAGCAGCTGGAAGAGAAAAGGAAAAAGTTTCAGAGAAAGAAGTTCAGAATGAAGAATATGAGGTAACTTTTAAAAATGATAGTTTAAGTACATAAAATGATTGTTTATATGGTTAAAATGATATAGGTTTGATGATGTTTTTTTGGTGGTTCTGTTTTATTTGAAAACTGATACTTTTGCATCATAAAATGATAGTTTAAGCGGATAAAATGATACTTTTGCATGATAAAATGATAAAATGATAGTTTCGGGGAATAAAATGATAGGTTCTGTGAATAAAATGATACTTTTGTTTCATAATGATAGTTTTAGATTTTTGGCTGATAATGTGATAGTTCCTGTAGGTAAAATAGTGTCCCTTCTGTCAATAACAATTTATATTTTTTTTAAATGAAAGCATGACAGAGTTGATACCATAATATCCACTGTCATGAAGGATATGAGGTAACTTTTAAAAATGATAGTTTAAGTACATAAAATGATTGTTTATATGGTTAAAATGATATAGGTTTGATGATGTTTTTTGGTGATTCTGTTTTATTTGAAAACTGATACTTTTGCATCATAAAATGATAGTTTAAGCGGATAAAATGATACTTTTGCATGATAAATTGATAAAATGATAGTTTCGGGGAATAAAATGATAGGTTCTGTGAATAAAATGATACTTTTGTTTCATAATGATAGTTTTAGATTTTTGGCTGATAATGTGATAGTTCCTGTAGGTAAAATAGTATCCCTTCTGTCAATAACAATTTATATTTTTTTTATATGAAAGCATGACAGAGTTGATACCATAATATCCACTGTCATGAAGGATATCCACAGAGATGATGGAGTTTTAAAACAGAGAGAAGAAAATTTGAATAAGGAGAAAGTGGTTTCTGAAGAAGATGATGAAGTTTTAAAACAAAGAGAAGAAAATTTGAATAAGGACAAAGGGAAGAAGATGGTTTTTCAAGATCCTCCAGTTGAAAAGGAGAAAGTGGTCAGAACAACAAAGAAAATTGTTGAAGCAATGTGCTCTCCCTACAATGTCAGAGCAGTAAATCTGAAAGGAAAGCTGAATAAAGAAGAGAGAGAAATAATGTACTGGTTGATGGCAGATGAAGAAAGTGAACATTAAGTTTTGAATTACATAATTATATTCTTATTCAGTTCTTTTAACTAACATTAAATATGAATTTTAAATCAGTTATGAGGTAGTTTATGAGAACGACAAGATCACATTGTTCAAGATTGACTTCCACAGCCTTGCTCCACGTACATACGTCAGGATCAACATCATAGATGCATGGGTTGTGTTCCTCAACCACAATGAAAAATTCAAATCAAAGGCATCACCGAGTCGTCTTTTCATCAACACCACACCAACGGTATAGTAAACGATTAAATAAATAATAGTATTACATTAAAAGTTAAAATATATTTATAAAAATGTAAACATGACAGATTTACAACATTACTGCAAGGAGATCTGGTTGGACTGAAGCAGAGAGTCGAGAAAGATTTTGCTCAAACTTGAATGAATTTGTGTCAAAGATTGAAAATTTCAAATGGGAAAATTATGACCTGGTAAGTAATAATTAGATATACATTACAGAACAGGGGTGCGTTATAATGATAACCCATATTTATGTGATAAGCTAATAACCCTATCATTTTATGGGTCAAAAGTATCATTTTTACTAAAAATGATATTTATACATGATAAAATGATATTTTTCGTCCATAAAATGATATTCTGTTCTATAAAATGATACTTTTCTTCCATAAAATGAGGGTTATTAGGTTATCACCATAAATATAGGTTATGATATAATCACATCCCTTACAGAACAACATACCTATATTTTTGAAAATGAAATTTATATATAATGTTTTGAAAATTAGATATTCTTTCCGATCTGGGCGTATGAACATTATTATATCATCTGCTTCAATCTCAAAATGCAAATGATGGATGTGATTGACAATTCTCTGGTCAGTGAAGATTTACTTGAGAAGAAATATGAAGATGCACCAAGTACTCTGGTATGTTTAGTTAAATGCATTCAATATTTATTTTAAAATGCATTGAATATAATTCAGTATGGAACATAATATAATTTTTAATCAACCTCATGTATGTTTTGTGTTATTTGAATAGAGAAATTTCTTCCGAACTTATCTTGGAAATGGAGTCAATCCATCAATGGGAAGAACTGTCAAACTGTAAAAAACCAGATACATGAATATGCCATGGCAGAATGATACAAATAAAGTTGACTGTGGAATTTATGTGATGCGCCATTTGGAGACTTACATGGGTGGTCCTGTTCGTAACTGGAATTCGGGTTTAACGAAGAAGGGAACAGAGTCTTTCATAAAACTCCGTGCCAGATATACTGAAGCATTGCTTATTGGAGATACTAACAAGAAGGCTTTTGAGACACTTACAATGATAAAGAAGAAGTTTGAGAATGACAGCAAAAAAGGAGAAATTGATGTTGAAAAGATGATCAGAGAATTTAAACCCCTTGTATACCAACTTATATGACTTGATAATAGCGTTTTGTAATAGTGGTTTCGAATATAATCACCCAAAATTATCATTTTATCTGCTGCAAGTATGATTTTGTCATTTTATCAGTCAGAAGTATCATTTTATCATTTTATCTGCTCCAAGTATCATTTTTTCAGGTTAAAGTATCATTTTATCAGTTTATAAACAAAAGAAAGATTTTATAAGCCAAAATGTCATTTTATAAGCCCAAAGTATCATTTTATCCACTGCAAGTATCATTTTGTCATTTTATCAGTCAGAAGTATCATTTTATCATTTTATCTGCTCCAAGTATCATTTTATCAGCTTATATATCATTTTATCATTTTATAAGCCCAAAGTATCATTTTATTAAACAAAAATGTCATTTTATACACCAAAAATACCTAAACTATATCAAATGGCTTCAATCTGTCTTCTCATTGACTCTACCACAATTTCTTGAATCATGACGACCCAGCTCATGACATTTACCACACCGTCGTAGAGGCTTATTCGCTTTCCTTATTGCACTCTCCCTCTTTGCTACTCTGCCACTAGTTGATCCTTTGGTACTAACAACGTCTGGAGGATGTACATCAATTACATCAGGTACTGCCATTCCATAAAAATCCTCAACCATCTTCTTCTTTTCAATGACTGAAGGTGCTGCACAATTTCCAAATATATGCTCTTCCAAATCATCAAGACCAGCACTTAACAAAGACAAATGATCCATACTTCCCTCAGACTTTTGGACTAATCGATAAAAGTTGGAGAACAATTTTTTCTTAAATTCCTGCTTTTCATCCAAATCTGCAAGATAAAAGATAACATTATTACAGTAAATACTATCATTTCTCTGACTGAAAAATAGAATTTTTACAAATAAGGTTAAAAATGGAACACACGTTCAAATGGTTGTTGTTCCTCAGATGGTAGACCATGGGCTGCCTTTAGTAAAGAGCTCTTCAACCACCTTCGACCAAAATATTTCTCAGGAATGAGATTAGCAGACTTATTCTTCAACAAACAAAATATATGACAACATAACAAACCAATTCTGGAAAACTTCTTGCAACTACAGTCGAATGTGTCTTGCTTACAATCATACTTAACATCCCATGTTCTACCATATTGGTCCTTGACCTGATGCATCTTGATGTTATCCTCAACAGTAGTTATAGAAACAATCTCACATACCATACTTATTTCCTGTTGTACATGTTTGAAAATAGAATCAGTGTAGATTGTAGATGCATGCTTCTCAATAGGCAATTGGGTTGACAAATCAGGAATAGTTGAGTAATCCAAGTAGTTCAATCGTGAATTGGCATTCCTTTGATCTCCCACAGCATAATTAAAGAAATTGATGAACTGTACAAGATTTGCACGTGGCTTTGTGTAGTTTTTAAAAAAGCTATTCTCCGATTCAGACATCGATGTAGTCCTAAGAAGCGACCCCATGGGAAAATCTCGAAAATAAGCAGGAACCCAATATTCTCTATCTTCAAACATTGATCCAAACCAGTTCACGTCTTCTAATCCATACCGTTCCATTATATCATTCCATATTATATCAAACTCATCAGGCTCTAACAAATCAAACCAAACACATGCATTCAACTCTTTTTTGAAATCTTCATTACCAAGTAAAGATTTGGGCAACTTATCTGACACCTTAACCATGATATGCCACATACACCATCGGTGCCTTGTTTGTAAAAGTACTTGTTGAACAGCAAGTTTGATCCCCCAATCTTGATCAGTGATAATCAATTTGGGTGCTACCCCCATGCATCGAACAAAACAGCCAAACAACCAAGAATAGGATTCTCTACCTTCACTTGATAACAAGCCAGCTCCAAATGTAACTGGTCTAGAATGGTTATCTTTTCCAGTGAATGGAGCAAAAATCATGCAATACCTTCAGAATATAACATAAAAATGAATTATATTTATCAGCTATGAGTATCATTTTATCAGCCAAAAGTATCATTTTATCAGCTATGACTATTATTTTATCAGCCAAAAGTATCATTTTATTAGTAAGAAGTATCATTTTATCACCTATGACTATCATTTTATCAGCTATGACTATCATTTTATCAGCCAAAAGTATCATTTTATCTGCTGCAAGTATCATTTTGTCATTATATAATTCAGAAGTATCATTTTATCAGCTATGACTATCATTTTATCAGCCAAAAGTATCATTTTATCAGCTATGACTATCATTTTATCAGCCAAAAGTATCATTTTATCTGCTGCAAGTATCATTTTGTCATTATATAATTCAGAAGTATCATTTTATAACATAAAAGTATTTTAATCAACAAAAAGTATAATTTTATGCCTATTAGCAACAAAAGTAATATACCTGTTAGTGTTGTATGTTGAGTCAAATGAAATTACATCTCCAAACATATGATAATTTCGTCTTGAAATAGCATCAGCCCAGAAGAGTCTAGTTAACTTTCCATGAGATCCTATCTCAATTTCATAATAGAAGGCATCAGATGATTTCTTTTGAGAACGCATATAATCAAAAATCATTTGAGCATCTGAACCATCAATATTGGACATAATATCACGATAACCATTTCTAATATCAATAATATCACATCCAACATTTTCAGGTCCACCCATTATCTCCTTCAAAAGTTTGAATGTGAGAGTGGGACCAATATTACACATGCCACAATCCTCCATAAACCTCCGATGGATAGGATCCAGATTGCGATTGGCCATCATAAAATGCCTATGCTCATCCGCAACCATTAAGTGATTATGATACTCAACAAACTGATAAACCTCATATCCTCTGCTCTTGCCATCTGGAAAATATCTCAAATTGAGCTTAGCAAGACATTCACACCTAAATGACCGACACCTACGCTTCTTAAAAGACACTTCAGTTGATTGGGATGCATGACCAGGTATAAAATTCTTAGAGCCTTGTCTGCTGCAAGCCAAATACTGCCACTTAGTAATACCTTGAACTGATTTGTTACCCATTTTACGAATGCCAAAACCAACTGAACGAGCATAATGTTCATAGAAACCAACTGTTTCTACTAATGTATTGAATTTCATACCAATCATTGGCTTCAAAGCATCATCACAAACAGGAATTGTACATACCTACAAATCAGTAAAAGTATCATTTTATCATAATATCATTTTATCATAGTATCATTTTATCATTATATCATTTTATCCGACAAAACTATCATGTTATGCAGTAAACCTAACATTTATAAGCCAAACGTATCATTTTAACACATAATCGACAATACATAATATAATCAAATAAGAATTTCAGTACATCAGAAACATAAACCAATCGACAACTAATATTAATCTAAAATCAAATTCAATACATGAATATGAACACAATCAATAAGCTAAATAATAGATAATGATTGTTACCTTCGTTATTTGCTACAGATTCCATCGAAGCAAATGTTCACAGCAATTGAAGAGGTAATCAATGAAAATAAGAACGCAAAATTGAAAACATCTTCCCGATCACAATTATGGAAACAAAATCTGGAGACTACGGAATAATGAACAAATCGAAGAAAATTTGGAGATGTTGAAATAAAATAGGCGAGAAATATGGAAGATGAAGATGAAAGAATCGATCTGTTAATTGTGAAGGTGAGAGAATTGAGTTCAAACAGAATGAAACAGTGAATCGCTGTTTCATCGCGCGTTTGGAGTAAAATTCAGAAATTAAATGATGAAATTACATTTTTACCCCTCTGCGCCTTTTTTATGAAGTAAATCTAAGTTTGAATCTCAACCACAAGATTATCAAATATGTGTGGTCCAGATTTGGTTATAGAGTTATTATATGATTTGGGGGTTATGATATGATCACATCTCTCTCTCTCTCTCTCTCTCTCTCTCTATATATATATATATATATATATATATATGGGTGCGTTAAAATGACAACACTCTTAAAATGACACTGTGACACCACGCTAGACTGCAATATTATATATGCTAGACTGCAATAGTATAAACGCTAGACAGCAATCTACTGGAAACTATAGATTGCAGTCTAGAGTATTGGATATTGCAGTCTAGCGTATTGGATATTGCAGTCCGTGTCACCTTGCAGTCTAGAGTATTGGATGTTGCAGTCCGCGTAAATTTACCTGTGCGAATTTTTTATGACTGTCACATGGCAGCTGATTATTCGTCCACGTGTACAAATGATTGGCTAGGAATGGTGGTATGGTGTTATTTTAAGAAGGGTTATCATTTTAACGCATCCCTATATATATATATATATATAGGGGTACACTATGGTCCTAATGGCTCCTTAGTGTTAAGTTCAAATTTAATAATAACCTTTAGATCAAGATTATGGGCGGATGAGATGTATTCTACAGGTCATACTCCGTGTTACATTATTAAGAGGCTCTGGCTGCATTATGAGGGTAAAATTGGAACATCATAATCATAATTCAGTTTAATAACGGAAGGAGAGACATTTTCGCTATTTAATTTACACGTTCATATCAATCAACATTCCACATGCCACTCTCTCTCCTGATTTCTGTATCACATTTTCCACAATCGAAGAAAACCTAATTTCAACATTCTCTCTCGATTTTCAACCCTAGTTCCGTCGACTCTTCGTCTTCTGAAAATCTGGAGGCGGCATTCGGTCATTGAAATCGGAAAAAAAACCTTTCGACGACCGGCAAAGTGTAGCAATCCTCTAAACACGGCGGCGGCAATATCAATTGACTTCTGCGACTGTCGTTGCCCAGAAATCTACATTTCGGGATTGCACAGTACGGCGATTTTAAGGTAATATACACACTTGATTCTATCAACCAACTCCCGTATACATTATTGTATAGATTGCCCGAATTGAAGGGTTCAATTTTATTTAAATTGATTACGAATTCTAGAATTTTCGTGAAAATTAATAATTTTGTAGTTAAAGCTTTGGTTTTTGTCGGGAATAAGGTAATTTACATTATTCAATATAACTTTGGGTAGCTTTTGTTTGTTTGTTTGCTTTTGGTTATTTGTTTGAACTAGTCCATGGTTTTGATGTTGTGAAGTGACGGTGGGCATGAGTTGTGGTGTTTTGTTTAATTGTGTATTGTCTGTTTGGTGGGAGTTATGTATTTAGAGCAAAATTAATGTCGTGTGTTACATTATCAACAAGAATGAGTTACATTATCAACTAGAAAGCATGAAATAATGTATCGTATCGTTGTTAATAATGTAACTTAGGATGCGCCCTAGATTAAGTTGTGTGTTGACATTCTCTGCATGCCCTTTGTTTCATTATTAACCACCGTTCGATACATTATCCAATAGACAACCGATAATAATGTATTGCATGCTTATCAACACTGTAATCATGCGTATGAGTTATGTTATGCAAAGTGTTTGTGTTGCACATTACATTATTAACCACAATTAGTACATTACAGCAGTCTTTATACACTAATGTATTCTATTAATAGCAATAATGTAAACGGGGTGCGTACATTAGTCGCCATGTTTGTACTACATTATTGTGAATTGTTGTGTTCATTTTTTAAGTCTATAATTTACATTATTTACCCCAGTTTGATACATTAATACAGATTCATTTTCAGCATGTCTTTATTTTAACACATATATGACGTACATTGTTCAGTATGCGATAATAGTCTCACTTTTATTATTAACTTTTGAACAGGATGGAAGAGGACAAGAGTAGATTATGAAGATAACTTTGATGATTACTTTGAAGAGATGAATATAGAAGATGTAGGGGACGAAGGTCGTCGAAATAGGGATGATGTACTCTATTTTAGGAGAACATGAACAGTGTAGCATGATTTTGTACTGTGTTTAGTATTGCAAATGTAATGTAGATATTGTTTTCTGTGTTGACATTATTTGTGGAACATGGTACATTATTTAACAGATTATGTTACATTATAATGTATTCATCATGTATTACAGTTTGTTATCTTAAATAATGTAAACTTATGTTATCAATAATGTAAGTCGTCACAGCTTTGATGTATGAATTGCTAAATTACAAAAAGTAAGTAGTATATCTTAAAAAATAAAATTTTCTAAGCTTTCAATTATAAATGCAATAACAATTTTATTGTAGAAAGATGTGATTTAGATTAAGATAATTAATTAAGAAAATCAAATCTTGGTAGCCTTGAATTTAGGAAGCATATATAACGTAAATCATGGAAGGAAACTAACTAAATTTCTCATACCAAATCTACCCTTTCTTGAATTAAAATAATAGTTTTATTAATAAAAGACATCATCCCTAGCCAATCATCTGTACACGTGGACGAATAATAAGCTGCCACGTGGCAAAAATAAAATAAAATAAAAATATGAAAAAGACGGCCAGCAATTTGTTGGTCTTTATCCAGCAATTTTTCTTGCCCAGCAATATCCGACACACTATACAGCAATCTATAGATTGTTGTGTAGTGTTTGTAATATTGTTGTGTAGCGTTTATAATATTAATGTATAAGTGGTGCCATGGTGTCACTTTAAGAGGGGTTGTCATTTTAACACAAACCTATATATATATATATATAGGGGAGCATTAGCATTATGGTCCAAGTGGACCTTAAGTGTTAAGTTCAAATGTATTTTCAGCCTTAGGATTAACTTGATGGATGGTTGAGATTCATAATGTACATTCTTCTCCGTGTTACATTATTAGCACTTCTGAATTACATTATAGGGGTATATTTGGAACATCACCTAAATCACACGATTTCAAAATGGAAGTTCTGAAATCTGCGTCAATTCACCGCAACCAACCTCCCACATTCCCCTCACTCTCGATTTCCCACTCCAAAACAAGCCCAATCGACTACAAAATCCAGTTCTCCTCAATTCTCACCGGGAAACCGAATTTACTCTCGTTTTTCACAATCAACAGATGGATATCGTACATTATTCCAACATACGACAACCTTTCAACAATAGACGATCGATTTCAGTGATTTTCGCATCGGTCTACAATTGACTCTCGATTTCAGGTAATTTTCGAACATCAATTGTTTGGTTTTTGCAAATGGGTTTATGTTCATTTCTGATTTCTTGAGTATGTGGTGATTATCGATTCCAATAGTTTGTGTGTTTGTTCATCAATTATATTTTGGTTTTATGATCATTATCTATTTCAATTTCTGGATTTGTGTTCAAAGGGTAATTGTTGAGATTCTGCTCAATGGGTAATGAAGTGTGTGTTATTGTTTGGTTCGCTATAATGTAACCATTCAGTGGCGAGTAATGTATTGTGTTTTAGAAATGAGGTTCAATAAATAATTGAATTATGTGTTATTCTACATTATTGCGTTCAATGTTGTTCTATTCAACTTATTTTTCATCGAATGTTGTTGGTTTTGGTGCATTGGGTATGTGTTTAGGTTCTACTTCTTTATTGTTTCGATTATTTGGTTGTCAAATCTACATGGATAACTATTCAGATTTGCTTAATAGTGAATCGATGTGTAATTCTGTGTAATTGTGAATCAATTTCATACATGATTTGTTTGGATGCGCTTCCTCGTTTAATACATGTTCATACAATGTTCCTCATTGATGTGCTACATTTTTGCGTAGTAGGAGTAATATGCTTTGTTACACTAATACAGTTCTTTGGAGATACATTATACGCTTAATACATATTCATATAATGTTCTTCAGTGTGCTACATTATGTGCGTACATAGTAGTACATTATTGATGTATATATTTTACATTATGACATGTTCTATTTATCTACCAGTGATAAGGCTCGTTTCATGCATTGGTTTAGGGTTAAAATTCTGTGCATTTGGGGCGCTAATGTGCGTTATTGAGTTCAGGTGCGAAGTAAATCTGCCGGACCCAGGAGTTGCTGTTACTGGACCTGGCAGATGCAAAAGAGATGAAATTGAAGCAAAATCAGAAGTCGTCGTTCAGACCTGGGAGAATCAAAAGTTGGCGACAGGAGCATAATGGAGCGAGAGCAGAGTATTTTAAAGAATCTTACTCAAGGGCAAGAGCGTAAAATCACCAGAGGAGATACCCTAGAGATCAGAGCCTCGCATATATAAGGAGCTCAACCTTGAAGAACAAGAGAGACGAAAAAAACTGCCACTTCTATGCTCTCCTAGCTCTAGTTCTAGTTCCATACTTCAAATTTTCATTTTCAACTGCTGCGCACTTGGACATGGAGGATTCTGGCCACCGTGGTTCTCATCGTCGTCATTGTCATTTTGTTGTGTAACACCGTCTTGTGGAGGCGAAGAAACAATTTTATTTGCTTTCGTTTAGTACCTTGTTGGTTTTTAAGTTTCGCAACTCTAGTTTCTTGCTTTGATCCATTGGATTCAGACCTATTTCTAGTTATTATGGAAGTTTATGTTTGCTTTTGGTTGAATATCTCTGAGTTTACGATCATCTCTTTCTTTTAGCTTTCGTTCTTTGTTTGTTGTTGGATGTTTGGAGCTGAGATCTGTTGGTTTGTTGTTGGAGGTTGGGGATTTGCATATGGAGATGTTTGGATTTGTTGAATCTTGGTGTTTTGGAGTTGAAGTTTCGCATGTTTGGTGCTTGATGTTTACGTTGTGCATGGTTATGGCTATTTACTTTCTGTTTCTGCATCCTTTAGGTCCAGTAGCGTAGATCTGTTAGTTTAGGCTTTAATTTCTCGTTTTAAGTCTAGATCTAAAATTTGCTCTGTTTTCATGGTGTTTAAAACTCTGTTTTCTCTGCTATTCTCGTTTGATTCCCGAAGAAGATGAAGTTGTTGGTAGTTAGAATCAGATCTGCTTTATGTCAGTACTTTTCAGCATGTACTTTGCTTTTTCTGCATGTCCGCTAGACCTGTCAGTACGATCCACTTTGTCTCTTTTACTTTTCTGCATGCTTTTCCAGACGCTGGTAGTTTAAGGAAACTTGTCTTGCTTTTTGCTTTATGCTTGTCTGTCCGAATTAGGAAAACCTTTCTAGTTAAGTTTACTTCAGCTGTTTGAGAACTTTAAAATATCGCAGTCTCTAAGTCATGTATGTTCCGTACGCTCTCAGTTCTTAGACCCAGTAGGTAGAGTAAAGTTCTCCTGATCTATTAGACCCAGTAGGTAGAGTAGAGTTTTGCTTATCTCTCAGACCCAGTAGTCTTAAAATCTCGACCCACAAATTGCGTGGCAGCAGCCAACCCCTTTTTCTAAAACATCCTCAAATGCAGTTTCGTAGCACCTTCGTCCTCGTGGGATCGATCCTTTACTTCCCTGTGCTAAGGTGTAGTATAGTGGGTTGAGGTTTTTGAAGGGACAGAGTGCACCCAACGACCCCTTTCTGATAAGTCTCATGATCTTCTAGCCTCTGAAGTCTAGTCGAATCCTCTGGACCTGTTAGATCGAGTGACACATATCACACCGCACCTGCACTGCACTCGAGAGCTCTGTCAACCAGTATGGTACATTATGTGCATTCACACTATAAAATTATTTACATTATGCTAAGTGTCATTTTCATTAATTACTATGTGATATACCCTACTTATTAGTGTAAGCATTTATGGGCTAATAATGTAATTTGGAAATTATGATAATGTACCATTTTGACTAATGAATGAATTTGCTTTTGAATAGATACAAAGAGGGTCAAATTTGAATTGGATGACAACTTCGACGATGACATGCCAATTGTAGCTCACCAACCGCGGAAAGAAATGCGTGAAGAGATGGATGGTGATGATGTCGGGGAACCTAGTTGCAGCAAGAAAGACATTTTAGTGCATCAGTAATTATAATGTAAATGTACATAAAAGTAATGTACACTTCAACAATGCACTAATGTACATCTACAAAATAATAAGGTAGCCTCAGATTACATTATTTGTTGTAAAGCGTATACATTATTAATGAACATAGATAGTTTGGTGCCTCAAATTATTGTAATGTAATGCCACATTATAATAATGTAAATGTTTAGCATGTGGTAATCTAGAAATCTAACATGATACCAAATACCTTGTTTGCGCGTGTCAAACAAGGGTTAGTAATATGTTCATGTACATTAAAATGCATAAGGGTCACTTATATGATCATTGATTTTAATACTACATTATTTGATAGTGTAACTTTACGTTATTATGCAGTAAATATTCATTATAAAAAAAAACATTCAATTACCAAGGCACAATCATTCAAAAACAAACATTCAAACCACCCCAAGTGCTCTACATTGTCATAAATCTAGAAAAAATACCCTTAAAATCCATTTCAAATTACATAGTACGAAACCATGGTTATAAGAATTTAAGCTTCGACTTGTCTAGGGTCCGGCTTCTTAGTCATGTTCACGTACTCTGTCGCCGACCTCCTAAAGCCTTATTAGTGCGCTTCTTTGCTTGTGCCTTGATATTTGCCTCCAATAGTTGGCGAATCTGGTGGGTTAATCATACAAATGTACAAATGGAAAATAATGTACCACGTCGGTATAATAATGTACAAATACAACACATACAAATGCACGAGAAAACTAGATAATGTAGCTCATTAGTGAAATAATGTAAAAACAAAACACGTACAAATACAAGATTTAAGATGAACACCCAATCGAAGCATCAAAATGCGATACAATAAAATCAGTGATAAACATAATCCCAACTGTAAAAACAGAGACAATCAAGGTGGAAATCAGTGACAAACAAAATTCCAACTAAAAAAAACAGAGACAATCACATACACATGTAGAATTGATGATCAAACAATTGAGTGTTGAATTTATGACAAAATACTACCAAAATGCATACCCAATGCACCGAAACTGGCAAAAAATCATCCAAATATTGACGAAAATCACTAAAAATCACAGATTCACAGAAACCCAATTGAAAAACGGGCAAAATTAAGTTTCACCAAAATGGAAATTGAGTATCGATTCCTCTTACCTTTTCCGCGAGTGAAATCGACACAAACAGTGAAAATCTTTGCTTCAATCTACACAACAACTCGAAATAATGCACAATATGGCGTTGATTTCTACTAGCTTGTTCGGCGGCGTCTGTATAAAATATGAAGATTAGAGTTTTCCTGTTAGAAATTGGGAGGCTATGGTTTTGACTAGAGAGAATCTGGGGAGACGAAATTGTGAAATGATGGTGAGAGATTGGGATGTGAGAGAGTGAGAGGAAAGGTGTATTTTTAATTCCGCTGAAATCTCGCATGTGTAGTTTTAAAACTGATGCATTAAATTTTGTTTTACCAATTTTGCCCCAATAATTTAGCAATATGGGGCAAATACTGTAGCTCGGGATATTGAAAAAAAATATAAATGGCAGCCACGTCAACCGTTAGATTAAATAATTGAATGGATGAGATTGACTTGGATATTTGACATAAAATGAGTTATGGACCTGATCACATCCCTATATATATATATATATATATATATATATATATATATATATATATATAGGGATGTATTCAGGTCAGAACGCTAAGTATAAGTAAAACTCAAAACACTTGCAGTCCATTGGATCTTATGATCTAACGGTTAGATTAATGCCACGTGTCATCTAATGATGTAGAATTTTAGACTAATAATGTAGCTCGGATAATAATGTAGCATTTTAGTTTAATAATGTACAGTTTCAGTCTTACAATGTACATTTCTAGTCTAATAATGTACCTCGGCTAATAATGTAGATTTTTAGTATGATAATGTAACTAATCACAACCATCCAATCTAATGATCTAAGGGCTGTGATTAGTGCTGTGTTTTACACTAAGATGCTGTAAGGACCCTAACACACCCCTATATATATATATATATATATATATATATGGAATTGCTAGAATGACAACGCCAGTTTCAGGGACACTGTGCCACCAATCTTAAGCGTTAGATTTGGCATGAGATTCAATTTTAAAGTGACATCTGGCAGTTTAGGTTTATTATTAAAATGAATAAAAATATTGCTAAAGGCTATTTCTGGAATTCACAATTGCAGCGGTTTCTTCTGAAACGCAATTCACGGTATTTCTTCCTTCTCTCTTTCTTCTATTTACGGCATTTATCTCAGAAATCTGTAGAAAAAAACGCCATAGCTATATTCAGTGTGTGCGATTGTTTTAATCTTAAGCGCTATTTCCATTCTCTTCTCTGAAATTTTTCCTTCAATATTAAGTCAATCTATGGAGAATGATGTTCCCGCTGATATCCATTTCACTGATTTTGAGGACGGTAAGAGGCACTTTCCTTATTGTTCAATTTAGGAGGATACTGATTTTTTGTGTTACTTCTGTCTATCTTCAGTCGTTAGTCAATCCATGGAGAATGATGTTCCCGTTGACACGAATATGACCTATTCTGCAGGCGGTTCTAATCGTGTAATTGTGTTTTTAGATTTTGTTGGTTATCTATGTGATTCAACTTATGTAATTGTGGAGTGTATTTTTTTATACGTGAACTCAAATTCTGACAGATCGTATAGGATGTCGCAAAGCAGATTGCGCTGTTATTAATTTGCTGTGTTGTTTTTTGATGGTGATCCATTTGCATTGCTTAGTTGATAAAATATATTTGCTTTGTTAAATATGTTTTGCTGCTAAATTAGTTGGCTCCATTTGCTTTTGCTACTGTTACAATATCTCATATTGCTTGCTTAAAATTATTAATTGACAAACAATGGCAGAGACAGATATACTGTATTGCTTCTTCGTTTGAATGACAATGCTTGTTGTGCTTTAATTCAATTGTGAGTTTGCTTCTCCAGTTTGCTTGATGTAATACCATTTGTTGCTTGGTTCTTTTGATATTATCGCTCTTTTTTTATATCCTACGCAGCTGCTTATGTCTCCAAGTGCCCTGACAAACTAAAACCATTCGTTGGCAAGAAATTCAACACTTTGGACGCCGGAATTGCTTTCTACGATGCTTATGCTCGTGAAGCTAGCTTCGACACCCGGAAACGTGGAATCAAATCTTCACGTGAGTGTGTTACTTGACAATATATTGTGTGCAACAGGCTAGGGTTGAAGAATGGGATTGAAATGGATCATATTCATGCTCGTGAAGGATTTATTAACAAGCGCAGAAGAACCTCTAAAAGATGTGATTGTAAGGCTAGAATCTCATTGAGGCTAGAAGGATTTTAATTACTATCCACTATATCTCAGTTGCAGAACTTATTACCAATTGATGGGATATATTCATTTTACTGTTTGATTAAGTTTATGGATTTTCTTAGATTGCTTGGAAACATTCAATTTATTGCTTGTTAATGTTTATGGTTTTGCTTGGATTTAATATAAGCAACTGCTTGCATATATAGGATTGCGTGTTAATATCGCTTTAGTTGTCGGTAGATCCAAATGAATACTTTTGTTAGTAGAATGTTGTAGACAATACTTATAACCAAATGCTTGGTTACATTAAATTTAATGCTTGATTATGTTTATGGATTTGCTTGGTTGATATTGCATTACTTTATTTTGCTTTCCTAATTAGTGTTCAAACATATTTCACTTTATTGTTTGTTAATGTTTATGGTTTTGCTTGGATTTACTATAAACATCTGCTGCATATACAGGCTTGCATGTTAATATCGATTTAATTGTTGATAGATGCGAATGAATACTTTTGTTAGTAGAATGTTGTAGACTGTACTTATAACCGAATGCTTGGTTACATTAAATTTAATGCTTGATTATGTTTATGGATTTGTTTGGTTGGTATTGCATTAATTTATTTTGCTTTCCTAATTTCAACTATTCGAACATATTTCGCCATAAAGAAAAGAACAGAAAAACGAATAACAAAATTTTAAAACAAAAAAACCCTTAAACCAAAACTAACCAATATACAAAACAAATTCTAATCAGAACAAAGTAATTGTCACTTTTCAAAATCAATGTAATTCATCATTCAAGGTTTTGGGAAATTTGCCACCATCTTTTCAACATCAACGGTTCCTTTACTTTGTGCCTCTTTCATGTGGCTTGTTGTTGTTCTCATCATGTAATCAATGACCTTGTTTTCGTTACTATAAACCATAGCTGTAACGAAATTCGCACGGAGCAATTGGAATGCCTTCGATGGCTTGTTGGTAAGGTTGCACTTCCAATCTTTAACCTTTAAAGCAAGCAAATATACAGCCTAATAAGCAAAAATGTAAAATGAACTTACACCCAAGCAAACAACAGCAAAGAACCAAGCAACAAACAAAATAAGAACAAGCAATTCTTAATGCCCACAAAAACGTAATTAAAATGTATGAAAGAGGGTCTATCATCATACCAAACATTTTTTAGCTCTAGAAAAAGCAAAGAATCAATCTTCAATAAGCAATCAAATACATTTTTAAAAGCACCCAACATTTTCGTAACTCTACAATAAGCAAAAAATCAATATTCAATAAGAGGATACATACATTTTAATGACACCCAAGCGAACAACATCAAAGTATAAAGCAACAAAAACACTTAAAACAAGCTATTCTAAATGACCAAAAAAACTTAACAAAAACATTTGAAACAGGGTCGGTCATGAGACCAAGCATTTTCTAACTTTAGAATAAGCAAAGAATGAATATTCTTTAAGCAAACAAATAATTTTTAATGACACCTAGCACTTCCTAACATTAGAATAAGCAAAATATCAATCTTCAATAAGCAAACAAATTGATTTTAATAAGACCCAAGCAAACTACAACATAGTACAAAGCAACAACAACACTTAAAACAAACAATTCTAAATGTGTATTTAAATCAAACGTGTACTTGTCTATCATCATACCAAGCATTTTTTAACTGTAGAAAAAGCAAAGAACCAATCTTCAATAAGCAACCAAATACATTTTTAAAAGCACCCAGCATTTTCCTAACTCTATAATAAGCAAAAAATCAATATTCAATAAGAGGATAAATACATTTTAATGACACCCAAGCAAACAACATCAAAGAATAAAGCAACAAAAACATTTAAAACAAGCTATTCTAAATGACCAAAAAAACTTAACAAAAACATTTGAAACAGGGTCGGTCATGAGACCAAACATTTTCTAACTTTAGAATAAGCAAAGAATGAATATTTTTTAAGCAAACAAATACTTTTTAATGACATCCAGCACTTCCTAACATTAGAATAAGCAAAATATCAATATTCAATAAGCAAACAAATTGATTTTAATGACACCCAAGCAAACTACAACATAGTACAACGCAGCAACAACACTTAAAACAAGCAATTCTAAATGTGTATTTAAATCAAACGTGTACTTAAATTTTTGCAACAAAACAACCAACAAAATCAGATTATCATGCTCCAGATTATCATGCTCCAGATTAAGCAAAAAATCCAATTCTATAAACAAAACAACAGACACAACATTCTCTAACTCCAAATTAAGCAAAAAATCCATCTTTTGATTTTTTGTTTTGTTCAATTTAACGCAGCCGATTAAGCAAAAAATCCATCTTTGGATTTTTTGTTTTGTTCAATCTAACTCCAGAATAAGCAAAAAAATCTTTCTCTATGCTACAACATCAAACAAGAATATAGAAAAAAAGCAAACAAGAACATAGAACAAAGCATCAAACAAGCCCTAGGAATCAAGGTTTACACATGCAATCCAGAAACTAAGTGGAAACAGGTACGGCAACTTACCGATGACACAGAAATCCCTGGAGAGCGTCGATTTCAAGCTTCAATCGCCAATTTAAAACTTCAATGGTCGTTTACAGGAGAACCACAAACCGCTGGGGGGAGGATTTCAAACTCCAACCGCCGATTTTCAAGCTTCTGATTGGGAAATTGCACACGGAAAAGAAGAAAACCACAAATTGTTGGGGGAGGATTTCGGTGAGAGCAACCAGTCTAGGGTTTGCTTAAATAGATGAAGAAACACTGTGGATGATCGGATTTGCATAAATCGGTAGATGATCGCATTGGGAGATTGGGAGATTTGGAGAGAGAAACGATTCAGTTTCTCACGTAGTGGGCATACGTTATAGCTTGGTGGTAGAGAGAGGATGAATCAGCACCCAAAAAAACCGCGATTTACCATTCCCTATTTTAATTTAATTGCAAGCAAAAGACAAAATTACCTTGCAAAGCGACCCATTATTCACGACCAAGCAATCCGTGCTCTATTTCTAAAATTCAATCTAAGCCATCAATATAGGAGATCTGACGGTTAATAACGGTGTTACATTGTCAATTCAATATAGGTGGCACCCTAGTGTGCCCCTATATATATATATATATATATATATATATATATATGCGATCATATCATAACTCATATTTATGTGATAACCTAATAACCCTATCATTTTATGGGTCAAAAGTATCATTTTTACTAAAAATGATATTTACACGATAAAATGATATTTTTTTCAACATGCATAAAATGATACTTTTATTCCATAAAATGATATTCTGTTCCATAAAATGATCATTTTCGTCCATAAAATGAGAGTTATTAGGTTATCACCATAAATATGAGTTATGATATGATCACATCCTTATATATATATATATATATATATATATATATATATATATATGGGAGCATTAAGGTCCTATTGCCCTCTTAGTGTCTATTTCCTTCTTAATATCATCCATTAGATTGATGGAATGGACGGATTTGATTAAAAGGAGAGATCTGATCCCGTGTTGCATTATTAGGTTCATTCTGTGCATTATACGGGTATAATTGTAAAACAACAATGAATAAAAATGGAAGGAGCGAGAATTAAGCGGGATTTTCCATCTACTATCTCTCTCTCTCACTCCAACCGCCTCACTCTTCAAACCCACGATTGAATTTCGTCTCCCCTAATTCCCCCCCCCCCCCCTAGTTCTAAACCCTAGCCGCTACTCCAAGCCACCGGAAATCAACCCAACCTTCGATTTTTGCCGTTAAATCAACGTTCTGCCGTCGTTTTGCAGTTGAAGACTCAATCCCTTCGCGCGTGACCGTCAATTTCCAGTCGACAACAAGGTAGGTGTTAACAGTTCCATTTTTTGGTTAATGGACACTTTGAATCTCCGATTTTCACAAACCTTGGGTTGATTTTTTGCGATTTTCACAATTCTGTTTATTTTTCCGTAAATCATGAAACCGTTGTCGTTTTTGTCAGGGTTTTGTCCATTGTTGAAGTTTGTAGTTAATTACTGCTTTATAATTGTGTAATGGTGGATTTTGCGGACTACAACTTGTTATTTTTAATTGATTGTTGGTTTGTGTGATAGAAAACAACCATGGCGAAAAGTGGCTGACAATCTAATACCCAAAACACCCAAAATGCAGGTGAGCAATCTCATGTCTTTTCCATTTTTAGTCTTCAAGAAGTTATACCTTATTCAAGCCAGTTGTTTATATGAATTTTGTGTGTTAAGCTACTTGGAATTGTGTCCCTTGAAGTTGTGCATTATTTGTTGGTTTTTGTACATCATATAGCAATCTGTTGCACTTGCATTTTGTTAGCCTCGAGAAGTTGTTCATTATAGTAGAATATGGTGTATACGATGAGTTTGTGTTCAGTTACAACGATTGGTTCCCTTGAATTGTGCATTATTTGTTGGTTTTTGTACATTATATAGCACTCTGTTGTTCATTATTGTACGCTGTGATAAAATACCTTAAAATGAGTGAAATTTGTATTCATATGTGCATTATTTGCTGCTATTCGTACATTATTGTAGACAGTGGTATACATTATGTTTTGTGTTTTAAAAAAAAAATCGATCGATTGTTGATTGAATGTTATATTCAATCGTGCATTATTTGCTTCCATGTGTACATTATATAGCAAGTAGTGTGCATTATATAATATTAATGCAATTGTGACGCCCCGGAATTTCGTTCCTTTCCTTCGGGATAAATCGGATTTATTAGCTTAATTAATTTCGTTTAGAAGATGTGTAATCGTACATTTCCTCGTTGTAATTCAACTTTGGAGTAATTTAAGTATTTTCGTTGGAAGAATTAAAGTGCAAGGAAATTATGTGTTCAAGGATAAAAGTAAAGCTATGCTTTTATTAGATAAGTACTTGGAGGAATTTAAATACAAGTAGTACATGTTTACATATGTGAGAGTGGCAACACACACATCTATTCTACACCATTTATCCTACAACACTAGTCAACAAGTTTGGAAGCTAGCTATTTTGGTGATGGAGCCAAAGGATCTCTAGAGGAGCATCTTCTTTCTTTCTCCCTCACTCTCTTTCTCGATTAGGGAGCAGCCACAAGACTCCAAAGCTCCAGCCATGTACCTGCAAATTAACACAAGAATAGGGGTTAGAAGATGACTCACAAATAACAAGGAAGGGAGGCACAAGCTCAATTAGGAAAGGGAAGTAGTAGGCAAGGTAGAGGCTGCAGTATAGAGCCTGAGGTCAGCCATTTTTGGCACATTCTCAACTAGCATCAAAGAGGAACCAAGACAAGAGAGCATAGTAGAATGAGCCTCTACACAAGCCCAATATAGACATGAGCAAGGTTCTTGTTTTCCCATCGATCAAGGCTGAGGAAACAGCCAAGAGAGACAACCATACATACACCAAAATAGTAAGGATATCATGAACATCAAGCTCAAAAGTAGTGGAGCTGGCAGCCCCAAAATAAGAGCCTTTGCCTCCAAGTATCAAGCACAAAAGGCCAAAGATAGAGCACTATATAAACAGCCCCAATCTCCTTCTCCTCCCCTCATTCTCAACACTATAAGATCACCAAATATTCAAGAGAGCAGCAAGAAGTGGAGGAGGAGCAAGGAGGAGTTTGAGGCAGGACATCAGTCCCTTCCAAGAGGAATCATCAAAACTAGGTAATCCCCTCAACACCCATCTCCATCGCATCATGTAGATCAACCACAATAGATAGCCAATAACTTAGATTCTTAGAAGCTCAATAGAATATTCATAGCAGTAGCAAGTATAGAATATCATGCTTAAAGCTCAAAAGCTTAGAATAGAAACAACACATAACTTGGAGCAGAACTAAGCAATAGCAAAGTCACAGGAGTAAGAACACTTTTCGGTGAAGTGTCGAGACTTAGGATTTCTTTTAAAAAAGGGACCCTTCTCCAAGCTCAATCACACTCCCAACTCCAACTAATAGCTATTGCCACAACTCACAATTAAGGAAGGGGCAAGGGGAAGAAGACTTAGCTTAGGCGGAGGGGCTACCGGGTGGCGGGAAAACGTCGACGGAACCCTGGGAACTCCGCGAAGCGGCTGCAAGTCGCGGCTGAGAGAGGGAGAAAGAGGCGATGCCTCCTCTCCACTACTGATTTCGCCGGGAAGAGAGAGAGCTCGGCGGAGGGCTCAACGCGGAGGGCCGATGCAGGGCGTTGGTAGCAGCGACAGAGAAAGGCAACGCCTTTCACCTATCGGAGACTTCGCCGGAGCGAGGAGAGCAGGCTCGAAGCGCCGACGACAGCGCTGATTCAGCATGAGTCGCGAACGGCGAGTGACGGCAGGAAGAGCAGCTGCTCGCGGCGCGAAGTAGAGGTCGACACCGGGAGCCAGCACGCCAGCGAGGGAAGTAACGGCGGTGGAGTGAGGAGAATTGAGTGTGGGCGCTATTTCTCCGATTTCCAATTTAGGGATTTTGAATTCAAATTTGGGGATTTTATTGTGGAGTTAAGTGACGAAAAGAGAAAAAAGTTTTAGGGGAAGAAGGAGAGAGCCCCGATGACGCCGGAGATGGCGATTCGCCGGAGGGGTCGCGGAGCCGAGAGTGGAGCGAGCACCGCCATTTCTTCTCCGATCTGGTTTTTCCCCAAATTCTCACTTTGAGAAATGTAAGAGAGAGAGATTGACCGATGGGTGGAAGGGAGTCTATATTTGGACTTTGTAATGTTATGTTTGGGCCTTAGTAAATGATTAAGAGTTTGGGCCAAGGAAATTATTGTTGCTGGGTCCCTATTTAATTAAGTTTGGGTCGGAAGTATTTAAATAAAAGGGCGATTTGGGCCTAGAGATTATAAAATATTGGGCTCTAGTTTTAATTGAGGGATTTGCTATTTAATTGGTGGGCCAAGAGACTTTTGTTGAGCCAAGATTTAACTATGAGAAGTAGGAACTAATTAAAGATTGAGTTGGAGCTTGATTAATTGATTCCCGAAAAGTTACTAAGTTTCCGAAGATGGAAAATATTGAGTTGGAGCCCGAAGCTCGATAAATAAATTTCCAAACAATTTATTTAGATTCCAGAAAAATAAAGTAGTAGAGTGGGAGACGCGAAAGCCGACCGGCGTCGCCCCGCGACGCCATGGGCGGCCTTAAGAAAAATCCGAAGAAAAGAATTTTAGAAGAGACTTTCCAAGAATTCCTATTCTTGTAAATAAGGGCCGAGTATTTGTTTAGAGAAAATAGAATTTCTCCAAAGTTGATAAAGAGAATAAATAAACTCTGCAGAGTAGTAAAGCCGAGGTAGGATTAAGAAAAATCCTATAAGACGAGACTGAGATATAGGTGTTATCCAATAGGATGCATGCATTCTTTCTAAAGAAAAATAGTTCAAGTTTAGCGTGCTACGCTATTTATTTTCAAGGGATAAATTGCTCAAGGGCGAGTGAGGCCAAAGCAAGTATTTGAGTTGAGACATAAGCATATCAGGTGGGCTTTCTTTTAATATCCAGCACTATAGTGTGGATATAAAGCAAATATTTGTGAAATTATGAAAAATCATCTTTTCTCAAAATGAAGCAGTGATTATTTTAAAGTTGTTGTCATGCCATAAAATATTTGTTTTTGAGGCCTATCTGTTGGGGTTGTAGTCCACGGGTTTTGGCGATGCCAGCCCGAGTTTAACGAATTCAGTTCCCAATAGGACCGTAAATCCTGTTCGGAATAACGTGCACGCGAGCCATCAGCGGTTGGCCGGTGATGTGTCCGCTGAAGGTGGCCACCTTCACGGTACACGATTCTCAGATAAGGCGAGGATTCAAAAGAACTTAGACTGATCAGTCAGACTTTTAGCTCACAAAAGAATTTAGTATGCTCGGGCCTTTTAAGAAAAACCCCCGTGCGATACTGTGGATGGATGACAACTATACATTGTATGTTTTGTTTTCGGCATGTGTCCACTGAGTACTCCTGTACTCAGCCCTGCATGTATTTATAAATGTGCAGGTTGAACGTCAAGAGGATGGAGAAATGATCGGAGTCGATGCTACTAAATAATCCAGTGGATCTTTTTCACGATTCGTGTCTTCATACACGAAGTCGTCTAGTATGGACTTATTCCGCTGCTCTTTTGTGAAGTGAGACATCTTAGAATCTCACCTTCGAACTATGATTTATTGATGTAATATTTATTCTAAGCTCTAAAACCATGTAATGGTACATTTGGCTTCTATTCTACGATATGAATTGACTTGGCCTTTGGGCATATTCTCAAGTTCTTTCCCCTTTTCTTTCCCCGTTTCTTTAATCCCTCTCATTAGTCGCGGTTTGCCCGCTTTCGCTATCCTTAGCAAAGTGTGGTCGTGACAGCAATACATTATTAATTTTTGAAGTTCTGGGAGATTGGTTGAGCAAAGGGCCGAGACGAGTACCTCTCATGAAGACGCAGAGAAAAGGAAGTCGAGGGGGAAGAAAGTCGACCATCTCTATTGTCGACGGACCCCAACCAAGTTCCTGAACTGTTTAAAAAGCCTAACTCCACGGCAGAAGGTAGCCGTCCATGAACTGGGTTTTGGAGCTTTTGTCTTTCTTGTTTAGGAGGTGTCCAACTGATTTGAAATAAATTTGTAGGGTATTTTGTCTAGATTTATGACGATGTAAAGCAATTGGGATGGTTTGAATTCAATTTCCTTTCAGCATTATTCTCTTCAATCTGTACATTATTCACTGATCCGAATGTACATTATTAGATACTATTTGCACATTATTTACCGTACCAAATCGAGTTAGTTATGTGCGAGAAACTACACCACCAGACGTGTTCAACGTAGAAAATCGAGTTAGTTATGTGAGAGATGAAAGAGAAATTATTGTGTAATCATGAACACAAAATCAGAATCAATAATATTGAATTAAAGGAAAGAAAAAAGAAAGATTGATTATGTGTGAGATTTGAGTCAGTTACGTGAGAGAAGAAAGAGAAATTATGGTTGAGATTTGAGGGAGAATGTCTTCAACGGAGAATGTCTTTCTAATAAAATTGATGAAAAATTCTCAAACTCAAAACATATAAATTGGACTAAAAGGACGAAATAAATGAAATTACTTTCTTCCATTGTTGACAAAATCGAAAGCAATTAAGGAATATTACAAGAGCTTCTCAAAAAAAAAAACTTGAAGAATAACTCAAAAATTTGCAGAAGAACGTCGAACTCCAGTGAATAAACCGTAAAGAAGGTAAATGAAACAAATCAATAAAGAAAATAAATCATATTATATATTTACCAAAGTTAAAAGGAGTGAATTAAGGGAATTAATTAACCGTCTAAAACTATCACTCCCAAAACTACCCTTTTTCTTATTAAATGTTAATCAAGCAAAAACCCACGTCAATGAATTTGAATGAAGCATATGTTGAATCATTTCAAAACCTATTGGAAGCAAGTAAAAACATGTTGTAGTTTCAAGGTATTACGTACAGAATGAAGTAATAAACCTATATAATGAAGTAAAATGAGCTTGTAATGAAGCTGAAAAAATTTCCACAGCAGCACATCTCATCAAAAAAACTAGATCTAATGGCTCAGATTTGATCTCTAGTTCGGTCTTTAAAATTGGTTCGACATTGATTACAACTCTATATATATATATATGAGGTTACTTTCAACGACATCAACTTTTATTGTCTTATACGATGAGTTTCAACGACGCCAGCTTTCACCAGTTGTGGTTACTTTTAAAGTTTCAATGATGTCAACTTTCACCGGTTGTCTTATAAATGTCGTTAGCCGTACATCGCGCGAGTGCTGATCTAGTGAATATAATTTTAATGGTCATGTGACATAGAATTCACATTATGGATAAATTAATATAAATTTAAACGGATGACTCGAACCGTGACCTTTGGCCTCAGGCAGCGGCGGACGCAGAATTTTGAAGTTGGGGGTCCAATTCTCCGATAACAATTGTAAGGTATTATTTGATGTCGTCGTAGCCGAAAGTTGCGATATTACTACGATGCGATGAAAATGAGTAATGAGATAGATTTAATTAGATGATATATAAACTAGATATATGTATATATTTAATATTATTAATTATGAATAAATTTTGAAATAAGTTAGATAATGAAATGTATAACCTAAAAAATTCTGTGTATATAGTTGTAGAATTTTTTTAAAAAAAATCACAAAAAATTACTAGCTAAAAGAAAATTTGAAATGCTTAATTTTGAATAGATTAATTAGTGAAGTATATAAAACATGAATTTTTTGTGTATAACTGATATAAGGGAGTATAAAAAAACATTAGAAAAATAGTAATAAGCCAAAAGAGCTTGATGAGATTCGAACTCAGGCTGGGCAGATGCTAGGCAATGAAACTTGCCACCTGAGCTAAGTTATCATTTAATACCTATCAATATAAAATACTCCCTCCGTCCACGAAAACTAGAGCACATTTGTCATTTTTGGTTGTCCACGAAAAATAAGGCACATTCAAAAAAGGAAAGTTTTCAACAACTTCTCTCTTACTTTTTTCCCTTCTCTCTTACTAATAATATGGACCCTACATTCCATTAACATTACTTCCCTCTTACTTTTTTCGCTTCCCTCTTACTTTACCAATTACTTTTTTCTTTTCTCTCCTACGTTACCAATTCTACATTAAAACTCGTATCATTCATAAAGTGTCCTATTTTTCGTGGACGGATATATACTAATATATGAAATTGTTGTGGGTTCCATGGGACCCCCAAACCCCCATGTAGGTCCGCCACTAGCCTTACGCATTAGAGCACTTGCATCAGTGCTATTTGCCTTGAGCAGGCGCCGTGCCGACGAGCACCCTGCTCGTCGTTGTGCTCTTGCCGATGAGTAGGTTGACGTGGCGGCTTCTGATAGGCCAACGACAATGCCGTGGCTATTTTCCTTTTTTAAAAAAATTGAAAAATATAAAAAAAAAATCGGTTTTAAATAAGTAAAAAATATTTTCTCACTTCCCAATAAAATATATCCGTTTTTTCTCCACTTTTAATTTATTTTTTATTATTTTTATCCAAAAATTCACATTTTCATCTATAAATACCACCATTTCCACACAAAAAATTTTACACCACACTACACAAAACAATTCACTCGTCAATTCTCTCTAAATCTCTCATCAATTCTCATCTAAATTCTCACTCTTTCACTCTTGCAAAAAATGTCCGGATCCGACGATTACCCCTCTGATTCCCGCGGATGGAACCACGAATGGTTCGACTCATCGTCATTCCCTAATCCGGATACGAATTTCTTGCCCCCTCCTCAAACACAAGGTTCGCATATTCCGAGTGGCTACCGGCCTTACCCGGTGGACGAGCATGATGCCGCCAAGGGGCAATACAGGTGGGCTCCCGAAACTGGCACAGGAGGGAGCGCCCCGACGCCACCGGAGGACGGTTCCAACCATCCTACAGCTCCTTCTCCTCGTAGTGTCCGTGTTCGTACTCGTGGCAGTACCGGTGACCCCATGTCCGCACGCCGTACACTTCGAGGGAGATGGAGAAGTTATTCAAAGCCTATTTGGCAATCTCCGAAGATGCGGAAATAGGCACGAACCAAACTGGGGACAGGTTTTGGTTGTGCGTCGCTCGCCGGTACAATGCCAGCCGACCAGATGGAACCATCAAGTGCAATGAGAGTATGATGCCCAATGTCATCGGAAGAAATCCAAAAGTTTTAGGGTACCTCCAGGAACATCGGTCGGCAGGGAGCGGCACGAACGGGATCGATATCATCACGGTCGCCATGTCGACCTACCAATCAATTGACTACAAACCATTCAAGTATCTCAACGTTTGGCAGGAGGTGCGTCATCATATGAAGTAGCCATGTCGACCTTCCAATCAATTCACTACAAACCATTCAAGCATCTCAACGCTCGGCAGGAGGTGCGTCATCATATGAAGTATAAGGGAGGCGTCAGATCCTCCTCTAGCTCCTCCAGCAAACGGTCGAGGTCGGTATCCCTATCCGATGCCGGCGAGGTTGAGGTAGCTAGCCAGTTTGCTGGAGCTCACTTGGATGGCCCAGACGCCGGCCCGAGCAGTTCCCAACGCCGGCTGCCAGGAAGGAAACAGGCGACGGCTCGCGCCGCGACCCCAGCTACATCGTGAGTTCCCGCTCCCGCTCCCTTTGTGCTGCCTCCACCCCCACCAACTCGTTGTGGTCTCTTTTGGGTCAAGCCAATATGCCGATACGTCTCGGATGACTCCCGAGCAACTTATTTCACATCTCACAATGATACGTGCTCTCTGACAAACATTGGGGATATCGCCATCGGGCTAGTCTTCTTTAAATTTCCACGGATATATTTTTAGGATTTAATTATGTAATTTTTAATTTGTAGGATTTTAATTATGTAATTTTTAATTTTTAGGATTTTAAGTACGTAATTTTTATTGTTTAGGATTTAATTATGTAATTTTTATTTTTTTAATTTGTAATAGTAGTTTGGGTATTTTTAATATTGTGGAAATGTTTTTACTAATTGAATTATTTAAATTGAATAATAGAATGGTGGAACACCATTGAACATTCTCTTGTGGAAGAGAATGAATGTAAGTGTTGTGTTCTTGCAGAAGAGCATAGATTAAAAAATGAATAAAAGTTGGTTCAGGCCCATATCCATGCTCTTGCCAAAGAGCATGGATGTGAATGCTCTTGCCTCTTTACCGCGTAATCAACCCACACATAAATGAACACCCAACTGATTAGCAATTAGGGTGTATAACTCAAGATCTAATTTTGAGATAACTAAGCTTCTGAATTTAGTAACATATCCAGAAAATAGCTTGTGAGATCGAACGTAGTTAAGATTTGACAATAATTTATATACTATTATTTATATACGAAGTACTTCCTCCATTTATTAAAAATAAGGACATTTGAAACGGCACGGGTTTTAATGCAAAATTTGGTAAAGTAAGAGAGATGGAGAGAAAATTTGGTAAAGCAGGAGAGAGAAAAAAAAAGTAATGAAATTAATGTTAGTGGATTATGAGACCCACTTTATTAGGAGGTGTATAAGGGTGTAAAGATTTCTAAAAATGAAAAGTTTGAAAGTTGCTATTTTTAAGAAACGGACTAAAAAGGAAAGAGTTGCTATTTTTAAGAAACAGAGGAAGTAGTATTTTGTTTTAATATAATATACTCCCCCCGTCCCACATAATTTGACCTAGTATTCCATTTTGGTCCGTCCCACATAATTTGACCTAGTATTCCATTTTGGTCCGTCCCACATAATTTGACACACATCACTTTTACCATTTTTGGTAGTGGACCCTATATTTCACTAACTCAATCATACTCAAATTTTATTATAAAACTAATAGTTTAAAAGTAGGACTCATATCCCACCAACTTTTTTCAACTCACTTTCCATTAGATTTCTTAAAATTCATGTCAGGTCAAAATGTTCCAAATTATGTGGGACGGAGGAAGTATAATTTGTCGTTCAATTTTAAACGAAATACCAAATTTCTTTATGTTTTTAACTGAAATTTAATACAATAGGACTCTCATCGTTCCATGTTAATTGAATCATTTTTTTATTCGAAAAGTTCCAAATAATTGAGTCATTTTATTTTTGGCAAGAAGTAACCCATGTTCTTGCTTTATTCACCGTACATTTAACACATTATTTTAAAATCTTGTGCAAAAAAAATTGCATCAATTAACAAGGAATAGAGTGAATACTATTTTTATTTATTTATCCTGTTTTGTGGGGTTATGGATTTTCATTTTCTGGCGGCAGTTTGTCCGTTAATTTGAGCCGTTGGCCACAACTATCACACACACTCCCACCGCTCTCTGTGTGAGTTTGCACTTTGCAGCCATGTTGAGCTGCTCAGCCGTTCCCACTTTCTCTCTAACCTCCAATCTCCCTCCTTCCCCAAAGCCCTCCCTCTCTCCCTCTCTCCATTCTTCTCTTCATTTTTCATCTATTTCTCTCCCGCTACAGTTTACATCTCATCACGCTCACGCGTGCGGCCATGCCTCCATCAAGGCCAAACCTCTGCGAAAGGTCTGATTATTCCTTCTACCTCTCTGTATTTCGCATCCTCTATTTGTGATTTTACCGAGCAATTCGCTAGGTTTTTGTTTGAAATCCCAAATGGGGCTATTGACTGCTATAAAGATCTTTTTGACAAGGGTTTAGAGGATTTCTTTAAATTTATAGTATTATCTTTCTTAGGCGTTTAATTTTTATTCAATTGTGAATTAAGTGTTGCGATTTGACCTTTGATCATGCCATTTCAGTATATTCTTTCCTAATTAATATTAGGAGTCCTAATTTACTTCAGTTCTTGAACACTGGAAAGCTCTCATGCCACTTCAGTGAACTTAGAACATTTCTGCTTTTAATCATATTGAGAAAGCTTTGCTAAAATAGTGTACTAAGTATGGAAATCCTGTGTATCTGCATACTGAAATCTCTCTCATTCTCTGAAATAGACTCTCAAAATTGTAAGCTCGGCGACTGAGCCACTGAGAGTGATGATATCAGGTGCCCCGGCTTCAGGGAAGGGGACACAGTGTGAGATGATTGCTCAAAAGGTTAGTCCATTCTGTACTTCGTTCCTGTCGCTGAAGTTGCTCCACTTATCTTTGTAGGAAGAGTTTCTTTGTTTTCTATATCTCAGCTTTTAGAGGTAGTGGAACAAATATGCTTTTAGAGGTAGTGGAACAAATATCTGTATAAGGCAAAGATGAAAGAGACCCAGCATTGTCTAGCAAATGTCAAACGATATTTGTGAGGAAGAAAAACGTGCATGCAGAGTTTAGTAATTACTCCAAATCAACTCCTGAATTGGAATGCGTACTACTTCTTTTCGAAATCCCAGTTTGAAGATTGTTGAACCAGCTCCGGAAAAGATTTTTAAAAAAAAACTTATTTTCTCTTACTGCCGAAGCACTTAGTTTAGGCTTGCAGAAAGCCTCAGGGAGCTATAACCTGACATAACACCACCCTTATCTTATTTTTCCTGTACATTTTAGTATTATGCCAAGACTTCTATCACAAGCAATCAAATTTCACTTTGTTGGCATCCTGGGGTATAAAAAGAGCCTGGCATCTCCTTTATTCATAGCCTGACTGAGGCTTCATACATCTCTTGTATATTTTCTGCTTTTCTACTTAATTACACCTGTTATTCAATAATGAAGAATTTATGTTAGCAGTTTTCCTTGTTACATTTCACTTTATATTCCCCTGCTTGGTTTATTCAGTTTGGAGTAGTACACATTTCAACTGGAGATATTCTGCGAGCTGAAGTATCAGCAGGTACAGAAATTGGAAACAAGGCAAAGGAGTACATGAATTCTGGTCGGTTAGTCCCAGATGAAATCGTCACAGCTGTAGGAAAAATGATCAACTAACTATTTTCTTCTCTAGTTTGTGAATTAGCTGCGCTGACACTTTGTGTTTATAATAGATGGTGACAACCCGACTATCTCTGAAAGATGTGAAGGAGAAAGGATGGCTTTTAGATGGATACCCACGAAGTTCTGCCCAAGCAGAGAGTTTGGAGAAACGGAGTATTAGGCCTGATATATATGTCATGCTTGAGGTATGTACCCTAATAATAATCATTATCCCTTCACTGTCTGAAGTTGTATTTTCTCATATAGTTTGAGGTATACACCACTGGATCAACACATTTTTTCAGAAATAGATAGATATAAAAACTGATAACATGATAATTTAACTAGAAACAAACAAATAAAATTTGAATTTTTTCTACAAATGGAATATGCTCAGAGTAATAACCTGGAAAGCTCTCTATTTCTGGAAAGCTTCTGTAACTGCTCTTGATTGCTGATGTTATCTTTTCATTAGGTGCCTGATGATGTTCTAATTGACCGATGTATTGGGAGAAGGTTAGATCCTTTGACAGGAAAAATCTATCATGTGAAAAACTTCCCACCAGAAAATGAAGAAATTAAAGACAGGCTTGTTACTCGTCCTGATGACACAGAGGAAAAGGTCCAAAATAACTTCTAAAATAACTAATGTCAGTTCTTATCTGGACCTGGAGATCTGTATGCAAACCTGATCTGTTCATAGGTAAATGTTTGACAATTCTCAGGTGAAGTCACGTTTAGAAATATATAAGAGAAATGTTGAATCAATCTTATCGACCTACTCAGACGTAATGGTTAAGGTGTGTGAAACTTGATAATCAGGCTACTTTTAGTTTTAAGTCATGAATATAGATGCTTACAAAGCAATTTTTTGCTTGTTTACAGATCAATGGAAACCGTGCAAAAGAAGAAGTTTTTGAAGAGATTGATTCTTTGTTGTTAAGATTGCAAAAAGATAAAGAAGAAAAATCAAAATCAGGTCCAGATTCTCATTTCTTTGAATGCTTTTTAGTTTACAGGAATTGTATAAATTTTACACCCACTTATATCAGTATTTGCATCGTTTGTCCTATTAGTACTTGTAGTTACATTTAAGTGGTTTTGACTAAATGAACTTATCTCACATGTTTGCAGGTGAACTTGTAAGAAATGAGAACCAATTGGATTCGTTATCTTTGGACAAGGTTATTTCAACAAAACCTTTGTACGCATAATTTTAATTTTGAATGTGACAGCCTTGTGAAATCGAATAACTAATAAATTTTAGGTTTGTTTTTTTGGCCATTACTATCTGCAGAATAAATGGAGAGGAATACCGACGAAACTAAATAACATTCCTCACTCTAGAGAAATCAGGGAATACTTCTATGAGGATGTGTTGCAAGCAACAAAACGAGCAATAGAAGATGGGAAAACTCGATTGAAGGTCTTTATCTTCTCATGTTTTGAGTTTTTGCATCACATATAGACAGTTTGATACATGTCCTTTCTTTCTTAATTACATGTTCAGGTGCATTATTTAAAATATTCTGAATGTTTTGTATGTATTATTAGTAGCAAACATATTTCTTTGCTAAGAGATAGTTGATGAATGTTAAAGTGATTATCTTTGTTTTTTTTTTTTTCACAATTAATATATTCTCTCCATCGATCCTTGGGTTGAATATATAACATTGGCTGGTTTGAGTAATGTATGTAATTGAATCAACATAGTTGATACATCTATTTGATTGAATTAAACATTAAAATATAGTTTTTCTCATAATGTAGCTAATGTATTATACTGTCCTTAATTTTGCATCTGAACATTCATCCAATAATGATGTATAATGACTTTACCACTTTAATTGAAGGTGGAAATCAGTATCCCAGAGTTAAATCCAGAAATGGTGAGAAACTTCCTTTTCAGTTTTGGTTCTTTTCCATCCTTCTTTGTTTAGAAGTGAATGAATTTTTTTCTCAGGATGTATATCGCATAGGTACTCTAATGGAGCTGGTCCGTATTCTTGCTCTTTCCTTTGCGGATGATGGAAAGCGCGTCAAGGTTCTCACAAGCTTTATCTTATTGAATTACTTAAGTCGAAACAGTTGCATGTATCAGTAGTCTAGTTTCTTGCAGGTCTGTGTGCAAGGGTCTATGGGAGAAGGAGCATTAGCTGGAATGCCACTGCAACTTGCTGGAACTCGGAAGATTTTGGAGTTCATGGATTGGGGTGACGGTGGTGTTATGGGTACCTTCGTCAATATCGGTTCCATAGGTGATGAATTTCACGAATTATATTCTTGCAACTATAGGTTAAACTCAGGCTTTTCAACAAAATATTTCTTCTCACTAACACCTTGACTCTTTAAAGGAGGTAGACATTGTTACCATGCACTTCTTATTAAACTGCTACGATTCTAGCAATGGGCCTCTAGAAATTGTTTCTTGACTATCAACTTATGCGAAAACAAATATATTGAAATGATCTACAGGTGCTAAAGAGGTTGAGGAGCAAGATGGCATATATATCTTAGTGGCTCCACAAAATGCAGTAGGGAACTGTATTATTGGTGTAAGTAATTTGAGAAAATCCATGCTTGTTGCTTCCTGAAGCATACTCTATGGAGATGCAAAAGTATGTGTTATTTGACTCGTGAAAATGCAGGATCTAAAAGCTATGACTGATGCCGCCGCTCATCGTCCAGTCATCCTTGTCAATCCTAAGCTCAGGGTTGGTTTCTCATATTAAACCTGACTCTGTTTTGAACTTGTGCCCTTAAATTCCCAGATGCTTCAGATAAAATTGAGAAGGTTTTAGGTCTTTCCCTCGGCATTATTTAGGACGCCATTACTTTAAAATCGCTGCACAATAAGGTAAACAATAACTTCCAAAAGGGAAAAGGCCTCTTAAAGACAGATGTAGCTACTACCATCACTGGTTACTTTGCCTTAATTATGTTCATTTTCTATGGTCATAAATGATTCCTCACAAGAACTGATATCAATTTTTTTTTAAAAGAAACATAATTGTTGTCAATATCTGTGCCTATGTCTGTGTTGAATTATCCAACAAGATAGCTGATATAATTGCATTTCTGAAATTTTTAGGACGTACCAGGTTCAAGTGGTATCATGCAAGTAAGTAAACAGTCATCATTGGATGTGATTACATAATTGAGCTTGCTCTCATGAAATTCTTATTTTCTATCTATGCAGACTATGGGCCGGGAGGAAAGATTAGCATATGCTGCTTCATTTGAGATATGCTACTTCTTCCGGTTACTATACTATTATGGAACCCAATATCCGATCATGGGTGCCCTCAGGTGAGGTCATTACCCTCCTCTGAGTGATAGTATTAGACAGCATGCTTCCTGCCCTCAAGACATTTTTTTCCAAAGATCGATGCTTAGAACTTGTGGTGAACACTTGTGTTATTAGGATGTCTTACCCATACGAATACCAGTTGTACAAGAGGGTCGATGAATCTCCCAAGAAGGAGAAATACGAACTCTTGTCGACATTCGAGAAAAGGCCAAGTGGCGAAGAGATTAATGATTCTTTTGAAGGAAAAGTCAGGTCAATTTCTTAACTTGAGTTTTGCATAACTGAAACCTGAGCACACCTCCAGCCATTACTGATCGTTTTTAACCACACTTGCAGAAATAAGGCCAAAGAATCGAAAGGAATATGGTAAAGATATCTAGAGATCATCATATCATCCATTTAAATGTTGTATCTCATGCTGATAATTCTGTTGACTTCCCTTGTAGGGGCTTCTTGAGCAGCATATTTTAAGTGGAACGACAGAAGGCGCCTACTAATGCTGTTTTTCTGCATATGGGAGATGATACATTTGAAGATTAGAATCATGCTTGTCTACGAGCAATCCACGTGCTGTTCTTACAAATCATCATCGTTTTCGAAGATTAAGGAACCGCTTCCTATTAGGTGAAAGATGTGATGGCATAAATGCTGTTTGAATGATGCAATGTCTGCTTGCTTACTTATTTTACTTTTTTTTATGTGAATATGTATATAGAAGTGTTGGAGTTGGACTATGTTTTAGAATTTTGGGACATGGTAAGGTGAAACTCAGAGCTGTCTTAGTTGTTGAAGAACTCCTAAATGAGATTTTTATGGTTGCTTTCTCATCCAAATTTGAGGTTGTTTTTTTAAGTGACGAGTTGGTATAAATCGCCTCTTGACTTGACCCTCCATTTTAAAAGTTTAGACTCATTGCACAAGTATAATAAATCGGCTATAAAGGATTGTAGTATTATAAATCATTAATATAATTACAAAGAACAAAAGGCGCCTGTAGCTCAGTGGATAGAGCGTCTGTTTCCTAAGCAGAAAGTCGTAGGTTCGACCCCTACCTGGCGCGTGTGTGTTTTGGCTGGTTCACTTAATCAAAATTTGGTATTTTACTTATATATCATGAATACTTTACAGTAGCCCATATAGAATAATTTTTGCTGAAGATGTCTTATTTGGACTGGGTTTAAAAATAGTAGTAACACACAATTAATGATTTTAGGAACAAATATCCCTATTTAAAAAAACAAAAGGACAAGAAATATGAAAAAAAGGGAAAGAAGACAATTACCAACACACGGAGGATAACTCGTTATATCTTCCTATATCTTTTCTTTTAGTTTGTCAAAATTTGTTTTTTCTAAAAGTTTTTCTCATGTTAATATATACAAATATATATTATTTCTCTTTTTAATAGTAATTAATAGTACATAAAATAACATTTTCATAAAATCTAGTATCTCAAGTATAACACCTACTTTGGAATAAAGAAAATAATATCTTATAATATCTCGTGTCATCTCTTAAATATGACATCTACCTTAAAATGAAGGAAGTACTTAATAAACATTCACAAACATTAACAATCCACAATATTCATCTCCCTCTTAAATATGATATCAACCTTAAAATGAAGGAAGTACTTAATAAACATTCACAAACATTAATAATCCACAATATTCATCTCCCTCTTAAATATGATATCTACCTTAAAATGAAGGAAGTACTTAATAAACATTCACAAACATTAACAATCCACAATATGCATCTCCCTCTTAAATATGATATCTACCATAAAATGAAGGAAGTACTTAATAAACATTCACAAACATTAACAATCCATAATATTCGTCTTCCTCTGAGCTTGACTCCGTGCAATATTACTAACTTACAAGCCATTGAGGAAACACTCACCCTTGTACTTAAGCTTCTCCAAGTCTCCCACAACATAAACTAAGAATAAAGAAATTTGACTAGAGTTAATCACAAGACTATAGAGTAGTAATTTGTGCAATTGTATCAAAGATCATTGGCTTCTTAAATAGCTTAAGAAACTCATCTCCTTTGATCACGCGACACATTTCTTTTATTTTAACACAAACAAATTACCAAACCATTTATACCAAAACCATGCAAATAAAAATATATAAAGAAAAAATTTCCAAAAACATTATACCAAACATGCAAATAAATTTTTAAAATTCAGGCTAATTTAACTGCTTTTATTAAAGTGCAGGTCATATTTTTTTTAAGTGAGAGCCATTTTACAATACTTAATTAAATTAGAATATTTTAAAATTTAGAGCATAGTAATTTTATTTGATTCTATTTGAAGGTAGAAAGAGAGTGGAAATGGCAGTCCTTCGTCCATCGATAACTGCCTGCCCATGAATGACAATGTTCATTTAAATTTGCAGAAAATCTTCTGGCGCACAATGAGGCGGAGGGTGTTTGAAAATATAGTTTTTGATTCACATCAAACTCTCAATTTCACTTCAAATTCTCCATACAATTATCTATATTCCATTGATTCTTCGCAATGGCCCACAAGGTCGGCGGCGACGGCGACGGTGGCGAGAGGTTTGAGTATTCCGGCTGGGTTTATCATCTCGGTGTCAATAAAATAGGGCGCGAGTATTGCCACTTCCGCTTTCTCTCTATACGCGGCAAGTATATGGAGATGTACAAACGCGACCCTCAGGACAATCCCGGCATTGTATATCTCTCTCTGCGATCACCTTCCAGATTTCCATTTGTGTTTTCCTTGGATTTTTGTTTTATTTTAGCTGTTAATTTAATTGATCACTTAGCTCCAGGGTTACGTTTTCTGAATTGATTTCGGATTGAATTATGGAGCAGTGTTGTAAATACGGGTAGGGATTTTTGAGTCATGCATCAATTAGTTACTACTACTATACTTTTCACTCGCATGTTTGGATTGGAGCCATGTATCCACTTATGCTACATTGATATACAGTGGAACTTCTCTAAAACTTAATCTACAAAGAATGACCTCCTTCCATATTCTTGTGTTTGATTATTCATTTAATATAAGTATTGCTCTCTATATAGTATGTTGCAGGTTCTCGATGGTTCTCATCTACAATAAATATAATTAGTTTCTTAAAGCAAAGACTTTGATATCCAATAACTCCGCATTACATTTATTTCAGAGGCCTATTCGAAGGGGTGTCATAGGGCATACACTTCTGGTAGAGGAATTGGGTCGACGGAAGGTGAACCATGGTGTAAGGCCTCTGTAGTATTCCCTCAGTCTTCTTACGTTTTCTTAGAATTTATATTTTGTCTGTTTTATCACATATTATTATCCTTGAATTAACGTATTACTTAAGTTACATGGAACTTATTGTTTACAAAGATAAAGAACTTGGTTTCTCTCTGAAAAATTTCTGATCATTTTGTAGGATGTGTATCCACTAAGGTTCTACAATCGTTTGGATGAAGCAAAAAAGGGTGAAGTAAGTGATAAAATCATTATATGTGATCTTCTGAAGAGACTGGAAATTGTTAATCCCTTTCTGCAGTTTCACTTGTGTTAGCTTTTGTTTTAATGTTAGCTCAATCTCTAATATAATCACGTTAGAGTAACTAACTTGTGATGCATGCTAACAACTGTGTGAAATTATATCTTCTGTATCTCTTTTATATTGCTCAATATAATACTCATGTGTTCTAATCTGAGCAATGGCTCCTTAAATAGCCAAAAGTTGTTCTGGTTTTTCCTCTGTTTGATATGGGATTTGGTTATTCTTGAAGTTACTCAGGTTGATTTTTCTTGCTGCAGATTGCTTGTGCTACAGCTGGTGATGCCCGAAAATGGATGGAAGCATTTGATCATGCTAAACAAGTGGTACAAGAGAAAATAACAATATAAGGCATTTATATTATTTGGTCTTTTCAAATAAAATATGTTTATTATATACTTTTATTTGTTCACCATTAATAACCATGCTGGCTTTAGTATTTTATGGTTACATTGGTTCAACTTTACTTTTACAGGAACCTTATGTTCTTAGTATTTGGCTGGACGTATGTACAATTTTGAAACTGTTGTTTAAGGAGTACTATTTTCTACTATGATTTATTCACATTCATTAACGCGTCTAACTTATCTGAGTAATGTATGCTTACTTCCTTTTCGTTAGGTAGCAGACATAATTCATGATATTATTCAAGTTTGGCGTAGATAACTTCATGGCAATGAACTAAATGGCTGCATTTTTCTTTTTAACTGCTGCAGTGTCTCACACTACTTTTGAATTGTAGGTAGAGTACGAGTTATCACAGGGTGCTAGTGTGAGAAACAAGCTGAATATGGAGAATGAGTATGTTCAGATTCTCTATATTTATACTTATAGTAATAAAGTGTTCCAGGTTTACGTTTCCCTTGTGTAAAAATTGTCATGTGTTATATAATAAGAATCATATTTTGTAACTTATCATGTTAGCTTCTTTCTCAAGGTGAATACACTGAGATAGAAATTTGTACAACTAGAGAAGTTTGAATTGGTTTTTATTATCTGACTTTTGCTCGACACTACTCTTTGTTCTTTCAGTACTGCCACAATTTCTGATAGATATGCTATTTTACATGTGATGTTTCCAATTTCCTTTGTTAATTTAGAATGGTCAGTTCATCTCTATAACTGCAAAGTTGGGAGGATACTTTTGCTCTGTGATTTTAAATGTGTACTAAATTCTACTCAAATTTAGAGCTGGCAGTGCTCCAATAAACTCTAAGGTTGTTTTATTTATTTTTTGTAAGGATTGACCTGGAGGGTCATCGGCATAGAGTGCGGCATTATGCTCATGGTCTGAAAAGGCTAATTAGGATTGGACAAGGTAAGGTTGCTCTGTTTTTCATAGTAACTGCTGAGATTATTTTTTGCTTGTATAATTGCAGAAGGTCTCTATTGTCTGTGACGTATGTCTATATAAATTTGTATTTCTAATCTAATTTGTTTATTGCTACAAAAATTTCTTCAATCTTTTGTTCCATTTTATTGTTTACAGGGCCAGAAATGCTTGTGCGCAAAGCATCGGGCATATCTGGGAATGGTGTAGAGACATGTTATGATGCAGATGGTGGTGATGCTGTTGAAGCACATGAATGGAGATGTGTCCGCACAGTCAATGGTACATTCATTCTGATATTCTTTGTGGTGAAGACTTCACATTAACAACTTGGTTGGAGTTCCTTTTTTTGTACCTTTGTAGGTCTCTGATATAATTTGTACTTGAGTTCTAGAAATCATACAGCTCATGAAAAAAGGATGACTATCTTGTTAATAACAGCAGGTCCACAGGCTCTGATATGATTCCTTTGCATGTGTTTTATATTGATCTACCATAGTTTAGTTACTAAAAATTGCTGTTATATTCTCTGTTTGTAACATTCCTTTTGGTTTCAGGTGTGAGAATATTTGAAGATGCAACCAGCTCGACGGTAATTCAGTGATTGAACGAACTGTTACTTAGTTTTGCTAAATTGACATGCAGATCTTAAAACAATTATGAAAATGTGTTTTTTCCCAATTTTGAAAATTATAGATAGAAATTTTTGCTTGAAAGCCAAAAAGTAGAATTATGTTATTGTTAAAAGTTATTTGGGATAACTTTATTTGCCACTTCTCGCCGTCCATCTCTATTATGCCTCATTTGTATCAAACAATACACATTTCTTATTTTCTTTGGTTAAAGTCTGAAGGGGGACTTGTAATTATGTATTATAATTGCCTTGTTTTACAGAATGGTAAAGGGGTACTGGTCAAAGCGGTTGGTGTCGTTGATGCGAGTGCAGATACTGTATTTGAAATTGTGTTAAATCCTGATCGACATAGGAGATATGAGTAGGTGTTTCAAATGTTGTCTTGTGCCTGCTCTTACAATTAAAATCAATTTAATGGTTCTTACACAGGTGGGATTCCTTGACTGGTGACTTGGAGTTGGTTGATTCTTTAGATGGTCACTATGATGTTGTGTATGGGACTTTTGATCCACGCTATCTAACTTGGTGAGTGATTCTTGTCAACAAGTTTCATTCTATATAATTTTCTCTTCTGGCGCTAACTGTAAAAGAGGAAGATGAACAATGGCACGAATAGAGTTTGTCGCTTTATTTTTAAGTTAGTGTAAAGTTGATTAATGAGTTTTAGTGCATAAGGTGTCAAATACTTCTATGTTTGCAGCTCCAAGGTAATATTCTATGAAATTTGGGACATAGAAGATTGTATTGGGAGTTGGGATGGAGGGTTGGTTTTACCCATTAAAAATCAATAAGTACATCTTTTTTAAGTAATAGTATCTCTTTGTAATCTGAAATGCAGAGATCTTTATTATTGGTACTAACCTGCACATTTTTTATGTGGGTTCGATGGTTATTGTTGATTTGGTGTTCATTTAGTCAGTAATGAGACATAAGCTTGACACTCCGTTTCTTGTTTCTGTAAAGTTGGTCTCATAGTTGCATTTTAATTTTGTATATTTGACAGTCTTGGGTTCAGTATTCAATAGTTACATTCTTTTTCTCTTTTGTTGCTGTTTGATTCTGAAAAGGAAAAGGAATAGGATTTTCTTTGCTCCTTGTGGTGGTTATATTTTATTTTCTGCCGATTCAGAGATTTTACAATGTGCAGGTGGCAGTCAAAGAGGGACTTCGTCTTTTCAAGGCAATGGTTTCGCGGACAAGATGGAACATATAGTAAGAATCTACTATATCTCTGCTTACCTTGCCAATATTAAGTAGTTTAAATCATTCAAATTCTCACATGTCTTGGACAAAATGCATTATTGCTTAATGCATATTTAAAAAGTGGTAGATGTTTGTGCCAGAGATCAAGATTTAATATTTTACTCCCTCAGTCCCATTACAGACGAGTCGTATTCCTTTTTGGGTCATCCCACTAAAGTTGAGTCATTTCCCTTTATGCCAAATTCAACACACTTATGTCTCCTACTTGATTCTCTCTATTCAATTATTTCTTTAATTCTCTATTCATTTATCTACTTTATTCTCATTCCACTTAACTCACAAAACACTTATTCCTTAACCTCCTTGCCCAAAAGAAACGCCTCAACTGTAATGGGACAGAGGGAGTATTAAATTACCGAATTATATTAATGCATATATAGAAATTGATTGATCTGATATTGTTAATTTGGCATTGGTGTGGTGTGAGTCCTCATCCATATATATTATTTGATCAGATCCGATTCACCTATATTTGTATATAAGCTCAGTCTTACATAATGTTAACAGAGAATAATGCATGTGGTAGAGCCCTTTGAGATACTGTCTGTCCATGTATGCCAGATATCCGGAGCATACTATGAATGTCTTCTTCATTGTTGTTGTAGTAATTTAAGATTTAATAGTTGTGTGTCTGTTAATATAAAATATTATGGATTCATAATTTTCTGATTGTGATGCTTATACAGCGAATGCTTTCTTGATAGAAATAGTAAGGTGAACATCAAATTATGTTTCTAGATTCAGTGTTAAAACTGACAATGGTTCTTATGATTGACAATATGATGTACATTTATTGGTGCAGCAATCCTGCAGGTTCCTTCTGTACACAAGAATCGGCCTCCAAGATATGGCTATGAACGCACAAAACTTAACCGTAAGAAAATTTTGTGCTGAATAAAGTCATTTAGTTTGAATTTGCATTTCCCACATCTACTTGAATATAAATAGTAAACCAGGAGAACTGGCCTGAGAAAAAAATGGCCATTATGAAAGGCAATAAGCTCAGATTTTCAAAACAAACTCTCTTGTTTTTTTGTGGTTTGAAAAATCAAAGCTAATTACACTTTTCACGTTTTTTTTTCTAATAGATTTTTATTAAAATCTGCTCTTAAGAGGACATAGTTCTATATTAAAATCCATATTTACTCTCACTATAATCTTCTGCTTTTGCTAGCATATGTATGGGCCCAAAATCCTTTCTTGGACCATGCTCATGGCTTTTTGTGTACATGAATTTATTTTTTATTATTGGTTTATGTTTTGTGTACATTTTCATTGGTCTTCTTGGCATAATGCTTGTTAAGTATTTTCTTGGCACCAGTATTTTATATATGAAAGTGTATGTATAGATTTTTCTTATCTCTTATCTTGCCTTCTGCCCTGTAGCTTCCACTTGGGAGATGAGTGATTTAAGCACATCTTCCTCGGTAAATAGTGCGAGATGTCTCGTCACACAAACACTAGAAATAAACCCCAAAGGTTGGTCCAAGTGGAGGAACAAGAACTGTCCGAAGTTTGAAAAGACTGTTCCTTATGCGTTACTAAGTCAAGTATCAGGTTTGTAATCCTTCGAGGTCTAATCTACAAAGCTGGAGCGCATCTCATTTTCCAAATGTGCAGAAAACAATGTGTTTAGACATTAATGTAGCATTTATTTTATTTAAAATTAGAATAAACAACAAAATCTCGACATTTGACTACTGTCACTTGAAAGTTCAATTTTTTTCTTCTAGCTCTAGATATTATCCTATAAATAAAGTCATGCCATTAAAATAATGACGTATGGGATTCAAAGCCCAACTTGGTTGGTAAGATGCTCCTCCACCTAATAGATCGGGAGTTCAAGTCATGAAGGGGGTAAATGGGAAACCATTATTGATTCTCCCTGAAAAATGAAGTACGGGAAAGTTTCCTTCAGTGAAATTCAATTAGATTCACTTGAGCTTCAATTTATTTACTCTTCATAAGTGTTGTTAGTTGTTAGCTTTTTTCAAGTTTTAGATTCCTTTTCATAGGATTATTTATGTTATGTATTTACTCTCACTTGTTGATCTACGTAGAAGTTGTGTTTCTTTTCTTCATGCTGCTTTATTTAGGGTATGATGAGACTGATAGTGACAGATGAAAATTGCCCTGCTATGACATAATTCTGATAGATTGTTATGCAATGCTAATCTCGTCGACTTTCTGATATGTAATCAGTCAAAATTTCCTTTTCTCTTGATAATACCTATGGTCTCCAAACTGCAGCATAGAGCTTTGTACTTAACAGGGCAGGCTGTTGTTTTCTAAGCACATAATATGAATTTTCAATTTTTTTATTCCTATTACTTTTCCTTTTCCTCCTTAAGTGACCTGGGTCTGAAGTAGTTCCTTTTATTGTGATGTTATCATGATTCGTCTAGGACTGAAGGAATACATTGGAGCAAACCCAGCACTTGCATCTGTGTTCTCCACCACAATAGTTCATTCCAATTCTTCTGATCTTTCTGGAGCCAACAATGAATTTGAGGGTGCAGAAGGAGCAGAGGAGTTCTATGATGCAACTGATGATTCATCCTCTGATGAAGAAAATAATGAGAACGACAATGAAGTAGAAGTCAATAAGGTTTAGTTTATTCAATGGTAGTAAAAACTCAGATATTCATATTACCATCACAAACTTCCCAAATTCATGTTTTTTAATCTTATATCAGGATATGAATACTAAAGTGAGGAATATTTCCTGGGCCGTAGCAGGTTTATCCGCGAAAAAGACTTCAGGTACTTTCAGCGCAAAATTTCATTTGACGATCAACTACTTTTCTTATTATGTGCCGCCATTTATAGGCTAGTTTTCCAGTAGTCATTCAATTCATTCTGCAAAGTACTTAATTTGTTAATCTGATACAGCACAAGAATCAAGTGTGCTGGACACACTTGTACCTCCTATTAATCTCGACTCGGATGAGTTTCATGGAACCATGAGGAGAGCGAAGGATGAACTTGACAAGAATTGTTGGTCATCTCCTGACGGTTCTGGATTCATGATCAGAGGGAAGACATACTTGAAAGATAGCATGAAGGTAGGTTGAGCCCATCTTCCCAAAAGAACTAAATTAATCCCATATTATTACACGGACTGCTTCTCCACATATTAAATCTGAATTCTGTTTCATGGTTATTTCATTTGGTCGATACTCATTCATAATGATGGCCGTTTCAAATTTGAAAAAAAAAATGTGTTGGATGTCCCTTTAGGTGAAAGGTGGAGAACCTCTTCTTAAGCTAGTAGCAGTTGACTGGTTCAAGGTGGAAGATTGTGCCTCAAAAGTTGCATTGCATCCTAAAAGCCTAGTACAGGTAATCCCGATGAGAAATCTTTGTAGAGAGAGAGAGGGAAAGAGAGGTGGAGGGTATAATCAACTGTTCAAATAAAGTTTAACATTCTATTACAGACAGATATTATACGGAGTACTACGATTCTTCAACTGTTTATGAACAGTCTTAACATTCCTTAATTTAAGAAGCACTCCTCTTCTTCAAATCTCACAGTTTTAGCATCCCATATTCAAATTTTCGAGGCAAGTAGGACCTTAATAGTGTAACAGATACAAATGTTCTTTCCTTTTTGGACGTATGAATGTGCTCTTCTTTTTCATAAATTTGAATAGTTTTCCTTAAATGTCCTTTCTGTTGAAACTTAAAAAGTAGTACTGCAATGTGTAATAAACTCACTCTCAGTCATATTAAAGGTTATTGCATGAAATAAACACAATTTTCACTTAAATGTGTATCGGGACAAACTATAATAAGAGGGTTAAGGAATAACACATGTTCATGATGTCGTGTTAGTGATTTAGGTTTCTCTTTTCCTTGTGTTGTTACTCTCTTAGAGTCTTACCATATCACAGTGACATATTGGTGTTTTTGCTGGCAAGTTGCAGACATTATGAAGTGTTATGTTTCTCTCTTTTGCTATGATGTTATACAGTGTCATTCTTCTCTCTGTTTCCTCTAATGTCATGAAGTCTTATTGTTTCTTTATGCTTGCTCTTTCAGATTATTATAATAAACTTGTTCTTTTTTTACAACAAAATAAATTTGTCCTGATGTCGTTATTAATTGCAGAGTGATGCAGGGAAAAAGCTTCCATTCATCTTCGTTGTCAACCTTCAGGTGTGTCCATGTGGCTACTGTAGCTGCCCTTTCTATGTAGTATGAGTTTTTCAGATATGCTCTGTATATCCATACGAGTGCTTATACTAAAATGTTCTCAACAAGTCTTCCTGTTTCGTTTTACTCTTTTTGGTTTTAATGTTTAAAACAAGAATTCGTATGATTAATAACTGCATATTGAAAATCATTCAAAGACATGTTTGACTACTAGATGAAATAATCGACTGAAATAAATAGTTACTATTTAGAGTTGCCGAAAATCTAGATATTTTCCTTATTCAAGGAATATTTGATATCAGAGCTTTTCAGATCAGGAAACTATATACTAGTGTAACTTAATATATTTATTTGCATCTTCTTTTTTCTAGGAATATTTAAGTTCAGAGCATTTAAATGAGAAAATTTTATATACTGTTTAAACTGTATCAGGTGCCAGCTAGACCAAACTATAGCCTTGTTCTATATTATGCTGCGGACAGGCCTGTAATCAAGAACTCACTCTTGGGAAAATTTATTGATGGCACTGGCATGTATCGTGATTCAAGATTCAAACTTATTCCTAGCATTGTAGAGGTATCAATGTTTTTGTATCTCAACTATTGGTAACTTCTATAGCTCCACAATTCGTATTGCTGTTAACAACAGGGTTACTGGATGGTAAAACGTGCTGTTGGAACAAAATCATGCATTCTTGGAAAGGCAGTAACATGCAACTACGTTAGACAAGACAATTTTCTTGAGGTTAGGTCCTAGTTTTAATTGTTCCCATCCCCGAACAATTTCTCGTGTTTGGATCTCTGATAGTTATAATTATTATCTGTAAACTTCCATCAGTATATCTGGTGGATGTCTTTGGCTCTCTCCCTAACTGGAGTATGAATTTGTACTTTCTTGCTGCAGATTGATGTGGATATTGGTTCATCATCTGTAGCCAGGAGCGTGATTAGTCTCGTTCTTGGATATGTTACAAGCATTGTTGTTGATCTTGCCATAGTTATTGAGGTGTGTACACTTTTTCTTCACCTCATCCTGATGCTTTATCATTTCAACTAATTAATATGCAATTCAGTCAATAACAATGTTAATGGTGTCTTTTCTGAGAAATACAATCTATTCTGTACATTGAAGAACTTCTTCTGCGCAACCCACAAATTCACCCTGGTGCTTTCTACCCTAAAATTTTAACTGTTATTGAACATGCATGTGCAGCTTATTCTGGTAATTTTTCTGTGCTTGGACAAATCTCAGGGTGTGCCCGGACTTAGCTCCGCCCCTGCTTGGAAATATGAAATATTCATATGAAACCATGACTGTTAAGAATAGTTTATTTTGATTGAGCAAGTTCCAAGGCAGCTCACAATGTAAATAATTCAAGATTTTTGAAATACTGGGAATATCATTGCTCTTAAGTGGAATAATACAATAACTAGTAGTACAATTTAATTAGTCATTTAACTTCTTGTTGGGGAGTGGTTTTGATCAGAATTTGCTATTCTCTACTTTCTTTATGTATGTATGTGTTCTATATATTGACCCTTTCTTTAATGTTGGAGTACTATTGAATTATATGCTATTAGACGCGAAATTGTGATGTTTTCCCTATCATTCCAGGCTAAAGAAGAGACGGAACTGCCCGAATTCATTCTTGGAACTGTTAGACTAAACCGTGTTCAGCTTGATACTGCTGTCGACTTGGAAGAGTGATCGATTAATGAAACCAATCTTTGTTACCAACGAGGGTCACTTGTTGCAGGAGGTATGATAGTATAGAGACAAACCTCCAAGGTTACATATGTTTTTTGGTGAGACAGCACTATCTTTATCTACTTAGCTTTGCAAATATTTGATTTTGTGTACAAGGTAACGGGATGTTATAAAAGCAGCAGTAGAAGCTGATTTTGCTTCTTCATTACTGTCCATACACATAATTTACTTAAATGGGCTGATAATTTGTAAAATAAATCGAATAGGTGTTGCGTGAATTATATTGAGGTTGCATTTGAACTTTAATGGTTTTGGAGTATGGTTGGATTTGTATGAACTTTTTACTTTATTTTTCTTCTTTTCTCTTTTGCAGGTGAGTGATAATTGGATCGAGATTGAGAAGAATACACCCTTTAGCTTCAATAAATCAATTTGAGGAGAGGAGTGGTTTATGATGGCTCAAAATCAGTGCTCTCTATTGTTTATTAGTAATAAAGTTATTTTGATGGATCTAATTTTTATCACATCAGTTGAGAGAACAATAAAATGGCCTTAAAGCATTAATTTCAATATATTATCCCATAAAGTATTTGTTTAATAATTTTAACAAATATGTTTAACAACCAAATGTCCACATCTTCTAAAAACTATAGCCTTCAGCTTCAAAATAACATAAAACTAAACTAAAATGTTTTAATCTTACTTCGTCAGATACCAGTTATAAGCAATAATTGATTGACATTTTGAAGTAACTAAATTTGTACTTTGCCCGTTTCTTGACGCAAAAATGTTAGAACCGAAACCAGACCTATACTGATAATTGATATGTTGATTTTGGTTCAGTTTCAAAAGTGAAATCAAACGTTGTGATTAAAACTTGACAACTCTATCTCAAATTAATCTTTTACTTGTTTCCTGATCCCTTCCTATATTACTACCTCCGTCCCCCAAATATTGACACGCTCTGACCCGACACGGATTTTAAGAAAAATATAATGGAAAGTGAGTTGAAAAAGTTAGTGGAATGTGGGTCATACTTTTAAAGTATTAGTTTTATAATAAAATGCTAGTAGGAATGAGTTAGTTGAATATGAGGTCCACTACCAAAAATGGTAAAAAGATGGTAAAAAGTGAAGTGTTGTCAAACTTCCAGGGACGGATCGAAATGGTAAACTGTGTCAAACATTAAAGGACGGAGGTAGTATATACTATCAATATAATTATTTTAGGACTACAACTTCCAAAAACCAACAAAAACTAAACTGTGACATATTTAACATTGTAACTCTTTATTGCTAATAACAGTAACGTAAGGGATTCTTTTTTCTTCGTAATTTTAAAGTGGGAAAGAATTAATACTAATAAAAGTTTCAGAAATAAGAAGTTGAAATGACAATAGAAAATAAAAAGTGGGAAGGGGCTATGGATGATATGATAATTGTGTGAAATAGTTTAGTCTGGTCAAGATCATTGCATGTATGGATTCCATTATTGAAGGCTCTAGCTTTTGTATTTTCTCAAGGTTTCAAAGGCACATAATCTATAAAGCAACTACAAAGATTACTGCTTTTTATCATAATCATGTCCTTTTTTACCCAACTACTGCTGCTTTCTTTCAATTTGAACACCAGTTCCCAAATCCCACCGATTCCTTGTTATGTCTGTTTAATCATGTAATCCCTCCGTCACAAAATGAGAGTCACTCTTATTGTGGGCACGAGTTTTAAAAAATGTAAAGAATAGTGGGTTGATGAGACTCACTTTTTTATATTGGTTTTATAATAAAATGTGAATGAAATGAGTCGGTGGAATATGAGATCTACTTACTATTTATGGTAAAAATGAAGTGGTGACTCTTATTGTGGGACGAACCAAAATGGCAAAGTGTGACTCTTATTGTGGGACTGAGGGAGTACTACATATTACTTAGATATATCTTGTACTACATTAAGTAGATGTTTCATTGTTGTGATTATACTGCTTCAAGTGTTGAAAAGTAAAAATGCGGAAAATAAAAACACTCAAAGCTATATCGACTACATTGTACTCTCTCCGTCCCAAAATAAGTGACTTACTTCTTTTGGGCACGGGATTTAAGGAATGGTATTTAAATAAATTAAAGTGGAGAGAGTAAAGTATGAGAGAGGGAAAAGTAGAGGAGAGAAGAGAGAATAAAGTAGGTGGAGAATAAAGTAAGAGAGGTGACTTTTTGCTAAAAATGGAAATAGGTCACTTAAAAAGGAATACAAGTCACTGATCTTGGGACGGAGGGAGTATTTGGTTTGAATTGTCCTTTGTGATACAATGGACATCTCTATTTATAGGACTAGGGAATTAAAGGACCTTGGGACTTATAAACTTGGGGACTCTACCATAGTAATGATATATTCCCTTGAGACCATAAAGTTACTCTCTTTCCCACAATCTTGAGACCCTCATATTCTATTTCCAACACTCTCCCTCAAGTTAAGTATCGAGTTTTTTCAATACTTAACTTGCACGATTTTCACTTTGATAAATAGTTTATACTTGTATTTAGGAGTGCTTCAATTTTTCTGATGACAGTTTAGCTCGTGTCTAGAGCCATCTTCGGCAGATTTAGCTCATGCCATAGGAGTCATCTTCGGCAGATTTAGCTCGTGCCATTAGGAGTCATCTTCAGCAGATTTAGCTCGTGCCATTAGGAGCCATCTTCGGCAGATTTAGCTCGTGCCATTAGGAGCCATCTTCGGCAGATTTAGCTCGTGCCATTAGGAGCCATCTTGGCAGTTTTAGCTCGTGCCATTAGGAGCCATCTTCGGCAGATTTACCTCGTGCCATTAGGAGCCATCTTCGGCAGTTTAGCCATTCCGAGTGGCCTCTTCACGGATTCTCACCATTATCTTCTCGGCTACTAGATCGACAGGCCATCGTCCCTTTTCCAAAAAATTTAAATCTTTAACCCGCCAGCAGGCAACAACCTCTCCGGTCCACCGTCCGAACACCGTGAGCTCTTCATGATGACCTCTGTCTATCCCGTCGGCTCACTCTGCTCTATCGTCGACCTTAGGCTCTGCAGATTTCTCGACGGCATCTGCTTGGTGCCGGTGCCGATCCCGCTCTATTCCCGGCAATCTTCCAGGCCTCTCATAGGCTGCCCTATTCTCCCTGTCAGATGAAGGAGTCCATTTTAGGGTCTTTCCTGTCTGCTTCTTTTCCGGACGGCAACACCAGTATACTTTCTCGACTCAACTCAATTTGGTGATGAGTTTTTCGGTCAGATACTTCCTCTCCTCCGGTACGGTACTTCATTTCCCCTCTGCCGGATAACCGCTTCTGTATTTTCTTCTCTTATGGAGGTGGAGACTCATCTCTTCCATAACTGCTCCTCTGCAGTCTTCTACTCCGTCTGTGGCGGCTCCTCCGCCAACTCGTAGGTGTGTGTAAACTTCGGCCAGCTGCTTCTTCATCGGTCAGAGCTTCTTCTCCCCCTCGGCCGGACAAACCGAGGACCCCTCCTCTGTTTTCTTCTCTTGACAGCGGCTGGGCGGCACCGCTCTATTGGCACCATTGATCTCTTGGGTGGGCTGCTCTCGACAGCCACGACTCTTCTTTCGGTGGTACACACTGTCCTGCTCTCACTCGGCATTCTTCTAGGCACGATGAATCGTTTGGCAGAGTTTGTCGTCTCCCCCTCGCCAGACGATTCATCGAATTCTCTTCTTCCATTTTTTGTGTTTGTAAGATTGTGAAAGATGCTACTCTGCGGCCTTTTTGACAGCATCGGTTCTTTCCTCTGCTATGGCTGTCCGACGACTTCACTTTCGGAGTCTTCTTGCCTTCCTCTCTTAGATCTCTCTTGCTCGCTTCCACCTCCAGATCGATGCTCACACCGGCGACCAATCGACCCCTACTTGCTAGTTCTCCGTCGGCTCTATCGCCGCTTGCTGCTGCTGGCAATGAGTTGGTGTCTGCAATCAATCAGCCTTCTCTGTTTTGAAGAGGGAGACTTGGCTCATGCTGTGGCTTTGAAGTTGAGTAGAGAGTGGCTGAAAAATTAATTACTTCGGTGGACAGAAGGCTTGAATTTTGTTGGCGAAGAACATTCTGTTGGGTAGAATTTCAGCCTCTTGCTAACTGCAGGGCCTCCTCATTTGATTGATTTTTTTTATTTTTATTTTTTTGGCTATAAGACAGATCGATCCATACGGAGGATCGAACCTGCTCTGATACCATGTTGAAAAGTAAAAATGCGGAAAATAAAAACACTCAAAGCTATATTGACTACATTGTAATTGGTTTGAATTGTCCTTTGTGATACAATGGACATCTCTATTTATAGGACTAGAGAATTAAAGGACCTTGGAACTTATAAACTTGGGGACTCTACCATAATAATGATATATTCCCTTGAGACCATAAAGTTACTCTCTTTCCCACAATCTTGAGACCCTCATATTCTATTTCCAACATCAAGTTCACAGATACTGATATGATTTTTTTGCTCTTTGTTAAAATTTGCAAGATAAGAAAAGCAGATGCTCCTGAGATAAGAATGCTCATTATTTGATAATGCCAAACGCCAATTTGATTAATTAACATCACCCTCTGGTCCCTCTTGCTCCCAAAAGCAATCCAATTATACTCTCATTTCAACTAATCTCACTGTTTTTGTCTCTTATTCAAGTAGTTTCTCTAGTTCCCATGCACCATTCTCCCTAAGTTACCACTCCCATTTTTCTTCTGCAAATGAGAGATGCAAGTTCCAATGGAGATTCTCCACCTAATTCTGCTAACCCCTTTGATATTGTTGATGCAGCCAATAGTTGCACATGATGATCCTCTCTCCTATGCCCTTTTAAACCTAAAAAATGAAATTCTTGATCACTCCAACACCTTGAGTGACTGGTCTCTACCCTCTCAACCCCACCCTTCCCCCCCAAATCCATGCATGCTCATGGACTGGAATCAAATGCAACCACAACTCCACCAAAATCACCTCCTTAGACCTCTCTATGAAGAATCTCCGCGGCTCTCTATCAGGAAAGCACTTCAATCTCTTCTCCGATCTCATCGACCTCAACCTCAGCCACAACTCCTTCTCAGGCAAACTCCCACCTGGGATATCAACCTCAAAAGCCTGACATCATTAGACATAAGCAGGAACAATTTCTCTGGTGATTTCCCACCTGGGATTTCTAATCTCACCAATCTTGTTGTTCTTGATGCCTTCAGCAACAGCTTCTCAGGTGGCCTCCCTAGAGATGCTGCAAAACTTGATTCCCTCGAAATCTTGAATTTTGCTGGGAGTTACTTCAGTGGGCCAATCCCATCAGATTATGGCTCCTTCAAATCAATCCACTTCATTCATTTAGCTGGGAATTTTCTCAATGGAAACATACCTCCTGAGCTGGGGAAACTCCACACACTTTCTCATATGGAGATTGGCTACAATTTGTATGAAGGTGGGATTCCATGCCAGTTTGGGAATATGAGTGAGCTCACATATCTTGACATTGCAGATTGCAAAATTTCAGGACCAATCCCACCCCACCTCAGCAACCTCACCAAACTTGAATCTCTTTTCCTCTTCAGGAATCAGCTGAGTGGGAAGATTCCATGGGAGCTCAGCAGAATCTGGAACCTCAAAAGCTTGGATCTTTCAGACAATCTGCTATCCGGGCCAATCCCAGAGAGCTTCTCTGAGCTGGAAAACCTCAAATTGCTGAGCTTGATGTATAATGAGATGTCTGGCTCTGTTCCTGATGGCATTGCTAAGCTTCCACAGCTTGACACTCTCCTAATATGGAGCAATTACTTCACTGGCTCACTTCCTGAGGATTTAGGCAGGTTTTCAAAGCTGCAACATGTTGATGTTTCCACTAATATGCTTGTGGGAAACATTCCTGCTGGTATATGTGCTGGAGGAGCTGATGAAGCTGATTCTGTTTTCAAATAGTTTCACAGGAGGGCTGTCTCAGTCCCTCTCGAATTGTTCGTCTCTGGTTCGTCTTTGACTTGAAGACAACCGTTTTTCAGGTGAAATCTCTCTGCAGTTTGGGAATTTCCCTGATATTTCATATGTAGACCTGTCAAGGAATATGTTTGTAGGAGGGATTCCATCTGATATTGATCAAGCTTTTAGGCTTGAGTATTTCAATGTGTCCGGTAATCAAGAGCTAGGAGGTGTGATACCGACAAATTTATGGTCTTTGCCTGATTTGCAGAACCTTTCCATGGCTTCTTGTGGCATGTCTGGGAATATCCCTCCATTTGAGGGGTGTAAATCTGTTGTTGTCATTGAACTGGGAATGAACAATTTATCTGGAAATGTCAAAGGAAGTGTGTCTAATTGTAAGCAGCTTGTGCTTATGGATTTAGCTAACAATAATTTGAGTGGCTCAACCTGTGGAGCTTGCTACTCTCCCTGCTCTCACCCTACTAGACCTGTCATACAATGCTTTAACTGGTCCCATCCCGGACAAATTTGGGATCTCTTCGAGTTTGAGGCTTCTCAACTTATCCTACAATGATATCTCGGGTGCAATTCCTTCCAACAACACATTTAAGATGATGGATGAGAGCGCGTTTGTGGGAAATCCGAAGCTCTGTGGAGCACCCCTGAGACCATGCTCTCGTGGAAATGGGATCTCGAACGGGCTCCAGCTTGGGAGCAAAAGAGCTCAGAAGCTGGCTTGGGTTCTCATATTGAGTGCAGTGATTGCCTTGTTCATCATGGCTGCAGTTTTTGGGATAGTTTACTTGAGAAGAGGGAGTAAAGGTCAGTGGAAAGTGGTTGCTTTTGATGGGCTTCCTCAGCTTGCAGCAAAGGATGTTTTGAGGAGCTTTAACTGCGTTGCAACCACAGTTTTGCCAGACACGATCTGCAAAGTGGTTCTGCCCCCGGGGATCACTGTCTCAGCTAAGAAGATCGAGTGGGAGGCGAAGGATATGTTGCAGTATTTTACTAGAATCGGAGATATAAGGCAAGATAATTTGGTAAGATTGCTCGGGATATGCTACAGTAATCAGGTTGCTTATTTGTTGTATGACTACATACCTAGTGGAAACCTAGCAGAGAAGATTGGGATGAGCAGAGATTGGGAGACTAAGTGCAGGATAATCCATGGAGTTGCAAAGGCTTTATGCTTCCTTCATCATGACTGCTTTCCGGATATCCCGCATGGGAATCTCAAGGCAAGAAACGTGCTTCTCGATGAACATATGGAGCCCCATTTGTCCGAGTATGGACTCAGTTCAATAGTTGAATCACCAGAAAATCCTCTACCAGCAAAGATTAGAATGGAGATCACAGGTATATTTTCATACTTATATATAACTCCTTTTCTGATTGCATAATGGTCCTTAATTGCTTATATAGTTCTATAAAACTCATTTTAATCCTACTACATATCTGTTTCAAGCAATGTTCATTTGACATTGAATAAAGCATATATGCTTATTATGGATTGTTAATACTTGGGAATTTGAGTATCAAGTGTGAAATGCCTAAAGCATCAAAATGTTGTGACACAGGTGGTTTCAGAACATCGATAAAGGATGAACTCGACATGGATGTGTACAACTTCGGAGAGCTCATTCTTGAGGTGTTAACAAATGGCAGAGTGGGGAATGCATCACAGAGCCTTCAAAGGGAGGATCTGATTAGGCAAGTTGGAGATGACAACGGCATTGTTCCCTCCTCGTCGTTGCACGAGGGCATGAAGTCAGCCATTGAGGCTGCGCTGCTCTGCACAAGGAGTAGGTCATCTGATAGGCCTACCATGCAAGATGCACTGAAGCTTTTGCCAGGGCCAGAGAGCAGAAGGCACTGCTAGATTTTGCCGTATGCAGCTTTCGACTTGTAAACAGAGTTGATTTCTGCTGTTTTTGCTTCGTTGATTAGTGCTGCATGGGTCTAGAACATCTGCTGTTTTGTAATAGACAAAAGTAAGGGCTTTTTTTTATGATTTCAGATTGTAAAATCCTTGGCTGGCTTTGGGGTGTTGAATGTAAATGGTGTGTCTATGTAAGGAGAAGAAGATGTTTTTTTGCAGTGTTTCTGACAACTGTAACATTGATATGTAAATGCAACTTAGTTCATATTGTAGAACATACATACATCTAATAATTAGTCTTTCATTGTGTAAAATAAGTATATATGTTGTAGAAGTTGTATTGAATTATTGTTTTATTTACATAAATAAGATAAGATAATCCTTTACAATTAGTGGTAACATTTACCAACACAAACTAAAACAAAACCGACTTTTTGGATAGTTAAACTGTCACGCTCAATGAATTCATTCATATAATCACTGATGCAATTATGCTACTGAACTGATCAGACTTCAAATACCTGAAACCTACAGATTTATTTCTTGAAAAATTTTGCATCCCTCTAACATGGAGTGGCGAAAATAAAAACTTGGAGAAATTCATTTAATACTACAACGGACGTAAGTGATCAAATAAGCATTTGACACAAAATCTATGGTACATTGAAAAGTAAAGCTTGCGTGTAGATTTCAAGGAATCGATAATTCGTACACGAACGATACCTAATGATTTTAATAAAACTGTTAAGTTCTGTAATGGCCAAGGATTCTTTGAATAAGCACAATTATATGCTTAAACACCACCAGAACCTTAATTGCGATAGAATGCAATGAAAACAAATCAAAACTCTTGAAATTCAAATTTCATTACAAGCAAGCGTGTAAAAGCAAATTCGAGATAATGCAAATAGGAAATGGCAGAAAACCAGAACTAATATCATAACCATTCCTCGTCAATTGGAATGCCAAAATAGAGTAAGAAACAGTAATGATCCATAATTTCAAACTTTCGTCTTAATCAAAAAAACCTATTGTCTCAGGAGATAGGCTATAGTCAATAAATGAAGCAACAAACCTAAAACCCATTATAGCATAAAGAAAGGGAAAAACTTCCCAAGCAGCACCTCAAAACCCTAGCTTGGTACGGCGCCAATGCCTGCGCTTCGCGTTGTACCTACAAAAACAAGATCGACCCTGAATTAAACCTAAAATTCATTTTTTTTTTCAAAATAACTGAAAGAAAAGCAAAAGCAAAGTACCGGATGGTATTGTCTGTGCGCATACGGATCCAGTAAGGAATCGGCCTGTTTTGCCTCTGCTTCTTAGCCAGCTTCTTCTTAATCATGAATGTCTTGTGCGACGGCTGTTAACAATTTCATTAAGTCAATTATACAAGGAAGGAAAGAGTGAAACAAGAAACACAAAGTCAAAATCATGGAGAAGAAGCAGAGAGAAGGGTCACCATTTTCGCTTGAGGAGATTGAGCTGTGGACGAAAACCCTAGAATGGTGAAAGAGGGATTTTGTTTAAATATGAGCACATTGTGGTCGTGGGCTGAATTATTTATGGCCCATTTAACTATGGGCCTTCGTACGACTAAATAAAAATAGATGAGATCCTTTACTCCGCACGTGGTCGTCACGTGCTCCACTCTTTCCCGCCATTTCATTCCCGCCAAAAGAGCCATCTTCTTCTCCCACACTCCTCAAACCCTCGGCTTCTATTCACAACCCGCGCATTTCCCACACACACTCGCCGAGAGAGAGAGAGAGAGATGTCTGGTTGGGACGAAGGAGGAGTGTACTACAGCGATCAGGCGCAATTCCCCCATGGCGGAGGCGACCAGGCGGACACCGCCAACCGCCACCAAGCGCTCCAGAAATTCAAGGAATTCATAAGAAATTTCCAGCACAAGAGCCAGCCCAACGTCTTCCCATACAGAGAGGCCCTTTTGTCCAACCCCCGATTCCTGCTTGTCGATCTCGCCGACCTCATATCCTACGATCCCGACCAAATCCTTCCCCAATTCCTCCGTCAGAACCCCGCCGACTATCTCCCGCTGGTAAGTTAATTAACGCTTACTCATGGATGGTGAAATCGCTTTTAGTTCGTGTATTGTTGTAATTTCACCTAATGCACATATGAATCGTCATTTTGTTTGTGTCAGAGAATTGAAATTTTTATTTGTTTCAAGGATACATTTATGGATATAAGGCATTCCCGTTTTAATCCAATTAAGGGATATCGGAAATTCAGTATGTCTTACATGGAAAAGAATTTTCATTAACCAAAGATGAATGTGAAACTTTGTTCCTCTTACTACACAGTAGCATCAACTTTGAGATTGCATCTGCATATTGTGGACTGACTTATTGAACTCTCTTTTGCTGTATGGAAAACAAACCAGTTTGAAAATGCAGCAGCAGAGGTTCTCGCAGGTCTCAGAACTAGGGTTCAAGGAGAGACTGGAGAAATGGAGGAGCCGGTTCCAGGGGAAGTGCAAGTGCTGTTGAAGTCAGAACAGGATCCTGTATCAATGCGATCACTGGGGGTTAGTTGATCGCCTCAAGCTACCTTTTTTGTGTCTAAGTGGGTTCATGTTGCATTCATGATACCTTGTATATAATGTTCAATGTACTCATACTTATCCTGGTAAAAATACTTACAGGCGCAGTATATTTCAAAACTAGTAAAGATTTCTGGGATTGTTATAGCTGCCTCAAGGACTAAGGCAAAAGCTACATATGTGACACTCTTATGTAAGAATTGCAAGAATGTGAAGCTTGTTCCATGTCGTCCAGGGCTTGGTGGAGCAATTGTCCCGCGATCTTGTGATCATGCTCCTCAGGTATTTCTCATACACTTTCTGGGTTTTATTCTTTCGATTAATTTCATGTTAATGTCTTACACTTTTCTAGCCTGGAGAAGAGCCATGTCCAATTGATCCCTGGCTTGTGGTTCCTGATAAAAGTAAGTATGTGGATCAACAGACACTAAAGTTGCAGGAGAATCCCGAGGTGAGTAATTACTTCAGGAATTAATAATGCTTTATTTCTATGATGGTTCCAGAAGTTTTATTCTTGTCTAACTCACATCTTTTACTCTTGAAATTGAAGGATGTCCCCACTGGAGAGTTGCCAAGGAACATGCTTCTATCTGTAGATCGCCATCTTGTGCAAACAATTGTTCCTGGAACAAGATTGACGATCATGGGGATATACAGTGTCTTTCAAGCTGCCAACTCATCAGCTTCGTAAGGATTTGCAAATATGCTTTAAGAATTTAACTAGCCCGGTCAATTGTTAATCAATTTAATTGAATTGTTTGAGCAGTCATAAAGGAGCAGTAGCAGTAAGGCAGCCCTATATTCGGGTTGTTGGATTAGAGGAAACTTCTGAGGCTAGTTCTCGAGGGCCTACCAACTTCACCAGAGATGAGGTAATGCCTGGGGTTTTCATGGCTCTAAAAAAATTAAACATCAATCTCGAATGGAAACTATTTTTAACATTGACCATGGTATGGTCTCATGCTAACTCTCTGTACCTCTCTCAGATTGAAGAATTCAAAAAATTTGCATCAGAGGCTAATGCATATGAAGAAATATGCTCCAAGATCGCCCCGTCAATATTTGGCCATGTAGACGTGAAAAAGGCTGTTGCCTGCCTTTTGTTTGGAGGTTCAAGAAAGGTATTGTATTAGTTTTTTTATTATTACTATTTGTTTTACTTTATTTGTTTAATTACTTGAAAAGGCTACCTTTGAAATTGCAGACTTTGCCTGATGGTGTAAGATTAAGAGGTGATATCAATGTGTTGCTCTTGGGGGATCCATCCACTGCCAAGTCGCAGGTTGGTCTAGATTTTTTATTTTGAGTGGTGTAACAATTGCATTTCATGCTTAATAATTATCCTCTTTATGTGCTGTGCAAACTTACCTATATATGCTGAGATCTAAAGATTACAAAGTGATCTTTGTTGCTTCAAATAACACCGTAAAATTATTTCTGAGTTTTGTCTTACTCCATTGTAGTTTCTCAAGTTTGTTGAGAAGACTGCTCCAATAGCTGTTTATACTTCTGGAAAAGGCTCATCTGCTGCTGGTCTGACTGCTTCTGTAATTCGAGATAATAGCACTGTAAGTTTGCAGCTCCTAATGTTTATGCAGGGACATAGATAAATGTCCTCTATACTTTTTATCATAAAATTTGAATCATTTTGTCATGGCTCGGCCCTCTTTGATACAGAGGGAGTTTTATCTAGAAGGAGGTGCCATGGTCCTAGCAGATGGGGGAGTTGTTTGCATAGATGAATTTGATAAAATGAGATCAGAAGACAGGTGAGATTTGTTTGACTTAGAATCACATACTGCTTTCCTGATTCCACTTACCAGTAGAGGCTCAAACTATTGATCTGTTTAGGGTTGCCATTCATGAAGCTATGGAACAGCAAACTATATCCATTGCTAAAGCTGGAATAACAACGGTACTCAACTCAAGGACCTCTGTGCTTGCTGCAGCCAATCCTCCATCTGGGCGTTATGATGACCTTAAGGTTAGTTTTTGTCAATTGTTTGTTTATTCTTTCATCATTTCCATTTTAGGGCTTGTGATGTAACTGGAGAAACTAACAGACCTTATTTTTCAGACTGCACAAGACAACATTGATTTACAGACAACAATTCTTTCAAGATTTGATTTGATTTTTATCGTAAAAGATATCAGAATGTATGCCCAAGACAAGGTACAAAATTACTGATTGACTTAGCATATTTCCCACATCCTGTTCTACTTGAAAAAAAATCATACATCAAATATATATGCTCCTATTTGGGATTTCTGATATATGTAATTAAATGGATGGTACTTTAAAATATTTTTACTGAATAGTAAAGACGGATTGTTACTAAGAATGTTAAACCAGAGGTCAGTCTGACACAGTTAAATGATAGTATAATGCAAAACTTCAAGAGACGTTATACATTTGCAGAATATTGCCAGCCACATCATCAAAATTCATGCATCAGCTGATGGAACCATGAGCGACGCAAGGACTTCCAAAGAAGACAACTGGCTGAAAAGGTTTGATTCAAGATAAATTGTAATTTGTATCTATCTTGATGGTTTTTTAACTGATATTCATCATCTGGAGTTAATAAATTTCTGAAACAGGTATATAAACTATTGTCGGACTGAATGTCGTCCTCGCCTATCAGAGTCTGCAGCATCCAGATTGCAAGAGAGCTACGTGAAAATCAGACAGGTAGGTGACACACTGGTCTTAAATCTTAAAGATGCAATCATATTCTATGATCTATCGTGACTGGTTTGGGCCACTTGTGTACTTTGATGGCTCGTGACTGGTTTTGGGCCACTTCTATTGTACTTTTATGCAGGGGCGTATCTAGCCTTTGTCTAGATGGGGCAATTGCCCCTCCTCACCCCCACAAATCCTTCTATATTTTGGTATAAATTTCCAATTATATATCAACTTCTTCACTAAATGCCCCCTATTTAAAATTCATAAAATTACCCTGGATATAATTTTGCCCCCTGTGGCACGATTTTCTGGCTATGCCTCTGCTTTTATGGTTCTGCATATGGTACAAACTATGTGATATAAGTTTCTCTTTGTGTACTTTTACGTTGCAGGATATGAGAAAGCAAGCAAATGAAACTGGTGAGGCTACTGTGATTCCAATTACAGTAAGGCAGTTGGAAGCTATAGTGAGGTTAAGTGAAGCACTTGCCAAAATGACTCTGTAAGTGACTCTCTATTTCATGCTCCACTTTAATCTGTATAATCGTAATCTATAGTTGCAAAGATGATACCAAGTATACAAAGATGATAATATCAATGTTTGCTATAGAAGTACTTGGTGGTATTGCAAATTGCCAGAGTATTGTATGCATGTACACATTTGATATTTGGAGTAGAATTAAAACAGCCGTTGCTGAATCTTCTCTCTGACGCTTAGGTCTCACGTTGCAAATGACAACCATGTCCTAGAAGCCATCAGGCTTTTCAACAACTCTACAATGGATGCTGCACGTTCTGGGTTAAATCAACATATAAACCTTACTCCTGAGATGGCAAATGAGATAAAGGTAAGATACAATTTGCCTTGCCTTAACCAAAATGCATCTTCAAAACTACACTTTTCTAACTCTTTTAAAATGGCAGCAAGCGGAAACCCAGATCAAGAGACGGATGGGAATTGGAAGCCATATATCAGAGAGGCGGTTGATTGATGAGCTTTCTAGAATGGGCTTGAATGAATCCATTGTAGGGTCAAAAGCCTTTATACTAGTTACAATAAGTTTAGTAATCGACATGTGATATATCTGACATCTCCTTGAACCTGGGGTGGTGTGCGTGCGTGTTTGTTACAGGTTAGAAGAGCGCTGCTGATTATGCATCAAAGAGAAGAAGTAGAATACAAACGAGAAAGACGAGTGATTGTCCGTAAAGCTTGAAGTCATAGCAAGGTAGAACTCCCGCAGCTCAATCTCCATTGTAGAAGAATGTTTGTTGTAAGATGCAGAGAAAGAGTGCCTCGTCAGGAGAGATATCTTTGTCAATTTATCATTTGAGCACTGTATATTTACAACTAATTATATCGATGCGGTTTACTACTTCCACAAGGGTTTTAATCTTAATGCTCTAGATATATCAAATGATTCAAATTTTATCCTTGATAGATCTATGCATCTGGCATTAGATCGATAGCAAAATAGTACTAATAAAATAACGATAAAGTAGCGTAGCACGATTTTTCGGATTCCGCCAAAGGCGGATTCAGTACATCTGCCATAAGATCGATATCAACGGGTCGTAGTGTAGTTGGCAGCGTGAAACTGTGGTGACTTTGAGGTCACGGGTTCAAACCCCACCACCTACTGTGAGACTTTCGGGTTTAATCCACAAACCCAGTTGAGCAAGATTAGTCGGATTTCGCTAAAGATGTATTTGGTACACATGTGGTCAAACCAAAAAAGAAAAATATTAACGAAAAAGTATAAAACAACAAGTTAGCATTTTCCTGGATTCTGTCATTTCTCTCAAAATTGTCAACTGTCGTAATAAAAAGTTATTATTTTTATAAGGTACTCAAAAGAAATATGGTAGTGATGAAAAAGTAATTAAATATAAGAGTTCGGTTAGATTGAGATTTTTTTAACTTAATTGAGAATTGAGATGCATTTTCAGTCACTTATCCACAATATTTTTGAAATGTCTACTGCAAGTAGATTATGTCAATTCAGGGGTATTATCGTCAATAGCCTGCACATCAAATGTCAACAACTTATAGTTGAAATTATATGTGTATAGTTGACATGAATTGTATATGTAGTTGACATTATATATGTGTAGTTGACATGAATTGTATATGTAGTTGACATGGATTGTACACATAGGTGGTATTCGGTTTCCAAAATAAAATAATACAAAGATACAATTTAGGATTGAGTCATGAGATTATTTTAGTCATAGGAGGTTTGCTAAGACTAATTATCCCATGATTATCCATCTAGGATTGAGTTGTGGGGTTGAATCTCATGAACCAAACACACTACAAATTTAATCTCGGATTCAATCTTGCAAATCGAACACCCCCATAGTTGACATTATATGTGTGTAGTTGACATGAATTGTATATTTAGTTGAAAAAAAAATTAAAAAAAAAATAATTTTTTTTTTAAAAAGTATTTATTGAATAAAATGTACCATGAAATTACCATTATACTATTTCATAATTAATTAATCTAAAAATATTTTCCATGTGGTAAATTGTGGACCACTCATTTAATAAAAATGAGTGGCTGATAATGCATCTCAATTTTCAATTAGGCTAAAAAATCTCAATTAATCACAACCCTATAATTAAATAACTAAACATAGAGGTCGTTTTTGGATAATAGTTAGGTTATTTTTTGGATCGATTTAATTCACAAAATCATTTTTAGATCGTTTCAACTCATATCACTCGTTTGAACGTATGGACTATAATGATTTTAAAATACTCTCTCATCTCCAATACTCCATGTTCTTATTCTCATCCTTTCATTTCTGATCTCTAAGTCACTATCCATAATATACTTGAGTACGTAATAATAAATACTCCAATAGTAGCAAGAACTTATAAATTTCCATTAGTAGAACTTCAAGAAAATAGGAAGTAACCTAAGTTGGCCTCAATCAACAAATATATGACAAATTTCAATTAGTAAAGTTTTTAAAAAAATATCTAGGGTTCGACGATAATACTACACAATATCCCAAAATTTATAAAAGTATTTCGAAATTATCCGTACAATGGATACTACTATACATGTACAGAACCAGCAACTAAGATTCAAATTTTTAGACTAATGTTAATGAGGAATGGTGGGAGTGTGAAAAGTGAAAACTACAACAAAGTTTAGTAGTAAAAAGAAAGCAGCATCAACCAGCTTTAGATGTTCTTGCTACTGGTGGTAACACAACCAAACCAAGATCACCTGGATATGGCGTCCACAACCCTAACCCCCCTTTGCTCTCTATCAACTCAGGGTGTTTTCTCAACTCCGCCATACTCTTAGCCCACTCTATTTTGGACGAATGCTCGCGAATGTGCGGGTGCAACACAAAGATTGAGTTGTATTCACAGTTGGGGAACATAAAGAATTTGAACATACCACCTAACCTATAGACTACGTATCCAAAGCTTAGCTGATCTCTTGGCGTAAATTGGTGGACCTCGTTGAACCACAAACAACTAGCCAGATTGCTCAGTGCAGTGTGTTCACGTATGATGATCGCTCCTTCAGGCACGTCTGCATTCAACTAAAGCATTTAGCAAATTCATGGAGGGTATGTGCAAGTAGAAAGTGAACATCTCTTAACAAATGATGTGACTTTTAGCTTCCTTACCACTCCAGGTGTCTTTCTGTGGATTCCAAGGCTCCATTCCTTCATACCGGTATATTTTCATATGCAGATCAATGAGAGGGCGAGCATATCGTTTCCTTCTTTTGTTCGAATCAGCCTCTTCATATATACTTCGGTGATGCTTATGTTGAGCAATAGCAAATGTGTGCTTCCCACGCCATAAATATCTGTAAGTAAACAAATAAGTTGGGTTTACACAGTGAACAAGACCCAAGGTTCCCAATTATCATGTGAAAATAGAAGCATCAAATTAACAATATACATAAAAGTTTAGCCTTAACATGCCTAGCTAATAAGCAGTCTTGTTCAAGATATCATGATAGAATACTGTCACACCTCTCTAGTAGAAGCAATGGGTCAACTATGAGCTCCATTTTACCATCAATCCAGATGCTGTACTCTGCTTGCGGGAACAGCCTGTGAGTTAATATCTTGGGAACTTTCCCGTTTCTTCTAGGTTCATCGTAGGGCTGGTTCTTAAGGAGAATCAGGCGCCAGATACCCACCCATTCTCCCCAATCACTATCCACTCTGACACTGGCATTATTTTTTATAAACTCAAGGGACACTTCATCAACCACCATAAGAAAACAAAATAAAGTCTGTGACCGTTTACTAATGTTGGTTGGCTGATGAGGCATATCATAAGCATCAAAAATTCCAGTTGCAACAACAAATTTACATTTCTTCACATATTCAGCATCTTTTGGATCCATTTCTTCTCCTCCACCTTTCATAAATCCACAATGGACCTGAAGGTACCACAGAACGATATTTATTAGCGTGAGATAAGTTAACGTAGCTGCTAGCCGATGGTATATGACTATGCCTAAAAATTAGATTATTTGCGAAATATACTTTGTTCACCATATACTCAGCGTTTGTGCTATCAGATAACCTAAACAAAGAAAAAATTTAAAAATAAAAACCTCCCGATCTAGCACAATAGGAGAACAAATGTTTCATAAATGTCGAAATGCAACAGAATTTTATAAGACACTGTAATTCTAATACCAGAAAACTCTCAGGAAAGGCAATTGCAATGTCTTACAGTAAGCTTCCGATACAAGAAAGGCAAGGACAAGCATCGGTTGAGAGGATTAAGAGATTGTTTAGAGATATCAATCATCTTTTTCACTCTACGGCTCTATACAGGATACCTAGCAATCTAACTAAAAAATTTCATGTATATTGTAGAAAATTATCAAAACACTTTCCGTCAGTAGCAATAAGCAGGCAGATATATGTTAACAAAAAAAAGGTAACTTATACACCTCCATAGTTGGCTTGATCTTGAAGCTTTCATCTCTTTGCTGCCAAGTCTGATGCCCACCAAATAGAGGAGTAGATTGTGTTCCATTAATAGCAGTTCTGTAGAGAGGAGAAGATTTTGACCTGTCATTTATAGGACTATCTTCCATGATATAGGATAGTCTCCGGACAAGCTTTTCAGGCGACCTTTTCTTTGGAATGACTATTTTATTGGGGTCACCAGCAACAGGGATAGGACAACCTTATATATGCGAGAAGCAAATTGCTCAAAGTCAATCGATTGCATATAAGAGGACAAGGATATTAGCATAAAATTCTCCATAAACTTACGATGCGGTGGTGTCACCATCCCCATTGTACTTAACATGCCATATACCTTGCTGTCTTTGTTACAAAGAGCTGCAGTCGAATTTGAACAAAGTTAGAAATCAGTTGTTGTTAGGGATTGAAAAATAATAGACCTCTTCAAAACAATAACAACATATCAATGATATTAAATGTAGCAAACAACTACATAACAGCCTTTATAAAATTTCAAGTGCACAAAATTAACAATGCAACTACTCGTCACAATTTGAAGCACCGCAAATCCTCACCCCTTCCCTACAGAAGCATTACAACACTGCTTTTTTCTTTGGGGAGAGGGGGGAGCCTCTACTTTCTATTCACTTTATCATGCTTTTTGTAGGCGAATGTAGGGGAAATACTACTCTACATACGCAGTTCAGGAATTCAACCCTCAGTTATGAGCCCCTCAAGCACCAGTGGCGCATGCTATAGTGTCACTTAGATCAACCCTTAAATAACAGGTTACCATCAGGAAATGAATTCTGAGTTGATTCATAAATCCTTTCCCGGTCACTGTAGAATGAGCAGAAGCACAATCTCACCAAGCTATGGTCAAGCCTTGAACTGATCCAAGTCTAAACTCATTCTTCAGTTTATTAAAACAACAATCATTTTCCCCTAAAAACTTATAGCGCAGCACATTGCAGCAATAGATTAACTATAAAACCATAGGCAGTAATTATACGGAGTTCAATACTCCACAGTTTAAGCATACTAACTTTTTGACAACAAAAAAAAACTTTTTTCAAATTGATCGATGCATCAAAATACAGCCAGCATTTGCGATGCATAAAAAATGACAACTCACCGGAAAAAAACGCAACAGAGGATTGGCAAGACCAAATATGAAAGCACAAAACAGTGAGAATTATCAGCATCCAAATAATTCCTCCCGTCAGAAGCAACCGAAAGAAACCCATTTTCCAAGTGAGCCTCATTGTGTATTCTGGCGATAGTTTCTCGGTGTACAATAATCCTCTACCATCTGCATTCACAAAATATCTCTACAAAACCCTAACCCCAAACAAAAATTGAACCAAACACTAAAATGTTGAGAATTTATGCATACCTTTAGTGAGCAGGTGCTGATTTCTTCTGGTAGCCCGTGAAGAAACGGAGCGAACCAAATCATTTTCCATGACTTGAAAGCCTCAATTTGGCTGGGCTATGCTTATTTATTCACATAAATTATTCAATTACGATCAAGGGGAAAAGTTGATGGAATCACAAAGATCTGATTTTTATCACTGCTTCATTTGTTCCCTTAAATGGTATCGGCACATGTACAGCGTAGCTAGATCTGCTCTCTGTATAATTTATTTTTATTTATTCATTCATTTATCCTACAAATTGTATGCTTTAGATTATACCACCATTTTTAAATCACGTTCCTAGGTAAAGTATGATGTGAATGATGAAATAATGAGTGACTAAGATTATAAATTATGGCAGAAAGCGTTTTTAAAAATAAAGAATTATATAAAAAATGAAAATAAAAATCACTGAAATGAAAACATGACCACTATTTTATGAGACAAATGAGTATGTGATTGCATAATTTACCTTAATTATATAATAATAGTAAAGGGCATAAATAGTCACATCATTTATGAGTGTTTTCATAAATATAATATCTCAACCATCATCTTTAAGGAATTCATTGTTACATTTTCATCTAAATTTTACAACTACCAATGTTCCTTGATTAGATTTGTGTCGTATATTTCTATACTCACGATTTTATTGAACTACTCACGCTCATTCTTATCATATCTCTTAGGAATCTCACATTGGCTCTTAAAATGCTCGAACTCATCAAAATATCAACATTTAACCTGGTTTATATCCCTTTTTGGATTGATTCTTTCCATTAAATTTTGTTCATACACAACTTTTTTTCTCTTTGATCTGCATCTATGTTGTGTACTTAGTGGCGAGGTAGAAAATCTTGATTTTGTTCGTCAACAACTCATGCTTTGTCATTTTAAAATAGTGAATTGACAGAACACCACACAACGGTTTTGTTTTTCCTGACATTTATCTGAAGCAAATTATATAGTCCAAAATATTTCTGCTACCGCGCCTGACTGCGAATTGGTGCGAAACTGAAATATGGATAACATTAATAATTTCCTATTTTTTATAGTAATCTTTATGGAGTCCAAAATAAATATATTATTTTATAATCCAATTGGACCAGAGAACATATGAGGGGAAAAATACTTTTCTATCGTTCATCACCAAACAAATTGCATTACAGTTACAACAAGAACCGTGAATAGTTAGTAATATCCTCTAGCAAAACTATTTCCTCATCACAACAAACATTGGTTGATGCACAACCTCGTTTCTTCTCACACGTAAACATCTTGTTATGGCTGAGTCCAAATGTAAACCTGACCTCCACTTGTGGCACTTGCAAGCACACCCACGTTGTACGGATGTGGATCAAACCGGCATGGAATTGCCGACAAGATATCACTTTGTAAGGTTGACACAAGTCTTCCCTCGTCAACAGAAATTACATCTACCCCTCTCTTCATGTTACCAATGTAGATCGACGAGTCGTCCCAACCCCATATGCCTCTGTGCATTCGAGAGAAGAATCAACATAGAGTTCTCGGGTGGTAAACATGCAGCGGTTTGTGAGTGTAATTTTTTTGGAATAATTGTCATGTTTTTGGAAATAATACAACAACTGGAAAAGGAAAGTGAACTATATTTTGAAACCCTTTATTTTCATACCTGAATGTGGATATCCATCTGCCTGTTTGGTTGTAATGGTGTACCATAGAAGTGCTCTCGTAATTAGCTCCACTTGTCAAACCAACCTTGTCATCATAACTGCAAGAGCGGATAAGAAAAACATTGTTTCGACAAAATAGCTTCCAGACCAAAAGAAATAACTAAGCCCAGAACAGAAAGTAACATATACAACTGCACAATGTGGAAGCCAAAAACACACCTTGTAGTTGCTAGAAACTTCCCAGAAGGTGAGAAGTAAGCAGAATGTACAGCTCTTTTGTGCTTAACGATCTTAAGCGGGGTTGTTTTATCTTTTTTCATGAGTCTCAGATCCCAAATACAAGCAGTTCCGTCAGTGGAACTTGTAGCCATCATATTCTCAGTATCCGAGTTGAAATCTATGGTGTTGATTCTAGCTTCATGTAAATCACACGATAAAGAAGATTTTCCTGTTCTCACATCCCACTTATTGAACCCTCCCTTGCCCTCGCTAAAGTATAAGGAGTTTATGTCATGGGGACTCAGTGCAATAGAGTATACACAATACTCACTGTGGTATATCATATCAAACACCCCTTTCTCCACATCCATCATCCTGATAAACCCTTCATAGCATGAGCTATACATCTGCATAAACAATGAGAGGAATGTTTTCCCTTCAAAATTGCATTACAACAATGATATAAAATACAAGTAAGACTACAAAATGAAGACGATGCAGTAGCCAACACATGTATTCCCATCATGATAATCTCAATACCAAATTAGATCTTAATCATCCAGAAAATATACTATACTATTTTATGTATTCAGTGATTATCAGAAAACCATTTTAGCCAGAGTTAACAGCTAAAATCAGGTTCAAAACAAATATTCAGTCTGATTCCCAGTCAAAGGACTTAATCTACAAGGGCATCCCATCACCATTCAATTTATGGCAATCCTAAGTACTAAAATTACCAAAAATTAACTCACAGTTGATTCTTCAAATGCAATAAATAAAAAACAAGTACACAAACTTACCTTTGATACAGAAAACGGATCTATCACAATTCCAGAAACTGGCCCAGCATGTGGGTGGTACAAATAAATTCCATGACCATCCTCATCCTTGCCATTAACATGCCAAAACCCAATATCTCCAAATTTGTTGCCAACAGCAACCATCTGCATGTCTCGAGTAGGAAAAAACCTCAAACTCATAATTCTCCCGGGAACCACTCGTGCTATGTTCTCCACTTTCAATTCCAACTCCTCCACATGACCCCACGATTTCTTTCCAATTTTAAAAGATTTGCAGCCTTCAATAACATCAACAGAATCACTTGAAATCAAACCATTCCCATTCAGAAGGACATTCTCGGAACATCCCTTAACAAGTTCTGAGAGTTTGTTTTCCAATCCATCCTCACCACAAAATGAATCGTGCATCCTAATTGGTCCCTCCTTTCGAGGGGATACATTGGGTACAGAGTTGGAATTCATGGTTCGTGATTTGTTAATCTGCTTGTCGATGACACCATCATCGTCAAGACCATTCGCTGTAGAGGCTTCAGGCGGCACCCCGCGTGCCCTAAGCGACCGGCGCAATACTAAAGGGGTTTCAATTTTGGGCTTCTTCACGGAACCAGGTTTATACGACTTGATCTCACCGCTGCGATATCATAGATTCATTCGTCAAGGAAGGGCAGAAAACCAAAATTAACCACGAAAATTAATTCTTTTTTTTCTTCTTCTTTGATAGTATCATAGATTCATAACGAGTAAGCAAACACGCGCAAGGAAACATTTTTTTCTTAAATCTGAGATATTCTATCAGGCAAATCATCAAACAGGTAATCCGCCATCAAATTATTTCACAATAAACTCTGTAAACACATCAATTTTTGGGGGAAACGCAACGACGAAACAGAAGGACGTAGGGAGGAAAAGAACCTGGTGCGTTTGGCAGAGGCGGAGGCGGCAGAGAGGTTGTTGAGCTTGGAGTGGACCTTGAGCGCGGCCAACATTTGATTATTTCGCTGAATGTTTTCCAGCCTCCGCCGCTCATAGTCTGTCATTTTCCCCTTGCTTCCCATAGCGAAAGACGGAGTATCTGTCGACGGTTACTGCATTCAAATTAATGCTTACTGCTGTGGGCGGCGGGTGTCAAATCAAGCGGGCGGGAGATTACGAATTGGCGCCAAACTGCAATATGGATGACGTGGCGTGTCCGTGGCCGTATTTCTCTTTCTAGAACCTCGTTTACTATTTTCATTTTGATTTTTTTTCTTTTTTTGTTTTTAAATGATACAAAAATATACGGTTTCCACTAGTTTAAATCTTTGTTATGTAATTTTTAATGCCTATGAATATCATCAATTTTGTTCTCAAAACTTCTCCTGCAATTACATGTTTTCATTTTAATTTGTCCCAATCAAAATATTCATTATCAAAAATAAAAATATCTTTATCTTTACCTATTATTTTTTATTTTATTTTCTATGCTTAACACATAAAATTAAATTACATACGCATAAGGAAGGGGTCATCTAATCATTCTATTATTTATTACAGACTCTTATATATTAATCCGTTGATATAACTTCACACACGTCTAAAATGACCCCTCGATAGTAAGTGTAAACTTGGCGAATCTGATCGTGACAAAAATAAATAAACCATAACAAATGTCACCATACATTTTACGGTAAAACTGTTGAAATTAAAAATAAATATGTAATTAGTTGATATTGTTTTCCTTTATTAGGTAGTGTTTAGCATTTTATTTGTTTGAATTTGTGCCTATATATAAGGTCTTTTTTGTATTTTGCAATTAACTTTTGGCAAAATGTAGTCAATAAAGAAAATTCCCTCTTTTTCCTTTCCTGTCGTGTCTCTCATTAGTGTGGTTTAGGAGCAGTTTCTCCTTCCTCCTTCCATGGAGGTTTCTCCATTTCAATTCAAATATTCATTTTCAACAAAAACAAATAGTTATCAAACACTAATGCATGAAGGAAATTTGCGACCTTTATATATAAAAGCATCAACGATGATGGCAAAACTTGTCTGAAAGCTCGTAGGACGATGAAAACTTAAATACAAGTATGTAGTTTGCGTAATACAAATGTTAAAAAAACTCAAATTTACTAATTATTATCTACTCTTTGAGAATCACATTTTCCCTCAAAACTTAAATTTAAATTTTTGTGAAAACTATGATTTTGTTACCATTTTCCCTCAACTTGTTGTTCAATATTAAGTGTCATCTCCCAAAATATTTGTCTGCTCATCAGAAGTCAGAGGCGGAGAGGCGGTCGGTGAGGGAGCACCGCGCGTCCTTGTCAGCGTCACCGTACTTCTTCTTCGTTGTCTACATTAACAATGAAGAAAAGAAAAATCAATTTAACTTCACTCAAATTTCGACAAGGCAAGTGAAGAAGAATGCAAATACCTTATTGTCTTCAATTGCAAATCGAATGATGAATTTGAGTATGTCAAGAGGGAAATAGGTGACAATGCTGTACACCCAAATCGCTCCGGCCCATCCCCATCCGATGGCTTTCATCCTCGCAAAATCCCAATTTGCATACACCGCAATCACCGTTGCTAACTGAAACTCAACAGATTTAATTAAATATCAAAAAACCAATCTCCAAAATCTAAAATAATGTGACTAACTCACTCACCAGTTGAGCTAACACAAACGCACTCATTAGCAAGACGCCCGGTCGTTCCACGAACGACCAGCTTCGTGACCTCGTCACGAAGATGAGGGCCTGACTAATGATGCTGACTTGCAAGTAGAGTGCGGCAGTGAGCTCATCCGTCGTCCCTCTGATCGACCTAACACCGAAAATTTTTGAAAAGTAGTCGGTGTACGCAGCGAGGTAGAAGAAGACGACGGTCATGACGGCCATGTAGGTGCCAAGGACGATGCCAGTGGCGAAGATCTCGTTGAGCTTCCACGAGTCGGGGAGTGGGGAAGGCTTGACTCTGTCTTTGGAGATGGTCATGATGGTGCCGTCGTTTAGGAGGGCGATGACGAGGACCATGAAGGGGGAGAAGTCGAATTTCCAGATGAGGGCGATGAGCATGAATCCGAGGACGATGCGGATTGTGATGGAGACGGCGTAGATGGTGTAGTTTTTCATCCTTTGGAAGATTGCGCGGCTTGTAAGCACGGCGCTCACGATCACGCTCAACCCTGCCTCCGTCAGCACAATGTCCGATGCGCCACGAGCAGCGTCCGTTGCGTCTGCTACGGCTATGCCTATATCTGCCTTCTTCAGCGCCGGTGCGTCGTTCACACCATCTCCGGTCATGCCGCATATGTGATTTCTCTCTTGTAGCCTCTTCACAATTTCATATTTGTGCTCTACATAAGAGAGACATCATGATGGTGTTAATTAAGTGGACTGTCATCGATACCAAACCAATCTTAAACTGTCGAACAACATCACTATAAGATAACTTGAAAACTTGAAGTTCATTATAATGAACCAATAACAAATTTATAATGAACTTCAGATTTTTAAATTATGTCAGATGACGTCATTGTTTTTATATCTCTAAATTCCTTATAATGAACTATAGATAAAGTTGTAATGAATTCCGCATTGTTTTATCATTAGTAACCTATATATGCCATACATGATAGCGAAAATTACCGGGAAAGACTCCAGCAAAGCCGTCGGCCTTCTCAATGAGCTCATCAACGGACATCGAGGACCCGTCTTCTCCGTGCCCGAGCAGAGAAGAAGATGGATACATGTTGGTGCCCATGCCAAGCCGACGGCCCGTCTCCTTGCCGATGGCTAGCTGATCCCCGGTGATCATCTTCACACTCACGCCAAGTTGAATAGCTCTTCTAATCGTCTCTGCACTGTCGTGCCTTGGAGGGTCGAATAATGGTAGCAACCCTACAAACTCCCAAGCTCTACCCCTGCCTTCTTTCGTCCTCTCCGGCACACTCTGAATATGCATCATCCAATTTAATTACTACTATCTACTCCCTCTGTTCTTGATTAAGAGTCACACTTTTGACCGGGCACGAGTTTTAAGAAATGTAAAGAAAAGTTGGTTAAAAAAGTTAGTGGAATGTGGACCCATTTTTTTACTATTGGTTTTATAATAAAATATGAGTAAATTGAGTTGGTGGAATGTGGGACCTACTTACTATTTATGGTAAAAATGAAGTGTGTCTTTTAATTGGAGACAGACCGAAATGGAAAAGTGTGACTCTTAATCGGGAACGGAGGGAGTATTAATTAAATAAGGTGTAGTAGCTTACTTGTCGTGCAACGCCAAGAGAGCGAAGGCCGCGATTCGCAAAGTTTTCGATGATCATTTGAGCCTTGTACAACGCTTCTCCGTTCAATCCACATAGTTCAATAATCTGTTAGAGCGAATTGTAGTATTATTCATACCAAACTCATAGTACAAAATAGTAGTAATAAAGTAGAAGATTGGTGTTTACTTGCTCAGGAGCGCCTTTGCTGGAGCGGTGCCAGTTGCCGTTGGAGTCGTAATAGGTGATGGCAGTCCGCTTCTCAACGGGATTGAACGGAAAGAAATGCACCTCCGTAATGCCAGCCCTTGCCTGAAAAACGATCTCATCGGGAGCTGTAAGGCTACAACAATTGTGATTTCAAATTAGGATGCTTACCTCTTTAGGATCTTTGAGCATGTTGACAATGCAAGCATCGATAGCGTCCTGATTCTCAACCCTGGAGGCTCGAGCAGCGAGCAAGAGGAGGCCTTCACCGTCCAAGTCAGCCGGAAAGACCTCAATTAGAGATTTATCCACAGTGAGCTTGTTGAGAGTGAGAGTTCCGGTTTTGTCGCTGCAGAGCACGTCCATTCCGGCCATCTCCTCGATCGCGGTCATCCTCTTCGTGATGGCCCCTTGCTCAGACAGCCGGTGGGACCCGATCGCCATTGTAACCGACAAAACAGTTGGCATGGCGATCGGAATCCCACCAATCAACAACACCAACAGATTGTCGATCCCTTGCCTATACGTCCTCTTTTGAATAGGGTACATCACTATGATCTCGATCAGCATTCCCAAACCAATCGAGCAGATGCAGAAGTTGCCGATCGAAGTCAACACCTAATCAACAAGCACAAAGTAGAGCTGTCGAATTGGGTAAAAAATTCTTTGATTTTTCATTTACCTGTTGGAAATGTCCGACATTGTTGGTGCTATCGACGAGATGCGCGGCTTTTCCGAAGAAGGAGTTGATGCCGGTGGCAATAACGATGGCCTCGATTTCGCCTTGCTTGCACGTGGAGCCGGAGTACACCTGATCGCCGGGATTCTTTGTCACGGGCAGGGACTCGCCGGTGAGAGCTGACTGATCAATCTTGAGAGGGTCACCTTCCAAGAGACGAGCGTCGGCCGGGATGATATCGCCGAGCTTGACGCTGATCAGGTCTCCGGGAACTAGAATGGATGCTTCCTCCTCACTCCATTTTCCATCTCTTAATACCTTTTTTTTCCAACATCATCATATACATATTGTTATATTAGGAACCATTAAATTAGATGTGGTGAATAAAATGTACCTTGGTTTTGGGAGCAAGGCCGGCCATGAGGGCGGCTGCAGCGTTTCCGGCACTGTTTTCTTCGATGAAACTAATCGTGGAGTTGATAATTAGCAGCACCGTGATGCCAACGAAATCCGGCCAATCCGGAGGTTTGCCCTAAATCAATCAAATAACATTCATTGTTTAAAAAACGACTGGGAGCAAAAGCACCTTTTGCTTTGCATTCAGCCACAGCAGAGGATCCAAATCCTTAAAAAACACATGTGATGTGACAACAACAATAGGGTTTCATCTTCCATAATAACATGGGCATAACATAAAATGAATTGAAAAATGTCATATTGTTTTGTGAAATAGTGAGGAATGTGCAAGAATGAGACAATAAGAAAAGGGATAATTAGTAATACCCCTCCATTTGCCAATATAATGGCCATTATAGCAGCACACTCCATAACCCATGATAGAGGATTCCACATGAATCCCAAAAACTTGAAAAGTTTGCTTTCATTCTTCTCCTCAAGTTTATTGGCGCCAAAAGCTTCAAGCCTCTTTGCAGCTTCTGCAGACGTCAAACCCTCCCTCGAACATTTCAGGTGCCCGAAAACTTCATCAATGGGGATGTCCACCTGTTTTTGAGGTTATGAGTAAAAGAAATTTTTCTAAAAATATATCTATATATATGTGTGGAGGTACTTACAAGGTCGACATCTTGAATATTGATGGCGCCCATGGATATTATCTTGAAGGAAACGAGGAGAGGTCGGTTGGGGAAGAAAGATCAAGAGCATTCAATACTCTTCTCTCTAATCTTCCCTGCAAAAACGAAGGTTGTTTTCACACGAAAGGATTAATGATATGTTTGTGCCTCCCATGCAAAAATATAACCTCAAAAAAGAGGAGATGAGAGGGAGACTCTAGCTCGGTCTTAGTTGCCACATCTTCTCTTTATATATGCCTAATTTCAGCTGTTGCTTCACCTCTCTACATTCCCGCTCCTTTCATTTTCTTTTTTTGGTAATACCATTGTGTCAACACGCCAACAACTCAACCATTTCCACCTCTACATTTAATAAACAACTTTTAAATTAAGTATGCATCTACAAAAAATTAACAAATACTACTAACATATGTATATCAAATATAATAACTTAAATACGTAGAAATAATTTTTAAAAATCCATCATAATCTTATAACCTAGTCATATTTCTCACCCACGTAAATGTGAGAGTGAGAAATCAATCTTTGTGCTATATATGTCGTATGTTGTAGTTTTTGACAATAACGTTTTGTCTGTACATGTGAGGTTCACTAAAGAATTTGTTACAATGTAAACAACAAGAGAAAAAATTGTTCCAATCCACTTTTACTGCAAAAATAAGTAATTTTATGCATTATAAGAGTATATGTTTATGCATTTATAAGATATTTTTTCTAACATTTAAATATATATAATAAACAAACATGTCTAAGCATAATAGACTGGCTGTGAATACCGTTCACATTAGGTAACACAGTCAATTCTTTGTTGAAGTAAAACTTTATTTCACAACTAGGCATTGGCTACCTAATTATGAAAGGTTGCAGTGATAGTCTACAAGTTTATTTATCTTAGAAACTAAGCTGGTGTGATATAACACTAAATGGATCTTACATCGAGATAAGTCTTTTTTGGTCATTTACTGAAAGACGGGATCTCAGTGATTGTGTTTTTCAATCATTATTGGCATCACATTGAGCAAACGATATTGGTTCTTTCACTGCCTTGATATATCTAATGGTGTGAGTCTTTCGTTATACCCGATAATCCTGATATGTTGGATGGTGATAATTAATGTCTAGTGATGCTAGTATTGTTATTGCAATAAGTAACGTGCTAGGAGATTCCAGTTTGATAATATCCTCAAGATGTGTTCAGAAAATGTTGAAATTATTTCCATAAATAATAAATTAAGTAATTGAACTAGAACATTCTTGGAAAATTAAAAAGGAAATAATAAATAGCAGACTTTGATTAATTAATGGATATTTAAATATTTAACAAAGAAAATAATAATTTAAAGAGGAAAATATGTATTACTCGTAATTTGACATTGGACGTGCAGTCAAATTAATTTGTTGTAGTGGCTGATAATAATGTTATGTTTGGACTTGAATTAAATTATGGCTTAATTTAATTTAATTAGTAAAAGTCAAACAAGTTTGGCTCAACTCCAACCTCCTTGGATCTCTAATCTGATCCATAATAACTCTATACAAAGGAGACTAGACATAAGATAGATGACTTAACCTCTTAATAATTTTCATGCACCCCTCTTAGGACTGGACATCACACCACTTTTTTCTTCATCTTTTAATCAAGAGACATCACATGCAACCCTTCATCTCTTCACATTCTCTTCTCTTAACTATTCGTGGGTCCCACTATTTAATTTCTTCAGTTAAAAATTGCAACTATTAAAAAATATTTCATTTAAAATATTTAATTATATATACCAAAAATTAAAATTTCTAAAAATTATAATTTTCATAATTAACATAATTAAAATCCTAGAAAAATTAAATTAATACATAGTTTAATCCTAGAAATTAAAAAATTACATAGTTAAAATCCTAAAAAATTACTCTGTTGATGGTTGTGGAGGTTGTTGTGGCGGCATAAACGAAATGTCGTCATCGAGGGAGTCTTATTTGAGCCTTGAGAAGTTGAATTCCATGGTAATATGCTCTCAATTAGAACGATGTCAAACAGGCGAAATCGACTGTTGTAGAATTGAAGAACAAGGACATTAAACTTGCGGATAGCCCCCCCCCCCTTTGGGTGGGGGTCGTGTGGCTTGGTTGGCCTCATCCCTTGTAACGACCCACCCATCTAGGGTATAATAAATGCGGCGATCGTTAACTAGGCGGACTTAAATGCATCAAAGATCATAAGCTAGGGTTTCATTTAAAAAGAGATTTAACCAAAACATTTAATGAACAATTAAATAGGAAAAGAATAATGCCTTAGCAAAGAAATCCAACAAAAGGCTATCGCAATAAATGCTTATCAACGTTTCCAAAATATTCTCAACTGTTCCATATCCAAAATATTCCCACGAAATAAAAGTATTCAACCCAACCAAAAGATCACAAGTTTTTATAATATAGCGGAAGCGATCAAGAGAGAAGTGAAGCTATGTATGGAGACACAACGACACTTAAAGTTCCAACAGATCATGTTATTATTTCCTACTCAACACCGCCGCCCGCTCGTCACCGCTCAACCTGCACATAGGGAAAACACATGCAGGGTTGAGTACTATAATCATACTCAGTGGACTCATTGCCGAAAACAGTTTTATCACAAATATAGTTATCATGCCATTTTAAAGTGTCCATCGGGGTTTTATCTTTAGAAAGGCCCGAGGCACCACAATATATTCTTTATCAAATATCACGGTCGCGCAACCATTTTTCACATCGACGTTTACCATATCCTCATTCTACATGACAAGGAATGCGGCCGCAATCTAGGTCACTAGACCGGCCAACCCGTACGCTGACACTCGGTCTAACATTGGTGTACACTAACCCAAGTAGAGTTTGCGGCTCTACAAGGATCCGAATTCGATTAAATCAATAGTGGCATAGCCACGAGGGATAGGCACGACAAAACAAATCAAGGCATGATAACACATATCTCATTCTCATCAATATCAGTTTAGGACAATGTCCTTATTTTAAAAGAAAGCCCACCTCGTCGGCTTAGCTCGAAAGTGTTCTCTTCTCCTCGTTTATCACGCTGAGAGCGCGAAGTATCACCTTTAAATTAGGCGTATCATAAATCAGTTTCAATCATTGATTTCAAATCATGCATGTTCCCATGGTTCCCTTTTTCCCCTCGATAAATCTTTAATATCATCATCCAAAAACAAGGTATGATTAGCCTATCATTTTTATTCAAATAACAACTCCAAATTCACCATTAAATCGTATCACGCATGAGTGCTCTACACACACAACACACGCACACGAACACCACACATGTGCACGCCGACCGAGGCGTGCACACGCACACACACACTCACACATGTATCCCAAAATTCACCGATTAATTTCCCATTCACTCGATCTATATGCATGTGGACTCAAGAACACCGATTAATCAGTAGAAGAAGAGGAGATCAAAATTAAAGTACCTTTTCCAAAAGAACGAACGGTAGAAACAAATTATAGCCTTGATTCTTCAATAAACTCTTGAATTTCAACTTGAATTCTTCTCAATTGATGAAGAAATCTTGGAGAAAAGATGAAGAAAATTTGGAGAGAGTGGGGGAGAGAGATTTCGAAAATATGGAGGAGCGGGGCGGCGGTTTCTATTGATTTAGGTTTAGGATTTCTCTCCTATTTATAGAGGTTAAGATATACTCCAACAATTAAATCATAAAAGATTTGGAGTAGATTTGTTTGTTGGAGTAGCCGAAAATTGTAGAGAAATAGTAGGGAATTTCGAATTCTAGGCTATTAAATTAACCTATGATTTAAATTCAAATATTTCACGGAGTAGAATAATATATCACGGAGCAGAATAAATAATTAAATCCTCTCCAAATAAAAGCAAATAGGCGTGTAGTTCAAATCTTCAAAAGGGATTTAAATTTCAAATCCTAATTTAATTAGGATATGACAATATCTTCTTAGATATGGCAAGATATGGTAAGATATTCTAGCATATTTATATTTATTCATGGAAGAGAATAAATAAGGGATCAAATAATATAATAAACAATTCCTTCTTCTCCAATATATGAGATTTTCGAAAATCTCAAGAAAAATCAAAGGGTGGAGTTTCGAAAATTCCAAGATGGAATTAAAGTATATTCGGACTTTGGATTTAATTTGGATAATCATCCCAAACAAATAATTAAATCCAAGAAAAAATAGGATTTCTTCTCCAAATAATAATAAGAGGGATCGAATAATTCCACATGATTAAATAATGCTCCTATTTAATTCTCACTCATCCCTTAGGAAAATAATTCACCACAATTATATTACTCCGCATCAAATATTCACACCAAATCAATCATCTCTTCACTTTCACTTCATTTTCTCAACGCATTGACCTTTCAACGGCCACGTCATATTTTCCACATCTTTGACTATTCAATAGCCACGTCATAATTTCAACAAGTTGACTATTCAATTCAATCTCAATTCTCATATGCAATTAGGTCACAAAGACACCATGCAATTAATTACTCATCAACTAATCCATATATCATAGCATTTAAGGCATTTAATGCAAAAATTTTATAACCCGAAAATTAGGGTTTGAAAAAGTGGGACGTTACATTCCACCACCCTTAAAAGAAATTTCGTCCCGAAATTTGGTACCTCATGGAAAAAGTTCCGGGTACAGTTCCATCATCTTGTCTTCAAGCTCCCACGTGGCTTCTTCGTATTCGTGGTTCCTCCATAGTACTTTCACGCTAGCGATGGATTTATTTCTCAAATTCTGAACCTTTCGGTCCAAGATCATTTGGGGTCTCTCTTCGTAACTCAAGTCGGAATTCAACGCGACTTCTTCGTAGTGAATCACGCGCTTCGGATCGAACACATATTTTCGCAACTGCGATACATGAAAGACGTTGTGCACATTTCCAAGACTTGGCGGTAGCGCCAATCGATAGGCTACAGGTCCTATTCCTTCTAGAATTTCGTAAGGCCCGATAAAACGTGGTTTCAATTTTCCTTTAACACCAAAACGTGTTATCCCTTTGGACGGGGACACTTTCTGAAAAACCTTATCACCGGCTTGAAATTGTAAGTCGGTTCGTCGGACGTCAGCGTATGACTTTTGTCTGTCCTGGGCTTCCTTTATTCTCACACGAATTTGTCGAACGATTTCAACCATCTCTTCTACCGCATCGGGTCCTAGCACCCGTCGCTCTCCAACTTCATCCCAGTAGAGCGACGATCTACATTTTCTTCCGTATAAGGCTTCATATGGCGCCATGTTGATTGTTGCTTGGAAGCTGTTATTGTAAGCAAATTCGATCAACGGTAGTGCGGTCTCCCAACTTCCGCCTCGGTCGAGCACTACGGCTCGTAGCATATCCTCGAGAGTTTGTATCGTCCTCTCGGATTGTTCATCGGACTGTGGGTGAAACGCCGTGCTAAAGTTCAATCTTGTTCCAAGCTCGCGCTGTAGACTAATCCAAAATTTCGATGTGAACTTCGGGTCACGATCGGACGTAATTGTCACTAGGACTCCGTGCAATCGCACGATCTCCTTTATGTAAATCCGAGCCAGCTTGCTCGATCCATGGGTTACCGGAATCGGTATGAAATGCGCACTCTTGGTAAGTCGATATATAATCACCCAGATTGCGGTGTTCCCACTTAGGATCTTCGGCAAGGCCGTCACAAAATCCATGGCGATGTGCTCCCATTTCCACTCGGGTATCTCCAATGGTTGTAATTTTCCATGTGGTCGTTGATGTAATGCCTTCACCTGTTGGCAGGCTAAGCAACGTTCCACAAATGCTGCGATATCTCTCTTCATGCCATTCCACCAAAAGGACTTTTTCAAGTCTTGGTACATCTTCGTGCTTCCAGGGTGGGCAGTGTATGGAGTTTCATGAGCTTCGCCCATGATCTCGTTCTTAAGTTCCTCGTTGTTTGGCACGCACAACCTTCCTTCAAAGGTGAGGGCATTGTCGGACTCCTCACTAAATTTTCCGGATTCACCGGTTCTCACTTCAATTCGGATTTCCTCTAATTCTGCATCCATCCGTTGCGCTGCAACGATTCTCGTTTTCAGATCTGGTTTAACCACCAAAGTGGCAATTCGCCCTTCCACTGTTTCGGGTGCTCTTATCACTTCTAATCGCATTTTGCTAAATTCTCGTATCAAGCTCTCTTCTTCCGTCAGAAAGGTAGCTATTTGCGAATGATCTCTACGGCTCAAAGCATCTGCCACCACATTTGCTTTGTCGGGGTGGTAGTTGATGCCACAATCGTAGTCCTTCACTAGTTCGAGCCATCTTCGTTGTCGCATATTCAAGTCTCTCTGCTCGAAGAAATACTTTAAGCTCTTGTGGTCCGTAAAGATTTCACATCTAACTCCGTAGAGATGATGCCTCCAAATCTTTAGGGCATGTACCACTAACTCCAAATCGTGCATTGGGTAATTCAACTCGTGTGGTTTCAATTGTCGTGACGCGTAGGCGATCACCTTGTTGTTTTGCATCAACACGCATCCTAGTCCAACCTTCGAAGCATCGGTGTAGACTACGTAGTTCACTCCAGACTCGGGCACAGCTAAAACTGGCTTGGTTGTCAATTTCTCCTTCAAGAGTTGAAAGCTTGCTTCACACTCTGGGGTCCAATTCACCTTGACTCCCTTCTTAAGTTGTTGCGTCATTGGTCTCGCTATCTTGGAGAATCCTTCTAGGAATCTTCGGTAGTATCCTGCCCTTCCTAGGAAACTCCGAATTTCGTTTGGTGTTGAAGGCGACTTCCATTGTTGTACCGCCTCAACCTTGTCGGGGTCCACTCGGATTCCTTCTGCCGACACAATGTGTCCTAGAAAATTCACTTCCTTCAGCCAGAATTCACACTTGCTGAATTTGGCGTACAACTTCTCGGTTCTCAGCGTCTCCAACGTGATTCGTAGGTGCTCCTCATGCTCCTTTTCGTTCTTTGAGTAGACTAGCACGTCATCTATAAAGACTAAAACGAATTTATCCAAGTACGGATGGAATATTCGATTCATCAAATCCATTAACACCGTTGGGGCATTCGTCAATCCAAACGGCATCATCAGAAACTCGTAGTGGCCATATCTTGTGCGAAACGCAGTCTTGGGTATATCCTCCCTTCGAACTCGTAGCTGGTGATATCCGGACCTAAAGTCCATCTTTAAAAACACGCCTGCTCCTCGAAGTTGATCGAACAAGTCATCTATCCTCGGCAGTGGATACTTGTTCTTTAGGGTCAACTTGTTTAGTTCCCTATAGTCGATGCACATCCTCATCGATCCATCCTTCTTTACGAAAAGTACTGGTGCGCCCCATGGCGAGACGCTAGGCCTAATGAAACCTAGGTCCATGAGTTCCTGGAGTTGTATCTTTAATTCCTCCAACTCTTTTGGCGCCATTCGATATGGTGCCTTTGATACGGGTGCGGCTCCCGGTTCAAGGTCAATCGTGAATTCCAATTGTCGATCTGGCGGTGGTCCAGGTAACACTTCTGGAAAAACATCTGGGAATTCTTTCACGACAGCGACATCTTCCATCTTCTTCTCGTCCTTCTCCTCTCCATGGAGGTAGACCAGATAAGCAGTTCGCCCCTTTTTCATCATTGCGGTCGCTTGAAGCGCGGATATGATGGCGGTTCACCGGTTCATCGAGATTCCGTGGTATATGGTGGGTTCGCTTCCCAGAGCTTGTAGGTATATATGACTCTCCTTACAACGGATCGTCGCAAAATTCGCGGTCAACCAATCCATTCCTAGGATTACATCGATATCTCCCATCGCCATTACTTGCAGGTCGTGAGCGACTAATTTAAGATCTCGTAATAGAATTTCTTCGTTCGTGCATGCTCGAGAGATTTCTATCGTCCCACCCACCGGTGAAGACACCATCGTCTTCTCTCCAAGCATCCGATTACAACAAATATCTAGATTTTCCGCTTCGTTATTCATGCATTGATCATCAGCTATTCGTACACATATTTCCTTTCTCAAGAGATTATTGTTTAAGTTCGATCTTCTAGCAGCTTGTGACAGGTAGTTCGTTGTTGCAAAATATCTAACGTCTCGTTTATTGGTTATGTCGACGCTTGGCCATAGGAACTTATTCCTCGTGTGTATCCGAAAGCACAACTCTAACATTTCCTTGAGTCTAGTATCAATAATTCGAAAATTGATCAAACAGTCTTACTTGGATAGAAACTGATTTCAACTCGAAAAAAGCACCACAAAATGTCTTTCATTGGAAGGCTCCAAACTTAATCGAGGAAACAAGAATAATATTTCTAGCTCGACACTTTCAAATCTCATCATTGACAATTGGTTTGAAACAAAGCAAGGACTAAGTTCCATTGAACTTAACTCGTCCATCCTGAGAATTTAACTGGTTTTAGAAGGATCAAGTAAAACTCATAGAGCTTGAGAATTTACTTCAGACGAGAGTTCGAAAGAACATGAGGTAGGTCATGAAAACAGGATGAAACTACCATAAATCTCAAATTCCATATCAGACTGCCCGATCAAAATTTGCAAAAATTCCGGACAGCAATGAATGATATCGTTCAAACATGTCAAAGCCTAAAACAATCAGTCGCGACAGAATTTAGAACATAGACAAATTTCATGATGTAGCACTATTAATGGTTCAATGACATCATGTTATTGAAAAATGAAATCACATCAATGGATTCACGGGTTTGTTGAGGGCAACTCAAAGTGATTGGAACTTTTCAGAAAATTAACACGATCAAACCCGTTAACGAAGAAGAGAACATCATAGCCTCAACTTGGTGTTGGCGAAAGAAAAATCATTGTGCTACAAAGAATTTCACTTCTGCAAGAACGAACTGGCTAAATGAAGAGGTGAACAAAATTCCAGGTAGAATATTCCATCATTTGAATAAATCAGGTCAGGAGATGTGATCATACTAAAGGTCATAACTGCAAACAACTTTAGGATCAAAGTTCAATGACGGAGGCTCATCAAATATCGTCCTTATAAATGACGAATTAAAGAAGACTACTCAATCCAGATGTCCAAAGTTACAAGGGCAAACACCAAATTTTCAAGCCAAGTGAGTCATGACTCGTTATAGGAAAAGAAATAATGGGTATCACTTGCAAGTTGTGAATCAACCAAGGCGTTTAAATAGACAATGGCTCACGGTTATTCAAAACGTCCCGAAAAGAACTTAGGATCCAAGTAAGTACTGTTGATTTTAAAAAAATCGGTCATTCAAGCTACGAAGGTCGCACTCTCTCGCACATTTTTCGCGAGACTAAGTCTGCATAGTTTTATTAGCTCTTAGGTATGATCTCACCATTGTAAGGATACACCAAGTTCAACATATATATATTTTCGTTGGTTTTGTCACTCAGGAAAGTGATATTGCAGTTGTCATCTTGCAACTGAGTTCTAGCACGTTCAGTCTGGCCTACTTCTTAGGCACTCTATAATTTCAAGCATAGCTTGAAGTCTCACACTTCAACGTATATTCGATCATTACCTAACTCAAGCTCCATATGGCTTCTACGTTCGCAACAGAGTTCACAAATTTCACATTTCACTCTCGTAGTGATTCTATACGATACCTTGTACTTCATTGGTCATAGATTATCACCACATGAAACTTCATTCATATATTGCACAATCAAACATGTTTGTCATATAACCCATTCGGTGTTTCATAGCAAGCATCGTAAATCGATATATGTGAGTAGCAACACTCAGTCAATCAATCATTCATGGAATCGCATTTCATAAATCATGCAGTTCATGAGCATCTACATCACAATCACAACTCGCAACCACACGCGTATCATGCTTTGCCTTTCACAGTTTCATAGTCCTGAAATTTCAACCACATAGGCACAAAGTTTTGTCGTTCATGGAAGCAACATGTATTTCCTTCGAGTTAATTCTTTAGTTTCGCAGAAGTGATAACAAATCTCAACATCAACCAATACAAGTTCACAATCATACTTCAATATCCATCACATTCAACGCCTTCATGCCTCATTGTTAAAAACAATTTTTATATTCTCATAATGTCTCCCATTTCATATCTTCACAACATTTTCCAAAAGCCATAGTATTTACTTCACATTTCCCATAGGTGTTGTTTCACATACAATCAAGAAATCACAGTCATATAGGATTTCATTCATCCAAGGACATAGAAGTCTAACACGTATTCGCCGATTTTCTTTATCGAGTAAAATACAAGTTCACTTGCACAAAATCATTCATCATTCTTGGCATAATCGCACTTAGCAATTTCATATCCATGCATATACATCATTTCACACTCCCAAGCAATATTTTTCAAAGACGTCATATTAACTTCGATTACGATTGAAATATTTTCATTTTCACTAGAGTAATATTCCCATCGCAATTTCCAACATCTCACAATTCAAATCAATACTCATCGAGATACTTGTTACCTCATTCTTCGTGGTTGAGCGGAGACGAGTCGTGGTGTTGAGCCTTCGACGATTATTTAATTATTTCCCCAAATTTCAGATTTTAAGACAACAAGACTCTTGGGTCCAGAGCGGAAAGAACTGAGGCTCTGATATCAACTGTAACGACCCGCCCATCTAGGGTATAATAAATGCGGCGATCGTTAACTAGGCGGACTTAAATGCATCAAAGATCATAGGCTAGGGTTTCATTTAAAAAGGGATTTAACCAAAGCATTTAATGAACAATTAAATAGGAAAAAAATAATGCCTTAGCAAAGAAATCCAACAATAGGCTATCGCAATAAATGCGTATCAACGTTTCCAAAATATTCTCAACTGTTCCATATCCAAAATATTCCAATGAAATAAAAGTATTCAACCCAACCAAAAGATCACAAGTTTTCATAATATAGCGGAAGCGATCAAGAGAGAAGTGAAGCTATGTATGGAGACACAACGACACTTAAAGTTCCAACAGATCATGTTATTATTTCCTACTCAACACCGCCGCCCGCTCGTCACCGCTCAACCTGCACATAGGGAAAACACATGCAGGGCTGAGTACTATAATCATACTCAGTGGACTCATTGCCGAAAACAGTTTTATCACAAATATAGTTATCATGCCATTTTAAAGTGTCCATCGGGGTTTTATCTTTAGAAAGGCCCGAGGCACCACAATATATTCTTTATCAAATATCACGGTCGCGCAACCATTTTTCACATCGACGTTTACCATATCCTCATTCTACATGACAAGGAATGCGGCCGCAATCTAGGTCACTAGACCGGCCAACCCGTACGCTGACACTCGGTCTAACATTGGTGTACACTAACCCAAGTAGAGTTTGCGGCTCTACAAGGATCCGAATTCGATTAAATCAATAGTGGCATAGCCACGAGGGATAGGCACGACAAAACAAATCAAGGCATGATAACACATATCTCATTCTCATCAATATCAGTTTAGGACAATGTCCTTATTTTAAAAGAAAGCCCACCTCGTCGGCTTAGCTCGAAAGTATTCTCTTCTCCTCGTTTATCACGCTGAGAGCGCGAAGTATCACCTTTAAATTAGGCGTATCATAAATCAGTTTCAATCATTGATTTCAAATCATGCATGTTCCCATGTTTCCCTTTTTCCCCTCGATAAATCTTTAATATCATCATCCAAAAACAAGGTATGATTAGCCTATCATTTTTATTCAAATAAAAACTCCAAATTCACCATTAAATCGTGTCACGCATGAGTGCTCTACACACACAACACACACACACGAACACCACACATGTGCACGCCGACCGAGGCGTGCACACGCACACGCACACACACACTCACACATGTATCCCAAAATTCACCGATTAATTTCCCATTCACTCGATCTATATGCATGTGGACTCAAGAACACCGATTAATCGGTAGAAGAAGAGGAGATCAATATTAAAGTACCTTTTCCAAAAGAATGAACGGTAGAAACAAATTATAGCCTTGATTCTTCAATAAACTCTTGAATTTCAACTTGAATTCTTCTCAATTGATGAAGAAATCTTGGAGAAAAGATGAAGAAAATTTGGAGAGAGTGGGGGAGAGAGATTTCGAAAATATGGAGGAGCGGGGCGGCGGTTTCTATTGATTTAGGTTTAGGATTTCTCTCCTATTTATAGAGGTTAAGATATACTCCAACAATTAAATCATAAAAGATTTGGAGTAGATTTGTTTGTTGGAGTAGCCGAAAATTGTAGAGAAATAGTAGGGAATTTCGAATTCTAGGCTATTAAATTAGCCTATGATTTAAATTCAAATATTTCACAGAGTAGAATAATATATCACGGAGCAGAATAAATAATTAAATCCTCTCCAAATAAAAGGAAATAGGCGTGTAGTTCAAATCTTCAAAAGGGATTTAAATTTCAAATCCTAATTTAATTAGGATATGGCAATATCTTCTTAGATATGGCAAGATATGGTAAGATATTCTAGCATATTTATATTTATTCATGGAAGAGAATAAATAAGGGATCAAATAATATAATAAACAATTCCTTCTTCTCCAATATATGAGATTTTCGAAAATCTCAAGAAAAATCAAAGGGTGGAGTTTCGAAAATTCCAAGATGGAATTAAAGTATATTCGGACTTTGGTTTAATTTGGATAATCATCCCAAACAAATAATTAAATCCAAGAAAAAATAGGATTTCTTCTCCAAATAATAATAAGAGGGATCGAATAATTCCACATGATTAAATAATGCTCCTATTTAATTCTCACTCATCCCTTAGGAAAATAATTCACCACAATTATATTACTCCGCATCAAATATTCACACCAAATCAATCATCTCTTCACTTTCACTTCATTTTCTCAACGCATTGACCTTTCAACGGCCACGTCATATTTTCCACATCTTTGACTATTCAATAGCCACGTCATAATTTCAACAAGTTGACTATTCAACTCAATCTCAATTCTCATACGCAATTAGGTCACAAAGACACCATGCAATTAATTACTCATCAACTAATCCACATATCATAGCATTTAAGGCATTTAACGCAAAAATTTTATAACCCGAAAATTAGGGTTTGAAAAAGTGGGGCGTTACATCCCTGCCTCAAGCTCTAAACCTCCTTCGTCGCCTTCATCCCGATCGGACGACAACGCAAACCCGCACCGGAGCTCGAACCCCTGCATCGGCTACCCCAAACGAGCTTGCGACCTCCTCTTTGCCACCACCACCATCGCCGATGCCGCCACTTGATTAGTACTAGCCACCCGTCGTGTGCTTCGTCTGTTTCAATCTCGAGCCCGTGTTGGACTGGATGCTACCCACCCACCTATCGATATTCCGAACAATACTCCAAGTATTGACATACTTAAAGGGCCTCCGGGTGTCTAATTAATTTCTTTTTTTTTATTTAAATGATGACACCACAATGCACCACAGGGGGGGAGGGGCATCTCCAGCGAGCATCTCCAAGAGCCGATCCACCCGCAACGTAGGCTCGCCGCTGGCCCGAGCTGCTGTCATGCCGCATTGCGGATGCCCTAAGAAGTAGCACAATGTCACATTACCAACCTGCGAAGGTGAATGTGTGGTTGCCACCTTCTGTGTTTGCCATGCGATTTGGTTCAGAAAATTATTAACAGAGCTAGGGTGGCCACAAAATGATCCAAAAACTATTTGAATGGATAACAAGTGCTATCCAAAAATCCAGTGTTTCACAACCAAAGCAAAAAAACGACACCCACTTCCACTACACCAAAGCATATGTTTCAAATCAAGAGGTTCATGTCGAGGGAGTGTTGGAATAAAAGTAAAAAATAATCTTGATTATTGTAAAGAAATATCTAGACATTAAGTGGTAGCAATATCAAGATATTATCTAAATTTAGATACTCCTATTGTCTCATAAAAATATATGCATTTTCCATTTTCATCTTTCCCATAAAAATATGAGTATTTTCATTTATGGAAAGTTCTACCAACTTATTATCTATATACATTAATTTATTTACAACTTATATCACTATCCCACCATTTACAACTCATTAAACATTAATAATAATGTGGGTCCTACTATCTGTTAGAGTTTGTATACTAGAAATTACCTTTCGAGTGATTGAATACTGTTAAAACTCTTATTTTATTTTCCAAAGGAATAAACAAATTATTTTTGTCATAATGTTGTTATGTTTTATATTTAATGGATGTTTATTACATATTTAAATGTATAAGTAACTTAACAAAGTCTAAGTCTTTATTTTAGTAGACCGGTTGTGGGCGTCGTTCACTTTAAGGTAACACGGTCAGTTCTGAACAAAGAAAAAGAAGAATTTCACAACCTAGATAGGCTTAGACTACCTATCGTGAAAGGTTGCAATGTCAGTCCGATTATTTCTAAGCCTTACTGAAATAAGATGACGTTGGTATGGTATAGCACTGAATGGATCTAACAGCGAGACAGTCTTTATGCTATCTACTGAAAGACGAGGTCTTGTAAATTATTGTTTCTTAATCAATGTACGTTAGCATTGAGCATACGGTATTGATTATGCACTACTTTGACTTACCAAATGGTGCCGGTTTTTCACAACCCAATAAGCTGGTATATTGGGCAGTGGTGATTAATATCTAGCGGTGCTAGGATTGCTATTATGTTGAATCGTGCGCAAGGTGAGTCTCGTTTGATAACATCCTCAAGAGGAGCTTGAAATAAGGTTTTATTATTCGGAACCTAGCTAGTTGGAGTTTGATTACTCTATGAATAATAAATAAGAATTTCTTACTGAGTCCACTCTTGGAATAAATAAGGTATTAATTAATTACGTCCATAGCAGACAATAATTAATTAATGGATGTTTCTATCTTAAGCGCGAGAAATAAATATCAAGCAATGGAAACCCGAAGTACTTATAATTTCGGATTTGGATAGGGAGTGCAATATTACTTCTGTAGTGGCTGCTCGTAATATTCCAATTATATGCTTATATTAAATTGGGTTTAATTTAATTAGTAAAAAGCTAATTAGAGGAGCACATATCCAAAACCTTCCATAGATCCCTGTCTGGGCCCAATATGTGACTTAATATAAATAGGAGAATAAAGGAGACACAAAATACACTTGTTTTTATTAAAAAAATTCGTCCCCCTCTCTAGATAGAAGAGGGACGATTTTTCTCCTTCGTGGGAAAGGATTTCCGTCTTCTTTATTTAAGTCCTAGTATACTGGTGAGATCAGCCCACCCTGATATCAGTTTACAGTCCGGGAACCAGACAGAAGATCCATGGTTTTGTACTAAAGATCTTCACGTGGAGAAGGCGCTAGCTATCTTCGATTCTTTGGAGAATCATCAAGGTATAATAGCTAAACCGTAGAGAAGCATGTTTTAGGTTTTGATTAATTTAAAGCATGATTTATTTGAGTTATGAGCATGATACATGTGATAATTACGCGAATAGAATTTGTCTAAATAATCTGCTAAATAGATCAGGATTATTATGTAATCGATTTATGCTTGCGCTTCCGCTGCCAACCCCTTCACTATCTACTAACACTATTTTAACTACAATTCTCATCTTGTCTTCTACTTTACCTATTATACATTAATTCTCGTGTCATTTTAAATGCACATATTTTTATGGGACGGAGTGAGTATTATGTAATAAAATTCTCTAGAGTTAAGTATTATGAATATCTAGATAATTATAGTAGAATAGCTAGCTATAGAATTATCTAGGATATAGATATTATCTAGTCTAATATTTAGATTTTGGTAGAGAAAAATCGATGTACATAAAACCTAAAAGAATAGAGTAGATAATTCTAGAATACGTAAGGAGTGTCTATAATTATAGGTGAGTTGTATCATTTTGTACAAGTTGAGAAGTTTGAAAGTAAAATATTTCTTAGTTTGTTCACATAACCATCTTCTAAATCATTTCCACCAATTATCCTCTCAAATATTTCCTTTAAACTATAATACTCTTCCAATATAATTTTAAAGAAAATTTCTAAAGAACAAGAATAGAAAGAATCATACAATTTCAACCGGATTCCACTAGAAACTTCAATGTGAAGAGAAGCATGTGGGTCCCACCAGTAACTTGAAAAACTTTGACTCCCTCCATTCTTTTATATCCGAAAACATAATGATCAATTTTGGCCAACAATTGATCTCTGTGAACTCCATCCATTCTTAGTTTGCATAAAGAGAAGCCAACACCAATCCAACATGACAAGCACTCTACATTTGGGCTCAACCAATATCACCTTCAGAGATGCCTCTTGCATCAACTTGAGAGACATATTACGAAAGACAGCGCACTGTTGAAGAATACATCCATAATTCTCATTGTACTTTTGCACAACACGGTCTGCGTCGTACAATAGGCCATACTAATCTATATCAATGAAGTTAGTAATGATTGATGCAACACTCTCTCTTTTCTTTTCCTCGTTACTCTCAACCACTATCTCCAGCAACTTCAGTGTGAAGGGAAGGCATGCCGGTCCCACCAGAAACTTAAAAAACTTTGACTTTCTCCATTCCTCACTATCCGAAAACATCATGATCAGTTTCGGCCAGCCCATTGACGTGATAAAAGAATGGTTTTCATGGTTCCTTGGGGACAAGGAACCTTAAGGGGAGGGTATTGTTGCATGCATGGATATATGATGCCATATACCATACGTACACATGCATGCAACGTCATGAGCCAAATGAGGGGATATATTGAAATCAAACAAAGTTTTACATAAAGCAACAAAAATTCTCTTTTAAGTGTAAAACTATTTGTCCCCCGTCGAAATCACAAATAAACTTGGAGTTGAAAACCTTTCTATTAAACTACTGTTTATCCCACATCGAAGTCACAATGAAAGTTGGAGTTCAAAACCTATCTATAAAAGGTTTATTCAAGCAATGCAAAACTTGCTCATTTAGTGTGAAGGATTATATTCTACAAAATACTATATTCTTTCACTAATTCATGGATCCGTCTTTTAGTATGCATCATTGTGAAATTATAGTTTTTTTATTTTAATTTAAAAATCGAGTTTTTATAATTAAAAGTTTATTTTTATAGTTAAAAACAGAATTAAATTTTTTTTATTATCGTTCGTGCTCCTATACTGGGCGGACGAGGAGACGGACGACGGTCGGGTGACCCTTTGTCCACGATCGTCCGACGAGCTGCAATGGTCGGTCTATCATCAAATGAGGACGAACTTGGGAGATTGCCCACCATTGTAGACGCTCTAAATGTCCCTTTTTTTTCTTTTTTTTCGTCCGTCCGCCAATAAATTAATTAATTGAAAAAAGATGGGAGTATTAATTAATTCATGTCAAATGGCAGACTTAAATTAATTAATAGATATTTATAATTTTAACACGAGAAATAATAAATTAAAGAGGAAATCTCGGATTACTCGTAATTTGTGACTGAACGGACAATTAATATTATTTTACTATATTGGGTAATAATATTGTATTTGAACTTGAATTAAAGTAAGTAAAATTATTAAGAGGGAGAAAATGTGTTATGTTTCATATCGTCCGATGTTATCTTAGGCCGATATATTGAAATAGAATATTTTAGTAGATATTAAGAATGTAAATAAATTGAGCGGTTTTGATATCTCTCTTTCTCTAAAAGTGTTTGGTCAATATAAGGAGAAATTGTATATTTATCTAAGCATGTCATATTTACACCTAAAGGCATTCATAATAGGGCTCCATAACCGACTAGCTGTGTTGGCGGTTTTTTGGGGCCCTATTGCAGGTGGAAGGCCGAGGAGGGCACCACGACGTTATTGTGGGGTGGCACAGTGGGAACCGCCCTGGATCCAAATTTTATTCAAATTTAATTAGAATTTTTTTACTCTATAAATATATCATTTCACCCCATTTCATCACCCTCTATCCCAATCTCTTCTCATCTCATTCATCTCTCTCAAATGATCAACAACCTTAGCACACAATTGGGAATTTAGGATATAATTGATGTGCCTTTTTTTCTTTATTCTACTAGGTTTTTTGGTCCCTATGTGTTTTTTCCTTTTGTAACTTTTTTTTAATACTCCATGTGTCTCATAAAAATATGTGCATTTTCCTTTTCGTTTGTTCCACAAAAATATGTGCATTCCATTTTTGGAAAGTTATCCCAATTTATTGTTCCTACACATCAACTTATCTACAACTTATAACACCATTAAACACTACTCTCATTGTCCACTAACACTACTTTAACTACCATTTTCCTCATCTCTCTTACTTTACCAATTTTTTCTTAATTCTTATGCCATAACAATTGTCCATATTTTTATGGGACGAAGGGGATATTAAGTATTTTTTGATGTTATATTGCTATTTTACTTTATTGATAACACAAGATTTTAAAAAAGGTGAAATAAGTTGTGGCGTAGGAATATTTTGGAACTGAATTTGGTGCAGGCGCTATTGTAGGTGTTGCGACTGAAATTTGAAATGCTTACATGGCAGAGGAATATGGGTTATGGCGGATTTTGGGGGCGAGTCTTGGGGTACTATACTAATGCTTTAATGCCACCAACGAATGATATTCAATCATTGAAGCAATAATGTTTCCCTGATATGCACGATGCTCAAACATGAAAATACAGTCTATCAAAAAAATGACAATTCCTATGAACCATGTTTTTGTGACATCGGGAATGAAGTGCAATGACAATTCCGCCCCTTCTATTTTCTAATACAGGATATGCCACCGGTTGTGAGTGCTCGGAAATTAACTACTCCACTAAATTACAATCAAAACAATTTTCGCGTGAATTTAACCACTTAAAATTATGAAATATTAAGTATAAAGAATATAAATTTCCCAAAATTAACGAATCCCCTCAATTTCCATCAATTAGTCAATGCTGAAAAAACTTTCTTCCATCGTCAGTCTCTATATCTCCTTTGCACCAGGCCTCTTCACTCTGCCGCCGCTCTCCCCTCTGTGGTAAAGACCTCTGTCACCATCCCATCGGTCTATCTCTGCTCTAATGTCTCTGCCAAAAGCCACCACTAATCTTCGTCCTCTCTCTCTGTCCTTCCCTCCATCGCAGAAGCCATCGACGCGCCAAATCAGCTACTCGACGCACACAATCGAACACCGAATCACAACTGTGCATGTTTGACGTTCATTTTGCTTTTAATTGTCGTCTTTTAATTTTCTATTCTGTGATACTGTTTCAGTTTCAAGTATGCATTATGCCCATTGTTTTGAACTTTTTGTTTGATTTTGCTTGTGTTTTTCCATTATGAATTGAAAGTTGCATTCTCAAGTCTAGATTTGCATGTTGTATGAATTTTTAATACTAAATCAAAGACTAATTTTACTATGCAATTAGCAAGACTAAACACATTGCTAATGAGTGATTGAAATATAATGGAAAAACGGTATATCGATCGTATCGTACTGAAAAATATCGAATTTCCGGTATGATACAATATCGTTTTGTAAGCTTTCGATACGATAACGATATGAATTTTCTTGTACCACGCTATAGCGTTTTATATCGAATATACGATATATATCGATATTATTGGTTGATGCACTTTTTATTAGCCCTAAATAAACCTGCAAGTATATAGAGTACATAGTTAAAGGTCAATACCGGATATCGAACACAGGAAAAATAATCACAAATTGGCTACCTCCTACTAAGCCTCTTTCACTATTTGGAAAACCGAAAGATTTTAGAATTTTTGAAAATAAAAATAATTTAAAGCAAGTAAACAACTAATTGCAAGTAAAACAAAGAGATAAAATATGAGAGATAAGAGAATTCTAGGGATGTGTGTTCACAGTTATGGTTATACAAATTCCTACTACAATACCCTAGCACAGTTATTACTTCGATAGAACGAGTCACATAAGTTTTTCCCATGCGGCACAAGCGTAGATTAGTGTCACTAGGGTTGTCAATCCTAGATCCGTAACTCCTAAAAGCTCCTAAGACCCTTGAAAAGTCCTCACTCTCAATTAACAATGTCGTTTTAAGGGAAGCTAATTGTAGTGTCTAGTAAGTGGACCTAACTCGCCAACCTCCTCTCACGATTATGTAACAAGTTATATTAATTCATTACAGAATGTGTCACTCAAATGTGAAGCATTATCTAACAACTTAGGGAAGAAACAAAGTAAAAACAAAACATATATTAAATAGAAAACGGAATTGTATAACCAAAGTCGCTACTAACACATCCCTAGAATCCTATAAATTTAATTACACATGATAGAATAATCTAAAAACATAGATTGGAGTCAGTAGCGGTCCGTTGTAGGTGTTGCAGCGGACCGCTGGGCGTCTCGAATGCTCCAGATTTCCAGCTTCGACGGTTAGCTATCATTTTGGGTTCAAATATGCACATTTCTCAAAAATCACGTCAAAATGCCAAAATGGATAAAACATACAAAATATGGACATGAATTAAGATTTTAACATTAAAAACGGACCAAATAAAGGCCATAAAATAGTGCAAAATCCGAGTGTATTATTGGTATACCAAAATATATGGAAAATCAATACATATTGAATTATCGATACATACCGTGTCGACTGATTATGATAATAATAATAATATAACTTTTTTTAAGATTAAAAGTTTAAAATCATAAATAGATATCCATTTAATTTATTTATATATTCAAAAAATATTTATTTGAAACCCTAAAATCATAAAGAGATATCCATTTAATTTCGATATACGTTCAGAACGGTTTACCGAAGTTTGGTACGATATACTGAAATTTTGATACGGTAACGGTATAGATATTATCCATACTAAAATTTCGGTATACAGAAACTTTCAATACGGTAACGATATAAAATTCATTTATATCGATTTTTTTATACGATAACGATACAAAATTTTCGGTACAATATACCGTATCGACCCAACCCTAGTTTGAACCATTTTGGACCGATGCTTGAGGATTTGTTGGTTGATGACTTGATAGTGTGGAATTTTCTCTTGTTGTTACCTCAGTAACTAGGGAAAATGTGTATATTGCAATATAACTATTGGTGAGTATGTGGAGTGTTAAAAGAAGTTGAAAACTTTGCAATTATTTCCCACAAAGCACTTGGTATGCATCTTTGTGACAGTGAAATAAACCAGAAATCACCTTTCTTGGAGATTTTGAAGACACTTGAAAAGATGAAGGAAGTCAATCTCGACCCAAATCATTGGCACCTAATTTTGTTACTCTTGCAATTATATTGCAGAATATGGCATAGTAAAATAGAAGAGTCCTAAATTCACATGGGAAGAAGGAAAGGCCTGAGAACAAGCAAACAATTTCTCCCAATTTATGAGCATTCTCATCCTCAGAGTCATAAAGAATGCTAAAATGATCTATCATAGCATTGAAAACAGTTAAAGTGTGTAGCATATACCTTGTTTTCATGTATGACTCCCCATACATTTTGGTGAATAGCTTCTGTTCTTGAAGAGAAATCATTGGAAGACAAGCTGTTGTGAAGTAGAATATGAACTCACGGTGTTTGTCTATATCTGCAAACGCATTCGCCATGACCTCTGTGAACTTCCATTCTTGGTTTGCATAAACTTGAGAGCACTGTTGAAGAATACGTCCATACTCCTCATTGTACGTCTGTGCCGTACAATTGGCCATACTGGTCTACATCAATGAAATTAGTAATGACTGATGAAGCACTCTCTCTTTCCTTTTCCTTGTTACTCTTAACCACTATCTCTAACAACTTCACTGTGAAGGAATGCATGCTGGTCACCAGAAACATGAAGAACTTTGACTCTCTCCATTCATCTCTATTCGAAAACATCATGATCAGTTCACCCAGCCCATTGACGCCATTGACAATCTGCGCAAACCACAAATCAAATTACAATTATTTATAATTTCAAAATGCAAGAATTACTTACAATTCCCACCTTTTGAAATTCAAAGCAAAGAGTGATTCAGAGGGTTTGAGCAACGGTAAAGACCTCTTTATTAGTTCAAAATAAAAACTAAACTCAATTCCAAAGGGTAAGAAGGTTGGTTGCACTGACCAACGGTCAAATTCAATTTCGCGCTTCTTAGACCATGTTTATCAGCAACCATCCAACCTAAGTCAACCCAACCATCCACTTTTTCAATATTTAATTAATTTCCATCACATACACATCATCTTCCACATCATCGATATTCATCCAACCCAACCACACCTATTTTCATGGTTTATCAATGACCATCCAACCACACTATTATATATTTATAAGATGAAAACTAGACATTCAATTGCAATTACCGAATTTTTCTCATATATGCTCAACCAAATCGTTTAGCAGAGCTTTGTGAGCTTCTCTGCTTAGAAGTTGGGCTTTATTTTTCATGTAAGTAGCTAGACTCGCAATTGTATTCGTAGAATATATGAAATTATTATTTTCATCTCCATCTTTATTCTCACAACTACTTTTTCCAAGTCGATCTTGAATAAATTCTGCTAGATCACAATAGTTAGAATACGTGCTTCATTCGTCTTCCACTATCATATTGTGCAAGATTATGCAAGCAATCATTATTTTTCCCATAATATCACGATCCCAAACAAGACATGGACATTTGATAAAAGTAAAACGAGTTTGCAAAACACCAAAAGCTCGCTCAACATCTTTTCGTGAGGACTCTTGATGTTGAGTAAACAACTTGTGCTTCATCGTTTGTGGACTTGGAATAGATTTGACAAATGCCGCCCATTGATGATATATGTCATCATTAAGATAATACCCCATATTTTTTCGTAGCCATTTAATATGTAATTGCTCGATCTTCCAAAATATCATCAAAGACAGGAGATTGATTGAGCACATTAATATCATTTCTCGAACCTGGAGTTCCCAAAAAAAAAATGTCAGATCCATAGATCTTGAGATGCTACTGCTTCCAAGATGATTGTCGGACTCTCGCTTCTTCCAGGATATTGTCCAGCCCATGAAGTGGGACAATTTTTCACTCCCAATGCATGCAATTAATTCTACCCAACATGCCTGGAAACCCACGTTGTTCTCCAATATGCAGAAGTCTTGCCAAGTCTTCTTTAGTGGGCTTTCGCAAATACTCATCATCAAAGTTAGAAATTACACCTTCAACGAACTTGATGAGAGATTTGTGAATGAGTTGTGCGCTCATTCTCAAATATTCATCATGCAAGTCGGTCGTCGTCCCGTAGACCAACATCCTCATCGTTGTTGTACATTTCTGAATTGCAGAAATACCAAACTGACTAGTAGCATCACACTTTTGCTCAAAAAAGTTGTCGGTCTCGACGAGCTTGTTCATTATTTTTTTGAATAAAGGTTTTCGCATGCGATACCTTGTTCGGAAAAAATGTGGAAGACATATTGGATCTTCAGCAAAGTACTGCTCGAAAATAGTATCATGTCCCTCCTCGTGTTTCCTTTCAATGTATATCCTTCTAGCTCTAACCGTCTGGGTTGTAGGTTGTGAAGACAGAGTTGTTGATTTTGTTCAACAATTTTTCTTGCCATTCATTGTCTTCAAGAAGATTGGAAGCTTCGAAACTAGAACTTGATGACATTTTTTAGGGTTAGTTGGCTCAATAATTGTGAGAGGATTTGTGTGTAATTTTTGTGAAGCATATAGGTAAATATATAGAAGTTATTTGTTGAGCATAGGATTCCACCACTATCACATGGGAACCGCCGGTTAACCGGGAAAATGTAGCCGTCGCCGGTAGGTTCCTAGGGTTGCAGGCGTAGGGCTGAAAACGGTCGGAAAAATGCCGGTTTGTGTTGGAAAATCGCCGGTTTCTGACACAAAACCGCCGGTTCCCGACGGTTCAGGGCTAGGGTTGCAGGCGTAGGCGTAGGGTTGCAGCGTAGGGTCTGAAAAGGTGTCGGAAACTGCCGATTTTCGGTCAGAAACCGGCGGTTTTCTGACACAAACCGGCGGTTCGGTCAGAAAACCGGCGATTTTCGACCGTTTTCAAAGTCTCTTTGGATTTTACTATAGAATTTAAAAGCTTTAACTACAAGATTTAAATAAAAAAATAATAATAATAATAATAATAATAAGAACCGGAACCGGCCCGGAACCGCCGGAACCGCTGAAAAACCGGCGGTTAAACCGGAACCGGATAACCGGTATCCGGGCCGGTTACGGTTCAAGCATTCGACGAACCGGAACCGGCGGTTCTGAATCGGAACCGGCGGTTTTTGAACCGTGGCCATGTCTAGCTAAGGGGTTCAGCGGCTATTCCTATTGGGTACCTGGTGATGACGTATCAAATTTGAAAGTGATCAATTTATATAAACATTGGTTATCAACTGAAATTAAAATTAAAATGCAAGAAAATCTAAGAAATAATTCTAGGTAATATAATCGATCTTATGAAACAAAATACAATCAACTTCATTCCAAAACCATGACTCTATGCATTTCAACTTCAATTTCAGAGACGCCACAGTTTTGAAGCTGCAAAACACACCATAGCAAGAAAAAATTAGTTCAATTAACTTTGAATCAATGAAAAAGAAAGAGTGGTAACATAATGGCTATAGTAGTTTAGTTTAGACATTACCTGTTTTAGAAATGGTAGACTTATAATCACCATTAATAGCCCAAAAGAAATAGCCACGCAGACCAAGTGCTTTAGCATAACCAATCTTGGCAGCCACAGTCTTCTTATCATCATACCCCACCCAATAATCACCTGCCACGGAGTACACCGACACCGTCGCCACGTCATATACGACCTTTGCCTTGTTGGCCTTATTAAACTCTACCACCTCAGCATAAGTCAGCACACCCGTCCCGTTCCAGCCGGGCCCCACGTCGACCGCGGCCATGCCCACACCGTGGACCCCGCGGTCCCTGAGCTTCCACGTCCTCCCATAAAGGGGCAGCCCCATGACCAGCTTGCTGCGAGGCACCCCAGCCCGGACCCACGACCCGAGCCCATAGCTCGTGCTCAGGTTGCTGCTCGGGTCGAACAGGGCTGCCTGCGCGCCGGTGACGGACTTGTTCCACGCGCCGTGGTAGTCGTAGTTCATGACGTTGATCAAGTCCAGGTTCCTGCTCACCGAGGCCGCCGGGTACGCCCGCGCCATGCCATCGAGGAACGTGTCCGCAGAGTAGTACACCGCGGCCGTGAGGAGGAGCGGCGGCCGTCCTGTGGCGGCCGCCTCCTTTTGCACCTCCGCACGCCACTCGTCCAAAAGGTATCCCAAATTTTCCATATCCGTTGGAGTTTCAGGGAATTCCCAATCCAAATCTACTCCATCAAATCTGTTCAAACAACAAAATGAATTTTAGGGCCACTCATCCTTTAAATTATGAAGTTTAGTCAAATTCTTTTTAAATTAAAATATTAGTAAATCATAACGTTCAATTTTTTTCAATTGTTCCTTTTATATACTACAAAATGTGGTTTTTTGATAATGTTCAAAACGATTTAACATTCCAATTTTGTGACAGACTAGAATTTGACCAAACTTCATGATTTAAAGGCTAATTAACCTGAAGTAAAACAAAAGTAATTAAAGATGAGATAAGAAACCCGAATTTTCGTGCGACTTGTATGCTGGAGTGGATGAAAGCTGCGCGCGAGGAAGAGTTGGAGGCGAGACGGGAGAAGAAGGCGGTGCCCTCAGCAGCGCCACCAACAGAGAAGAGTGTGATAAGGGGAGGGTTGGCGGCATGGATGGTGGAGGTGAAGTTGAGAAGCAGTGGAGCTCGAGTTTGGTCTATTTGGAATTGGAAGGTGTCGCTGTGTGGAGTGACAAAAGCGTAGAAGATGTGAGTGTAAAGCTTGGTTTCGACGGAGGAAGGGTCCACGTTAGACCATTCAGGGAAATACACCCCTTTGACGGGAATGCACGAAGGCGATGAGACTGCGAGAGTCATCAACAATGCTGCGCACACACACGCTACCACGATCCTTTTCCGGGCTGCTGCCATTTTTAGGACTTGGAAGCTTTCTTTGGTTGTGAGTGTTATGGCTATGGCTATCTGTATATATCACGTCTGTGCTGAGAAAGAGAGAGGAGTTGTTTACAATATGTGATTATTTTTACGTCCTATTTTGGATAGATGCATTTGTAAGTTTCGGTTAGTATTTTGTGAAGGACCAATTTTATAATATGCATCACCAAGGTTGAATATTTCTTTCACCAGCCGTCCCTTTTGTTTATAGATCAATTGGGATTTGGGATATTTTTAAGCCGCATGGAAATTTCTAAAGTTTACTCAAACTTTTGACTTATTTGTTGGAATTGAAGAATCTTACATACGAACATATATATAGTTGTTGCAATTCGATATAATCTATTTGGATAGACAAAATTAATCACACATCCTTGAATATAAATTGATTGCTATATAAGCTTTTAGTTGTTCCATTGATTTGGATTTGAGTCATTTGACTAGAGTATCATTATAAGCGCTTTCAATGTCTTATAAAGCGGCCTTTTCCAATTAATTTCCAATGCCATATTCACGGACGTCATTAAGGGGCTTTTTGTTATGATGGAATGGAATGTGATTCCTACTTCCATTTTATTCATTTGCTTGGTGTGATGGAATGAATGAGTGAATGGATAAAAATGCAAAGGAAATCCAAGGAAATTGACATTCATTCATATCTCCATTCCATTCCAACCTCCATTCCATTCCACCCTCATTCCACTCTATCATATCAAACATGCCCTTAAATATCTTTTAGACTCCTATGAATCAAATATCATTATTTCATTTTGCATAAGTAAAGCCCCTTATAGAACACGGGTCAGTTAATCATATGAGGATTGTGTTCATTACTCATTAGTATTATTTTCTTCAAATTCAGGCACCAAATCAATAAATATATTTATCGTCCATAAACAAATGTCTCACTTTAATTCAAACTACTTTAAAAATTGTACAGAAATAGTAAAAAAAAAATAGTGGTATGAATCTTGTTTTTATATTGTATTCCCTCCATATCCCCCGATTTAATATCCCAATTTTTCATTTTGGAATGTCTCTTATTAAGTGTCTCGCTTTACTATTACTAGTACTATTTTTAATAATAGACACTAAATTTCACTATCTCATTTAATTTATAGGAGTATTTTATTATAAAATAAATATGACTCATATTTCACTAACTGTTTTCCATCCACTTTTTTCATTATTTCTTAAAACTCGGGTCAAAGTTGGACATATAATGAGGAACAAAGGAAATAATTTTATAAATATGAGAAGAAAAGTTATGTTTTTTTCATAGTGTTTGTAGCAAGTTTTGAATGGAGAATTTATCTATTAATCTACGAAATAATCTAATCAACAGACTACAACACAAAAATTAATAGAAATTTAATCTTAACTCTTTACTTTGAGCTCGTACTAATAATCTTGTAATTGTATATACTATTAGCTTATGTGATGCAGAATGATGCAAAAACGTATGAGAATGACTAAACTGGTAGATAAAGAACTCAACTAATTGAGAACTTCAGAGTATAAAAACTCAACGTAAAATTAATATTCAAAAGTCAGTCTTTTAAATTCAACAATGAAGCTTTTATATAGGCAAAGGGAAATCCTAAACTTATGAAAAATACAACTAGAAAAAAAATAACTAAAAGAAAAATAAGCAAAATAGGAAAACCTAATTTATAGAAAGAAAAATAATTACTCCTAATATTTTTCCATCTACTAATTCTATTAACTAGAAAATAAATAAAATCTAAAATATAATTTTCTTAGCTTCCAAATCTGGTATCCTGCAACTCCTGTAACTATATCATTATGCAAACAAATTGAATATAATTATTTCAAGTTTTGATCATATCATCCTTTCCTTTTCTCTATTATTTTTATATGGAATATTAGTTACATATTCTCAACTGAAAAATCGATTTTCTATATTGATTTTCTCTAGTACCTTTATATGTTTTTGAATGGAGAATTTATGTAATTTTACGAAAAATCTATGTATGATACCATTTGTATCCGTGGAATACAATATTTTTACTTGTCATTATTGCAATAATCCCATACATTTGTGGATAGTTTTTATAGTGAAATAATAGGATGTCAATATTTCCAACTTTCTTTAATTTCTGATTTCATGACTATAAAATATATAGAATATTTGCATCTGCCGCATCTTTCTATCATGTTCAACTTCAATCATCAAAAGATTTTGACCCCTTTTTTTTGTTTTGTAGTTAATCATTTTATTTTTCTATGGTGAAGTCTTTATCTTTTGGTTATTTTAGCTGTATATTGATTATTTCGCATATATTTCAAACCGATGGTCATTGTGTATATTGTTAAAATGCGATATTTGTCTTTTTTTGGTAAAGAAGCTGAACGCGATATTTTGTTTTTGTTGTAGAGAATTCTAAATTTTCTATTTTACAAACTTCATGTGAAAGCCATTTCATGAATACTACTCTAAAATTCATGTTAGTGCTAAAAAAAATTCAGATCAAAACTGAAGAGAAATATTTTGAGATCTGAACACTGAACAGTCTCTTCAAGATATATGTAAAAGAAGATATACTCCATGTATCAGTGATACACATATGCTAGAAAATTTTAAACATTACTTACTAATTGTCTTTATTTGTTATAAAATTTTGTTACTATTTAGTAATTAATTTTATATAATTTTAAATTCAATATAATAAAGTGTGGGTGAGTTTTTTTATTGATCTAAAGTATTTTATTGTATTTTTCGGAATTATATATTTATGAACTCCGTTTAGTTTTATTAATACTTTATTCATTTGATTTGTTGATAATCTCAAATTATTGTGAAGAAATCACTTGAACTCAATTCTGATAAAGTCAAACAATTTTTTTAAAATTTTCATTATTCAAAAATGGGATAATGAATGGCGACATGGCCACAGGAGGGAGTAATTACAACAAAAGATTGCTCGGTGGATATTTCTTATATTGTTTTATTAATCTTATCTATGATTTTATGCGTAAATTTGGTATAGAAAATTCACTCTTAAGCCATTTTTGAAGATTTTAATTTGTAAATATGATGTTGATAGCAGTAGTGATTCCCCTATTAATGTTATTTAGAAAGAAAGTTTTTTAAAACTTGTGAACACTAGTTTGTTGTTATCATTCTAAGTTATTTTTCCTAATTATTTATAATCATGTTTTTGTTTTTCAAAACTTATAAACTACAATTGTTTTATTGAATATTAAATTATGGATTAATTATTTTATATTACTGATGTTTTCATATTAACTATACATGTTGTCAAAATGTAATAGATATGTTTGCTTATTCTCCTTTTTTAATGTTTCACTCTAATTAATGCATTTCCTATAATGAGAATATCATTATCTTCAATTTATCTTTTCTCTTATTTTACCATTATCTGCTCAATTTACAAAATAAAAAATGTAAAATCACGTGGCAAGTAGAAAATGTTCAATGTAGAGTGGGATGGAGGAAATACATTTTTTTTTAAAGTGTAAATAATAATATTAGTTCTTTTTTTCTGTTGAATTATACCGAATTTGTATTTAATAAGTGAAAGTCTTATGATCCATGCAGCAGTAATAATAGTTAAATGAAAATAGAATCTCTTTTCTGACTGTTGTGTCAGATCATATTGAAAAAATACTCCATAAAGTATTTTCTTTTGGGCTTAAGGGTTCAGAGGCTATATCTCTTTTGGGTGCTTGGTGATGATCTTACTAAAACATGTAATACACACAATCAATTTATATATATACTGGTCATCAACTGAATACAGGGAAAAAAAAGAACAAAGATGCAAAGACCTTATGAAACAAAATAGTACTAGTAGATGTTATGAAACAAAATACAGTCGACCTTATTCCAAAGTACCCATCATGATGCATTTCACTTTGATTTCAGGGACGCCACTGTTCTGAAGCTGCAAAACACAACATAACAAGAAAAAGTTAGCTCAAACTTGACTATATTTAAATTTAAATCAATGATGCTTGTAGTTTAGAGATGACCTCTTTTGGAGATGGTCCAATGGTAATCACCATCAATAGCCCAAAAGAAGTAGCCACGAATACCAAGGTTCTTAGCATAAGCAATCTTGGCAGTCACAGTCCTCTCATCATCGTATCCCACCCAATTATCACCCGCCACGGAGTACATCGACTCCGTCGCCACGTCATGCACGACCATCGCGTTCTTAGTCCTATTAAATTCCAGCACCTCAGCATAAGTCAGCATGCCTGGCTCATCACTGCCGGGCCCCGCGCCCACAGCCGCAGCACCCACACCGTGGACCCTACGGTCCCTGAGCTTCCACGTCCTCCCATAAAGGGGCAGCCCCATGACCAGCTTGCTGCGAGGCACCCCGGCCCGGATCCACGACCCGAGCCCGTCGCTCGTGCTCATGGCCGAATGGGCGCCGGTGAAGGACGTGTTCCACGAGCCGTGGTAGTCGTAGTTCATGACGTTGATCAAGTCCAGATTCCTGCTCATCGAGGCCGCCGGGAACGCCCGCGGCTCACCCCAGGAGAACACGGCCGAGTAGTACACCGCGGCTGTGAGGAGGAGCGGCCTCCGCCTTGTGTTGGCCGCCTCCCTCTGCACCGCCGCGCGCCACTCGTCCAACAGGTATCCCAAGTTTTCCATTTCCGTGCGAGTTTGAGGGAACTCCCAATCCAAATCTACTCCATCAAATCTGTTGGGCAACAAACCTGAATTTTAGAGTCAATACATACATAATTACTACTCCGTTAACAAAGATGAGATAAGAAACCCGAATGTTCTTGCGACTTGTATGCTGGAGTGAATGAAAGCTGCGCGTGAGGAACGGTTGGAGGCGAGACGGGAGAAGATGGCGGTGCCCTCGGAAGCGCCGCCAACAGAGAAGAGTGTGGTGAGGGGAGGATTGGCTGCACGGAGAGTGGAGGTGAAGTTGCGAAGCAGTGGAGCTTGGGTTTGGTCTATTTGGAATTGGAAGGTGGAGTTGTTTGGATTGAGAAATGCGTAGAAGATGTGAGTGTAATGCTTAGTTTTGATGGAGGAGGGGTCCATGTTAGACCATGAAGGGTAATACACGCCTTTGATCGATGCTGCCATATCTGGAGTTGGAAGCTAAGTAGCTAACTTTGTGTGGGTTATGATTGCTATATGCATAAGCTTGTCTGTGGAGAGAGAGACGTGTTTACATCTTACGTCCTTTTTTGGATAGATGCGTTTGAAAGTTTCTTTTGAAGTTGATCCAGCATTACCAATGTTGAAGACTTCTTTCACCAGGCTTCCATATTGTTTATAAATCAATTGTGATATTTTAAAGCCGCGTTCAACTTTAACTTAAGAAACTTTCAAACCTACATATATATATAGTTGCATCATTTCATTGTAATCTAATTGGATACACAAAATTATTAACGCGTCCTTCAATTTAAATAGATCTCTGCATAAGCTTTTAGTTGTTCCATCCATTTGGATTTGAGTCATGCATTTGATTAAAGTATCATTGTAAACTTCTCAAAAGAACAATGCCTTCTTCCTATTAATTTCTAATGTCAGCGCTTCCAATTAATTTACAATATCATATTCACGGACGACATTTAACGAGTTAGAGGTCTAATTAGATCAAAATCATTCTTTCGTTTTAGTTTTAAGTAGGTGACTCACCTCGCTTAACTGTGTGCAAGCTATACTATGCAAGTGTATGAAGGTAAGATATTGTAGTAAAAGCAAGCCAGAGTATCATGTTCACATGGACTAATTAGCACTTCAGTACCTCGAATTATAATCGTTCAACATCTAGACGACAGAAGGAGGTTTGTTTTATGATTCTAAAATTACTAACTAAAGCAATTAAAGTAAAACAAAGCAAAAGATAATTTGGTTGTGATAAAATATGCAGAAGAAGCATAGCTTTTGGAAGTAATGGAGAAGTCTTTGTCTTGATTCAATTAACTAAACCTATTACCTACTTTGTGTCTCTAGGATTACAAGGAAAGTCGCGATCCTAGGATAACCTCTCTCTCTAATGCACTTATTTAGTAGATTAAATTTTACTCCCTCCGTCTCACTCTCACTCAAGATGTCCACATTCTTAAGTAACATGGGATTTTAGAAGTTGTTATGTGGAGTAAGTAGTAAGAAAAATGTGGTTATATTTTTTAATGAGGAGATAAGAGAGAGGAAGAGAGAGATTATTTCCAAATATAGAAAGTGGACTTCTTGGGTGGGACAAACTTAAAAGGAAATATGAACATCATGAATAGGATGGAGGTAGTAATTACAAAATCTCCTTCCAATAGATTAGACTCTATCTCCTTAAACTCCCGGTCCCAAACCCCTCATAAAGGATCCCCTCTCTCGAGTTTAGATAATTTAAGTGATGCTCGTTCCCTTAGCCATTTAAAGCTAACTATCTCTTGATTAATTTAGCTAAACAAGCATAGTTTTCATGTTGATTAAGCAAAAGAACAATAAAAGCATAAGAACAATCAACACAATCATAAGAACTAGGTAAAAAGGTTCAATTGCATAAATCAAAACATAAACTTGTAGCCTTCACCAAAACCATACAAAGGTTTTTAGCTACTCTTGTTCATAGGTAATCTAGCAAAATATTCGGTTGAAAACAATAAAAACATGAACAACTAGAGAATGGATGTCATGGAGAAAGCTGGACGGTTGGAAGTCTTCAAATCATTGATTAAAGTTCCTTCATCTTGCTCTGCGACGAAGTTATAAAGCTTAGGACGTGTGTGTGCTTTTGGAGGTGTGTTAAATAGGTAGAAATCCGAAATTGAATCGAACTTATCCGCTGCTAGTCGCTAGGTTGCAACTCAGTGACTCGCTGGCCCATTCTGAATTCTTGCGTCATCCCTGCGAGTCGCCAACTTGCAAGTCAGCGAGATTCCAACATAAAAATTAATGGAAATTTAATCTTTAACTCTTTACTTTGAGATCGTACTAATAATCTTATCGTGTGATTACAACAAACTGAATACTATAATTATTTCAAGTTTGGACCCTATCACCCTTTTCTCTAGTATTTTATATGGAATATTAGTTACATATTCTCAACAAAAAAATTGATTTTCTATATTAATTTTCTCTATGTATGCATGTGCTATTTTCTTCTTCTCTTTCATGTTTGTTTGTTCTGTTTTGGCAAACACCAAATATCATTAATCTCCATAATACCATGAAATCAAAGGTGTATTAATCTCGGTAATTAATAGAATTGAATGTGTAACGACACAACACACAAGCATATTTGGGGAAATAATATACGACTTAATTAGCCCCATAAATACATGCATATCAAGTAGGCGGCAATGAATAATTTGATTAGTGCAATGGAAGAAACAGATGCGGTGCAAGCAAAGAAGGTGTGGGAATCGGTGAAGCTGTACGCAGTTAGATGCGGTTTATGTTCCAAGTGGAGACTCATCCCCTCCAAACACAAATACGAGGAGATTAGGGCTAAATTGGGCGAACAGATGTTTGAATGCGAGAGAGCTCGAGAGTGGCGCCCCCTCATTTCATGCCGCCATGAATCCGATGTTAACCAGGATGACAGCAACCTCAGGTGGGCCATGGACAAGCCCAACATTCCTCAGACTCCTCCCACGTGGCAGCGCATTTTAAGGATTAGGGCTGAAGGCGGCACTAAGTTTGCTGATGTGTCAGTCCCCCCTTTTTTTGGTTTGTTTGAGATTGATTTTATTTATTTATTATTATTATTATTATATTTATTCATAGGTATTATGTTTCTCCATCAAACAAGAGGCTACGTTCTATGGTTGAACTCAGAAGGTCGTTCTATTTTCTCTTTGATGTGCATAATTAGATGAATCAACATTTTGCATAATTGTAATTGTGGAATTCAATTTGCAATGCTTAATTAATTTAGGTATTTGGAAGGTAATCCAACGTATGTAGAAGATAAGATGAAGCTGTCGCAGTTCTCTTTTCAACCGCCGGTGCCACTCGATGATAAATATGTAGCAAAACGACAAAATATTCGTGATAATATTGGTAATGGTATTGGTAACGTCTCATTTGTATATGTCATTTTTCTTTGTTTTCTTCTCAATAATAATTCTGCATTCTTAGGAGTGACTACTCAAAAGCTTGGTCAACCACCTTTTCAAAATAAATAAGAGGTACTAATACATTTATTAATTATTAATATGATATGATTCATTAGTAGCTCAACCTCTTTATTATTTATTTCCTTTCTACATATACAGGGATTTTGATGCTTCTGATCCAGGGAGATCTCAAGTGCAGAAATCAGGCTGTATTGCATGCATTCATTTGGGCTTAATAGAATTAATTGTGGTTGTTTAATTTCATAAAAGATAGAGAGTCGTGCTTTTCTTTTTAAATTTTAAGGTGTTTTGACTGTCGAAATATGCTCTAAATAATTCTATTCCGTTGGTTATTGCTATGTGCTCAAATGTCACCTAAAAATTAATGTGATTAATTGATCAATAAACCATAATATAATTGTAAAGATGCGAATTACCGAATGTGGCCTCTACAGTAAAGAGAGGCGTGAATATGAAGGGTGTGAAAAAAATACACACATGTTATTGCTCAGCGATTGCACGTGGTTACACGCGCCACTGTTTCGCTGTGGAATCTCCCCTCCGCAGGCCTCTACCTTCTGTTGCTGCAACCTTCCTATGCCTTCCTCCTGCCGCATCGCCGTCGTCGGCGACGTCGTAATCCCTCTCCACTTCTCTGTGATTGATTTTTTTAACTTTTGAAAACGATTGCTTACTCTTTTCCCCCTCTAATTTGAACTCGAAGCATGATGATTGGAGCTTCGAAGAGGATACCAAAGCTCTGCAACTGTTGAAGGTTTATTATCTCGCTATTACTTCTTTATGTGATCAATTTATCGGTACTCTCTTTTTTAATCTAATTGATGAATAGCTGTCGATAAAATGAAATGATTTCTTATTTGAGTGAGGCAAATTTTGCATTCTCTGTGATTTGTTGATCAGGAGAAAGTTATCAGCAGATTCTTGTTGGAATTGCGATTTACTTATTAAATTGAGAAAAAGTTCGGTAAAAGGAGTGAAAAGTGTTTGTTCTGATTGATTGGGTACTTTCCATGATTTGTTCTCATAAAAACTTGGAACTTTCATCAGTTAAATGGGACAGTTATCGTGGGAAGTGATAGTCCCCACTCTTTGTTGCTCCCTGTGCTTAGGAAATAATAATAACTTTTGGGAACTCAGAGGAATCTGTTTATGAGGTATGGGAAGAGGATTCAACTGGATGTGGAACAGTACACTTTTATCTTCTCAGTGTTCTTTTGTTGTGTGTCTTCCCTTGTTCCTATGTAACATTTTTTTCTTGCAATTATTGAAAGTTTCTTTTCTCATTAAATAAAAGTGACTTGGCTACACCCTTCGCAGTTTGTTTTAATCTTTGTGTACTCTCTGGATTTCTTCTTGTAATAAGTGTTTCTGGGAAATGCAGCCGGATCTTGTGCTGTTCACAGGCAGGTGATCTCTTCTTCACTCTCTAGTCAGGCTGTTTGTTGATGGGCATGCCAGCTGAGCTGAGTCATCTCATCCTGCATTTATCTAGATTAATTTGAGGGTACCTTAGATCCTGTTGGTTCGCTTATGCTGTGGGATTTTTCTCAGGTGATTTTGGCAATGAGAATGTTGAACTTGTTAAAAGTATTTCAAATGTTGATTTTGCAAAAGCAGTCATTTTGGGTAACCATGATGCCTGGAACACCCAGAAGTTCTCTGCAAGGTTAGCTTAAATGATGAATGAAATCCCTGAAATAGATTTATTGCAATTGTTTACCATGATTAAGTCAGAATCACTCTACATTTTCCTTTTCTGGGTGGGTTCCACATGGTGGTTGGATGGTTCAAGAACATGTGCTTCTAACCGTCTACCATGTTAATGTTGAGAATCTGTCTTTTTCTGGAACGGAGTGTAAAATACTAAGAAGGTGTCTGGCTAAGCCTTTTCCTAAAAGCTTATGTGCTCCTTTGTCGTATAAGATGTCATTTTGAACTTATTAGATGTCAAGTCTTATTTTGAAGATCAGTTACCATAGTATATGTATAATTTAGCTTAATACTGTAATTTGGATGACTAAAACATAGGGGCTTTGTTAATATTTTTTCTTTTTGTCAAAAATTAGTGTTCTCTTATTTTATTCAAATTAACTTTAATCTCCTAACCTCCTATTTTGAGGTATATTATATCTTTTCAAAGAATAGCTGAAACCTTTATGATGCTTCCAAGCATTATATAGTATTATAAAGAGTTTATAAGCTCAACCAAACACCCACTAAGTTGGATGATCAATTACGATATGGACATGCATCATGCTCTGAGATCTGCCGACCATCCATGTATCATCTTCAGAGTCCACCTACACTAGCAGTCTACTTAGATGAAAAGCAAAAAATTTGCTCAATTTGTGGTGCTCCCATATGTTTCATGCTAGTAAACATTGCTTTTGAATAGTTTGTCTCACTCAATCTTAAACTTCCTTGTCCTCCAGTTTTGAAAGGATAAAATTTTCTGAACCAAATATTTAATGATTTTTCAGTACTCTTTACTTGTGGAATAGGTGTTACAACTCAAGATTGATATTAGGAATCATATTGATTTCTAGAGAATTAGCAATCAAGCATAAACCATATTATCATATAGAGACCAGTATTGATACCGACTTGTGGCATTTGAATCCCCCCCCCCCCCCGGTTGAACATTTACCCTGACTGAGAACTATCCTAGTGAAGTCCTGATGAGATAGGTGAGCACTTACTGCAGGACTATCCCTTGGGCATATTTCTTAAAGTATTGCCACGTTTTGGTACTCTTTTCATTCGAAAGTGCATGTTTATCAATTAGTATACTCATATGTTCTAAAGGATCCAGACACTATATTGAGCAGAGCTCTGCAGGGACTTTAATATCATGGAGTTTATGTCTCTCAACCATTGAACTCAGCTAGTGGATACTTTAGATTAGTTATTTTCTGTTCTCTGAACTAAGATTAATACCCCTTCATCTTCTATAAAATTGTGTTATGTTCTTTCTTGTTAGGATGCCTGGATGAAATGCTTGCGATTCTAAGATGGTAATAATTTTGACAGATACTCAACACATATGCTGTGATTAGAAAGAATATTTCATTTTTTAATGGGGAAACAAGATGAGTTTAAACAGGATTCAATTTAGTCTTATGGCTTAGAAACATGATTAGCCTGCTCCTACATCATGTATCTGCTCTGCTTGATTGCCGCTATCTCTTGGAAATCTTCTCACTTTGTTTGCATCCATCCTATCATTAAGTGAATACATGTAAATTGCAAATTTGACTGGTATCTGTGGTGAATATTTACCTTCATCATTGTATGATAAGCATATAAGATAGGAAGCCCTAACTTAACACAAAACCATGGTCAAAGGTAAAGGGTTGACTCCCTCTTATATTCTATTCTACACTTTCGTGTGAAACTGATTTGGGATTGTATTATTGTAATCATCCTGTATAAATTATTTACCTTTTCTAAATGCATCAATTCTTAATGCAGGGAAAAAGATGCTGTTCAACTGCAGCTTGAATGGTAAGTCTTATAAGTTAGAATTTGTAGAATTACATGTTCCACATATTTTCTTTTGCCATATTATTTGAGATGTTGAAATTGCCGCACTTTCAACAATTTATGTTTAAAATATTTGTGAACCAGCCTTGGTGATGAGCATGTTGGCTACCGTCGTATGGATTTTTCAAATCTGAAGTTGAGTGTAGTTGGTGGACGGCCGTTTTCTTGTGGTGGACCACAGGTGTTCCGGAAAAAACTTCTTACTGCTAGGTCAGTAGTCCGTCTGTGCCACTTCTCAAATTTATTCTTCACCTATGCAATTCGCACCATCCTTTTATAGAAGCCCATTTGCTTTTCGAGCGATTTATTGAAATTTATTCTAGTCAGGAATACTTTCTTCTTTCTTATAATGTTATGCATATAGAACCAATTGATGAATAGGAAGCTATGTGTTCTCTGTAGTTCAGGTAATATCTACCTTTTATTTTGTCTAATTAATTTGCTAATTAATTAATTATTAGGTCAAATATATTTAAGATGTATCCTATAGGCATATTTAGCACGCCGTTCTCTCATCTTGACCTTACCTAATTCCTTCTGTCCACATTGCAATTGTATCCCTAGATATGGCATACATGATATGGATGGAAGTGCGGAGCGGATTTATCAAGCTGCTGTAGGAACTCCTGCTGATCATTCAGTTATATTTCTTGCTCATAATGGGCCAACAGGTGTAGTAAATTTATGGGCAAAATCTGTTTTTTCACATGATGTCAAAGAGTTGCTTTATATTAAATTCACAGGTAATTCACGCAGGCTTAGGTTCCAATATGGATGATATATGCGGAAAAGATTGGATACCTGGAGGTGGTGATTTCGGTGACCCTGGTAATTCTGATTCTCTACTAGTTAGGTTTTATGTTTGTTTCTTGCATTCTTAACTCCCCGTTGTCATATTCCCTACACGTATGATATTTCCACGCTGAATTAGTCTGTGATGACAAAAAATAGATTTGGCACATGCAATATCCCAACTAAAAGAGACCACCAAATTGTCAATCAAGCTGGTAGCGTTTGGTCACATGCATAAACAGCTCACCTCTGGAAATGGTCTTCGGAAAATGATAGTGGTTGAGGATGACAACATCGTGTACCTCAATGGAGCCATTGTTCCAAGGGTTAAAACAATTAGCAGCAATGAACAAGGCGTTGCATCAGGCACTCTACGAGCCTTCACTGTTGCTGACATATCAAATGGGAACTTGGAGAAAATCACCGAAACTTGGGTTTCAGTGATCGGAGATGACATCAGAGTAGAGGAGGAGCTGGTATTGTTTAGCAAAGGAGCGAGGCTGTAGGTACCTAGAAAGAGATCTTGTGACACTATCATCTATGACATTCTTCAGTTTGTGTGATTTGTGGTATTAAAACAGGAGCTTTGATTTTGTGGTGTTGTTAATGTACAAAGTTGTCTGCCATTATTTATTCACTAAAAAAGATAAAGGAGCAAATTCATAGAAACTAGTCAAAAGTAGTTAATAATGTCGAACAAAGGGAAGCAAGGGGGTCTGCAACTGCAACAAATTTAACGAATCATATTATTGATGTGTTTGACTCCTCTATTTACGAAACATTTAAGCCTGTGGGTGGCCCTTTTTGCTTCATTCTCATCTTCACTTTGATCAAGGCATGTCTTTATTGGTGCATCAACTACCATGCAACCTTGGCTTTTCGCAACTTGAGAGCATCCATAATTTAGTAGTAGATGAAGTCCAATTATATTCATATGGAAGCACATTAACTTTTACTAACTTATTTTAATATATCAATAACAGAGAGAGCATTTTTCAGAATATATGAGAATATGCAAAAAATTATTATACTCTCTATATATAAATGAGATTAGTACATCAATTTAGATTTAGAGTGAACTACAAAATTGGCCTCTAGGTATGACAAGTCGAACGCTAGAGGTACCCATGTTTAAAAAAATGCATTGTAAGCATCTACGTATAGATATAATATTATTTTAGACCCTTTTTCACTATTTTGAGTCTTTTATACCCTTTTACCCTCACTTTTATCTTAAATGTAATTCCAAGGATATTTTAGTCTTTCTCATTATTATTATTATTATTATTATTATTATTATTTACTATATTTATTTTATATTAAAATATTATTTTCATTTAATCCACAAATATTGTAAATTTAATTAGATTGATAAATTAAAATACTTATAAATAGTTATCGTAAGAATGATTTATGTTTTTATTTAAAAACATATCTAATTAAAAAATTATTTAAAAAATTAATATTACAGTTTTATTTAAAAAATTAATATTACAAAAACATATCTAACTAAAATTAATACATAAATCATTCTTGTGTTAACTATTGATAAGTATTTTAATTTGTCAATCTAATTAAATTTACAATATTTATGGATAATGAAAATAATATTTTAATATAAAATAAACATAGTACTCCATAGTAATAAAAATGAGAAAGACTAAAACATCCTTGGAATTACATATAGGTTAAAAGTGAGGGTAAAAGGGTATAAAAGACTCAAAATAGTGAAAAAGGGTTTCAAATGATATTATACCCATACGTAAAGGCTTACAATGCATTTTTTTAAACATGGGTACCTCTAGCGTTCGACTTGTCATACGTAGGGGCCAATTTTGTAGTTCACTCTTAGATTTATTACTTTTTTATAGTAGTATCATTTTTAAATGAGTGAACTTCAAAATGGTCCCTGGACTATGGGTTTATCTCGAAAATGGTTCCTGGACTTTAAAAATATCACTAGTAGTCCCTGGACTAAGGGTTAATATAAAAAATGGTCTTTTTGCACTGTTTCGAGACGAAAATGCCATTTTGAGGGGTTTTGGGGGGTTTGGGTAATTTGGTCTTTTTACACTTTTAACATTTTAAATCTGATATTATTTCAGTTATGTACTAAATCTGATATTATTTCAAAATTATCACTATTTATCCCTTTTGTCATCCTTCACTTTGTTTCTTTATTTCAATATTAAATTTAATTTACAAAATTGAATTTTAAATTTTGATTTTTAAATATTAATAAATTTTTTTAATTAAAACTATTTATTCATGGACATTATAAATATTGATTAAAACTATTAATTTTTATTATTTAATATAATATTCAGCTGAATTGAAGAAGTACAGAAAAATAATATTAATCATGATGGGAAAATAAGAGTTATTCTATTTAGCCTTCGTTCGGTTGTTATAATTGCTTGTGATTGAATATTATGAAGTTGACTAAAATTTTTATATACGAGTATTTTTGTTGAAATTTTCTAGTCATTTTGATTGTTTTCAAATTAATAAACGAAAATTATATTAGTCTTACATTAGATGCATATTTATTTATGTATACATCGTGTTATATGATCTATTTATGATTAAAGTTATTAAATATTGATTAAAACTAAGGTGTTGTCATATATTATTGATTAAATATTAGACACTATCAAATATTGATTATGACTATTAATATTTGTTACTATTAATTTTTATAATTAAAAAAAGTTATTGATATTTAAAAATTGAAATTTAAAATTTAATTTTGTAAAATTAAATCTAATATTGAAATAAAGACAAAGTGAAGGATGAGAAAAGAGAAGAAATGATAATTATGAAATAATATCAGATTTAGTACATAACTGAAATAATATCAGATTTAAAATGTTAAAAGTGTAAAAAGACCAAATTGCCCAAACCCCCCAAAACCCCTCAAAAATGTATTTTCGTCTCGAAACAGTGCAAAAGGACCATTTTTGATATTAACCCTTAGTCCATGGACTACTGATAATATTATTAAAGTCCTAAGACCATTTTCGAGATAAACCCATAATCCAGGGACCATTTTCGAAGTTCACCATTTTTAAATTATGAAAACGTTCTCACTATGGCTAACCCTAAATTATGAAAACGTTCTCACTATGGCTAACCCTGTTTCTAGATAAATTTTTTATATCGAATTTTTTCCCCTAGATACTATGACAGCACTTAAGTATAGCCCCACATAGTAATTGCATTGTTTTTGCAGTAACACTCAAAAGATGAATAAATATCAAATTTGTCATTTTAATAATAATGATGGCTACTTTATGGTAGACCAACCACCCTCGCAAATGCTTGTTATTTGTTAGACTGTCGAGTATTTTTCAATAATCAAAGGGATCTCCATTACTCTCTCCTCTCCGTCCAATGTCCAATGTAAAGTATTTTTGTTTTTTACTTTCTCAGTTGAGGTGACATTTTTTCTAAAATAAAAATAATGCTATCATTTTTTTTGTCTCTCTATGTAATTTATAAAATAATTTTATATAAATCTCATGCTAAAATAGCAAATGCTTCACACGTATTTTATTCTTAGCCAATTTATTTTATTTTTGTTCATGAAACTTTCAGTGTTATAGCGATTTGAGAAGCTTCTGCATCTACGGTCAATTTTTATACGCCAATCTTCCATGTTGAACACACAACACAGAATAAACAAACCAAATAACTAACTAACAAGACTTTTCCTAACAATAGCCGGGGGTATTGTAATTGGAGGTATTAGTATTTTGGTAGGGCACGTTATAAAGTTGTTGGACTTGTTGTGGTCCTCCCTCACTGCAAGTGTCTCGTGTTTTGTTAACCCCACCTTTAAATTTCTTGTTCCTTCCTAAAAACACAACATTTTATTAATTCTCTTGAGAAAATGAGTTCATATAATTAGTGGTCCAACTCAATGGTTTTAACTGTATCGTCATAAATGATAGCAGTAATAGAAACTTGGATGGGTTTTTTTCTTATCATCAACTTCTAAAAGAGTTAGTATAGTGTTGTTTTTTAACTTCAGTATTTTATAGAGTACTTTGCTAAACTTAAACCCTATTCTTCTTCGAATAAAACTTGTAGGAGTATTTGATTTGACATGAAATTCAAATAAAAACTTATACCACGTCCAAATATTAAATTGGCTACACAGTCTGCACCAATAGATTCAATCAAGTATGCACAAATAATAGTAATACCTAATAATACCTCAAGAAACTAACTTAAGCTTTACGACATTTTTGTTTGCCAAAATTAATATGTTTTCTGTATTTTGTGCCGCAATTGACACAAAATACATACACTAATATCATAAATAAAATACACATCGCACAAAATATATTTATTATACACACATTACCCACAAAATACACACATACACTTGACATGCTACACAATTTATACACAAAATACACACACTTGACACACTATACACACACTATATACAATATATACCCACATAAATGGAATATCGATCACACTAGCTACACACTACAAACACTACATGCATTATAATACTACACATTGCACATAATATACATATTGCACACATTATTTTATTGAATATCGTATAATTATTTTGAATCAAGCTCAAAAATATATGAAAAATTGTCATAAATTTTTCATATCACTTCTATTATAATACCGTAAGTCTGTAATATAGTAATAACAAAACTAATTTGTAAAATTAAATTTAAAAATTTTATGTACTTACATATAGAGTAGTAGCACAATTTATAATTTGTGTATATTCATCTTTATTCCTTCAATAAATTGATTAATGGAGTATTCTTTTATCTTAAATTTGTATATACATGACTCGAATAGTTGGAGGAAAAGTACAAAGGGGGAATGTCTTATTTGATTATTTCTGACAAAGTCAATATGACATCCAATTTGCAATTCTGTTAGAATATTTATAGCAGCCTTTGACCGAATCTTAGCCGTCTATCAAGAATATCAAGATCGCTATACACCGACGTGTCACCCCCTTTTTTTTTTTTCACATCCAGTATTAAAATTTAAAATTTAAATATTCCAATTTGTCTAAAATAGATGTGTGTTCATTCAAATTTAGACAAATTATCTAACATTCAATTAATAAAATAATTATAAATGTGAGACTATATAGTAGTACTACTCAAGTACTCAATTAACCATCTCTACTCCTGAATTCATAATTAATACTGGCATTTTCATAAAATTTGTGTAAAAATCAAATAAAGATAGTTAGGTGGACGGACGATTAAACATATTTTGAAGATATAAATAACAAAGCAATTAATTATGGTAATTCTAGCACAATGACCATAGCATTAAGAACAGACTGATGGGATACTTTTCTCCGATGGATAATCATAACTTAACTAAATCTTGTATTTAATCATTGCCTCTAAACTCTATCTAAATAATTATAGCTATATAGAAACTTAACTACACCCATAAGTATCAATCCACTTTCTTTCACTTATTATGTTATAAGTTCCATTTAACATTTGTCCAAGCCTTTCAAACAACAACTAAAATATTAGTGCAACCATATCACTCGTGCCGACTACATAAATTAGTTATCCAATGAAATTGTAGTTTATTATCTGATTATATATATGTTAATTTTGGCAAAACTTATTATAGCGTAGATATTGATTGATGAGTATACACGATCACCGCTTTGGCTCAAATGAATTATGATTGGACTTGGTAAAATTTGGATCTAATTAAAAATCGAATTACTTGTGACTTATTCTACATATCCAACTACTCATTCATATTGTAAATTGATTATATTACCACCTTATTTATCATTTATAATAGTACATGCAAGTACCGAATAAATATGCATTTGATATTATACATAAAATTTAAGATTTTTAAGAATATACTTAGTATGCAATAATCCATAATCTATTAAAAATTTGGTATTGTCATGCCAATTGCCAAAGTTTTTAACCCTGTATAGTACTCCATATGTTCCACAATAAGAGTTCTATTTTATTATTTTGGCTCGTACCACAATAAAAGTTATATTTCACTTTTTTCATTATAAATGGTCAATAAGCTCTATAATCCACCAACTTATTTCATCCACATTTTTCTTATAAAACTAATATATTCCACTAATTTATTCAATTCATTTTTCTTTACTTGTTAAAACTTGTATCATGATTAAATATGACTCATATTATGGGAGCGAGTGAGTATATGAATTAATAAAATTTATATGAAGAATATAATGTAGGACGAAACCGACAATTGGCGAAGATTGGTGGCAGTCCATCACCATAAAAATAAAAATAAAAATAAAAATAAAAATAAAAATATTTGCATATTTGAAAAGTGTACAGAAACCAATAAAAAAAAAGAAACAAACAAACATGCAACACATAAATACATACACACAGATACATATCCAATTCCCTTCTCTCTTTCGCTTCTTTCAATTCTCCTGTCTCCTTCTCCCGCTTAGATCGGATCTTCCAATATCTCTATCGTCGTCAACACACAAACCGCCCAAATTTCCAGAAAATTTAAAAACTTAGAAGATGGAGAAATAGGGAGAAGGTAGATTAATAAATAAGACGAGGAGAAAAAAAAAAAAGGGGTGGAGAAAAATCCGATATTTTGACAACCCGAGAAAAAAGAAAATTAAACAAGGGTGTTGATGGTTGAAAGGTGGAATCTTGGTGGGCATTTGATTGAATAGGCCAAATGGGAAATGTGACATCCAACGTGGCTGCAAAGTTCGCCTTTTTCCCGCCGGAGCCGCCGACGTACGACGTGTACAGCGATGAGGTGGAGGGGAAGCTGGTGATGAGCGGGCTTTCGCCGGAGAAGAACGTCGACGTGCATTTATTGGACACCAAGGGCGGGAATAAAATTGTCGCCACGTTTTGGAGGCACCCGGCGGGGAGGTTTACGCTGCTCTATTCTCACGGGAACGCCGCCGATTTGGGGCAGATGCTGGAGCTCTTTCTCGAGCTCAGAGCGCATCTACGTGTCAACATCATGAGGTGCGAGTGTAGGCTTCGTGATTCTTGAATTTCTGGGTGTTGTGGGCTTTGGATTTTTAGTTTCTTTTCCTAGGGTTGCTTGAGGTGCTCTGTGCATCTGTGATGGGCTGTTTGACCTTTTCCAGAAATGGCAAAAATATGTGGTTTTGATCCAAAAATTGGATATGTGGGTGTGATTGTGTGGGGATTTGGTGATTAGAGTTGGGATGTATGGGAATTGGGGTTCTGAATTTTGCTTGAATTGATGGTGATGAAAGTTATTTTTTGCATTCTAGTTCAGGATAGGGTTCATCTGTTATTCTTTGTCGTTTGCTTCAATTTGATTGTGAGTCTATATATGTATGGATAAAATTTCAATCCTGGGATTTGATTAGTAACACAAACAGATAAGAGTTCTTGCAAGCACTTCTGTTTTATCCCCTTTTTTGTCAAGTGATCTGTGCTAGTTGGATGGGATAGTGTTTTGTGTTGTGCTAATATATGCTCGAGAGCGTTACCTCACTCTTAATGACTTTTATTTTCTTTATCTCGTTGCAGCTATGATTATTCTGGATATGGAGCATCCTCTGGTAAGGTGAGAACATTTTGATCATGCAATAATGTCAAGATTCCTTATTACTGTTTAATGATTATTATGCAACATATAAGATCTATCCCACAAACTTACCTTGTAAAGGGAGGTAAATGGAATTATAATTTGTAAAAAGATTACAACTCTTTATAATTATGAGTATTGATTAAAGTAATTTTACAATGACTGCAGCCATCTGAATTAAACACATACTACGACATTGAGGCTGTCTATGACTGTTTGAAGAACGAGTATGGGATCAAGCAAGAGGATGTCATTCTATACGGCCAATCTGTTGGGAGTGGTCCCACATTACATCTTGCGTCTCGCTTTCCTATGTTGAGAGGTGTAGTTCTCCACAGTGCTATTCTTTCGGGGATACGTGTTCTTTATAATGTAAAGGTCACATTCTGGTTCGACATTTTCAAAGTAAGCTCTCAACCTTTCGACAGATATCTTCTGCTACTATTGGTGATGGTGACTAACTGAAAATCTGTGTGCAGAACATAGACAAGATAAGGAATGTCAACTGCCCTGTTCTAGTAATACATGTAAGTAATCTGCAACTTTTCTCTTTTATGCATCGGCACTGTTTTGGCGCCTCTTATTATACGCTGCGTCAAACTCTGACCAAAATCTGTCCGGAACTGTAAGCTGATCCCCAAGGCACCTAAAATCCTCAACAAACAACCTTAAAATTCGAGGACAGGCCATACTTAATGCAGTGATATTTTAGTTCAAGATTTGATTTAATATTGTTCTGGCAAAATCATGAAGGGTGAGGACCGTGAGGTTTAGAAGTGAGATTCTGATTCAATAACTTAAGGAAACATTTATTTTTGTCCTGTCTCAGGAATGATGGCCATTAAATTTCTAGAAAATGCCACATGATAATAAATGTTTCTTCTTCTAATTACAATAAGGCATATTAAGTACTTTGATGTTTCCTGTCCAGCTATGACAATGACCTTATACTGCTCCATGCATCCGTCCAAGTTGGAATAATAATCCTCATCCATGTGAATTCTTTGTCGGTTGAGCTGAATCTCAAAGCCAGCTTTACTAGTGTGGTGGGGGGCTGGCTGGCTAAATTAATGCTGTAACTGTAAAGTCTTTGATGCTCACTCTTAATGAACCTTTTACCAAGTAGGTAGGAATTGGACTCGTTAACTTCATCTTGTACAAAAACCAAGAATAGACCACACATATATTGTTGCTCCTAATCCTATAGGCTTCAAAACTCTGATTCAAGTATTTGGATTTCTTACAAAATTTCCTTTAGGGATATTAATTGAACATTTACAGCTGTAGTTGTCGAACATTAAGTATCTTGTAAGGATGTAGCATAAAAGCAACACAGAGGAATACAATGTCCTGACTTTCCTCAACTATGACAGAACCACATAATTAGAGTGTAGTAATTAAACAGTGATCTTAACTAACAGACATAGAAGGAGTGTTGTTTCTTTATTGATGGAGATCAGTAGTGTCTCCAGTCTCTCAAAAGAGGGAACAGAAAGCAAGTTTTCCTTCTAGCGTCCAAAAATGAAGTTTCGTTATATTGCAATACTTTAGGATGACTTAAGAATGGCTTTCATCTTTTTTATAGCTATTTAAGCCTAGCTGTTGGACTACGGTTGTAACAAGTGTCGATCTTCCCTTAGCCTGATACTTATCTTCAAAATTATCTCCGATTATTTGGTGCCAGAATTTGCTTATTTTGCCACTTAAGGTTTCTGATAGTGTTATTTTTCCATTCTTTTTGGTGACAACTCTTCATTTCTTGCATCTAAATTGGAATTTTGGTTCTAGGGTACAAATGATGAGATTGTTGACTTCTCACACGGCAAGCGACTATGGGAGCTTGCCAGGGAGAAATACGATCCGTTGTGGGTGAAAGGTGCAGGCCACTGCAATATAGAAACATTTCCTGAGTACATCAAACATTTGAGGAAATTCGTAAATGCAATGGAAAAACTTTCCTTCTCCAAAAGAGACAAGATGCAAACTGATCCCAGCCCAGCCTCGGGAGAATTAAAAACCAACAAATGCTTGATGTTTACAAAAAAATAGCTCTACTCATAGAAGTTCACCTCAGCAAAACCAGTTACTCAACTCATGTGCTTTGTGTAAAGGGGTCCGAATCATTAATTGCTAAGCAAGAACGTGCAATTCAGCTGCAGAGCAGTATAGGGGATGGAGATGCATATCAAGATTGAAGATGATCCAATCTACGCAACAGCTTTTCGTGATCCATCAAGGTAAAATTGATTTGCTGTTTGTGATGCTTATATTTCCAGAAAACTCGTCTTATCATCACCTAGTGTATACTACTAGAATTCCTTTGTTTAGCTCCAAGAGTTAGTGTAGTAATAGATTGTTTACAATGCACCGTTATTCATTCTCGTGTAGTGCCTCTGCTCGTGAGAACGTGGCCGTGGTGATGTTCTAACATTTATGTGAACTCTTGTGCATATACACCTGCTGAGGCTCTATACAATTCTTTCATGCTTTTCCTTATTGTTTATTCTACATATTTATTGATTGATTTTTGAGATTATTGCATGTTCCTCGCAGGTGGAGATTCTTGTTGGTTTCTTTCCCTCTATTTATCTCTAGCATAATTTTTCCTGAAAAAAATAAATAAAAACATCCATGTCCTCTGATTTTACATTGATCTTGTACACTTCATCTGTATATCAAAGAAAATTATTCCAGTCCATAGTTTTCAAATTTACCTAAAAAAGGATAGGTAAAAGCATTCAAATTGGAAATAATTTCTAAGATTCTAATTTATCACGGTAATATAAACCATACACGAACTCCGATAAATATTTTTAACTAATTAAGATAAAAAAATTTCAAATGTAACCCAAGAAACAAGGAGAAAAAATTCCCTAGTCCATGAACACCACATGGCAATCTTATTTGGTATACCTTACTAATAAGATCTTGCCAAATGGAAATGTATAGTTTACATGGCCAAATGATTACAATGGCATAAGAGCATCCACAATAAGAATAGGTCAGTCATAGGCCAGCCACTCTCTCTCCCTGCCTGCCACGTCAGCAGCACTAAAAATCCACCTGTCATGTCAGCATTTACTCAAATAGACCAGCTGCAATAAAAATAATTCAAAAACAACTACATTTACGGAATTAAATTTAGGATTAAATTACGGAATTAAATTTACGAGACATATACGGAAAAATTCATTAATTGCATTTAAAAAAATAAATTACATAATAAAGAAAAAAAACTATTGCCGTGCAGTCTTCCGTGCCCACAACTCTTCAATTATATCCTTTTGGAGTTGAATATGAGCATCCACTTGGCGCATGTCGGCATATTCCTGGAGGCGGCCCACTTCATCGTGAGGTACCCCACGTTGTACGCTAGGGGTGGCCGTTCCGTGGCTTGGACCAGCTTCATCGTCATTGGCCTAACTAGTCAGTTATACACCTTCGTCTTCGACGATCATGTTGTGCATGATAATGCAAGCGTACATTATATCAGCAACGCATTTGACATCCCACAAACGCTTTGGACCCTTAATTGCCGCCCATCGAGACTGGAGCACACCAAATGCGCGCTCTACGTCCTTGCGCGCCGACTCCTGCCATTCCGCAAAGTAGGCCTTCTTGTCATCCGCCGCATGCCTGATCGTCTTCACAAAGACAAGCCACCTAGGGTATGTCCCGTCCACCAAGTAGTAGCCCATATCATGTCGGTTGTCGTTGGCCACAAATGAGACGGTTGGACCGATGCCCTGACACTTCTCGTCGAAGAGGGGCGACGAGTTGAGGACGTTGAGGTCGTTGTTCGACCCGGCTACCCCAAAATACGCATGCCAGATCCACAGTCGGTAATCAGCTACGGCCTCGAGGATCATCGTGGGATTCTTTCCCTTGTAGCCGGTCGTGTAGGCCCCTTTCCAGGCAGTTGGACAGTTCTTCCACTCCCAATGCATACAATCTATGCTGCCTAACATCCCGAGGAACCCATGCTGCTCCCTGTGCATCTGCATCAGATTCTGACAATCTTGGGGGGTAGGGCTTCGAAGGTACTGCTCACCGAAAATTTGAATCACGCCCTGACAGAAAAACTTCAGACATTCCAAAGAAGTCGTCTCACCGATGTGGAGGTACTCATCCCACATGTCGTGCACTTTTGAATAGGGGTGTGGCCGGGTCTGCTAGCCGCATCGTGTCTGAAGCGGAAATAAATATCGACGCTCCAAAGCGTCAACGATACGCATAAACAACTCCATGCGCATTCTAAAACGCCGCCTGAACATGGTTGCTGGAAACCGCGGGTCCGGAGCGAAGCAGTCGACATATAGCCGCTGATGTGCAGCTACGTGATCCCGATCAATCACTGCTCGGCGGTGGACAACCGGTGGAGGGCGAGGTACCGCCTGCTGTTCGACCCTTCGCATGTACCGCTCTAGCTCGCGGTTCATGTAGGCCTCCATAGCCTCATTCATCTGCCGTTCGTACTCCTCAGTATCCCCACCACTGCTACCACCCGCGTTACTCATCGCTCGATGTTGCTCTTGTACAGAAATTTAGAGAGAGAGAAAACTCGTTAAAACAAGTGGTGCAAATGAAAATGAAACTAAAATCGCGTGTATATAGGTTTTCAAAAAAAATGAAAAATTGGCGCTGGCCGATCGCGGTGAATGGATAATTTATTTCCAAGCAAAAGTAATCGATATAATTTAACATCGAAATTAACCATGCACGTGAGTGTGTTGTGTGTCTGCAGAGATCAATACACGAACAACAATTAATAATTTTCATGTAATCTAAGACCTCATTTTACCTCAAAATACACATAAATCAAATAGTTTTCTATACGATATACCGCTAGTCCATCTTTACGAATAACACAAAATAATATTTAGAGTTGTCTAGATCATCGAGTTGGTAAGGTATTTTTGCCTAATTCAAACACTTATCATCGAGTTGTGTATATTCTCTACCAGCGCATTGGCCAGCGCCCTCAAATCGGCTAGCCCGCGCCGATTTTTTTGCCGATTCGGCGCTGGCCGATTACAATAGTTCGGCTAACCGACCGGCTAGCGACGCGGATCGGCTAGCCGGTGGGCTAGCCGCTATTATGGATGCTCTAATGGCATAATATGATGTTTTAAGGAAATTTTTATAATTTCCATATATAATATACAACTATATATACACACAATACATTAAATTATTAATTGTTTATTTTGTTAAAAATTCACGTGTACTAACATTGAGATTTAATACGCACATTTTTTTGTATTATACTTTTTTTTCTTGTTTTTTTAGTTGAGTACATATTTATTCATTTTTTATACTTTATCACATAATTTTCTAGAATGTATCAAAATTTGGTCTTTTTTTTATTCAAGTAAATATATTCTTGACTATATTTATAATTTATTGATTATATCTTTATGTATGTTTATTTTTATCTTCATTTTATCATAATTATTTTTTACAGTTAAATAACTATATATAGTTGATGTTTCTTATTAAGATAAATAAGATTCTAATCCTTAATTTGAATACCCTAATGAATAGTAGTAGTATTTTAATTTCTTTAGATTCATATTTTGTCTATTGTATAAAATCCACCAGATCATTTTATTATTATTAACTATCTTAATCAATATTTTAACCTAATCATATTGTGTAATGATAAAAAAAAAAATAGAACAGTCATTGTATGATCATTCATATATTAAACTTATTGTGTGCGATGATAATATAATATAATTTATGTATATATCAATGAAAAAGATAAATATTCCCATAAAATAAGTAAATAAATTTTATATTTTATATATCAATAAAAAGAATAGCACTCTCGATTAATAAATTTGGTGGTGCAATATGATAATTATTTTAGTGCAATATGATAATTATTTTATATATGGGAATTATAAAAATGTCCTTAAAACATCATATTATGTATTATAATCATTTGGCCATGTAAGCTATATATTTCTATTTGGCAAGATCTTATTATTGAGGTATACCAAATAAGATTGTCATGTGGTGTTCATGGTCTAGGGAATTTTTTCTCAGGAAGAAGGGCCGGAAATGTTGGTAGATTTAAAATCCAGGAAATGTTGGTAGATTTAAAATCCAACGGCCAAGATTCTCAACTAATCTCTGGGTCATGATGAATGATGAAAACCATAAAACTACCAAAAATAGGAAACAAGGTAGAAAGAAACAAACTATAGGTTTGTTCTGTTTGAAAGATTATTTATCACTCCACAAAAATAAGGATATTTTTTTTGGTATGTCCTATAAAAATATCATCTTCTAATTTTGATAACTTCATTCTTTTCAATAAAATGAGCTTCATTCTCATTAACAATGCTATAATAACTTTACTATATATGTATTAATTTTTGTGTCGTCCCAAATGTCCATATTTTTATGGGATAGAAGGAGAATTGAACATGTATTATATTTGATTTATGAGATTGAATTTCACGGTTTAATCTAATCTATAATTATATGATAATGAGTCATAGCCACTACCTCCAACTAAAATAATCACGCAACTTAATCCTAATTGGATGATCATATGATAATGAATCATATCAACCAAATGACACCTACACAAATTATGGGTACGGGAATAAAAAGAAAAAAAAATCCAAAAGACAAACTTAATCTTGAACAAAGATAGTCGTGTATATAAAGAAGAAATTTCGAGTTTTGAAATATGATTGTAGTAGAAGATATCATTGGTGTTACTTAATTTTTGGGCGTTTTGAAGGTGATTAGTTATTGGAAAGTTCCAAATCATAGATTGTCACGATGTATACTATCAAACAAGACTTTATTGTCTCCCTTTCACCATTTTGGCCATATGCTAGCGATATTTATTTTGTGATAAGAAAATCCCAATATTCATATCTGTTAGAGGTTTTGTAATGAAAATCAAATAGTAGAGAAACAATATTTGTGAGTCTTTATTCATACCCTTCCAACTAGAATATTTATAAATAAATAGAAAAGATGAAGAGAAGATAACGATTGAATTTGGTTACATAGATTTCATTCATAGTAACCTTTCTTTCTCAAAATACGGAAATTTTGCAATGCTGAAAGTTGCAAATGATTTCCCCAAGAGGAAAAAATGGGAATATAATTAGCATTCAAGTAAAGATTCTGATTGACTAAGAAGTAAGATCTAACCACCGTAATTTAAGATGAATTACATAAAAAACAAACCCTAAAATAGCCTCAACCAAATTCCAATATCAGGTAAGGAACTCCCATAAATACATCATTACCGTAGAAAACCTTAAAATTTCCAAAAACAGCAAACTTCCCCTAATTTAATTCTCAAAAAACACGTGCAAAATTTATTGGTTGATGCAAATCCAACGGCCAAGATCCCCAATTTAACTACGATCTACTGAACTCATGGTAGGGATGATCAACACCCGATTAAATCCAAAAAGTCTTCCACTCCACCACCAAATAAAAATTGCGTGCTAGAGAGAGAGAGGTAGAAAAAGTTGAAAGCAGCAGATTATAAAACAAAGCTCCATTATTCACATACACCGCACACAATCATCTGTATAAAATATTCACACCCTTTCTCACAAATCACTGCTGAGAGAGGGAGATACGATTTGGTGTTTGTGTTGGGTTGAAAGCAATCACAGTGCACTGGCCATCACCATCATTGTCCACTCCTACAGCTATTCAATTAACCCCCTTTTTCCCTCTCTCTCTCTTTCTACACACGCACACGCTCTGTACTTTGTGTTTCTGTTTCTGATCTCTCCCTGTCTAACTATCTTCTTCGGTCAATGCTTCAATATCGGATACCAAAAGAAGCTCTTTTTGCATCTGGGGGTTTTCAAGATTTGATTTTTAGCCTCTGATTTCGGTGTTTGTTGGTTTTTTGTCAACTTGGGTTCTTGAAATAGTCTGTGAATTGAATATTTGAGTTGTGAGAAAATGATTGTGGAAGGAATTAGAGGAGATGCTGAGAATTTTCCGGTTGGGATGCGTGTTCTTGCTGTTGATGATGACCCAACTTGCTTGAAGTTATTGGAAACTTTGCTCAGAAAATGCAACTACAATGGTTTGGTTTTCTTCTTCTAAGTTTTGATTTTGAGTTTAATTTCTTTGATTGCCTGAAGATATGTGCTTGAAGTTGTTTCTTTTCTTAGGAACTGTTATTGAGTTCAAATTCAATTAATGTGTAGTTATGTTTTTCTTTTCTTGTCAGGGTTTCTGAATTCTCTGCTATGTCAGTCTGTTTGACTTAATAAGCATGTTGTGAACTTTTTGTTTATCTTCACTCGGATAATAGATTTTCAGTTATGTGACCAATATGCTCCTGTTGGATATCCAATGAATACTATGTTGCATAGTTAGGCAAATGAATAAAATGATTTGTATCATCTAATTATTGTGACTTTTTATCTGTTAAGGTGATTTGTCAGGGACAATATATTCAACCTCTCATATACTCATAAACCAGCTGTCTTTTTCCTTGATTTTTCACTACAAAGGAGATAGAAAAATTGCTGCTTTATAGAATCTGAAAGATTTTAGTGTACTTTTTGTCTAGAAAGTTCATGTCTGGTAATTTTATTTTCTAAGTGAATCCAGGATTTTTGAATCATTTGGTTCATGTGAACTGCTTTTATGAATTTTGTGAACTTCTGAATCCACTGCTTTCATGAAAGGCATTTATTGTTTTCCACAGTCACTACAACGAACCAAGCAAGGGTTGCGTTGAAGATGATTAGGGAAAAGAAAGACAGATTCGACTTGGTGATTAGTGATGTGCACATGCCCGACATGGATGGCTTTAAGCTTCTGGAGCTTGTTGGTCTTGAAATGGATCTACCTGTTATCAGTAAGTTCACCAGGACAAACTAATCCTCAAGCTAAATCTTTAACGGTTTCCCAGTTGTATATATTTGCTCTTTCAAGAATTTGTTACATACAGTGTCGTTTGACCAGCTAGTAACTTTTTTTGATGCTATTCTGGTGTAGTGCTGTCAGCGAATAGTGATCCCAAGCTCGTAATGAAAGGGGTTACTCATGGTGCTTGCGACTATTTGGTGAAACCTATTCGGATTGAAGAGCTGAGGAACATTTGGCAGCATGTAATAAGGAGAAAAAAGGTTGATTCTAAGAACCAGAATAGATCGAGTGATCAAACCAAAGCTCATCCGGCAAGTGGAGAAGGTCATGGGTCTCCCTTGGCAGGAAATACTGACCAGAATGGAAAATTTAATAGAAAGAGGAAGGACGATGATGATGAGACCGAAGATAATGATAATGAATATGAAGACAATGGTACGCAGAAGAAACCCCGGGTTGTCTGGACTATCGAGCTTCACAGGAAGTTTGTCCAAGCAGTTAATCAGTTGGGAATTGAAAGTGAGATATTCTAACTCATTACTTTTTGATATCCACACAATTGTTTTGTTTTGATATTGCACTTTCTAATGTCCAATTTCTTTTAATTATGTTTCTCATGCAGAGGCCGTTCCTAAGAGAATTCTGGACATGATGAACGTCGAAGGCCTTACCCGGGAGAATGTGGCGAGCCATCTCCAGGCAATAATCCTTCTCCACCTATGTTTTTTTCCATTGCCTGTGAAAATATTTGTATTCTTTAAAACTGCAATAAGCATTTAGGCTGTTAGTGGGCTTCATCAACTATGTGAATAAGACTTCAATGATATAACTCAAAGCTTGTTGTTAACGGACCTAATGTAATATCTTCCTATTCAAGACCATTCATTTGCTCTACATCTCTCAACCTTTCTAATCTTTCTGCATTTTGGTGTTTCGAGAAATTATGAGCACTGATGGATGCAAAGAAAATTATCTTCTCTTTTAATAGTAATTCTTGTAATTTTTCTTACTCTTTTTGGGTTGCCCTGCAGAAGTATAGGCTTTACCTGAAAAGAATTAGTACGGTTGCAACCCAGCAAGCAAACATGGCTGCTGCGCTTGGGGTTAAGGATTCTGGTTTCATGCATATGGGCTCATTGGATGGGTTTGGAGATTTTCGGACTTTTAGTGGAACAAGACTAGGTAATGTTGCATTATCATCTTACCCGGGTGGCATGCTTGGTCGACTAAACAGCCCTGGTAATGTGAATATGCGCAACCTTACTCCATCCACTCTAATCCAGCCGAGTCTAGCTCAAAACTTGAGCAGCTCCATCAATTCACTTGGGAAAATGAATCTTGTCCTTCCAACTTCCAATCAAACTCCAAGTTTATTTCAAGGAATTCAGCCGTCTCTCGAACTGGATCAGTTGCAACACAATAAGGGCACTGCAAATTTTACTAGTATCAACAACTCCCGAATTTTCAGAACTGGCAGTGCTGGAGCAGCTCTAGGCAGCTCGAACAACTTGTTGAATAGTCCCATGAGTAATCCACTGTTGCTGCATGGAAACACACAACAGCCTCTGAGTGGTGGACGGTTTGGTAATCAGTCGGCTCCCTTTACCTCAGAATCCTTCAACAATGGTGTTTCTGATCCCGCCAATGAGAACTGGCAGAATAGAGTCGATGCATCTAAAATGCACCCAAACACCCTGCTATCTGCTGAGCCTTTTCACAGCCAGTTGCCTCTTAACGGTTTGAGAGATAATAACTCTTCAAATGGAACTTATTTACAGAACAACCCTATTGATCTTTCGTCTGGCTTGGCCTTACCACCTTTCGAAGATTCAAGAGAAATGCAGTGCCAGGTAGGGCCGATGGGCGATGTGCAGAATATGTCCCAAAGCTGGTCAGAACAAAGACAGGGTAGCGGAATCGTGAACCAGAAGATGGATATTTATACTGGTGGCAGATCTAGTGGTGGTGCTTCGGCTCTTGTGCAGCAGAATGGAAAACTGGTGACAGAATCCATACCAAGGTCTAACGAGGACTTCCTCTTCGAGCAACCAAAGTTACCATCAGGATTGACTCCTCAAGGTTATGATTCGCTGGACGATCTGGTGAATGCTATGATCAAGCGGGTAGACAATCATTAGTTTGTGCTATTCTATCATAGAAAACTTTGATGACTATTATATACGTATATGTTATTAACGTATACTCCGTATCATGTTTCGTTGATTTGTAGGAACAAGATGAAACCGTGCCAAATGGTGAGTTTGCGTTCGACAATTACTCGTTTGGAGCAGGTATGTAGCACGCGAGCGCGAAATAGGGGCTTTCCACTCAAGACTGTATCTACATTTACAATTATGATCATTTCTGTTGTCCGTTTTAGCAAGCTTGCATTTTAGCCCTTCTGTCATAGTTTTCCTCTTGTAAACTCCCCAGTTATATTAAGCATTGAGAAACTTGGATTTCTTGAGTTTAGAATTTATGAATAAATGTTTCAGCACTGACCAAATGCATTCAGAATTTTGTTTGTTATAGACACTTGGATTCTTAGCTGCAGCAAAATTAAAATATTTCTGTAAAATTTTAAAAAAAGATTCACTAACAGAAGTTTACTCCTATATTCTAACCTTAAACAGTGAGATGAACCAAGCCTGCATAGGTAACAGAAAAATAGAGTTTCGAAGCTACAAACTGTAAAAGTGAAATCAAAACATGGTGAAATACACAGAGAGACAAGAATCACCAATGTACATCTCCCACTCATCTCTCTCACTCAACTCAATAATGCGGCACCACCAACCCTTTGACGCGGAATTAATGATCTATCAATCTTCTTCATTTTTGGCATTTTTTAATTGGGACAATAGCCATTTAAATTATGAATTTTGTTAAATTCTAGTATTTCCCATGAATTTTTTCCAATTATCTCATCTTTGCACAACTCAATATCTTTTTGCAATGTTAAAAATGACAATCTTCCAATAAAATAAGAAAATAAATTAATATAAAGCCAAAATACTTGTGTATGGACGAGACAATTGAGAAAAATTAGACGTACATGACTTATTATTCCAATTTTAAAGTTAATCGAATAGACCAAAATTTGATTGTTGGTGAAATAAATTGAAGGCAAAAAAAAGCATAAAATAAAAAATCAAACACCCCAAGCCTCATCTGCTTCGGGGAGTTGGGCTCCAACCACGTCTGGAATTTGGGGACCTCCTTCATGATCCGCCAGGTCTCCGTGTGCTTGAACAGAGGAAAAATGTTGTCTTGGGAGAACTGCTGCAACGACATTTTTTTCACGCCATCCATACTCATGGTCGTTGCTCATCATCCGGAGATGCCATGGAATTTGGCGTTGTGGTCCTTTGCCAGCATGTTCGACACCCTCGCTAGCCGTTGCCCTCCCCTTCCTCCCTCTCCCTATTTAGATCAGAAACATCTAAGCGAGTTCTCGTCGGTATTGAAGAGAGGATTGGTCGGCGGGACAGTGGTACGTACACTCACCCTATCGATCAATCATTCTATCTATATTGGGCCGATAGACATCGTCCCCGTAGTGCGAGGTGTTTGGAGGGAGGATAGCCGCCCGGGGATTTGGGACTACCGGCGTTCAGGGAGTCATTCTATTGCTAGAGAGAGAAAATTTGCAGTTGAGAGAGAATGAATGAAATGGGGTGTATATATGGGTGAAGGTAAAAAATACTACTATGATTTATGTCGCAATCGGCGGTCCAATCAGCATCGATCAGCCACCAATCGCGCCTAGATGGATTGGGCGGCTAATCGGTGCCACATTGCAAATGCTCATATACTCCATTTTTCTCATTCAACAACTATTTCTTTCCTATACTTTGGTTATAAATTTGAGAAATTGATATTTAAATTAGAAAAAGAGAATAAAGTATAAAAAAATTTATATTAAAAAAATATATAAATAAATTAAGAGAATATAAAGTATTTACCTAAAAATATATGTTTGACGAAGGGAGCAATATTATAATGTAACTCATCACTTTTTCCCATTCTTTCTAACACATTTTTTAAATCGAATTGTGACATTCAATTAACATATTTCAGTAATTTTTTTCATTACCTCATCTCACTTTACTATTTTTTTTGAAGGAGTATTAAAATATTAATAATGAACGGCTTAAAAAGTAACCCGTGAATAGATGAATTAATTAATTGATAATGTTTTAATTAATTAAAATATTTATTAGAAGTAAAACATACAATATATGGAGTATCATGGACTCTTAATAAATGAGCTCTTAACTTAATCTAATATATTAATTTTAACTTAAACTATAGATAATTAAGGAACTTATGACGGGCGAACAAAACAATAGTGCAAGTAACATGGGACGACGGGAGGAGTACTCCTCTATTTCATTTACCAATTTAATGTTCCACAACAGTATTAGTCGTCTTTGAAAAAGTATCCAATCCCTTGGACCTACTTCTAGAATCTAGACACAGCTCATATCTCATTGGAATAAAAACATAAAATCTACATCCCTATTTTTTGCTCGTATTTTCGTCAATTATGCATACATCCATTCAGCATAATTCTACCAAAAAATCAAATTATGGGTAATACGTAGAATGTTAATACAGTAATATTTTATTTCCAGAAATAATCTTTTGTTATGTCTGTTAAAATTTAGTTTATTTTATGTTATTTTACCATCACTATTTTTTTCTTTTTTCCAAAATCTCTATAATTTTAATAGTAGTATTATATTTTAAAAAATAAACTGATAAACAAATTGATAAAACTAATATTTATGGTCCAATTAGCATGATTAATGTAAAATATTATAAGTAGAAACGATATGGATGAATGTAGAGGTAAAAAACTAAGGAGCATCAGATCCATCAGCACGTACCCATTTCAAACTGAAAATAGTGGTTTCTCGCCTTCCTTAACGAATTACGCAGAGAAAATTTTGAAAATTCTCCTTGTTTGTCGCACAGAGAGAGATAGAATATGGTGAAGATCACGGCGCTGATGGTGCTGAAATGCATCCCGGAGGGTGCGGATCCGGTTATTTTGGTGAACGCCACGGATCTAAGCAGCTTCGGATTTTTCCAACGCCCCAGCGTTAAGGAGTTCATTATTTTTGTCGGTCGGACCGTAGCTAAACGCACGCCGCCCGGCCAACGCCAATCGGTGCAGCATGAAGGTTCGCATTCTTTGACCTTTTCTCATCAATTGGTTTGCTTTTTGGTTTGGGTAGTCTAGGGATTGTGCGGATTTGAGGTGCTTTGCGCTGTGTTTCGATTCATATTTTTTAGGGTTTTGGTGTGTATGGTTTCATCTGTTGTTGTCCGAATTGTGAATTTTGTTCTTTTTTCTGTATGTTCCTCTAATAGGAGTAACTTTTAAGAGTTGCTCTGGTTTGTAAAATATTAGCTGGGATGATCACTCATTGATCTACTTCATACATTTGAAAGGTTAGAAAGATAGAATTTTTGGGTTATCTCCCTTGAAATTGAGATTCCAAATATAAATAGAGGGGGAGGGGGAGAGGGAGAAGGAATTTGAGGCAAGTGACATGTTACCTGTTGTTGATATGGGGGAGGGGCGATCTGGAAAGAATTTCTTTCCAGAGATGGATCTCCTTATGTATTGGGGATTCTACTTTGGCTACTTTATGTTTTTGCTCATTACTGATAAATTAATTTGATGAATATGCAGTGTGCATAACATTTAGTTGCTTGTTTATTCACTGCAAGGTGGTCTATGAATACTTAATAGCCAAGAAAATAACATCTTTGTTGGTTGTTATTTATCAGAGTACAAGGTTCATTCATATAATCGAAATGGCTTGTGTATACTGGGGTTTATGGATGACCATTATCCTGTCCGAAGTGCATTTTCACTGCTCAACCAGGTATGCAGGCTCTACTTAGCTCATGCTATAGTGAAATATTTTGAAACAAGGCAAAAGACCTTTTGCGTAGTTTGAAGTCGAATGAACTTTTGATTATTTGGCAGGTCTTCGATGAATATCTAAAGAACTTTGGCGATTCATGGAAAACTGCTCAAGCTGATAACAGCCAACAATGGCCTTATCTAAGTGAGGCACTTGTCAAATTTCAGGTGTGCTAGTCTTTGATGGAAATCAACAGTGTTAAATTTTTCGCAGTGAGCATTATTTCTTTTTCTCTCTATGTATTGTAGTTTACTAATATACTGCTCTGTAACTGTTCAGGATCCTGCTGAGGCTGACAAGCTGTTACGAATCCAGCGGGAGTTGGATGAAACTAAAATTATTCTTGTAAGTAATCTTTTTTAACTTTTTATTTTGAGTTACAACTCACACACACCACACTTATGCTCAGTAAGTGAATCGAACCACCCACTTACTGGTTGGAGGGGAAGTTTCTTACCAACCGAGTTGCACTTCTTCATCAATCACTTTTAAGTTTATTAACTTTTCAAAATTCTTACTATGTATGTATATTTTTTCTTTCAATTGATTTGTTAACTATGCTCCACATCATTCATATTCCACATTTCTTGTGTTAGATTGACTATTAGAAGATCGTATGTAGTTACTCAAAACCTGTGTGAGGAGTACATTGCACGGGCTACTCTAGCATGTGACTAAAAGAATTGCTGTAAACAATGTGCTTAGAATTTACGTAATGCTAGACGCTGTTGAATTACCTGTGCATCCAAGTTAATACACTAATATCATTGCAATATATTCGTTACCTGATCCTTTCTTTTAACCTTGATATAATGATATAATTGTATTTGGCTTTTGTCTCAGCACAAAACTATTGACAGTGTGCTAGAACGAGGTGAGAAGCTCGATAGCTTGGTTGAGAAGAGTTCAGATCTCAGTGCAGCTTCTCAGGTTTGTTTCTTGTTGGATCATCTGATGCTTCTTTAATAATTCTCCAAGAACAAATGGTCTCCTATTTCCCTGACATTACTTGAATTATGAACCATAAACCTAATATGTATGTTCTATGTTTCAACACAATCATACTGAGCACCCTCTCATCCTTATATGATTTATTTAGAAATGTTATAATAAGGTGAAAAAAGTCGAGACATTTGTCTTTCAGGATGACCAAAATCGATATCTCTAGAATATACTTCTATTTTATTAATGAGTAGTTGCACAATCTATCATTATATCCTGGCTGTACTGATGGCAATGGGGAGGTCTGGGAAGGGATTGTGTTGCCCCAGGATCCACCCAGCCAAGGAAATATGTGTGCCAACTTGTCAGCTCCTGTCCGTCTCTGCCCTGCCCATGATAACCCAGCATGTCTAGCCTGCCCCACCCCTGGTGTATTGTGTTCTTTAGTTTTCAAATATTTTAAATATGGTTCTTCTTTGCATGCCAAATTCAAGTTTATTACAGAACTTGCAGATGTGCATTTACAAGAACGCAGTAAACAAATAATTAGAAATCAAGAAATAAATTGCTTGCATTGATGGTTGGGCTTTTTGTGCCTGTGGTTCATACCCTTCTAGGGACCTATCTGACTGGGTCGACACTTGTGACCTGCCTCTAGTTGGGCCTTTTCTCAGGGTTTTGTTTTAAATATGTCCTTATTGCCATCCCTACCTAGCTCTTTGGTCTCAAATGAAATTGAAAATTCTCCTGGTTGCACTGTGTCAAATCTTGAATAAGTTTAGCAGTGGTTGAATTGTTTCCAAGATGGTGTCATCATGGTTACTGGTGATGAACAGAAAGCATGATAATACTGTTTAAAAACCCGAATGAAGTTAAGCTCATTTTGCTCCTCTGGCTTTAATTTTGCAGCAGTTACAAATTTCGGTCTAACTTAATTAATCAACTGAGTCTTTTTTCCAAAATTTATACTATTTTGTAATCAGTTGAGTTGTATATATGCTATAGATGTTTAAGTAGAACCGTATAAGCCATGTGGTCATGATCATTCTAATGTAACTTCTTTTGGATTTGTGAAACAGATGTTTTACAAGCAGGCGAAGAAGACCAATCAATGCTGTACTGTATTGTAAATGCTCATAAATGGAGATAATCACTTATATAGCTAAATTGTGTTGATGAATTGATGAATGTGAAGTTTGGCAATGTTTATAATACTTGTGTAGTGTTGTGAGGCTGAAATCTTTGGTTGTTCCTCCTATTTCTCTGTTACCACATTGGGAAAGGTTGCATCATGTTGGCAAATTGGCAGTGGTTATATTACATTGACACTGGTGTTATTTTTTAAAGCTCTAATCAGCTTACTTATGTTGATTTATTTACATTCTATATATGTGAGAGCTAATGGATGAAAGTTGCACCAATTTTGGGCCAGAAGTCGTTTAAAACATTTTTTCTTAAATTCCGTGTTGAAAAGAAACTTACAAAAGTTTTGATTCATCTGTTTCCTGTTTTTTGGCTGTATTCAGTTAATTAGTTTTACATGTAATAATCATCATTACTAAATCCCAGGTTAATTGTTTAAAAAGTTGGACAATTTGAGTGTGAATTTGTATCTTGATAAAAGAGAGAAATGAAGAGATCTAAAAAGGAAAAACAAAAGTAGAAAGAAAGAAAAAATTGAGGCTCAGATGTGTTAGTGGGTAGTAAAAGCGAATTCATCGGAGGCCATCCGGGTGTTTCGCCCGGCCAAGATACGGGCGGGAATGTCTATTTGGGCGGGAGAGATGGAAGAATTATGTGTATTTGTATGGATATTCATGAGTAAATCAAATTGGGGTGTGTAAAGCTAGCAGGGAGGGCTGTTGAGTTATGGAAGAAATCATAGGAGAAGTGGAGATGGAGGAGCAACCACTCTTTAGAATTCCCATTTCTATCACCTCTCCTCATTCTGTTCCGTTTCGCCCTCAAATATGCAATTTTTATACCCTTTTTGCCCCCGGGAATTGTGAAACCAACTTTATTTGCTCAATAAATATCAACAACGCACTTGAGCTATATGAGCTAACTGATTCACACTTGATCCACCACAATCCGCATATTAATTGTCACATTCATTTTTACAACTTTAAGGAGTGTTAACAAAATTAGTCTGTTAAAATGAGACACTTATTAAGTGACACGCAGTATTTCTTACTTACCCATTCCCTATAGTTGAGAAATTGCATCTTACTAGATTTATTGATAGTGATTTTATTAAAAATATTTGGCTTGCCATTGAAAATGGTTAATTGTTTTGTGGTACGACTGCAAATAATTCACAAATATAAATTCTCCATTTAAATTGTTTAAGTTGCGTTACCAAAGCTGGATTGGTTCAAACAATTGGTAATTAGTTGAAGAAATTGCTGAAAATAAGAGAGTTTTGTTGATTTAATTGTAAGGCTCAGATCTGTAGTTGTAGAGATCGGGCAGAAGAGGAGAGCACCGCCATGGCTGCAGAACCATCGGTTGCATCTGATTAAACAGATGCCGTCCGGGTCGCCCCGCCAAGATACGGGTCTAGCCTTTGCCCGATTCAGTAGCTCAGAAGAATTCAGTATCATCACCGCCTCTATAATATTGCTTCGGCAAGATAGCATATGTGAGAGAGAGAGAGAGAGAGAGATAGATTGATGGCAAGATAGCAGAGCGTGGTTTACTTATGGGAACGGAGGGAGTAATAATAATAATAGTAGTACATGCTTCCATTTTCCTTTTAACAAGGGCGGTTGGGCTTATTTTTCACAGAAATCATCGGCTTCACGGAGAAGGGCAACCACCCTTGAACAAATTCCCACTTTCTCGGTGTGAACCCTCATTCTTTCTTCTGAGCCACTGCTATCCATAACATGAAACAAGAGCAAGATGAGGGGAAGAAGAAGAAGAAGAAGCAAGCGCAGCTAATGTTTTAGGGTTTCCTGCTATTTATGTCTTTCTTTTGTGGGCTTTTTGTTTCATTTATCTGGGTTTTATGGCCCTTTACAAATATGGGCTTTCAATTATGGCCTTTTTATATATTGGTTTTACATACTACGACACTCAATTACAAATTCGTTATCTGCTCTATTTATATTACAAATTCGTTATCTGCTCTATTTATATATATGACACGTGGGATGTGTTAAAATGACCACGTTCTTAAAATGACATTGTGAACGACATTGTGATAGCATGCTAGATTGTAATAGTATAAAAGCTAGACAACAATCTATAGATTGCAGTCTAGCGTATTGGATATTGCAGGCCGCGTCACTTTGCAGTCTAGAATATTGGATATTTCAGTCTAGAGTATTGTATGTTGCAGGCCGCGTAAATTTATCCTTGTAAAATTTTTATGATTGCCACATGACAGCTAATTATTCGTCTACGTGTACAAATGATTGGATATGAATGATGATATGGTGTTATTTTAAGATGAGTTGTCATTTTAACGCATTCATATGACACGTTATTCATAATTATTTCTAGTATTATACTCCCTCCGTCCATGATTAAGAGTCCCAATTCTAAATGGCACGGGTTTTAAGAAATGTTAAGAAAAGTGGGTGGAAGAAAGTTATTGGAATATGGATCCCACTTGTATATATTAGTTTTAAATGATATGTGTATGGAATGAGTTAGTGGAATGTGGGGTCTCTTTACCATTTATGGTAATTATGAACCAGGACTTTTATTCGTGAACGGACCAAAATGGAAAAATAGGACTCTTATTCGTGGACGGAGGGAGTATATTCTATTAGTTTTTCTGTAATTCCTCAAAAAGAATCTAAATTATTTGGACTTCGGTGAGAATTTTTTGAAAACAAAAGAGTAGTTTACTGAATTTAAACAAAATAATTATTCTCTATTCATTTTCATTCACAAAATTTGCAAAAATGGTTTGAGCTATTTGGTCCATTCCTTTTTAAGTTTTAGACTATGAGATAGTCGGGAAAGGTAGTACTGTTTCGGCTAAAATGATACATTAGTTGACCGGCACAAGATTTTAGAAGTTATTGGTTAAAGTATTTAATTAAAGAGAGAAAAGGTGGAAAAAAATATTAAAATAAAGAAATAAAGAAATAAATATTTTAATAGGATTGGAAAAAAGTTGTTGAATGTATTAATTGAAGAAAGAAAATTTTTAAAGAATAAAATGTATATCTTAGTTGGATCTTAGTTGAAACAAAGAAGAAAAATTTGTATATTACTTCATTGATCCATTTTGCGTTATCCATACCATATAGTACTACATTTCAATTTTTATTTTACTTACATTTGTATTTAGGTTAAATTTGTATTTTTTCAGAGTTTGTTATGCCAAATCGTAAGATTTAAGTTAAAAATCACGCGACTTGATGAATTAAATATTTGGGAAACAATAAATATGAGGCGATACAAGTGCATATTACTCCACAATTTTAATTTAAAAAAATAAATTTTACTAGTACTAATTTGTAAAAAGAAAAAGTAAATTAGGATTGGATGATAAAAAAAAAATAGGAGGCTCAGATCTGGTAAGTAAATAAAGAGGCAAAAGAGAAGCGACCACGCCATGGCTGCAGAAGCACCGGTTGCGCGCGCGCGCCATCCGGGTCGCCCCGCCAAGATACGGGCCGGGTTTCTCAGTGCCCAATTAAGATGAGAAAAAAGTAAGAAAAATAATCATCACAGCCTCATGAGCGATGGATTGCAATTGCAAGAATGATGATGATAATAAAGGTAGAGGAAAAGCGTTGGTGAAAAAGGGTTGTTGTTTAGGAATATATGATCACGTACAACAGACAGCAGTTTCCATGATTGTTTTTTGAAGGGCTGTTTGTTAATTGAAGAATCATTGGGTGCAGAGAGAGGGGCAACCACCCATCCCAAAATTCCCACTCTCTCTAACCCTCATTCTTCATTCTCATCGCATCTGACTCTCAGATTCCACCTCCATTCTTTATTTATTTACTTCTTCGTACTTTGCACTTGCCGAATTTCCATGTTTGCCCCTCATGTCAAATTGAATAACTCCATTTAAAATACAACGGAAATAGTACAAATTTTGAAGTGGGCTGACTAGTAGTACGATCACCAAAGACACTGTTTTTGTCGTTATCCAAAGTGAATGGGTTGTAGAATCATCAGCATTAATGTTGCAGACCAGCAATTCCAGTTTCCAAGTGTTTTTGCATGTATTACAGCTGTGTTGCTAATGCAGTAATGTGTGATTCAATACTAGTACAATTTTATTATTCCAAAGTATACCACTAACTTTTTTATTACAGTACATTTTAGCATCGGTCAATTCGGTTTTAAATATGTAAAAGAAAGATGAAAACTTGAAGTCCAGAAATGCGAAATCGCAATTATTGTGGAGATGAAAGGGGACGGATTTACATGAGCCCCAAGAAGAGCAATTGCCCACCTAAAAAAAAATAATCATTTATGCTATTTTGACAGTAAATTTTAAATTTTTTCAAAATGTTATTTATGCCTCTTTTTAAATTATTAAAATATTTTTATGCATATTTTTACCGTCCATATGGAATTTCTGGCTTCGTTCTTACGATACATTAGAGTGTATGAGCCTCGCGCACCACTCGTGCAGTGCAATTTAGTGTTTTTAATTTAAAACAACAAATCTATGTGACCAAATTTTGTAAAACAAAAAACTAATTTATTTAAAAAAAAAATAGGTTTATTTATGCATTTAATTAAAATATATGAATGCATATATAGTACATGGAAAATGCATAATATTGTGGTCATATATTTATGATTTGTGTATAATTTTTTTACTTTTTTAGAACCATAAATATAATTAGTGCATACTTTATTTTAAATTTTTAAAAAAATAGAAAGAAAATTCAAATATAAAAATAAAAAAATGAGGCTAAAGGCTAATAAATCTTTTTAACTTATCTACTTACTATATTTATTATTTTAATATAATTAATGCATTAAATTATTAATATAACCTTATTTTGGTCGTATAAATATTTATTATTTTAATATAATTAATGCATTAAATTATTAATATAACTTTATTTTGGTCGTACAAAATGTATTGTTTATTATTACTCTTTTAATACCCTTTTGCATTTATTTGTTTTAATTAGAAATTGAAAACAAAAAACTATTGTATCTTAAAAATTACCCCATGCTCTTATGCATGATCATACATTCCATAGTACTAGTAGTTAAAGTTTGTAGTGTTTGATCTTTTTTATTCATTTCTTTCTATTTGATAACTGTACCCTTTATTTTACTTTTTACATCATTCTTTATTCTATTTTATTATCTATCTATTTAATGTTTAAATATTTACTTTTAATAATAAGCCAAATTGAAATGTCAGTGGCCTAGAGTACAATATAGGAGTAGCCATTATACAAATAAATTCCTCAAGCTTCCATCAGATTTCTATATTAAATTAAATATAGAATACATAAATTGAAACGTCATATTTTATTTTATTATCTATCAAAAGAGTAAAAGAGTTTATTAGCAATTTAGCATCGATCTTCTGCATCCGTGTGTATGGGTTAATTACCATCACAAATGCAATTAGGTGGTGAATTTCCAGAATTTGAAACTGCGTTCCGAGAATCATGAATTTGAAATAAAAAACGCAGATCTGGAAATTAGAAAAGTAGGGAATTAAAAATGGCGAGGCTCAGATCTGGAAACGTGCAGGCAGAGAGAAGCAGACACCGCCATGGCTGCAAACACAGAGTTGCCCCGCCAAGATACGGGTCGGGTCATTCTCAGCGCCCGCCCCAACTTGAGAAATCTAATCATCACAGCCTTGGCAAAAGTAGGGTCAAGGTTAGGTGGCAGTAGTAAATGTTTGTGATGGAAAGTGAGTATAGTAGTTGATCAGTAGTGTATAACTGTATATGAGGGTGGAGAAATGCATCAACTCAATCCCTTACAGCAATCTACACACAGTGGTATGAGAATGAGATGACTGTGTGTGTGCAGAAAAGGGGGGTTGGGTTGGAAATGGAAATCATGGGCAAGAAGAGAGGAGGAGCCACCCTTAACAAATCTCCCTCTCTCTCTTTCAGCCTCATTCCTAAGTTGGGATTTCCAAATAGTCGCCTCTCATCGGTCACAACACATATAGAGCATGCTTTTTAGTTTTTCACGCCAAGGGGCACTTTCGGCATCACAAACCAAGACACGAAGTAGTGCAACCCTCCGATTAGAAAAAAACAATTAATTAAAAATTATTTCATTTAAAAATATAATTAAAAAAAAACTGAAATTACAAATTAAAAATTGCATAATTGAAATACAGTACATCATTAAAACTTAAAAAATTAAAAATACATAATTAAATCCAAAAAATTAAAAATAACATAATAATTTTTTTAAAAAAATTACTCGACCGGTGGAAGAGTTTGATATTGCTACACAAACAATGAATTGGCATCCATGTGCTCAAAACTGGAACAGTGTCATACGGGAAGCGTTGGTCGTTGTGGCGGCGAACCGCAATCCCATTAAACGGTCATTTGCAGCTCCGGAGGGAGCCGTCTAGCTTAGTTCACCTCTTTCCTTGGCTCTAGCCACTGCAAAAAAATCATTATTTAAGGACACGGTGAGACGCAACTAATTGCTTGAAATTCTTTTAAAAATAACAATAATTTCTGACGCAAAGGAAAACATCACTAAAATAAGGACAAATTAATCTAAGCTTTTGATTTTTTTTAATGATGCTTCTATTTGCGTCCTCAAATTTTGATTGGAACACCAACCGTATGACATTTTTTGAAGTATTGGTTGTATATTTAGGAACATAAATTAACGTCCTTAATTGCATTAAAAAACATTCTTAATAGATTTTTTTTGTTGTTGTAGTGAGCCCTAGCCGCCTTGTTACCTTCACACTATTCAGACAACTTCGCTCACCGGAGCTCAAACCCCTTGCATCGGTATATATTTGTACTTTCTTGTTTTCATTTCTTCATTGCTACTTACTTCACTGCACCGCGCCGCACCATCTATGTTAAAATTGGTGTGTGTTTAATTTTAGATTACTTACTAATTATTTGGGGAAAGATGAACATCAAATCTAAGCACGGCAGATCTACCTTAAGCCTAGGTGGAGCATTTGCCCCTCCTCATATTTTTCCCATATGTATATTTTTTCATTTTAAATTTTATTTCTTTAAATTTCTCACTAAATGTTCCTCCTCAACTTTTTAAAACTCCTTCGTATATAAATTTGCCCCCTTTCCTACAAATTCCTTGCTCCGCCCCTGAACCTAAGAGAATCCGTATCGCGATGCGGGCTCGATCTCGTCTCGGTGAGACGAGACGAGACAGATGCAAAACTTCTCTCCTGTCTCGTCGCGTCCCGTGTCTCGCCGCGAAGATCCAGCTGGCGAGAGGCGTGATGCTCACTCGCCGGCCCGCGAGTGGGCATCATCATGCTGACGCAATAAATAATTTTTTTTTAAAAAAATTCAATTTTTCTGAATTTTTATTTTTTTTAAAATTGTAAACGGTAATATTACCGTTTGTAACGGTAATTATTTTTCCGTTTTTTATTCTATAAATACTCCCATCCTCTTTCATTCTACACACAAACTCACATCTCTTATCTATTTTTCTTCTCAAATCATCTATCTTTCCTCTCCAATTTCTGCAAAAATGTCCGGTGACCGGAAACTCCGGCGGCAGCGGATTTGACTTGAACGCGTTTGGCGACTGGGGGGCATGTACAATGTTTTGGGTCCTTCCGGTTCCGGTTCGTCGCCGGGCACCCAAGGCTTGTCGATGCCGGCGTACCAAACACCATATTTTAATGTGGATGCATACTATCGTCCCTCCGCCCTGAGGTATAGGCAAACGTATGGATTATCCCAAATCAGGGAGAATATTCCGGATGAACACGCTCCGAAAAACCTTTGGATAGGAGCTAGAAGAGGAGGATATGGAGGAGGACGAGGCGGTGGAAGCTCCGCCACTCGCGAATTCGATGCCGAGGAGGAGGATCTAGGCCGTCATCCATACAGCTCCAAGGAGACGATGGCTTTGTTCAACGCTTGAGTCAACATCTCGTACGAGCCCATCGTCGGGAGTCAACAAACCCGCAAGTGTTTTTGGGAAAAGGTCACCGACGCATACAACAAGCAAAAGCCGAAGGGGGTCCGCTGCCGCAACTTAAAGATGCTTCGCAGTCATTTTGATCGAACCGACAGAGATGTCAAAATTTTTTGCGGGATCTACAAGAATGAAGCGTCGAATTACCAAAGCGGAGCCAGTGGAACCGACATTATGAGAGCGACTTTGCGAGTCCTTAAAGAAGACAACAAAAAAGAATTCAAACATGTCGATGTTTGGGAGTCGGTCAAAGACGTTGAAAGGTGGGTTAGTGGTGTCCAGTCCAGCTCGGGGTCGAGCTCGAAACGCACGAAGCACACGGCGAATGGCCAATACTCGTCTAGTGAGCGTGGGGAAGGCAACGCCTCAAAAGAGGTTGGGTGCCCGACAACATATGCAGGAGGCTCCTCCGATACACGACGTCGGCCGCAAGGGAATAAGGCGGCGAGGGCGGCTAGAGGGAAGGGGAAGGGCCGAGGCGAATCAAGCCAGATGGGCTCACATGGACCGCCGTCCTCCCTAATGTCCATGTACTTCACCGCCACGATGACGGACACTTCCCGCACGACGCCTACCCAATTTCAAGCCCATCATGCCGACATTGTGTATCTAGCGGCACAACTTGGTATTCCGCCACCACCACCGCCTTCGCGTGATGATTCGCCGACAGAGTAGTTTTTTTTATTTTTTTAGGATTTTAAATTGTATTTTAAATTATGTCTTTTTATTTTTTTAAAAGATTTTAATTATGTGTTTTTTATTATTTTAGGATTTTAAATTGTAATTTTCTTTTATTTAATGAAGTTTGTTTATATTAATTGAATTTGTAGGAAATAAAAATAAAAAATGAAATTGAATGAATAGTTAAAGGATGAGATGATTAAGAGATGTAGGAATACAGGTGATGTCTCTTAGTTAAGAGATAAGATAAAAAGTACAGTAAAGCTCATGAATAATGAAGGGGAGAAATGTTATTGAAACGATATTAAGACAATGATGCAACTGTCACACCCCATAAATCCTAGATTGCAAAATGAATACTGATACAAAGTTGAATTTAAAATGTACTCTATTGCAAATTTGTTTTTAAAATATTTAGCTCAGTAAGAGGCCTGACTTTTGATGTTGTTAAGGTACATCTTGTTTGGATAATAACACAAAATTATTCTGTTTATTAGAGTTTTGAGCAAATCCATTTTCCTGATCAGCAACAAAAAAATAATCACATTATTTTCCATATTTATCATATTATTCTTCTCCCCCCCCGCACCAGCACGAATTAGACTTTAATTCCTGCCAAATTTAAAATAATTATCGATAACATTTGCAAATTTCGAATCTTTGTATCTTGCCTTGTACCGAAAATATGGGAGAATTGATTACATTGGCATATTTTATGTGATTTGGTGATTATCCAATCTGGGTGTGTTTCTCTCTCTTGAATTTGGTTATGGTATGAAGCTGTGGATGCAACTCAGGAAAAGGAAAGATTTTTATTTCCTTGGTGAAGTTGATTCGCATACAAATATGGGTGTCATCAAGAATGAAAATTTTCCATATACAGGTAAGGAAAATTGGATCCTTTTATTTTCTGCAAGAAATCCCTGCTATTATATTTGATTATTTCTGTGTTTCAGTATTTATTTTACTTACATTCTTGCAACCAATTTCTTGGACAGCACTTACTACTTGTTGCTGGAGGCAGAAACTTGATTTCTCAGGTATTCTTGTTTCATTGTCACAAACATTTTTAATGATTTTATTTGGACACAAGTGATGTTGGTTATGAAGAAACAGTAAAAAACTTAATTGCTTAGTTGGTATTTATTTTATGTAATTCAGTTTGATTTTAATGGTGTGTTAATGAGCTTTATTATTCTGGTAATTTAACGCATGCTGTTTCAAGATAGATTCGGAACTTCATTATGTTTGCTGTAGAAATATTTAATTGTTAATTAAAAAATCTACGTGATAGGTTTGAAATGTGGTACACAAACTGCTGATGGATAATGTTCCTTTTAGGGCATTTCAATTAGGAATTTAGGTGCATCAATTCATCTTTGTTGTTGCCAGATAAAAAGATTATTCGATATTGGTTTTTGTTCTAAATGGAATGCCATTGATAAGGGCTTCTGTTGACCGATTAATTATTGTTATAGTCATAAATTTGTGAAGAATATTTGCTTCTCATAAATTTTTGGAATATTTTACATTGAATAGTTACCTACAATTTACTTTTGAAATTTTGTGTTTCCTGTAAAGTTTGCCACAGATTTCTGAAATTGATTTTTCGAGCCTTTTCCATTCTCTCTATTTTTATGAATATGCATTACCTCCAAGATCCTATCTCTATCATATTTATGCATAAAATGATATATCAACTGAATAATTGAGTATGTAACATTACATGAGACTCATTGCGATGAGCTTTGTGTGGAAACTCAGAAAGTACAAGTTGCACTCACTTATGTTTAACGATGAATATTACTATTAGTTTGGATGAGCTAGCTAGTGTAAAAAGGTATTACATGATCCTAACTTATTTGGATTTATCTTATAATTTGAGAGTATATAGCTTCATCCAAGGAGAAGACTGAATTAAGCATCAAAGTTTCTTTTAAGGCTTGCTATTGTTGTTGTCGTCATGGGTACATTCGTACGTGTCGTTGAGTCTTTGTTAGTAGTATATTTTGTTTTGAGCTTGTTTTGTTCAACAGAGATGGGAGGCGGGGGGCCGCTGACTGGAGTTGCTGGGATTTGTTGAAGGGTGGTTTTTTTTATTGTTTTTGTTGGAAGTAATGATTCTTCTTGCTTGAATACAAAGCATATATTCTAGCATTTTGTGTTTCCTTAAGTAACTATGGTCTGCATACAACCTGAATCTGTTGTTGTACATTCCCTTTTCGTTTATCCTCTCCGGACAAAGTTTGAATTTGAAAAACATTTATTGCAAAGCTTTGGATGTATCCGTATCGGATTAGTCTTTATTAGGATACGTTCAACGGTCCACTGATACCTAGTCGGCATACATTTTAGATGTACTAAGTGTACATGAAGAAAAAATTGTGTTTGATTGACTCATCTCATTAGTTCTTTGATCAAGTTTAATGTGATGCATTTTTGAATAGATTATGATGCAAGAAGCAAGTGGCGTTACGAGAACTCTGTGTGGTGAAATCTCCGATTCCATCAGCAGCAGTCATGACCAAGTTCCCGCAAATCAACCAATGAGATACAAAGGTGTGGTGTGTCAAAAAGAAGGCCGTTGGGGTGCGCAGATATATGCCAACGGCCACCGTGTTTGGCTCGGGACCTTCAATTCTGAAAAGGAAGCAGCAGTGGCATACGACCGTGCATCAATGAAGCTCCGCAGCAGCCCCACGTTTCGTAACTTCCCATCAAACGATAATATGAACGTCAGCGAACTGAGATTCCAAGACCAGTTCAGTACCGAAACAGTACTCAGGATGATCAAGGACAACTCGTATGCCTCGAAACTCTCGGACTACATGAGGGGTCAAGTCCCACAATTGCCCCATGTGGCGTCCTTGCAAGATGCACCGGCCTCTAGGTTGAGGGTCCTCTTCGAGAAAGAGCTCACGCCTAGCGACGTTGGGAAGCTCAATCGGCTGGTCATTCCGAAGAAATTTGCAGTCAAGTACTTCCCTATAATCCCTCATGCCAACGCGGGGAAAGAGGGAAGCAGCGTCCAAGATGTCGAGCTCTTGTTCTTGGATCGTTCGATGCGATCGTGGAACATTCGATACTGTTATTGGAAGAGTAGCCAGAGCTTTGTGTTCACTAGGGGATGGAACAGGTTTGCAAAGGAGAAAGGGTTGAGATCAAGGGATAGGGTTATTTTCTATTCTTACGAATACGGTGACCAGAAATTTTGTATATTGGATGCAGCGTACGACGACAACAGGGACCGGGATGGGCTCGTCGTCGATGAAGATGACGAGGTGTTGGAGATGGAGAAGGAAGGAGATGAGAGTGATAGAATAGAACCTGAGAATGTACAAGACAAGGAAAATGAGCCTTCTCTTTCGAGTAAGGGTTTTAAACTATTTGGTGTTACAATTGTGTAGTCCATAGCTTGGTTGGTTAACTTGCCATTACTCTAATTGCTACACGAATAGCTTAGGATGACTTTATTATCGTTTCTGTTTTTGGCATATAATTAGTTGCCCAACTTTTAATTATGAAAATCATTGTTTTCATCAATTAGTACTATGAAAATTTTTGTGGTTTTTTATAGTTTTGATTTTGGCAGTTTTCTGCATTCATTAAATTACGTACTACTATTTGTATAGTAGTATTATTTTTATTCCTGGGAAATGAATTATCACGAACTTTACCCCGAGTTTGTTTTTTCCCACGAATGAAAAAATTCTCACAAATAATATTATGATACGGATTTGTTTTCGTAATTTCTCAGCAACAATTTTGAGAGCTTCAAGTTTTTCAATATTTGAAGATAGTTTTTCTTGAAGCACATCCTCCAAAATTGTTCTTCAATCTATTAAAATAACATGAATTTTTTCATTCGTGGGAAAAAACAAACTCGAAGTAAAGTTCGTGATATTATTTGCCAATTTTAAAGTTCGTGGGAAAAGTCCAACTTTTTGAAAGTTTCATGATATTAGATGCCAATATCCCTGAATTTAAACACCAAACTAAAAATATACTTTTTATTTATAAAAAAAATATACTGTAAAATTTCTAATAAATTAATAATTATAAATAATAATAATTATATTATTATATTTATTATTACGATAGATAGTTTAAATATGAATTATCCATCATAATATATAATAATATAATTATAATCATAGTAACATGATTATAATTATAGTATTATACTCATTTATTATAACTATATATATAATAATTATTATATTATAATTATAATATTTACGGATATATAATTGAATAAATTTTATAAATGAAAATTGCACTATGACTTTATTGATTTATTAATTTATAAAATATAATAATAATTATTTATTATATAATTTATATTATATAATTATATTTTAATTATTTAATAAATTATTAATTACTATTATGAATTATTATAAATTATAGTTGTAATTTTGATAATTTTAATTATAGTTATTTATCATAGTGAAATTAAGTATGATTTATAATTTTAAATTATTTTTAAAATATTGTAATTATTATTATTAATAATAAAACTATATTATATTGCTTAAAATTTTCTGATTACCGAAACAAAAACATGAATTTAAAATTTAGGGAATCAAATTACTTTCCCGGACAGAATAATGGCAACCAAACATGGTCTAATAAGCTTTTCAAGATCCCGGTTCGTATTTTTTAATTCTCCTCTTCTTATTTTTTTCCTTTTAGTTTTTATAGGACACAAACTTCAGGCTCCTTTATAGTTACCCTAATGAAGTTAGTACAAGAAATGCAAACGTAAGATCATAATTTGCCCAAGGGAACATTTGAAAAATACAAAACACTACTAAATAAATTAATGTAAATTTTATATACGTGATTGATCTTTTTGGTATGCTTTACTTTACATATAAGTTTTACTTAGTTTAAAATAAATATTACTCCGCAGGTACCCTTATGCTACAATTTAGGAAAGTATTTACTTTTTGGAATTCAAAATCTTTCTAATTTGAATTCAAAATCAGATTAGAGATCATGGGAGCATGTCATGATAAATCTTTCTATAATAATAAACTTTTTTTCCATAAATCAGAGTAACTAAAATCCCTGTAATAAATTATTGCAAACTAAAATCCCAGCAACTAAATCAATGTAAGAGTAGTGATTTAGAGACATAATGTCTCTATGACATAATACCCCTATGTCATTTTGACATAGCTATATTTTATATCATGACTAATTTACCCTAATGTTATATTAAGTAAATTTAAACCACTAGATTATGATTCTTTCACATAATATAAAATTCTTAATATACATTTATACACTTCTTTGGATATATACATGCGACAAGATATATAATTATAGTGTATTTGCACCGTAATATTGTTTGCAACGGAGGAGATATAATTATAGTGTACCATACCTACACATAACATAGGGAATAAAATATTTAATATTTAAACCATTAGATTCTGATTGCAAAAAATATTTAGTTATCTAATATTAATAATTTTAACTTGTATATAAAATAAATGCATTATCAATTTTTGAAAGCAAAACGTTTTCTTTCAATAAAAAGTTTTCTATCAAAAAATTTAATATTAAATTTAAATTTTATTTATCAATACCAAATTTATAACATAAGTTTTAATAAACAAATATGAAATAGTTTTAATACTCCAATAGAGTTTCTTTTTATAATTTTCTTATTAATCATAATCTATAATATATTATTACAACTTTTCTTCCTATTAAATTCAAACAAACTTAATAATTCTATCTTTTTGGCATTTTCAAACTTTTTATATTCATTTTAATTCAACGATGATAAAACTTGTAAATTTTTTACAATTCTTTATATTTTAGTTATTATTACGAGAAATTGAAATTATGAATGTGCAAAAACACATTATGCATTGGAGTTATAGTCTGATTTATATAGAGTTTTTTGATTTATTCTAAAATGATTGTAGTTTTTTTTTAAATTTGAGTTTAAGATATTGGAGTTAGATTTAAGAATGTAAAAAACCACGGTATGCATTGGAAATTGATTGTAACTTTAAAATTAAAAATTGTTAAAAATTTTAAAAAGTGAAATTATTCTTGTGATATTCTTAAAATAAAACAGTAAACTCAATTAGTATTAATATGTCATATATCAAATATAGTATATTCAATGAAATAGTGAATCAAGCATTAGAATTCTAATATTTTAGAAAAAAGGAGAAAATATTAATTATATGACTTTAAAATGCTAAATAGATTAGTTAAGAATATGTAACTTTTTGTCAGAGGTTTGATGCAACGTTCCAATACCAAAGGATTTAGTTATATCACAATTTTGAAAAGTAATGAATTAAAATCAAAATCAAAATCATAAACTTAATTAGTATAAATTTTTAATTTTGCAAAGTTTATCTAATATCATAAAAAGAAAAACATAAAATATTAAATAACTGAGTTAAAAACACGAGATAAATTTTAAATAACTGATTTAAAAAATTTAAATAACTGTTATTGGAGTAATTTTTATTGAGATTCAACATAACATACCAAAAATTAATGAAAAAATTAGTGAGATAAGGAGAGAATAAATTGTGAATAAATTTCTTAAAGAATACGTTAATTTAGTTGACGGATATGGTGAACATAGTTTTAAATTTAATACTACTAGTTTATAAAATTACATAACCATTCAAAAATTTAATAAATTTTAAATTTCAGTTTTATTAGTTTTTCATTATAATTAACGAAAAAAAAGATGGTCAAAGTGATAAATTTTTCCTTATCCTTCTTTTATTTCATTTTTCATATTTTCAAGCTTACAAGTGAATTTTTTAAAAAAAGGGTTAAAACTCAAGAGGTAAAATTGAAAGTGGGTCCCAACTACTTCCATTTATATCTTGTGTAATTAAGCATTGAGATCTTAATGAATACTCCTATATATAGATAATCATAAATGCAAGGGCAATGGAGTATATAAACACACAATAATTTTTATTAAAAATAAAATATAATGCTTAATTACTACTTTAACCTCATTATGTCTTAGACATTACGTCTCCAAAACATTTTTCATCAATGTAAGAGTGGAAACTTCTTAGGGAAGGAATCAAGGTAGAGCGAGAAAGCAAATCCCTAATAATATCCTACTTTAATATTAAAGTATTGTTAAAAATAAATCTACGGTTAGTTCTTTTATTGGTTAGTTCTTTTATTGAACTTTAATATACTCATATATTTTCACCAAAAGACAACATATGTAGTGAATAACTTTAAGGCCCAAATACTTGATCACAAACCAAAACACGCACTGCTTCGTCGGGTTTTTTTTTTAGATAAACGAATAGAAATTTAACGGCCGCATGTCATGATGGACTTGAACCAGACCACTCTTCATCATTCTTTGCCTGTATTTGACACGTGTCGGTTGTATACATGAGTACTGGGATAAAGCCCTACCTCCTGGGACATTTGTCTCTCTTTTCTCTAGCTGAGGACTTTCTGAGTTACAAAGGAGGAAGAAAAGAACATAGCAAAAGAGGCATCTATATATTGAAGAGCAAAGACCACAAAACGCATATTAGTAGTAAGAAACATATAAAAATGAAATGATGAAAAAGTAAGTATTTTTAACACTTTAATATAGAACATCATCTAAGACTTTTTTAAAATTTCCGTCATGAACCTTTTAGCTGTTGCAGATCAATGCCTTGTAAATAGTGACAATTTTTCTGCATCTCCACTCCAGCAATAAACCAAAAATTGATTCATATTAAGAATATTCCTCATAAATTTGCAATGCATTTTTTCAGAAAAAGATGTTGCACATTGTACATTGAAGTTATCAACTGTATATCAGGCATTCTACATTAATAAGTTTCACAATCATTCCCTACTCATATCTACAAACAATCACCGGTGTGCTACTTATCCCTCTTTGATTTGTTTACAACTATTTCCTGTTTTATTTACTTGTATTTGTTTTTGTTAATTACTGGATCAAAAAGTCAAAGAGGCCAACATACAATCAGTGCCTTTCATGTATTCATAGCTCCAATTTATATTTTGATATAAGAAGCAAACCTGCATTTAATTCCATAATGCAACACTCCTTGTGGCATTGACGCGCACTACTTATTGGATCGGAACACCTACAGCACAAAGGCTTTTACCTCCTGCATGTTTGACAACTATGTCGTAATCAACAATAGAATAATATAAATATGAATGGTTAGTGCTATATAATTCGTAGAATCTAAATAAAGTGTAGAGTTCAACCAAAGATATTCAACATTGCAACCTGATATTACATGTTATGGACCAGCTGAAGAGGATAAAAATTTATTTTCTTAATTACTTTGTAATTTTATTTAAATTCAATATGTGGATTTAGCCTTTGGAGTAGGTGATTTTAGAAGTAACATATATGAACTTATAAAATGCAAGCAAATTAAAAAACACAAATTATCAGAACAAATATTTGAACAACATTTCAAGTTTGCTCCAAGTACTTGATACAAACATCATTCCATAGATACACTGCAGACTATGAATTGGCCTTTTCATAAGTTCAGAGTCTTGTAGAAAGATGCCTTAGTTGAACGGTAGCCAACAAGATAAATTTAGTACGTTTAAGAGTTGTTAAATATAGAAGGATCTGTATTTGAATGCTGATCTTTTTAAACTAATGGGTGAATATTGAAATGGAGTGGGAGGAAACAAATCTTTAATTCCAAAGGAACTGCTAGCAAATCGTTAAACTATTGTACACCTGATTAGCGGCACATTCATTCATTATTGAGGATATATGCATGAAGTTCACATAAATGAGGAGTAGAACTATGTAGAAAAAGGTATGGTATCCCTCCGTCCCACTTTAGGAGTTCCGGTTTATCATTTTTGGGTATCCCACTTGTTGGCGAGGATGCTGATGATCGATTGATTGAAGCGAACAAGATGAAGAATTAGCTTTCAAGATTGTAGATGTGAGGGAAATTGGTTTTCGTATCTTGAATTCAATTACACCACAAATTGGGGATTTAAACCCTTATCAAAACTGAAAAACAAAACTAACTATCCGTCAACTAGAATGGACGGTTCAAATACAATCTATCCAACAAGATCAGATCTAACAGCTAAGAGCCTATCTCTCATTAGATGCTAAAATCGCCTCTCAGCTCCAAACGCTTTTAAGCGTGGCTTCTACTACTTCAGCTCCGAGGCTCGGGTTCGAATTCTGGCAGTCACCATTTCACAAAACTCCACCTGACTCCCTGAACTCGAACTTACTGCCTCTTCTTACACATGCCCACCAACTTCTTACACAAATCAAACTTCTCTTTTGGTAGAGGTTTGGTAAGCATATCTGCCGGATTGATTGCAGTATCTACCTTAAACACGACAACTTTTCCACTCTCAATTTCTTCTCTGACAAAGTGATATCGCACATCTATGTGCTTGCTTCGCTCATGGAAGACTTGATGCTTCGACAAACAAATAGCACCATTATTATCGCAGCCTATGGAAATAGCTTTCTGCTTCACACCAAACTCAGCCGCAATACCTCTCAACCAAAGGCTCTCTTTCACAGCAGCAGTCAAGGCCATGTACTCGGCCTCTGTAGTGGAGAGCTACCATGTTTTGCAAACCAGATTTCCAGCTGATAGCTCCACCATAAAGTGTGAAGACATAACCTGTTTGTGACCTTATATTGTCAAGGCAACCTGCAAAATCACTGTCACAAAATCCCACCAAAGGGTCACCATCTGACTTTTCATCCTTATACAAAATGCCAAAATCTCCAGCACCCTTCAAGTATCTTAAGGTCCACTTCAAAGCTTGCCAATGATGCCTTCCATGATTAGCCATGAAACGACTAGTCACACTGATGGCATGAGCCACATCAGGCCTGGTGCTTATCATAGCGTACATAATGCTCCCAACAATATTAGCATAAGGTATCAGTTTCATCTCTTCCCTTTCCTCATCATTGGTCGGCCTTTGCTCATTTGACAATTTGAAATGTTGACCCATAGGAGTGGCTGCTATCTTGGTATCTTTCATCTTAAATCTCTCAATGACTTTGCTGATGTAGTCAGATTGGTTGAGCCAAATCTCTTTCCTGATTCTGTTTCTTACAATGCTCATACCCAAAATCCTAGCAGCACTGCCCAGATCTTTCATCTCAAAAGCCTTGCTAAGATCATCCTTAACTCTATCAATTTCCTCCATACATTTCCCTGCTACTAGCATGTCATCAACGTATAGCAGTAAGTAAGCTACCACAGCTCCACCTCTTCTCTTGATATAGACACACTCATCATACAGTGATCTTGTGAAGCCATTTTTTAGAATGTGTTCATCAAACTTCTTATGCCACTGTCGGCTGGATTGCTTAAGCCCATAGATGCTCCTCTTAAGTAGGCAAACCTTATTTTCTTCTCCTGCCTTTACAAAACCAGGTGGCTGCTGCATATAAATGGTCTCTTCAAGATTCCCATGCAAAAAGGCTGTTTTCACATCTAATTGCTCAAGTTCCCAATCTCTTTTTGCCACCACAGCAAGTAAGATTCTAATTGAAGCATGTTTTACCACAGGAGAAAACACCTCATTGTAATCCACTCCCTCTTCCTGTGTAAAACCCCTTGCCACTAATCTGGCCTTGAATTTGATTTGCTCAACTTCCGTAGACTCAAGCTTCTTCTTGAAGATCCATTTACAGCTTATGATCTTTCTTCCCTCCACCTTATCCACAAGGATCCAGGTCTTGTTTTTGATTAAAGAGTCAATCTCCTCAATCATTGCTTGAAGCCATCTATCCTTCTCTGGACAATTCATAGCAGATTTGTATGAGTCTGGTTCAGAGAATGCTACCTGTTTAGCAACACACAAAGCAAAGTACAACATCTCTAAGTCCATATACTTGGCTGGAGGTCTGATATTTGTTCTCCTGACCCTATCTCTTACCAATTGATAATTCCTCAAATCTGGCTGAGTGTCTGTCTGAGTATTTGTCTGAGTATCAGATCCACCTTCATCATTTCCACTGATCCCAGTGCTTTCTGACTCCATATCTCCACCAGCCTTTGCATTACTTTCTTCCTCAACTTCAGAATTTCCAGAGCTCATTACTTTCTCACCACCTTCTTGTGTCTTATTTTCAGGTCTGAAATGCATCTCTGACTCAGAGAACACAACATCTCTACACACCATAGCCTATAGCCTTTCACTCCGGGCTGATATCCCAACATTACACACCTCAGTGCTCTTGCATCCAATTTAGATTGCTTGATATGTGCATATGCCTTGCAACCAAAAGTTCTTAGATGAGAATAGCTGCCAAATTCACCATACCACCTGAAATCAGGTGTATCCCCTCCTATACCAGAGGATGGACACATATTTATCAACTTAACTGCTGTAGCCGCAGCCTCTGCCCAAAACTTCTTTTCCATACCAGAGGCCAAAAGCATGGATCTCACCCTCTCAAGGATGGTTCTATTGGCCCTCTCTGCAACCCCATTTTTTTGTGGATTCATGGGCACAGTCCTATGCCTTTTGATCCCTCTTTCTTGGCAGAAAATATCAAACTCCTTTGACAGAAATTCCAATCCATTGTCTGTTCTTAGACATTTCAAGACTCCTTTTCCCTCAGTTTTCATCAGTTTGCACCACTCTTTAAACTTGATGAAAGCTTCACTCTTCTCCTTTAGCACATATAGCCATATCTTTCTGGAGTAATCATCTATTATGCTCATATAGTATCTACCTCCCCCCACAGAGTTTACTGGAGCAGGCCCCCATAAGTCACTATGGGCATAATCTAAGGGAGCAGATGAGGTGTGTTTACCTTTGGGGTATGACAGCTTCTTGGATTTAGCCAATATGCACTCTTCACAGGTCTGATCACCCTTTTTCCACTGAGCTAGTTATGACCTTCTTCTTTATCAGCTGATCAATGCTCCCAAAAGCAGGGTGTCCCAACCTCATGTGCCACAACTTCACTGAACCAGTTTTCACAGTGTTTACTTCTCCATGTTTTATCACTGTTGCTTCCAAGTAATATAGACTGCCTCTCATTTCTGCTTTCAGCACCATTTTTCCTCTCATTCCAACTGTCATGATTCCACCAGAAGAGCAGAAAGAGTATCCCTTCTTCTCCAAAGCCCCAAGTGAGATTAAATTTCTTTTGACTTCAGGAATGTATCTTACCTCAGTGAGAACTTTTATGGAGTTATCAGTGAGTCTCAGCTTGATACTCCCCACTCCATCAATCTTGCATATCTGATTATTTCCAAGCACAACCGAACCAGCTGTCTCACTTATGGAATGAAACCAATGTATGTTTGAGCATATGTGAAAACTACACCCAGAGTCAAGAATCCAAGAGCTCCCCTCCATTTCCTCCATAATGTTCAGTGCAAGAGCATTTTCAACTTCTTGCACACAATCTGAAGTCTGCTTAGTGCCTGCAGCCTCCTCGGCCTGTTTTTTCTTCTAGGCAAAACAATCTCGTTTCAAATGTCCTGGTTTCTTACACCAGTGACAGGATCTAGTCTCCTTTTGATCCTTGGAGTTTGCTTTTGAAGAGTCTTTCTTGCCCCACTTCTTGTTTTTAAACTTCTTAATGTTCAAACTCTCTGGAGTATGCAAATCCTCGCGCCTTCTCATTCCCCTCTGCAAATCCTTTGCCATCAAGGCCGAATGGACCTCTGCCAATGTTATGGGCTTATCTCTGCCATACAAGATGGCATCTCTCATCTGATCATAAGACTTTGGCAAGGCATTCAATGCAAGAATTGCTTTATCCTCATCACTAAGTTTGACATCTACTGCCTCCAGATCATCCACAGATTTTGTAAACTCATCATACTGCTCCATAATCGGTTTATCTTCTACAAAGCAGTAAGAATACAATCTTCTTTTCAAATAGAGGCGGTTTGCAAGGGATTTACCTAGATACAGCTCGTCCAATTTCTTGAGGATACCAACGGCGGTTGTCTCTTCTTGCACCTCCCGCAGTACCTTATCACCAAGGCAGAGGATCACCGCGCTATGCGCCTTCAACGACACCTCCTCCTGTCGTGCTTGCGCCTTCTCATCGAGCGGTTCTTTCCCCTTTTCCTTCGGATCTTTTGACTGCAACGCACTCGCCAATCCTTGTTGAATCAATAGAGCTCGCATCTTCATCTTCCAGAGCCCATAGTCATTCTTTCCATTGAATTTCTCAGCTTCGAAACGCGACGCCATTATCTGACCGATTTACAGCTCCTCCTTCCAGAACTCAGCTCGTTCCCACAGACGGCGCCACTTGTTGGCGAGGATGCTGATGATCGATTGATTAAAGCGAACAAGATGAAGAATTAGCTTTCAAGATTGTAGATGTGAGGGAAATTGGTTTTCGTATCTTGAATTCAATTACACCACAAATTGGGGATTTAAACCCTTATCAAAACTGAAAAACAAAACTAACTATCCGTCAACTAGAATGGACGGTTCAGATACAATCTATCTAACAAGATCAGATCTAACGGCTAAGAGCCTATCTCTCATTAGATGCTAAAATCGCCTTTCAGCTCCAAACGCTTTTAAGCGTGGCTTCTACTACTTCAGCTCCGAGGCTCGGGTTCGAATTCTGGCAGTCACCATTTCACACCACTTTAGGAGTCCCGGTTGGAATATTCCATAAATAGTATTAGGTCCCACATTCCACTAACCTTTTTCCACTCACATTTTTATAAAATTAATATAAAAAAGTAGGACCCACATTCCACTATTTTTTTTACCAAATTTCCTTGATATTTCTTAAAACCCATGCCGAACTCAACTGGGACTCCTAAAGTGGGACGGAGAGAGTACCGTTTTTGATAGCTCTATCTAGCCAAACAAAGTAAAATCACTAGTAACATACTTAAGACAGCTGACTGTTTATTCAAGACTTAGTAATCAATTTGTTTTCTAGGCTTCCATGTTCCTTGCACGAAATGGTTGTCCTATAAAAAGATACTAAAGTTTGCACATGTGAATGTAGTTCCAGATATGTTTCTGGTTCTTGTTATCTTTTATATTCCGCACACATCTAAACAAAGATCCATTATTCAAATATTCAAAACAAAAGGCATGTACTTTGGAAAAAGATAGCTCATGAACAATATTTAAATATACGAGGGACGAAAACCAAATAAGCATATTAGTTAGTCGAAATAGGTTGTGGCTTCGTATAGTTGGTTCATCAGACAACTACAACTATACTGATCTTCGCAAATATATATTGCTCAACAGAAAAAGAAGTTAAAGGAAGATTTCATCGTGTAATGCCAGGTGCATATAAATATGAACTGATATACGAAAAAGCATCTTATGTTTGCTTATAATACAAACATTTACTCTTAAAATAACATTCTAATGAGGGGTTACCACCCTCATTACAAAACCTACCTCAAAATCTCAAATTTAAACCAGGCATTTTATTATAAGATGGGTAGGTTTTTTTCGATTAGAGGCATGGTTAACCGAGTTGCTACATCAGCTGAAAATATACATCCTCTATCATCTTCCAATACAAACCATGAAGGTGGAAAAGTAAAATGTTGCCAAGCAAATATACATACATAGTACGTACATCACTAGGCTTTGAATTCAATTCTCATTACATATCTAGTAATGCATACAAAATAAATAATATACACAAAGATATCCAATCTAATTAACTAGAAGCAGAACTTGCATGCATGATAAAGAGTTTCAAGTCCCACTATATTTCTGCTAGGTTTAATATATCCTGAGTATTCTCATCTAATATCTAGCTTATATTCTCTCTTTTCCATGAGCGATTTTTTACCTTTCTTTCACAAAAGCAAACAGTTCTTTTGTTGCCATAAACTTTTTATAGTGTTTCTTTAAGACATCTAGGACACACGTGCATTATATAAATAAAGCCAAAATATTCAAATGAAAATAAGACTGGATATACTTCCCCAAACTTGATTGTCAAAATATTACGTATCTTATTTCAAGAATGCGAGTGTTTTTATTTTTATCATAAGAAGAAAATTTATAAGCTAATTGCATCCTTTTTGGAGAGCTCCCAAACTATCTTCTAAAGAAGGCTGACCCTCCGGATCTCTCTCTCTCTGATATACCTGATCTTAATCCTGACACAATGATTCTAAAGCTCGAAAAATCTGATCTACTCCTTGTCCTTGATGGATGGGGTATGTGTCTTGCAGGTATCTTTGTAGGACGTTTCCCCGGGAAGGAAGTTGTGCTTTCGTTGATGAAAAGATGGCCTTCTCAAGCTTCTGTTACATACCATAGCAAGGGATGGATGTTCTTCCAATTCCCGACACTTCAAGGACTTCGTGCAACTTTGGAGAAGGGACCGTACCTTACTCCATCTTCGGCATCCCCCTCCACCTCGAGCCAGTTAATGACGACTTCTCATTCTCAAAGGAGCTGGCCTCGCACCTCCCTGTTTGGATCCGTATTCCAGACCTCCCACCTCTCCTTTGGACAAAAAATGCCATCCAGAAGATTGCCTCAACCGTGGGTGTCCCTTTACAGGTTGATGAAGCTACAATCAAGAAAGAGATCCTTGATGGCCCGAGAGTCAAGGTACAGATTAACTGTAACATCCCGAATTTCCGAACCCTAATTTAAGAGCCCTAAAATTTATTATTGATGACGTGGAGACGTGAATTAATTTATGAATGCATTGGCATTGGCAGTCCGTGGGACCCTTACGTACGCCGAGGCGCTGGCCCTCGCATTGGATGTTGAGGCAGCGATGCCCAAGGAGAGGAGCGCGAGGAACACTACGCTGGCACTACCCCCGCCACGCCCTAACCACGATAAAAGGAGATGGGACGAAAGTAGGACCCACTACGATAGCAAGGATACCGCCCCACCCAGAACTGACCGCCGTACGGAGGAGGGCAGACTTCGTTTAACCCAAGGAGCGACCCCCGGGCCAGGCCACCCCAATGTAACGTTTGCGCCAAGTACCATATTGGGGAATGTAGAGGACCGAACCCGACTAGGTGCTTCAACTGCGGAGGGAATGGGCATTTCTCGAGGGAGTGTCCGAGCAAGAATATGGGAACCGGGTCGAGGCAGAACAATCAGGGTTTCCGTCAGCAGCCGAGGGCGCCACCGACGGGCTCGGGAACAAACCGGGACCAACCACAGCGGCTGCAGCAGCCTGTCCGCCCAAGACTTCCCGCCCAGGCTAGAGCGTACGCCATGACTCAGAAGCAACCCAGGATTGAGCAAGGAAACCACGAGAGCGGAAATTTGGCATGTATAAGCGAAATCCTCGATACCCCTATTGTTGTGCTTTTTTGACACGGGCGCATCGCATTCGTTCATATCTGAGTTGTGTGTGCATACCTTGAGCTTGCCTATTAGAAAATCTAAGCATAGGATGATGGTGTCCTCACCAGTAGGAGGGATAGTAGAGATTTCCCGATTTTGCTCGAACGTAGAAATCGTACTAGGAGAACTTAAGTTAGTTGCTTACGATCTGCGAGTTATGGAGATGAGCGATGTCGACGTAATCTTAGGAATGGACTGGTTAACCGCGAACTTTGCGACGATTCGCTGTAAGGAGAGGCAGATACCCTACAAGCCCCGGGTACGGAACCCATCGTGTACCACGGAGTCTCGATGAACCGGCGAACCGCCATAATCTCCGCGTTACAAGCCACCGCCATGTTGAAGAAAGGACGCCCGGCCTACCTTGTCTATCTCCACGGAGAAGAGAAGGAGGAAAGGAGGCTCGAAGATGTCGCTGTCGTACGAAATTTTCCAGACGTTTTTCCCGAGGTGTTACCTGGACCGCCGTCGGATAGGCAGTTAGAATTCACGATCGACCTTGAACCTGGAGCCGCACCCGTATCCAAGGCACCGTACCGAATGGCGCCTAAGGAATTGGAGGAACTAAAGATACAGCTACAAGAGCTCATGGTTTAGGTTTCGTTAGGCCCAGTGTTTCGCCATGGGGCGCACCGGTGCTCTTCGTTAAGAAGAAAGACGGGTCGATGAGAATGTGTATCGACTATAGAGAGTTGAACAAACTGACCCTTAAGAACAAGTACCCACTGCCGAGGATAGACGACCTATTCGATCAACTCCGAGGAGCCGGCGTGTTTTCTAAGATGGATCTAAAGTCCGGATACCACCAGCTGAAAGTGCGAAAGGAGGATATACCTAAGACCGCATTCCGTACCAGATATGGTCACTACGAGTTCGTCGTGATGCCGTTCGGGCTGACGAATGCCCCAGCAGTGTTTATGGACTTGATGAACCGAGTTTTCCACCCGTACCTAGATACGTTCGTTCTAGTGTTCATAGATGACATTTTAGTCTACTCGAAGGACGAGAAGGAGCACGCGGAGCACCTACGAATCGCGCTGGAGACGCTGAGGACGGAAAAGCTGTACGCCAAATTCAGCAAGTGTGAATTCTGGCTGAGAGAAGTGAACTTTTTAGGACACATCGTGTCGGCAGAAGGAATCCGAGTGGACCCCGCCAAGGTTGAAGCGGTGCAACAATGGAAGTCGCCATTGACGTCGAACGAGATTCGGAGTTTCCTGGGTTTGGCAGGATACTACCGAAGGTTCATAGAAGGGTTCTCCAAGATAGCGAGACCGATGACCCAGCAACTCAAGAAAGGAATCAAGGTGAACTGGACGCCGGAGTGTGAAGCGAGTTTCCAACTCTTGAAGGAAAAGTTGACCACCGCACCAGTGTTAGCTGTGCCAGAGCTTGGAGTGAACTACGTAGTTTACACCGACGCTTCGAAGGTCGTATTAGGATGTGTGTTGATGCAGAACAACAAGGTGATCGCCTACGCGTCACGACAATTGAAACCGCACGAGTTGAACTACCCACCCACGATTTAGAACTAGCCGCAGTAATGCATGCCCTAAAGATTTGGAGGCACCATCTCTACGGAGTTAGGTGTGAAATCTTTACGGACCATAAGAGTTTGAAGTACTTCTTCGAGCAGAAGGATCTGAACATGCGACAACGGAGGTGGCTCGAGCTGGTGAAGGACTACGATTGTGGCATCAACTACCACCCTGGCAAGGCAAACGTAGTGGCAGATGCTTTAAGCCGTAGAGACCATTCGCAACTCGTTGCTTTTCTGAGAGAAGATGAAAGTTTAGTACGGGAGTTGAGTAAGTTGCAAATAGAAGTAGTAAGGACACCCGTAACCGTGAAGGGCCGAATCACCGCCTTAGTAGTAAAACCTGATCTAAGGACGAGGATCGTTGCAGCACAACGGATGGATGCGAGATTGGAGGAGATTCGAGTTGAAGTAAGAACCGGTGAATCCGGAAGTTTTAGCGAGGCTTCCGACAACGCTCTCACCTTTGAAGGGAGATTGTGCGTGCCAAACGACGAGGGACTCAGGAACGAGATCATGAGTGAAGCCCATGAAACCCCATACACTGCTCACCTCGGGAGCACAAAGATGTACCAGGATCTGAAGAAGTCCTTTTGGTGGAACGGCATGAAGAGGGATGTCGCGGCATTTGTGGAGCGCTGCTTAGCCTGCCAACAGGTGAAAGCCTTACACCAACGGCCGTACGGGAAGCTACAACCGCTTGAGATACCCGAGTGGAAATGGGAGCACATCGCCATGGACTTCGTGACGGCGTTGCCGAGGACCCTAAAAGGGAATACCGCGATCTGGGTGATCATAGATCGACTTACCAAAAGTGCGCATTTCATACCGATCCCCGTGACCCATGGATCGGATAGGCTAGCTCGGATCTACATTCAAGAGATCGTGCGATTACATGGAGTCCCAGTGACGATTACGTCTGATCGTGACCCGAAGTTCACCTTGAAATTTTGGATTAGCCTACAGCGCGAGCTTGGAACACGCTTGAATTTTAGCACGGCTTTTCACCCACAGTCCGATGGACAATCCGAAAGAACGATACAAACTCTCGAGGATATGCTACGAGCCGTGGTGCTCGACCGAGGCGGAAGTTGGGAGACCGCACTCCCTCTGATCGAGTTCGCTTACAACAACAGCTTCCAAGCAACGATCGGCATGGCGCTATATGAAGCACTTTATGGAAGAAAGTGTAGATCTCCGTTCTATTGGGATGAAGTTGGCGAACGAAGGGCACTTGGACTCGATGTAGTCGAGGAGATGGTCGAAATCATTCGACATATCCGCGCAAGGATGAAGGAAGCCCAGGACAGACAAAAATCGTACGCCGACGTCCGACGGACGGACTTACAGTTCCACGCTGGCGATAAAGTTTTCCTCAAGGTATCCCCGCCGAAAGGGATAACGCGTTTTGGGGTTAAAGGGAAGCTGAAACCGCGTTTTATCGAACCGTACGAAATTCTTGAAGGAGTAGGACCCGTAGCTTATCGTTTAGCGCTGCCGCCTAGCCTTGAGAATGTGCACAACGTCTTTCATGTGTCACAGTTGCGAAAATACGTATTCGATCCAAAGCATGAGATTCGCTACAAGGATGTTGCCGTAAACTCGGATCTGAGCTACGAGGAGCAACCCCAGATGATCTTGGATCGAAAGGTCCAAACCTCGAGAAATAAATCCACTGCCTTCGTAAAAATACAATGGAGAAACCACAGGCCCGAGGAAGCCACGTGGGAGCGTGAGGATAAGATGATGGAACTATACCCGGAACTCTTCCCATAAAGGTACCAAATTTCAGGACGAAATTTCTTTTAAGTGTGGTAGGATGTTGAATGAACTGGCAGCGGAAGCGCTGGTGTACGCTAATTAATTTGCATGAAATTGACATAATTTAGCAATCATTAATCACACCAATAAATCACATAATAATCAGATCTATTTAGAAGATTATTTAGACAAAATCTATTCGCGAAATTCTTACATGTATCATGCTCATAACTTGAATTAATCATGCTTTAGAATATTGAAACCTAAAATATGCTTTTCTACGGAGCAGAAAAATACCTAATTAATTATCCAAAGAATTGAAGATGGCTAGCAGCTTCTCCATGTGACGCTTTGAATACTAGACCACAAATCTTCTCTCTGGTTCCCGAACTGTACTCCGATATCAGTGTGGGCTGATCTCACCAGAATACTAGGACTTATATAAAGAAGACTGAAGAAATCCTTTTGTGAATAGGAGTGGAAATCGAAAATCTCCTCAGCCGGGGGGGGGCAAAATTTTCAAAAATTTCAGTGCTGAAATTGTTATAATTCTGTCTCCTTTATTCTCCTATTTATATTAAGTTCCTTTTGGGCCCAGACAGGGATCTATGGAAGGTTTTGGATATGGGCTAATCCAATTTACTTTTTACTAATTAAATTGAACCCACAATTTAATATAAGTTATAATTGGAATATTACGAGCAACCACTACAAAAGTAATATTGAACTCTCCCCATCCAAATCCGAAATTATAAGTAATCCGGGTTTCCGTTTAACTTTCATTTCCCGCGCTTAAGATAAAAATGTCCGTTAATTAATTAATGTCTGCTATGGACTTAATTAATTAACTTCTTATTAATTCCAAGAGTGAACTTAGCATGAAACGCTTATTTATTATTCATAGAGTAATCAAACTCCAACTAGCTAGGTTCCGAATAATAAAACCTTGTTTCGCGCTCCTCTTGAGGACATTATCAAACGAGACTCACCTCGCGCATGATTCAATATAATAGCAATCCTAGCACCGCTAGATATTGATCACCACTACCCAATATATCAGGATCATTGGGATACGAAAAACCCGCACCATTTGATAAGTCAAAGTAATGCATAATCAATACCGTATGCTTAATGCTAACCTACATTGATTAAGAAACAAATATTATCAAGACCTCGCCTTTCAGTAGATAGCCCAAGGACAAGTCTTGCTGTTAGATCCGTTCAGTGCTATACCACACCAATGTCATCTTATTTCAGTAAGGCTTAGAAATATGCGGACTGACATTGCAACCTTTCTCGATGGATAGTCAAATTCCATCTAGGTTGTGAAATTCATCTTTTTCTTTATTTAGAACTGACCGTGTTACCTTAAAGTGGACGACGCCCACAACCGGTCTACTAAAACAAAGACTTAGACTTTGTTAAGTTAACTTATACATTTAAACATGTAATAACATCCATTAAATGTAAAACATAACAACATTATGACAAAAATAATCTGTTTTATTCATTGAAAAATAAAATAAGAGTTTTGCAGTATTCAATCACTCGAAACGTGATTTCTAGTATACAAACTCTAACAGATGTAACATCCCGAATTTCCGAACCCTAATTTTAGAGTCCTAAAATTTATTATTGATGACGTGGAGACGTGAATTAATTTATGAATGCATTTATTTCATGAGATGCTATGGCCGAGTCGAGTCTAGGGTTTGCGTTGGAAGTTTGAAAAGTCAAACTTGATGATTATATGATGTGGCATGTGATTTTTTAAATTATGAGATGAATTATTTGTTTAAGGGTGAGTGAGAATATAAGTGAAATTTTTCATAAATACTAGCCACCCAATTCTTGAGATTTTCGACCCCCTTGACTTTTGGAGAAGGAATTCTATTTTTCCGGGTTTTAATTTAATTCTTGGGATATTTATCCAAATTAAATTCAAGACCCAATTATTCCTTATTTTAAAGAGAGAAAAATCGCCCCCTTTATTTCTTGGTGATTTTCGAAAATCACCTATTGTGGGAAGGAAATAATTATTTTATTTTAGTTAACCCCTTATTTAATTTTCTTCCATACCTAGAATTTAAATATTCTACCAAATCTTTCCATACCTCAAGAGATCTTGCCTTATCTTATTTTAGTTAATATTAAAAATCCATGTCTTATTTAAAAGGCATAGGGAACGCCTATTTCAATCCCTAGTTGGGAGGATTCTTATTTTTAATTTGCTCTGTGATATTTTATTCTACTCCGTAAAATATACCAAAACAAAATCTTGGCTAATTGGGAGCCATATGTCTCAAAAATCTCATGCCTTGATACCCTAGTCTATTTTTGTTAATTCTTCTTCCCTACTTCACAATATTTATTTATTTAATTGTGGAGAATAAGATCTTACCAAATATTCTATTTTATTTACCTAAAGATCTTATTGAACTCTATAAATAAGAAGCCAAAAACCTAACCCTAGCCATCACAAATTTTCGCCCCCTACCCATAATTTTCGCCCCCTCCCTTCTCCACTCTCTCCAAATTTTCTTCTATATTTTGTCATCTTTTGAAGAAGAATTGAAGTTCAATCCAAGAATCTTGAAGAACCGAGTCTAATACTTAATTTCTACCGTTCGTTTTTCTCATAAGGTATTTTTATATTCATCTTCTTCGTTTCTACTCGATTCCTCTTCTTTCTCGATTCCTCTTTTTTCTAACCGATTAATCGGTATTCTTGAACCCTCATGCATCTTGTTTGAGTGAAAGTGGGATAAAAAGGGATATGGGAATATGTATACATGTGTGTGGCGTGTGTATGTGTGGCGTGTGTGTGTGTGTGTCGTGTGTGTGTGTGTTGTGTTTGTGTGGTGTGTGTTTGATGGCTAAATACTCTTGTGTGACATATGTTGATGTTAGATCTAGAGTTGAGATGCGAATGGAACTTATGCGATGAACATGATCTTGATTGATTAATGATGCTAAAATAGATCGGTGGGAAAAGGGAAGAGCGTTGAGACATGCATGAGTTAGGAGGTTGTATTGAATCTGATTTGTGATATGTGTCTATGTGATTAAAAAGGTGACACCTCAGTTGCGAAGCCGGATAACAAAGGAAAGAACATACTTGAAACCTAAGCAGTCGAGGTGGGCTGTACTCTTAAACTCTTTTATGTGCAAATTTATGAATGTGGAGAAATAAGGGTGGTTTAACTGTTATGCCATGCCTATGTCTGTTTTGTTGTGATATTGTGCGCTTGATGCCCAGTTTGAGAGTTCGCTCCATTGGGCTATAGGGCTATGGATATGTTTAAACGAATTCGGGTCTGAGTACGGGCCGCAAACCCTACCAGGCTGTGTACACGAGGGGATCGGGAGCCGTCCTTGCTAGTCGGCCGGTCTCGTGGGCGAAAAGTGTGGCCACACTTTCGTCGCACCATGGAAAGATTGTGATTGTGGATTTTGATGAGAAAAGTGGGGAGTTATTTAACTGGCCAGTCTATGGAAAATATATTTTGTGATACTCGTGATATTATCTTATAACTGCTTAAAACTCGAGTTCACTTGGTAAGGGTGGCATAACTTTTAAAATGTTTTGGCAACGAGCTCACTGAGTATTTCAAAATACTCAGCCCTGCATGTGTTTTCCTTATGTGCAGGTTGAACGATGACGAGCGGTGGCGGGTGTTGAGCATGATAATTAATTAAGATGGTTGTTTTGAACTTCAAGCGTAGTTGTGTCTTCATACATAGCTACTCTTTCTCTTGGTCGCTTTCCGCTGAGTTTTTGATACACTTATGTTTATTTTGAATATTTTGCACTCTCCTTTCGGTTTAGAGGCCTTAGACTATCTTGTGGTTTTTGTCTTGGAAACTATGTCATACTCTTGAGATTTTTGATCGTAATTTATGATACCCTCCTTTTTCTTATTTAAGCTTCTAGGTTGAGTTGTTGTTTTAAATGCTCTGATAGTTCCTTTAAATCTTTGGTCAAAACTCTTTAAATGAAACCCTAGCCTATGTTGAATTCTTTAAGTCCGTTTTGGTAGCAGTCGCCGCATTTATTGTAGCCTAGGAAAGCGGGCTGTTACAGTTGGTATCAGAGCCTCAGTTCTTTCAGCTCTGGACCCAAGAGTCTTTTCAAAATTTAAGTTGTCCTTGTAATCTTATTTTTCTAACGAACTGAATATGGAAGGCTCAACACCGCAACTCGTCTCGTTCAACCACGAAGAAAGAGGTACATAATATTTCAATGATTGAAATTTTATGCTCTTGGAAATTTCGGTGGAAAGTGTTATTTTTGTGAGAAGCATGCCTTAAGTGTTGGAAATATTGTGAATGTGAAGTGATGCTTCTCGAATGATGATCTGTCGAATGTGTATGAGAACTTGTGAAAATTGTGAAATGCGAATGTGATTATGTTGAATGTTGCGATGCTTAGACCTGGACTTTTGAACCTAGCATGTCTTAGCTATACGATCACAGCGCTTGTACCAACAATAGGAACATGAAATGACTAGTATAAGGCCGTTAGTGCATATGGAACTCGACGAATCGTGAGAGGAAATGCACGAATAGCTTCCTTAGGAACGAGAATGTCCGACGATATTATCTTCGTACTGCCATCTTTTGCTTTTACGCATATCTATCCTTTTTCGCAGCACCACTTGGAACCATACACACTTGTTACTCTTTTTACCATTTGTGGCGGTGCTGACTTGTTCCTTTTCCTCTTTATGTAGATGGTTCAACCCTATCACGCCCTTATGCGTCACCGCTATGCCAAGAATAGGAACTTTCCGGTGGAACGCTATAGAGAGCTGGAATGGGACGGAAAGCAGTTCCTCCTGAACTTCGTCATCGATTTCTACGGTCACTGGCTGGACGCTTACGCGTATGGAACTACCCATCACGAGGGAATCATGCGACTTATCCATATACTACCTTCCCCTTGGAACGAGTGGACCGCTCAAGCCTCAGTATCCTACACCTGGTTTAGCCCGCCCAAATATACGCCTCGAGGAGACTTCGTCGGCCTAATAGGAGTCTTACTTCCGGCCATGTCTGCCGCCGTTGACGGACCTCCACTCCATCCGCCAACGCAAAAGTACTCTCCAGGAGCAGCACGTCGAATGAAGTATCACGATGATGAGGAGCCGCACGTCACTCGCGTTCCCCAAAGGAGGACACTTAGGATGCGTATTTTGGCCCCTCGAAGGATCATAAGAGAGGCCGAAGAGATGCTTACCTCAATCCCTTCGCCCCTAAGCGACGGGAAGAGAGACGAGGAGATGGGACCCGCAGAGAAGGGAGAGAGCTCGAACGAGGAAAGTGTTGGAGAGTCGGAAGAACCGGAAGAGGACGAGGGCGGAGATGTCTAGTGCTCGAATAGTGATTTTTGTTTTTCCTTTCCCCATGTTTTGAATTCTAGAACCTCTATTTACGTTGTCATTTTCTTTCGCAATTGTTTTGCTCCTTTTCGTTCATTGTACCAAGACCTTTTGGGACCACTTTTGAGATTTAATGGGGAATTCGCACCTTTTATTTTATCATCTTGCAATGAGCCGTCTTCACTCTTTTCCATCCTTATTGCGTGAATATACTTGTTCGTTCTATTTTCTTCCAAGTGTTTTCCACCTTGTGGTGCAACTTTATTATGTTTTCTCTTGCACAACTGTTTTTCCTTACAACTGCTATTGTGTGGTCTTTCCTTGGACCCTACCTATAGAAGGAGTTAAATTTTCTTTCAAATATACCACATCGCTATTTTGGGTTTGAATAAGTGCGCTAACAACTCGAGTGAAAATGAATCAGAATGCCGCCTAGACGCAACGTAAGACGTGCGAACGAGGAGCCTTCTTCCCAAGCTTCGGAAGAAGAAAGCGTGACGCAACCAAGACCGCCACCACCACCTCCCCGAGTAGATAGGGAATTCGTGAAGCTATTCCTAGACCAAAAGCCTCCTACCTTCGACGGGATGGGTGAACCCGCAAGGGCTGAAACTTGGGTACGCGCTTTGGAGGACTTGGAACAAGATTATTTTTTATGGGAAAGCTTGGGATGCAGCTAGGGTCATTTTTGAGATCAAAGAAGCTACCTACAACATTTTGTACTCACACTTTCCACACGAGCAGGTTCTTCTCCACCTTCCAGACAGATGATGAAGCCCACAGGTTTTAGTTATTTTTGGTGTACGACACTCTTTGAGTCACTCATAAGGGTACTCTTTTTCCCCTTGGGGAGTTTTATCCCATGGGGTTTTTTCCCCAAGGGGTTTTAACGAGGCCCGCCCACTCTGGGTTTAGATGGGTGGCTTGATTCGTGTTCGTCATTGTTTGGGGCTTGGCCCGTAATGTTTGTCTCTTGGTCTTTACCATGTTGCTTTATTCTAGCCGACTTATGGCTTCTCTATTGTATGTCCTCGGGTATGCCTGAGTGTATGATGTAAACGTTGGTTTTTGTTCTATTTGATTTATTTATTCATCAAAAAAAATAAAATAATGATTCTTCCAATACATTTGTTGCCCCAACAATAATCCTTGCTTTCTCTCCTACTTTGATCCATCTATACCATGATCGTTAAATCTCTCTTAATTCTTAAGAAACCTAGTTTCACCTATTCTTCTTCCACAACAACACTAAAAGACCACCAACACACAAGAGCTTTCAAAATTTCTTAAAGCCTTCAAAACCATACTTGTTATTATTCACCTAAATTACACTGGTAAATACCATGAGCAGTAACCACATCAAAACTCAAAAGAATGAATATTTTATAACTATTAGTCTACGACCATAATTTGGCAATTACAATAAAACCAGAAACATAAAACCATCTTCTAGTGACCGTTATATGACAAGACTAACATCAACATACAAATTTCAAGAAACATTGCACAATCAGTTCCGTTGATACTGGTTCTTAATTTCTTGAAAGAATCTAATTTTATTTTTCATTAAAGAAACCCTTCATGAGTAGTTACCATGTTTACATATGTGTAAGTAGAAGTGAGGATGTGCTGTAGTAACAGTCTGCTAATTCAGTACGGTGGTTTATACCTGTTTCTCCCTTTTAAAAGGCATACATAATATAGTTGATATATAAAGAGAACTTTGAGTTGGACAACATTTTGAAAATCGCAATAACTAAAACAATATCATAGTCATTAATTATCCTTAGTTAAGATCCCATCTATTCATTCTGGAAAGCACCCTAACAAAGTGAAAAATACGAACAAGATTAGGGGTGGGTAGGTAAGGTATACCTTACCGAAACCACCATACCGTATACCTTACCGTAAATACGGTATGTGAAAAAGTCATACCTTTACCTTATCAAAGTTTTCGGTATACCGAACTTCGGCATACCTTATTTTCGGTATGATAAATTTTTATACCGATACCGTACCTCATTTTCGGTATATACCGTACCGAAGTTTGGTATACCTTACTTTTGCGGTATACCTGACTTTCAACATCAATTAAAATAGAAAATTAGAGTTTTTAAAATATTATTTATAATTTATAATTTTAAAAATAAATTAAATATAATTTATTCATAATTATATTTATATTTCACAATAGATTTTATAATTTAAAAGTATATAAAATATATTTTATATATAATTGTGTTTATATTTTTGTGGTATATACCTTAATTTACGGTATATACCTTAATTTACGGTATATACCGAATTTCGGTATGCAGCGGTATACCGCGGTATTTGAAAATTCATACCGTTACCTTACCGGAATCTTTCGGTAAGGTATCATACCATACCGAAAGTCACGATATACCGAAAATTCGGTATTTTCGATATTTTTTCGGTACGATAAGGCCGGTATTTCGGTATTTTTCCCCAGCCCTAAACAAGATTGCTAATTAAATTAAGATGTCATTCATCTCAATTGTCCACTTGAGTTGAGCCAAAAAAGTATTGATTGAAGTTCCTAAAAAGTTGCAGTTTCATTTAGATTTGGACTACATTCATGTCATATATACTATTACTCTCACTCCAATCTATATTTATTCGATCGTGTGGATAAAATAAACTATTATAGAAACTCACAAATTGATTTCACTTGTAGATATTCTATAGTTAAAGTCACTGTCAACAAATGTTCTGTGTCTAAATTGAGAGATTAATTTTTGAGGTAATGAGGACAGATTTGACCATCATGCTAAAAAGTTGGAAGAATTACATTAATGAATATCTCAATCTCTTATTGAGTAGTTCCTATTTAGAGAAAAAAAAAAAGAGAGCATGGATTGAAATGTGAAAAGGCAAGAATTAAGGAACTCCAATTCCAATTTTTTTTAGCTTAATCAAATGTAGGGAGTATTTGATACGGGAAATATCAAGAAATTAATAGCATTGTGCAAACAATGCTGGCGATATGCTCAGAAACTCATAGCCTAATGGAACAAATTCATATCGCATTCCAGTAAATCAAAAAATAAAGAAATGGAAGCTCCAACAAATAAATTAAGAGCTCGAAAAATGGCGTCGGTGAGTGTGTGTTCCTTGTTGGGAAAGAGAGATAAGGTGACAGAAAAGAAGTGAGCACACAAAGGTATAGCTCTATACAACTACCATCGTGTGCCCACTCTCTTCTGTCAACTATACTATTCTCCCCTCAATTTTTCCGATCAAATCCAATCTGCAAAAAACAAGGGATCAGATCCGAATTGAAATCATGAATTAGGGTTTACTGCAATTCCCAACCCTCCTTTTTTAATCGGTTCATTCATGCAATACATCAGACAGTTGTCGGCTATCCTTCTCCACACCACCGTGCTAAAAAACTCCAAAAAAATAAAATAAAAGAGGAAACGAGAACATCAAAATTGTGTTGCCCCCTTTAATAACAATTGTACAGTTTTTCCGCTAACTTGTTGGTTTCATTAAATCAAATTAGTGGTACCGATGAGCAGACTGTCGGAGACATAATCTTTTCTTATTTGGTTTGGTGTGAGTGAGATGGGAAAGTGTTGGTGACGTGGCCGAACAAGAAGCAACGATAATGGTGGGGGTTGTGTTTTATGGGGGTCATTTCCGTCCTTGATGTATAATAAACTTTGGGAGTTGTAGAGTAAAGTACCATCGACTTTTGGGATCAAATCCAACCATTACTTTTTACATTATTTTCTCCATACCTAACTATTTATTCACACTTTTCTTATTCAACAAATGTACGTGACCAAATTTTGTACAATCAAATTTTTGTTTATTTGACAAAAAATAAGTTTATTTATAAATTTAATTAAAATATTAGATACATATATAGTATATGGAAAGTGCATAATATTGTAGTTATATATTTATGATTTTTTATAATTTTTTTATTTTTTAAGAATTATATATGTAACTAGTGCCTACTTTAATTCAAATTTTAAAAATAATAGAAAGAAAATTCAAATATAAATATAAAAAATGAGGTTAAAGGCTAATAAGTCTTTTTAACTTATCCACTTACTATATTTATAATTTTAATATATAATTAATACATCAAATTATTAATATAACTTTATTTTGGTTGTACAAAATTTGATTGTTTATCATTACTCTTTCTTATTCATCATTTTTTGCTTCTTATAACATGTTTCTAGGTTTGAAACTATTGAGTGTATGGGCATGTAATATTGTTTTTGATCGGTTACGTTAGATCTAGGGATGGAAAATACATTGCAACAAAAAATGCGATTCCGCCGCCTTGGCGGCCCCCACACTCCAGCTCAACATCATGTGAGGGGGTTCAGTCAGGGTACACAGTAACCCATTAAGGGGGAGGCCTTAACCCACTGGCTGCCAGAAGCCTATCTCCCGAGGTCTCACACTTGTGCCTGAGAGATTGAAGCAACTACATGACAGTAGTGGGATTCGAACTCAGGCTCATTGCAGCAAGATCTGCCCCTCCGTTGCCAACTATGTTGCCACTGCGGGCACGGGATGGAAAATACATGGTTATTCTCGAAGTGGGTATAGGATTATTTCGTTATTGGTTAATCGAGTAACACAGTCTAGTGTTATAGGATTACCAATTAAACCGACCAATTCAATTTTATTTATTTTAATTTTATGAATTTATGCATTTTAAATTTATTTTTTGCATTAATCTAAAATCTTAATCTCACCCTTTACATAGAAGAATTACATTTAACATTATGCTCCAACAATGATAAAAAGGCAACATTTCAAGAAATATTTAAAAGATGAGAAATTTATGCTCAACTATTTTAATTTTTCTAAAATTTTTGTGTTATAAAAAAAAAAGAATAGCAAAATAGTGCCGATTAATCCGGCCTACCCCAAGGGCGGAGCCAGGAATTTGTAGAACAAGGAGCAAAGTTACGTATTAAGAAATTTTAAGAATTTGAAGAGGGGCATTTAATGATAATTAAAAAAAATAATTTTTGAAATAAGTAATATATACCTGAGTTAACAATATGAGACGGGGCAAATGCCCCTCCTTTAATATTCTTCCTCACACCCACATCGTACCAACCATTCTCTCTCTAAGATGTGATTTCATCCACAAATTGTGGTAGTGGCGAGGCCATCAGTTATCTCTCTTACCACAATGAGTTTTTTTTAAACATGGATCAATGCTTCCCACAATTTAATGCATGCCAAGCCATTCCCTCAATTCAATTGGAATTACTTCTGCACACCTCAACAAAATTTTGCAGTTAATTTTCCAAGAGTTTCTACAAATTCTTCCTAAAATTTAATGAAAACCACATAGCTTTCACAAATTTAATTATTTAATCTTTGCATATAACCATTTATAGTCAACCAATTTAAACTCATTTTGAAATGGTTTCATTCCCCTCGACAACTAATATCAACGATAATAGTCATCCATCTTTCAATCCAAACCGTTAAAGCTGTAGAAAAAATTGTGTATATTCAAGAAGTTCACATGAAAGAGAGGATTTGCAAATAAGAGTGGAAAGTTAGACAAGGAAGATGACAACCAGATTTTTGAAGAGAGATTTGAGCATATCAAAAGATAAGTTTAAATGAGAAGATTAAAATATTCATGATTATTGATTCATGAGATGATATTTTAACGGGCCTATAGTAGTTAAAGGCCCAACTAACGTCAGGCCCAGGTACCCTTTGCGTTTCCCCTTTCTTCTTCCCCAATTCACGAAGCAAAAGAGAAGATTCAGGAAACGAAATTCGATTTCTGGAGGAAAGAGATGGCGTTGGAAACTCGGTCGTCCCAAGCCCTCGATACAGTTCATACAGATGTTCTATCGCAAGCGAGATTAGCTTGCTACAAGGTAAATTCCTACCTCCTACATCTCTCAAAATTGAATGGCGTCAAATTGTATTTTTTCCGTGCCCTATTACAATCTCGAAGACGATAAATTTCTCTCTTTTTTTACAAAATCTGAATGGCGGAAGGCGCGGGATGCGTTCTATACGTGTCTAGAGGAACAATCGAACAAGAAGCCCACAGAAATTGCGTCGGTAGGGCTGCTTTACCCAGTCGAATGCAAGCAAAGCAGGGAGGCCTATGTGAAGCAGTGCAGACCCACTTGGGTAATTTCTATATCATCAAACAGATTATGGATTTTCATTATTGATCATACTGATTTTATTCTGAATTTTGTGTTTGGTAGGTGAAGCATTTTGATCGGCAGTATTGTCAGAAGAAGAGGGTTAATAGGCTTTTGGATGACAATGAGTCGAGGAGAGGTCCGTTGTCACTACCGCAGCCTTCTACATTTAAAGTTTGATGCTTTTGATGATTAGCTTTATGGTAGTATGGTTTGGTCTTATTGTTACATCTTTTGAGGCAATGATACTCCACATATTGTGGATATTCTGATTTTGGGATTCTACACTGTGCAAATCATGTTTAGTTATTCATAGACGTTTTCCTAATGTCAACGATTTTCGTATCTGTGGAATAATTCACATAGGAATATTAGTTTTCATGCTGATTTTGATGTTGAATTCCTTATCTCTATTTGATCCATACCTGTTTTGTTTTTCGGAGGTTGTGTTGGAGTTATTTTTGGTTAATTATGGATTGGGCATATTGTTATTGTATATGGTGTTTGTGGGGAATATGAAAGGTGAAAGCTTTCCTTGATGTGAAGCTGGAGTTACTGCCTCATTTGCTTAAGTTGAATTTGGCAGGAGGCTAAAGATTGGCCCCTTCATGATGAGGAGACTGGAGAGTCGACAACATTTTAGTTATCGTCATAACTTTGTAGGTACCCCTCCTGTTAAACTTTCGAGTGAAACAGAAGTTGTCATGGATAAACCTGAAGTCTGTTAGCTTTGGTTTTAGTTTTTACGTCTAAGGTTGATGGAAAGCTTGTTTGATTATCAAAATTGAAAGAGAAATAAGTCCCAGTGAGGATGGCATTTCTGTTGGTACTAGTATTATTTAGAGGAACTATTTGTAGATTTTGTTTCCATTTGTAGCTAGAATTCTGTCAATGTGCTTATTCAAGGAACTATACAGGCCCAGATTCTCCGGTTCCTATCTCCTTTCGTTCAGTTGTGCACTCGATATATATAATGATGAATAGATCACAAGATTGATTGAAGGCTTGAAGCATGACCCTTAGTTGGTTTTTAGGCATATTCAATCTACTGCGATTGCGTATTGGATTGGTTCTTTATATAAAGAAGCAAGTATAGTATTATCTGGATTTAAAACCTGCTCAATGTCGAAAGACACACATTAGGTTGCATTTTATGTGTGAGAACTGAGATTATTAAAAAAAACGTCATTTCAAAAGTGTTTCACCGGTCCTACAAAAAAGTGTATTGCTTAATTTGTTTGTGAGCTTATAATTCTTCTACAGATTATTTGTAAGACCATCAACAACGCTATCTCTTATTTATCTCTTAACTATTCATGAGCTCCACTGTACTTTTCTGCCGATCTCTTAACTAAGAGACAGCACCTGCATCCCTCCATTTCTTAACCATCTCATCCTTAACTATTCATTCAATTTCATTTTTTATTTTTAATTTCAACAAATTCAATTAATAAAAACACACTTCATTAAATAAAATAAAAAATGACAATTTAAAGGCCTAAAATATAAAAAAAATACATAATTAAAATCCTAAAAAAATTTAAAAATACATAATTAAATTACTCAAAATCAAATTATAAAAACTACTCTGCCGGCGAATCATCCCCCGAAGTCAGTGGCGGTGCACCCTGTTGGAAAGAGAGATATTAGTGTTGGATAGAGAGACATTAGAGTACCAAAGTGATGTTTTGTTTCAAAATATTATTGTTCCAAGATGTATTTATGATCTTGAGTCCCCAACATCTACTATAAATACTATGGTGTTGGGTACTCCAAATCAACCAATTCAATACAATACATTCCCCCCAATTTTGTTTAACATGGCATCAGAGGAGTGTCGATCTTGTGGATCGGTCACTGGCTCGACAGCTTCCGCAGAAAATTTCACAATTACAAAAATCACAATCCAAATACCTCAGATTCTAAATCCTGAACAGCTCCATGAAAGCATATCAAAATTGATTGTCCAATACAAAGATACAACCTACCAAGGGTGCAACGAACAACAGACCGCCGCAACTCAAAAAGGACCTGCTGCCGAGAGAGAATTAACAACCGCCGTCGCTGCTGCCGGGCGAGAAACAACAGCCGCCGCTGCTGGGCGAAAAGCAGCTGCCGCTGCTGCCGGGCGAGAAACAACAGCCGCCACTGCTGGACGAGAATCAACATCCTCCCTCAATGTTGCTGCCGGGATAGAATCCGCCCCTCCAGCCACCGCAAGAAGATCAGCAGCCGCCGCTGCTAGGAGAGAGCCAGCGGCTGCCTACGCCGGGAAGGAACTCACCACCGCCGTCGCGTGTCGCCAACCGCCATCATATGCCGAAGTAGTATCCAATACCGGCACCAAATCATCGCCACCTCCGGCCGACGACTGGTGGGGAGCAGGGAGAGAAATAGACGGGAAGAAGGATGGAGCAGCGGCGAAAGCTACATTCAGCCGTTCTGTAGGAGGTAAAGGGTTTGGGACTTTGCCCCCAAACCCTTCTAATTCTCAAAAATTACAGTTTTCACCCCATGCCTTTGCAAGTATATCCCATAAATCTCATAAATTGCCAATTACACCTCAGACTCAAAATTATACACAAAATAACCTAGTTCCAAACAGAAAATATGATAATACTCCCCAATTGGTGTGCAAAAATCGTTTTTCAGCTCTGAAGGATAAATTTGAAAAATCAAGTGCATGTAAAGTGAAAAAAACAAGTGTAGAAGATGATAGAGGGTGGATATTTGATTGTGGTGCGACAGATACTATGTCCTTTGATAGGACAGATTTTGGAGAATTAACTAAGTCAAAAAAGTTTTTATTGAAACAGCCGGTGGGGATCTTGTTCCAGTTGAAGGGGCAGGAACTATTCAGATATCTCCGACGTTGAAAATTTCCAATTGTCTTTATGTTCCTACCTTATCTCAGAAATTGATGTCTGTCAGTCATGTAACACGAGAGCTCAATTGCAGACTTTTAATGCAGCCTAAATTTTGCATTTTACAGGATATTCGGACGGGGATGACCATTGGGCGTGGCACTGAACACCACGGATTATATTATGTGGACGAGATAGCTCAAACTGGCAGGGGAATGCTGGCTCACGGAACTTCAGATGAGGCTTGGTTGTGGCATAGACGGTTAGGACATCCATCTTCAAGTTATTTAAACATTTTATTTCCAAATCTGGTTAAAAACTCAGTTTTTCATTGTGAGACATGTGTTTTAACCAAAAGCCACAGACAAACTTTTAAACCCAGTAACACCCGAGTTGATTCTATTTTTTCATTAATTCATTCTGATGTGTGGGGTCCTGCCCCAGTTAGTGGGGGTAATGGTTTTCGATTTTTTGTTCTATTTATTGATGATTGTACTCGCATGACGTGGGTCTACTTTCTTAAGAACAAATCCGATGTTTTTTCCAAATTTAGTGACTTTTATACCATGATTCTCACACAATTCCAAACCAAAATTAGAGTTCTCAGGTCTGATAATGGGGGGGAATATGTCAATACAAAAATGAAAGATTTTTATATTGAAAAAGGGCTTGTCCACCAAACATCATGTGCTTACACTCCAGAGCAAAACGGGGTAGCTGAGAGGAAAAACCGTTTTATCCTAGAAATAACCCGAGCCATCATGCTTGATTCCAAAGTACCAAATCATTTTTGGCCTGAAGCCGTTGCCACATCAGTTTACCTCCTCAATCGTCTCCCTACCAAAGCTCTTGACTTGAAAAATCCTCTCCAAATGTTATCCACCATGTCTAAAGTTCCCCCCGCTCTCTCTTTGCACCCTCGTGTATTTGGATGTTCAGTTTTTGTTCATATCCCGAAACATGAGCGTACAAAACTATCACCATGTGCTGTCAAATGTGTCTTCATTGGGTATGGAATTAATCAGAAAGGGTATAGATGTTACGACCCATCAAAACGCCAAGTCATCACCACAATGAACTGCACCTTTGTAGAAACTGAGTTCTTTTATAGCACCCAACTTACTTGTCAGGGGGAGAGGGAAATAAGTGAAAAAATAACTGGTGACTCTATAAGTTGGCTGCCTATGTCAAACCCTGCTCCTACCGAAGATCCAACGAAGCCAGCTAATACTGTCGCCGAGCATGTCTTAAACACAACTCAATCTGTGGAACTAGGTGACACCCCGACTCTACCCCATCCGATATCCGAGGTAAACAATCTTGCTGAAAACTTTGTTACTATTGACACTGACAATGTTATCACAGAAGGAGTAAGGGAGATCATTGATGAAGATACTGGACAATATATTTTGCCATATCGAAGTACTCGGGGAGTTCCACCCAAACGATACTCCCCAGAGAGAATAGGGAACAAAAAATCAAGATATCCAGTTGGTAGTGTGGCAAAAGCAAACTTATCAAAATTGGCCAGAGCTTTTGAGGCAGCTCTCTATGGAGAAGAAGAAATCCCACAATCAGTGAAAGAAGCCTTGAATATCAAACACTGGAGAGAAGCGATGATGGTTGAATTAAAAGCTTTGGAGAGGAACAAGACATGGAAGAAGTGTCGACTGCCGAAAGGGAAACGAACTGTAGGATGCAGATGGGTCTTTACCATCAAACGAAGACCTGACGGAACCTTGAGAGGTACAAGGCTCGGTTAGTAGCCAAAGGGTACACTCAGACCTATGGAGTGGATTACTCGGAAACATTCTCACCAGTGGCAAAGATGAACACCGTTCGAGTGTTGCTCTCCATTGCGGCAAACAAAGACTGGCCCCTACACCAGTTCGATGTGACAAATGCATTCTTACATGGTGAACTCATGAAGGAAGTATACATGGATGCTCCACCAGGTTTTGAAGGTGACTTTGAAGATGGAGAAGTCTGCCAATTGAAGAAAACTTTGTATGGGTTAAAACAGTCTCCGAGAGCTTGGTTCGGGAGATTTACAGAAGCCATGAAGAAGTACGACTATCAACAAAGTAATGCAGATCACACTCTATTCCTAAAGAAGAGGGGGAACAAAATCACATGCCTAATAATCTATGTCGATGATATGATCATCACAGGAGACGATTCTGAAGAGATAGAGCAGCTTAAGAAGAATTTGGCAACAGAATTCGAAATGAAGGATTTGGGGGCACTCAAGTATTTTCTGGGAGTTGAAGTCCTAAGATCGAAGGAAGGGATCTTCATCAATCAGAAAAAATACACTTTAGATCTTCTAGCAGAATCCGGCATGATGGAATGCAAGCCAGCAGACACACCAATTGCAGTAAACCATGGCCTCCAGATAACAGAAGGAGTCGAACTGGCCGACCGAGAGAGGTATCAAAGGTTAGTAGGAAAACTAATCTATTTATCACACACTCGACCAGATATTGCATATGCAGTTAGTGTGATTAGTCAATTTATGCACCGACCCCAGATGAATCACCTTGAAGCAGCTTTGAGAGTCGTCCGATATCTCAAAGGAACATTTGATCATGGAATAATGTTCAAGAAAAATGGACATCTAGAAATTCATGGTTATACAGACGCAGATTGGGCTGGAAATCCAATAGATAGAAATTCTACTTCTGGGTACTTTACATTTGTTGGAGGAAATCTAGTCACTTGGAAGAGCAAGAAACAGAAGGTCGTCGCATTATCGAGTGCAGAGGCAGAATTCAGAGGGATCAGAAATGGTTTAACCGAAATATTGTGGCTCAGATTATTGATGGAAGAAATCGGCTTTTTATCGCAAAAAACATGTCAAATGTTTTGTGATAATAAAGCTGCAATCAGCATTGCAGAAAATCCAGTCCAGCATGATCGAACAAAACACGTTGAAGTAGACAGACACTTCATCAAAGAGAAAATTGAGGAAGGAAGTATTGAGTTTCCATATGTTCGGTCTGAAGATCAACTTGCAGATATCTTGACGAAAGCAGTTGGAGTAAAGAATTTCACAAAAGTACTTGACAAGTTAAGTATCGGAAATCCCGTTACTTAACTTGAGGGGGAGTGTTGGAAAGAGAGATATTAGTGTTGGATAGAGAGACATTAGAGTACCAAAGTGATGTTTTGTTTCAAAATATTATTGTTCCAAGATGTATTTATGATCTTGAGTCCCCAACATCTACTATAAATACTATGGTGTTGGGTACTCCAAATCAACCAATTCAATACAATACATTCTCCCCAATTTTGTTTAACACACCCAAGTTAGATTGAGACTGAATACCAAGTTGAGCTTTCATATGCTCAATTTTGTCCATATGGGCTTCAAATTAGGGTGGACTCATTTTTGAAGTGTCAGCCATCGTGGCGAGCAGGTACATGGACATTAGGGTGTTCGAGCCCGTGCCAGAGCCCGAGCTTGCCTGGCTTGATTCGTCGCGGCCCCTACCCCTCCCCCTCGCTCTAGCCGCCTTCGCCGCCTTGGTCACGCGCCGTGTGCTTCGTGCGTTTCGAGCTCGAGCCCGACTAGACACCGCCAGCCCACCTTTCAAGGTGGTGGACTTGCGACCACACATCGACATGCTTGAAATCTTTTCCAACGTCATCTTTAAAGACCCGCAACGCTGCTCTCAGAATGTCGGCTCCACTGGCTCCGCTTTGATAATTCGCCTCTTCTACCCTGTATATCGCGCAAAAAATTTTGACATCTTTGTCGCATCGGTCCCAATGACCGCGGAGCATCTTCACGTTGCGGGCAAAGGTCTTCTTCGGCCTTCGTGCGTTGTAAAGTTCGGTGAGTTTTTTCCAGAAACACAAGCTGGTTTGTTGATTCTCGATGATAAGATCGTACGAGACGGTGATCCAAGCGTCGTACAGAGCCAACGTCTCCTTTTGGTTGTATGGATGACAGACGCCGTCCACCACAACCTCGTCGTCGCCCTCTTCCTCCTCGGCCACCTCGGCATTGACGCCGATCCTGGCGAAGCCTCCACCTATCGGCCGGTATCCCAAAGTGCGTTCATCCGGAAAATTCTCCGGAATTTGGGATAATTCTGGCGATTGCCCGTACCTCTGGGGGCGAGGGACGATAGTATGCATCCACATCAAAATGTGGTGTTTGGTACGCCGACGAAGTCGTCGAGCCTTGGGTGCCCGACGACGAACTGGTATCGGTAGTACCCAAAACGTTGTACATGTCCGCTCAATCGCCAAACGAGTTCAAGTCGAACCTGCCGGAGCCGCGGCCGCCGCCGCCGAAGTTTCCATCGCCGGACATTTTTTCAAAAATTGAAGAGAAAAGAGACAAGATATTTGAGAGAAGAATAGATCAGTGTAGTGTTTGTGTGTAGAATGGAAAATGGAAGAGGAAGAGAGTATTTATAGAATAATAAAAGAAAAATAAATAAATAAAAATAAAAAATTCAACCATTTGAACGGTCATATGACTGTTTGAATTTTTTTTTTCGAAATTTTGAATTTAAAAAAAAAACAAATTATGACGTCATAATTACGACGCCCACTCGTGGGCCGGCGAGTGAGCGTCACGCCTAGCGCCAGCGTGCGCCACGTGGCGATACAGCTCGTGCCCGGCCCCTTCCGCGCGCGACATGCGACTAGATGTCCCGTCTCTTCGGGACGAGATGCGTTTTGCAACGCGGTCTCGCCGCCGACCCGTCTCGCCAGTGGCGAGTGGTGCTGCTGATGCTCTAATCTGCTTCCAGTAAAGAAGACATTGTTTTCAGTAGGTTCCCAAAATCCTGCCCCAAACATACGCGTTTGTGTATGGTTCCAAATTTTCTATTAGACGTGTCTCCAACAATTTTCTTCAACCGATAAAAGTTGTTTGGATTATATCTCAGTTTAATGATATGAATTGTATACAATAATTCTCTATTGTACACACACGATGTACAAGGATTACAAAAATGCAAACATAACTGAAATTCAGATTCATTCAGTTATGTACATAACTGAATGAATCTGAATTTCACAATGTAACGCTGCTCATACATACCAGACCTAATTGCTCATTTGCATGTGAAAGAGGAATATGAGTTTTAATATTTTGAGTTTAAAGTGGGCAACTAAGTTTCTATTTATGCCAAAGGTGATATAGGGAGGTTGATTAACACCTAATCCTCTTTGTTTCCGCAATTATCACCCACAATTTGAAATTGTGATTTGTGGTACACAAAGTTAAGTACTTCCTCCGTCCCACAAAAGATGACACATTTTCCTTTTTAGTTTGTCCCACAAAAGATGTCATATTTCCCATTTTAGAAAAAGTTCTCTCTCACATGAATATAAAAATTATATTTTCTCTCTCACAAAACAAAACCTCCTAAAATCCCGTGCCATTTTTAAAGTATGTAACTTCTCTGGGACGGAGAGAGTAATATTTAGTTTTAGAAATGTAAAAAAAAAATAAACTAAAAGAAAGAGGAAAAAGGTGCTCATATTAAGAATGGGACTATTAAGAAAGCAAGAAATACTTAATTCATTAGTTAGAACGTGTAAGTAAACTTGATATAGTACTAGTAGTACAGTACTACATTTTAATACTTAGGCAGTTAATCCCTTATGCATACAATGACATTAACATGTGACTGCAAAATAAAATGGTGAAAACTTTTTAACTTGAAAATAAACGGTGTCGCGATCATGGCACCACTGCAAGAGGGGAGGCACAACGGAAAGCGACATGGTCGAGGCATCAATGCAGATAACATAGGCGGTCGCGTTTCATTTATTTTTTAAATTCAAAATTAATAAAATCTTTATTTAATTTTGAAACATTAACAATTATGATTGGTTACTCACTCAAAAGAGCTGATTTTCAAAGTTTAGAGGGGGTGGGGTGATAATGAGTAGATTTTTATGGAGTATATATGAATTGGAATTTTTGTTTCTATATATACGTCATTCTATTTACTCTCTCTATTTCACTTTAGAAAAATTCAGCTCTTCCAATTCAATGATAACATAATCGTTACAGTCTTGTAAGTACGAAACATTATACTCTAAATAATATTTTAGCACTAATTATGAATAAAATGTGAATCATATTTTAGTTCCATTTAACATGTAAAAGGTAAAATATATAGTTCCACACATGATGCGGTGATACCCAATTAGACTAGAGACAAATCCTATCACCATTTTTATCTTCACTTTATTATGATTTCATTTGCAATTTAATAATTGATCAATAATGCCATCGTCCTACTTTTTTTTACGGCGCTTCAACCCACTTTACGGCATCCTCAATCGTACTCTTAAACAAGAGCACGAAGGTGAACCCGGACCCACTTTTACTCCTTATCTTTAGGTAAGAGTACAACACCCACATCCATGCCCTTCCGCAAGGACAAGCTCAAGCGTCCACCATTCCACTATTTAATTTAAATAAAAACATTTTCACAATGTTAAAATGCATTAAAAATACCTGGAATACTATTACAAATTGAAAAAAATAAAAATTACATAATTCAAATCCTAAAAATTAAAAATTACATAATTAAAATCTTAAAAATTAAAAAATACATAATTAAATTTATAAAACTAAAAAGACCCACTACTCGTTGCCGAATTTCGCCCAAATGTGATTGATTAGATCTTTTTGTAGCTCAATGTGGACTCTTATATCGCGCATTGTGTGTCTTCTTTCGATCGCCTCGTTCACCGTCGTATGCACACCTCGGCGTGGGGGAGACCTCACGGTTGAGCTTCCGGCTTCATCCTCGTTGTAAAAGTTAGCCATCATCGGTTCTTCGTCAGCAATAATCATGTTGTGCAAGATAATACACGTGTACATGATGTCAGCGATATTCTTAACGTACCACAGTCGAGACAGGACCCTCACAATGTTGAATCAGCCTTAAAGGACCCCAAAAGTTCTTTCGATGTCTTTCCGACCAGACTCTTGACGCTCCGCAAAAAGAATCCGTCTCGGGTCTTGCGGATTGCTGAACGTCTTCAAGAAAGTCGACCACCTTGGGTAGATACCATCGACGAGATAGTAACCCATGTGGTATGCATTTCCGTTGACGGTGAAGTCAATCGCCGATGCTACACCATTCAAAACATCATCGAAGAGTGATGAAGAATAGAGCACGTTCAAGTCGTTGTTGGATCCGGCAACACCGAAATATGTATGCCAAATCCATAGGCGGTAGTCGGCGACCGCTTCAAGGATAAGCGTTGGGGCGCCGCCTTTGTGGCCGCTTAAGTGTTGCCCCCTCCAAGCAGTCGGGCAATTCTTCCACTTCCAATGCATGCAGTCAATGTTGCTTAGCATATCGGAAAAATCGTGGAATGTTTCGTGAAGATGAAGCAACCGTTAAAATCTTCGGTGGTGGGTGCCTGAAGGAATTCCTCGCCGAAAGCAGAACGAACGTCGTCACAAAAAATTTTGAGGCATAGGATTCCAGTTGACTCACCCACATGCAAATACTCGTCGAAGAGGTCAGCCGTTTGCCCAGTAGCAAGTTGTCGGATGGCACAAGTACACTTTTGCAACGCCGAGAGACTTTGCCGACCGGTTGCGTCTACACCTGATTGAATGAGAGATAATTTGATGTGAAAAGTGGATGATGAATGTGTGTTTTTATAGATGATTTTGGGATATAAAAAAAATTTCAAAAAATTCCAAAAAAAGGTCCATAAACGGCTCTATTTTTTGGGAATCCAAAAATATTTTTTTTTAATTTTTAATATTAATTTTGATTTTTGTTTTTAAAAAAGAAAAAATCAAATTTGCCAGCGGATATACCGTTGCCCAATCACATGGCGCCACGTAAGGCTGCCCAGCGGCACGGACGTGCTCTTACTTAAGAGCAGAGTCGTGCCGTTGGCACGGACGGACAAGGCACCGCTGCGGATGCTCTTAAATTCGGCGAGGAATTTACAAAATTCATAAATATATTCCAAAACTAGCGTGACATTATCGTTGAATATACGCATGATAATTTATTACTATAAAAAATATAGGAAAGTATTATTCTATAAGTTTTGACTCAATTTAGTTGGAATGGAAAGAGCAGTTACCATCAGATGCACGGCTAACAATATTATTGAACGATCCCCTAAACGAAAATTGGTAGTATATAGTCTACAATAGTATTTTCTTTAAACCTTAAATTGGTAAATACTACTCCCTCCGCCCACAATAAAAGTCACATTTTGTTATTTCGGTTTATCCTACAATAATAATCACATTTTACTTTGACCATAAGAGCATCCGCAGCGGTGCTCAACGCACCGCTCGTCCGTCCGTGCCGCTGAGCACCAAGCCGTCCGTCCGTCGATGGAGCTTGTCCGTCCGTGCCAGCGGCACGGCGCTGCTCTTAGCTAAGAGCACGTCCGTGCCGCTGAGCACAATTACGTGGCAGCTGCTGATTGGCCAACGGCTGAGCACAATTTATTTTTTTTTTTTATAAAAAAAATTCGAAATTTATTTTAAAAAATGTTTTTAAATAAAAAAAAATATTTTCCCACTTCCCAAAAAAAATATATCCGTTTTCTACCCACTTATAATTAATTTTTCAAATTTTTTCCCCAAAATTCACATTTTCATCTATAAATACCCCCACCCCAACACAAAAAAAATCACATTCTCATCTATTATATATACTATCATCATCTACATTCTCTCATCTTTTTTCCTCCTACTCTATCATCTAAATTCCCACCACACTACACAATGTCCGGCTCCGGCGATCACCCCTCCGGCAATCGCGGTTAGAACCACGATTGGTTCGACTCCGAGGCCGGATATAGTTCGGAAACCCAATCTACGGCCCCTCCTCAAACCCAAGGTTCGCAAGCTCCGGGTGGCTACCGTCCTTACCCGGTGCACGACCTAAACGCCCCCGGGTTCGGGTGGGCACCCGAACCCGGATCGGGAGGGAGCAACAGCTCTACTCCTACTCCTACTTCTGGTCCTACTCCTCCTGTTCGTGGCACCCGCACCCCGTACACTCCGGGTGAGATGATGGCGATGTTCAAAGCCTGCTTGGCAGTCTCTGAAGATCCGGACGTCGGCACGAACCAAACCGGGGAAACTTATTGGTGGTGCATCACTCGCCTCTACAATGAAACCCGGCCGGAGGGAACCATATATCGCAATGATAGTATGGTTCGCAATTGCATCTACAGATGCAACGAGGCAATCGGGAAGTTCCAGGGGATTTACCTCCAGGAAGAGCGGTCGGCGGGGAGCGGCACGAACGAGCTCGACATCATCACTGCCGCCTTGGCGGCGTACCAACGGGAGGAGTACAAACCGTTCAAGTACCTCGATTGTTGGCAGGAGGGGCGCCAACATCCGAAGTATAGGGGCGGCATAGCAGCATCCTCCTCCAGCTCCTCCAGCAAACGGTCGAGGTCGGTAGCTCTATCCTCCTCCGATGATGTGGCTACCCAACTTGCCGGAACTAACTTGGGTAGCCCCGACGCTGGCCCGAGCGGTTCCCACCGGCCGGTCGGAAGGAAGAAGGCGACGACCACCCGCCGCCGCGCCCCGACTCCATCCGCCGCCGCCCCCGCCGCCGCTGCCCCCGCTCCCTTTGTGCCTCCTCCACCCCCGACCAACTCGTTGTGGGCCATCTTGAGTCAACTTCATATGACCGATACGTCTCACATGACTCCGGAACAACTTGCAACACATGAGCAATTGATCCGGGGTCTCAAGAGGCAATTGGGGTTAGAGGAATAGTCTTCCACGTTTGTAATTTTTAATTTGTAGGATTTTAATTATGTATTTTTTATTTTAATTATGTATTTTTATTTTTAGTATTTTAATTATGTAATTTGTATTTTTTAGGATTTTAATTATGTAATTTTTATTTTATAATGTATTTTTATAATGTAGAAATGTTTTTAATAATTGGAGTATTTAAATTGAATAATAGAATGGTGGGACCCTTGAGCTTGTCCTTAGCTAAGAGCACGGATGTGGGTGTTGTGCTCTTAGCTAAGGACAAGGAATAAAAGTGGGTCCGGGCCCACCTCCGTGCTCTTAGCTAAGAGCACGGATGGGAATGCTCTAAACGGTAAATAGGTCCCACATTCCAGTAACTCACTTCACTCACATTCTATTATAAAATTAATATAAAAAATGTATCACATATTTTACTAAACTTTCCAACCCATTATTCTTTACATTTCTTAAAATCCGTGCCCACGTCAAATATGACTTCTACTGTGAGATGGAAGGAGTAATAAAAAAAGAGAAAACTAAGAGCATCCACTATAGGGTGGACACTTTTACATTTTTTGTCCATAGCCACTCTTTATTTGTCTACGGCCACAAAAAAAAGTTTCCGCAGCAATAGTGGACACTTTTTTTAGCCACATTTCACTTTATTTTATTTGTTGTATATTTTAATAATTCAATTACTATTAAAATTATCGGACTAAAAATAATTAGATAAAAACAACTAGTGCAATAAAATTAAAATTGAAAACTAAATTTTCGTCGGATTAAAGTGAGGGGAAAATTACAACGAAAATTTGATCTACGGAAAATCACACTTGTTCTTCACGCTACGCCGTCGCGGTAGCATCTATTTCATGCCCTTCTTCTCTCCGCCATATCTCAAACTCACACAGTTTCCGATTCCCTTTATATATATCAGCATCTCTTTCTCCATCTCTCTCTCGGCTCAAGGACTGCACCATCCGGTGCAAACAATTGCTATCCCGCTGCCAATCGATCCTCGCGGCTTGATTCCTCTTGCTGCGCCACTGCTTTTCAGCACCTAATCCCCCCCCTCTCTCTCGGTATTGAATAGTAAACCAAAGGATATTTTACTAAACTTTCCAACCCATTATTCTTTATATTTCTTAAAATCCGTGCCCACGCCAAATATGACTTCTATTGTGAGATGAAAGGAGTAATAAAAAAAGAGAAAACTAATAGTACTCCCTCCGTTCCTTGTTAATAGAAACATTTCTTTTCAGCATGGAGTTTAAGAATATTGTATTAAATGGATGATGAAAAAATAGTAGAGAATATTAAGTAAAAAAGAGGATTACTTTTTGCCAAAAATAGAAATAACTCAATTAACTTGGAATTTTTTGAAATAAAAAAATGAACCTATTAACATGAAACGGAGGGAGTGCTCCATATCTCAACTGAATTTTCATAGACAAATATTGGCATAAAATATTATGGAAGAGAATATATTTCTCACTATTAAGATATAAAGTTAATATTCTTTAAAAAAAAACAAATATATAGTGCAAAGATCTCACAACATAAATAATTTAAACATAATATAAATATTCACTTTGTCTTATTAAAATGAATCCTTTTATCATTATCTTATTAAAAATGATTCATTTCTTAAAATAAAAATAATATAATATCTATTTTTTTTAGTTTATTCTCTCGCGACTTGTTTTATTAACATTATAAGCAATTTTTTGGTGTAAAAGCAATATTTCAAGTTTATGCTAAAAGTAAAACACCCTGTGTGAGTTGAAATGACACTGTGAGAGGGTCACCAATCATAATAACGAGTTCTAGAAATAATTATTTTATCTTACACAAGTTTATGAATTTAAAAAGATAGGAGTCACCGTAGCCTCAAAATATAACATTACTGTCTTGAAAAAAAAATGTATTATCGAATCGGTTGAAACTTGAAAGGAAGGAGGAGGAAGAGTTGATGGATAGATGGATGAATTCAACAAAGTTGAGAATCACAAACAATTTACAAATAGATAGACGGGTATATGAAAGAACGAAAATAGAAAGCAAGCCGAACAAATTCAGATAGGTGAATGGACATTTTCATAGTAGCGAAGCAGGAACGAAATTGGTTGTCCAAACAATATCCTTGAGCGCCGGTCTCAGCTCTTTGCTGCAGAACTGGTTGTACTCCAACGTATCACCGCTCGCCTTCTTCACCTCCACCACCACCACCGACGCCCCCACCGAGAATATATCCGCCGCGATCCCCAGCTTCCCCTTCCTCCCCCTCTCCATCCCCTGCAGCCTCACGCTCGATTCGCTCTTCTTCACTCTGAAATTCCGACTCTTCCCCACCTCCTCCAGCTTCGATATCACGCTGCTCGCCGGCGTCGTCGTCGCAAACCTCATCTCCTCCTCCTTCTTCTTCTTCTCCTCGAACAGCGCCGACAGATCGAACCCCTGCGACAGAGATATGATGTGGAATGCGTTTAGACTCTGCGCCTCTTTTCCTTTCCCCAAACTCTTCTCATCCTCCGCCGCGAATTCCTGCTCCTCTTTAGATCTATAAATTTTCACCGACGATTTTTTGAACCACGCCGAATCTATGATTTTGGCGATGCTTATTCTGGTCGACGGATTCGGATCCAGCATTTTCGTGATCAGCTTTCTCGCCTCCGCCGAGAACCACGGCGGGCACTTGAAGTCGCCTCGGTAAATCCGGCGATACATGGCGACGATGTTTTCCTCCTGAAAAGGCAGGTATCCGGCGAGTAAAACGTAGAGAATGACGCCGCACGACCAGATATCGGCCTTGGCGCCGTCGTAGCCTTTCTTCCCTATCACCTCCGGCGCGACGTAGGCCGGCGTGCCGCACGTGGTGTGGAGCAGGCCGTCCTGGCGGAGGTGGTCGGAGAAGGCGCTGAGGCCGAAATCGGTGACTTTGAGATTGCCTTCCTCGTCGAGGAGGAGATTCTCCGGCTTGAGGTCGCGGTGGAAGACGCTGCGGCTGTGGCAGAAGTCGATGGCGGAGATGAGCTGCTGGAAGTACCCCCGCGCGGCCTCCTCCTTGAGGCGTCCGCGGGAGATCTTGGCGAAGAGCTCGCCGCCGCGGACGTACTCCATGGCGAAGTAGATCTTGGATTTGGAGGCCATGACCTCGTGGAGCTCGACGATGTTGGGGTGGTGCATCATCTTCATCACCGAGATCTCGCGCTTCACCTGCTCCATCATGCCCACCTGTATCACCTTCTCCTTCCCCACGATCTTCATCGCCACGTTCCGCCCCGACTGCACGTGCCGCGCGTGGTACACCTTCGCGAACGTGCCGTGCCCGAGGAGCCGCCCGAGCTCGTACTTGCCGTGGAGCACGCCGCCGCATTTCTCTTCCGTCGTCATTTTAGACGATTTATGTACTACGAGACAGGTAAATGAAATAGTAAGTAGTGGTGGTGGAGGCTGTTTCACCCGTCTTCGACGTGTTTGCGGTGGCAATTACGGCCGCTGGTGAGCGGTTTCTTGGGCCTTCCGCCGCCAAATTGGGGGTTATAAACCGGCGGCCTTATCATCTCTCTGCATTCCCTGGTAGGAGTTGAGTTTCTCACCAATTTTACGGCGAAAATTGGGAGAGGGAGAGAATTTTTTTGTGAATTGTTTCCCTTGTTTTTGTTTTTTTCCTTTCACCACCAGCTCGGTTTCGGTAAGCTCTTTGGAACCTAGGAATTTAAAGAGTGATTCAAGGGCAGATTCGTCAATTACTGAATTTTGATCGGACGGTTGGAAGTTGGAACTGGCTGCAGCAGTAGCGTGTTGAGATCGTAGGAGTGATGCAACTGATCCTTTGGCGGGATGTGAATTATTGACGACTCACGTGCGTGGCACATGGAGTCATCAATAGAAACCGCCCTTAGCTTCCGTATTTAATTACCACTTTACCACTTTACACTGTTGAACAAGTTGATATAAAACTACTCCCTCAGTCCCACAAAAGATGTTACACTGTTGAACAACTTCTGAGATGACACAAGATTTTATGAGGTTTTATTTTGTATGTTAGATAGAGAAAGAAAATATAATTTTTATATTAATATGAAAGATAACTTTTTTTAAAAATGGAAATATGACATATTTTATGAGGCAAACCAAAAAAGAACTGATGTCTCCGTTATTTTTAATATTTTTCTACTTTAATTATTTATTACTATTATTTATATAAAATGAGTGGAAAAAAAGTCAATGAGTGGAAAGGAGTATAATATAGAGAATATAATTCCAATTAAAGTTGGATAGTAGATATTTCAATTAAATTGAGTTATTTTTTCTTTTTTATTAAAATTAAAATACTCTTATTATATTCAAGCACATATTTTACTCTCTTAGACTTTATTATTATGTTATATTTTATTTTATTTTCATTTAATCTATTCAACACAAAATCTACATGCCTAAAAGTTATACCTTAATTTAGTTGGACTAAGGGTTGTACTTGTTTCGGTTCTGATTAAATGTTACTCAATTTCTTGTATTAATTTATTTCATAAATAGTTTATTTTATTTTAAATTATTAACTGTATTAAAATTTATGTCCAACCAAAAATGCATACTCTTGTAGAATAAAAAGAGTGTATTTTTTAATTCTCTAAGAATTTACCTTTATAAACAAAAATAGACTCAAAGTAGTAGTACCAAGAATATAAACATTGAAATATACCAACATTTGATAAATCTTGAATCATCTAATTAATATTACTTGTCGAATTAATATTTAGTGCGTATACCAGATTTTGTAAGTATGAGAGCACTCCCAATGGTCCGGTGATAACACTCGGCGATTTTTCGCCGAAAATCGCCGAGTTATCCCCGGCCGTTGGGTGCGTTTCGGCGATAATTCGGCGTTAATTCTACCAAATTAACGCCAACTCCCGATTTATCGCCGAATCATCGGCGCCCACTGTAGGCGCGATTCGACGTTTTTTTTTTTTTTTTTTTTGAGTTAGGGAAAAATATGGGAGAAATAAGGGAGAAACCATTGGAGCAGTTAGCTAAAAGTTGGCTAAAAATTGGGGATAAATTTTGGTGCTGGTGTGGCGCTGATGTGGCAGGAGTTAGGGAGAAATAAGGGAGTTTTTAGGGAGAGCATTGGGAGTGCTCTGAAACCTAGTAAAGTTAATTGTTCCCAAATCACAAATTTTGCCTAATTTGGCATTTTTATAAATTTAAAAATTGATTGCAAAACTCATGAATTCTTCCATAGCGGTGGATTTTCCTTGAGTTGAGGGAAAATTTAATTTAATGGGAAATCAACTACAAGGCCTAAGTTTATATTTTTCATACCAAATTTTAAAGTTAATTAGTGAAAATCAAATTTCAGATAAAGTTTGTGATTGAGTGACTCAATTTATTATAAACACGAGAATTACCCGCAAGTGTACGGGGCTAGTGTTGCAATAAACAAGTACGAGTATCGTATCCACAGAGACAAACTGTGCAACTCAAGTACCACGAACCGATTTTGACTACTATTTAGAAAATCCGAAAATGTTGATTTTGATTTTGAAAAACAATTAAACATAAACAAGATAAAAGCATGCAACAAAAGATGATTTTCAAATAAGAGAACAAGGTAGAGCCTTGGATCCAACTACAACGAACACGATGTGAACAACTCAACAACTTTGATTACCCAATTGAAGTCTCTAGGATTACTAGGATAGCCGCTAGTGTCACGACCGCACTTTGCTTAGGATAGCAAAGTCGGGAAACCGTGACTAGGGGTAGGAAATAAGAAGAGGGGACAGAAAGAGGATAAATAGTGACTCAATACTCATTCAGAAAAAAAAGTGGAACCAACTTCAAATTAACTCTTGATCACTAGAATCGGAATGGAATCTTACTGTTCAATAAATAATTATCAGAGTACAGGAGAACAGTCTATGTTATCTAGAACCTTAGTACGCAGCGGAATGGACACGGTCACATGTATGGATACATGCACCTCCAAGAGCTTCTACTTAAAATTAAAAAAAATCATAACTCTGCTCAGCATTCTCCACCGTCATTGCTCAACCTGCACATTTAGAAATATATGCATGGCTGAGTATAAAAATACTCAGTGAACACATTGTCGAAATATACATACATAAAATGAAAATATTGTCATGCCATCACAGTAAAACTCAAGGGTTTTCTTTTAAAAGGCCCGAGTTTACTAAATTCTTTGTGAGCTAAAGTTCGACTGATCAATCTAAGTTCTTTCTTTCTTTTCGCCATATCTGAACACCAAGTGCCGTGGAGATGGTGCTCTCTCACGGTCACCTACCTTTTTCTCCAGCCGGGGAGGTGGCCACCTCCCACGGTCTCCATAACTTTATTTGTGACCCGTGGAAGGTGGCCACCTTCCACGACCACTTGTGTACACTAATCCGAGTAGGGACACCACCCTCACTTGGACCCGAATTCGATTCTTACATTCCAACCAAACAGATAGGCATAAAACAAATCATTTATGACAAGACAACATCATTTACATAAACAACAAACATAGATTCACATTTTCATATTTTCATCCACATTAGTATGTAGGATAGAAAAGTTCACCTCTTGTATTTAAATTCCTTAACTTGAATTTCTTCACTTGCTCGTAGAGATAGCTTGAGAATGAAAGTCTTGATTCCTTAGCTTCCAAAACAGTTGGGAGTGAACGTTTTTGGTGATATGGTGGAAGAAGAAGGAAAATAAATAGAACTGAATATGACATGAAATCTTCCTTAGTAAGTCTCATGGGTACAGCCCATTGTTTCAATAGCTTACACGTAGCATGATTTTGAGTAGTACACCAACGTGTATAATTGAGGATTAGGAGAAAGACTACATATTTTTTCTCTCCTGGTATAGAATGGAAATTAAGTAGAGAATGAATCTCTCTCATTTTTTTTTTGGCATGTATAGACTAGTATATTTTAATAATCTATATTTTATTTATTGTGTATGTGTAGGAAACGAAAGAGGATTATATGTTGTTACTCGGAGATGCGTCATATAAAAGGCTTATCAACACTTACACGTCATTAAAATCAACTCTTTTAAATTATCAAAAGAAATAAAGATTAAATATAAATTTTCGGCTACCCATTCGATTTCCTTTCGAGTTCAACTAAAATAATGGTAAAAGTCGGGGTGTTACAGCTAGTTTAGGCTAAGCCCTCTCTCGAGTGCACTTAACCAGTTGATTAATCATAAATATTGAAGTCTCCTTCTAATACGTCACAATTAACTCCTTACAACAAAAGGCTCAAGCCCTCACTCTAGAATTCATTCTCTCGAATGCAAATTATTTTTGTGTTGTTCATCCTTTTGTCAATCATAATTAGGTATCTCTCGATTACTCAAAACTAGGTCAACAAACTCAATTGGTAGCTAAGCAATTGAATTGAAAAAGCACAAGAATGAAACAAAGAAATCACAAGAGCATAGATAATCAAAAGTCCTTGAATTAATCAAAAGCGTTCATTGTAGTTTTCACCAAAACTCAACAAAAGATTTAGCTACTCATATTCAATGCAAATTCACAAGAGAAATCCATAGAAAGTGAATTGAACATAGGAAAACTAATAGAGATACTCCCAAAGGTGAATTGAATGGGCAAATTGTCTTCGTCTTCAAACTTGTTGATGAATCGGACTTTTTGTCGCTTCAATCTGCTCTCAAACGTGGAAACTGCTTCTAGGGCGTGTGGAAAGTCCGTTGGAGTCGAACCCTAGAACCTATTTATACCAGGGGCAAAAAATAGAATTAAATCAGCTTACGAGCATAATGCCCGGCCGGGCGATTTTAAGTGAAGAAACGCCCGACTGGCTGCAGTAAATCGCCCGACCTCCGGTTTTGGTACCATTTTCATCCGTTTCCACCTGTTGTGACTACAAAAACTCGACAAACTCATCAAAACACTAAAGTAGGGGATCATAGATGAAAACTCATGTGATATGCTACAAAACACTGAAATATGCACTCTTAAACATCCTAAACACTAGCTAAACTACGAGTTTATCATTGAGGGACCAATACCCTATGCTTTTAACATAGTGTTATGATAAATAATTAAATATTGATATGCTAAAAGAATGCTATAAATTTTAAATTTGTAAAATTAAAAAGAATCGTATTAAAATTTTGATAAAAACATGTTTTAGAGTTCGGGATAATTATAATAGTAGTAAACTTTAAATTTTTGATTTAATAAAAAAATTGTGAAATAAGAGAGAGATGAAGAAAAAAGTGGAAAAATACTAGTGAGAGAATAAAATGGGAAAATTATACTATGAGAGAAACTTTTCAATTTTGGATGAGATTAGTTTTTATGAGACCAATATGAAAATATGTAACTATTTTTTGTGTGTAATATTTTTATCACCATATTGAGAGTATAAATACAGTAATTTCACTATAATTTTAAATCATGATCATCATAATTAGGTTAAATGGTATAAAGTAAGAGTAATTAAATGTTTTGTTTTTTATTGAAAAAGAAAAGCATATTGGCACCTAATATCATGGAACTTTCAAAAGGTTGGATTTTTTCCACGAACTTTGAAATTGGTAAATAATATCACGAACTTTACTCTGAGTTTGTTATTTCTCACCAATGAAAAAATTCTGGCAAATAATTTTATTTACGATTTTTTTTCGTAAGTTCTCGACAACAATTTCGAGAGCTTCAAGTTTTTCAATCTTTAAAGATAGTTTTTCTTGAAGCACACCCTCCAAGCTTGTTCTTCAATCTATTAATATAGCCGAAATTTTTTTTATCAGTGAGAAATAACAAACTCGAGATAAAGTTCGTGGTATTATTTGTCAATTTCAAATTCGTGAAAAAATTAATTTTTTTAAAATTTCATAATATTAGGTGCCAGTATTCTAAAAAAAATAATCTAACTTAATTAGAATATTACAAAAAAATAATATAATACAACTCAAATTAATTGAGAAGAAGGGAGTTAGAAACTTTATCATACTCCTACGAAGATTCAAGAGAATCTTTGTGGCAGTTAACTGTATGAGTTATATATAATTGGTGGCTGTGCGCAATTTGAATAGTCAATAGAAGAGCACTCCCAATGGAGTTCCCTAAAAACTCCCTTATTTCTCCCTAACTCCTGCCACATCAGCGCCACATCAGCACCAAAATTTATCCCCAGTTTTTAGCCAAGTGCTACATTGGTTTCTCCCTTATTTCTCCCTTATTTCTCCCTAACTCAACATTTCATTTTTACATCATTATTTTTTATATTATTTAATTTTCCCTACAAATGTATTTAATAAATAGACTAATAATGAACAATTCATCGTTGTATTAATCATTGGAAAATATAATACAACGAGAAAAAAAAAACTACAAATAAAAAACGCAAATAAACAAAGATTTAAAAAAAAAAAATCTAAGACGGAGGGGCCGGAGGGGCGTCGGGATCGAGCCCCAGCGTACTCTGCAGGTGTTGGATGCATTTCCAGAGGGCCGCCTTTTCTTCAGGGGTCCCGCCGCCGGTGAAGTACAGCGTGTACATCTGGGTCAGATTGGCGACATTGCTCGAATAAGTGGCTTTTTCTAAGTCGATGACGGATTCCGACGCGACTTCCGACGTTGCGCCCTTCCCCTTCCGCCTCCCCTTCGCCTTCTTCACTCCCTCCGGGCGCTCGTGCGGACCATCCCCACTCAAGTCGATGTGGGCCGCGCTCCCCTCGCTCTCCGAAACGCTAAGTCGCGAGCGCACCGATTTCCCGTGCAGCGCGTCGTGCATTCCCGTCCGGAATTTGGGGAGATCCTTCAGCTTATCGTAGATGTTCCAATACTTGAAGCCCTTCGTCGACAAGTACTGGCTACTATACATCCGGATGGCCTCATCTCGGACCATGTGCTCGTTCTGGCCACTCGTCATGTGAGTCATCAAGTTAGAATAAATACCGTTGAAGTGCCCGCAGTCCCTCATGAGGCGCTCCCAATGCCGACGGATCGCCTCGCTGCCATGGTCCTTCATTGAGGCAGTCTTGTGGCTCCTGTACTTCGCGGCAATCCGCTCCCAGAATATGATCTCAGTCTGGTAGTTGCTGCGCTCCGCGTCCTGTGACGTGTCCGCCCAGCAGTCGGCTATCAGCTCGGACTCTTGCAGAGTGTAAGTAGTCCTTACCCGCTTCGGCCTCTCATCGGAACCCGTATCAGTCGCAGCCGACGACGCCGGCGCCTTCCCCCTCCCGCTCCTAGAAGGCGGCTCGGTGGGCGTTTCTTCCACCTCGAAGTCCTCCGCGCTCAGTGTCGCGGCCTGAGATTCTTGGTCGCCTGGGGTTGATCCGGGGGTGTCGAACTGGGGCCGATACACATCGTCGGCTGGAAAGGGCATTCTGCCGGCAGAGTTGAAGTACGGAGAAAGTCTCCGCGCCGGAGGAGTCTGCAAAGGAGACGGACCCCCGTATGGAAGTTGGCCGGGAGGAGAACCCATCGCCAACAACGACTGCATCCACTGCTCGTTTGCTTCATCCGTGTTGGGAATTTGTGAACTCGACTCTTTCCCCTTACCCTTATCCTTACCCGATCGGGAACTTTTCTTCCAAAAGCTCATAATTTTGATGAAAATTGAAGATTGGGAGAAGAGATTGAAAATGGAGAGAATGAAGATTGTGGGTGATGAATGGAGGAAGTGGAGGAAATATTTATAGGGGTGGAATGTAAAATAGCCGTTGGGTTCAAAAAAAAAAAAAAAAAATTTTAATTATCGCCGATTATCGCCGAGCGTCGCCACAGTGGCCGGCGATCGCTCGGCGATAATCCGGCGTTAGAACGCCACTCGGCGAAGCAACGGCAACATTATCGCCGAATTATCGCCGACTTCGCCACAATGGCCGGCGATAATTCGGCGATAACCGGCGATTTATCGCCGAGAATTCGCCACCTCCATTGGGAATGCTCGAAGCCACGCTATGCATAAGTGAAAGACGAATTTGCCCCCACAAGGAGCAGATATTCTATTCACCTTCTAACACATGATTACAAGTTTACAACGATAGCCTTAATTATTTCATGCAATAACAAAAGGCTATATTCAATTTGATTATTTGATTGCCTTGTCATTAAATTGTTCTGATTTTGGTCGCTTCATATTTCGCTATGCTAATAATTCATCCCTTAATTCATCTTGTTGTATTCCAATTAGAAGTACCTTTTAATAGATTACACCGTTTTATATTTGGACATGTATGAACAAATTAAAAAGAAGATATAAGCGTATGTGTTTTCTTAATAAGGCCTCGCCGATTAATGAATTATAGTAGGAGTACTTAATTAATTAGTAATAGTATTTGATCGCGTAATATTTTCATAATTAGACAAAACATGTACTCCTATATAGGAATTCAACCCTGAATTTAAGAATGACTGTGGTTTAATTTTTTGTACCTTCATGTTTTTCCTGTTTATTTCATCAAATTGTTGAAGACAACATGTCATTTTTTAATATTTGTGTGTCAATTATGTGACCATCCCATTCCTGGAATCTAGTCTGCCCCTCCATGTCATTATTTTCTATATAGAATCCAATGTTATAATAACCTTTTAAGCATGATGCTTGTTGGGTGAATGTTTGTGTATGATGGATGGTCTGCACCTAGAGTAGAGGAAACCAATAATTCATTAATTAATAAAATGCACCAAACTTGGAGTACTTAACTTTTTTTCTTCTCAGCAATGTGTTCAAGGAGACCGAATTTTACATGATGCTGATCAATATAATTCTTTTAGGAATATTCATGTATTCTTACGTTTATTAAACATTCACGTTTTATTTTATTAAACTGATTTATAACTCCTACTTGGTCCAATTAGGTAATTTGATTTGGTTTAAAAATGTCCATCGCTAGTAGAACATTTAATTATATTATGTCTTGAATTACTTAAACTAATTAGGTTTATTAATATACGAAGCTGTTCATGCGTGTTTAGTGGAACGTATATTTTGCAAAACAACATAATATTCCATACATCAGAATTTCAGTTTGGTAAGAAATGTTATTTTATCAAATGCAAAATACAATTTTATTTTTAATCAGACACAATATTATTATCGTTGAAGATAAGCATCATACTTCCCTCATCAAAATATCATTTTGAGTAAGAAACATCATCCCATCAAAAATAAAATACAATATCATTTTCAGTTTGATATGATATCATTATTGCTGAAGAATATCATTTTACTATGGGCATCCACGATGGGGTGCCCTATGCGATGTCCTAAGCCCCGCCCTATGCACCGTCACATCAGTATTTTATCCTCCGCCCCTTCCACCTGCAGTGGGGCGGACTATACCCCGCCCTAAGCGACGCTCTAAGTATTTTACTTCTATTTTGTATTTATTTATGTTTGCAAATGTAAATAAAAATAAACAAATAAAAACAACACAATTAAAGGAAAATTCTAAATTTACTTAATTAAAAAAAAGTTACAAAATTAGAAATAAAAAAAGCACTAAATACAAAAAAAGGAGGCTAGTCTAGAGTAATCCCAACTTGCGGCTGAAGTCATCGATCATCCGCTGGATGCCTTCGATTTGAGCCGGGTTGGTCGCCTGCATGAGGGCGGTGTGCGCGTCCAACAACGTCCTGTAGTCGCAGACGGCGTCGAACTCGGGGTCGATGACGGCGGAGGAGGATGTGGCCTTGCCCTTGCCCTTGGCAGCCTTGACGCCAGGGGGACATCGGTGTGCCGGAACTCTCATCCTCGAACACCGGACTGTTGAGGTCCATTGGAGACGCGCCGCTATCGCTACTTGCATAATCAGCGAAGGTGCGCTTCGACGCCCTCCTCCTCGCCGCTGTTGATTAGGGAATCACACCACCAACGAACTCCTGCTTGTCCCTCAAGAGCGCCCAGGACTGGTAGTGCTTGAAATCACCGTACAATGAAATGTACGACTGCATCGCTTTGTCCCGCACATCCGCGAGACTCTCGCCACTGCCCTGCTCCCTCTCGCACTTCTCGTATTCCCCCGCGAACAAATTTACCTGCTTCTTTATTTGATCCCAGTGCTTGCGGAGCTGCTCCCTGTGGTGCTTTTACGCGTACGCCGGCTTGGCCGCGTTGTATTTCTCGGCGATGCGCTCCCAATACGCAGTCACCTTCTGGTTGTTGGCGTACACCGGATCCTCCGAAACATCAATCCAACATTTCGTCAAGACGATGGATTCGGGATCGGAGTAGTTCGTCCTTCCCGGGGCGAACTCTTCACACACCTCCGTTGTAGGCAACTTCTGGGCTCGTGCCTTGGTCCGCTTCTTCTTGGTGGGGGACCCAAAGGCGGCGGCGGAGGGAGCGGCGGCGGGCCGGCCGCGAGGTGCGGCGGTGGCGGAGGGGCGGTGGGGAGAAGGCTCCATGTGGGACAGCCTATACGAGTCGGTGCTGAAGTCGGGATCATACTCGGCGTTGGTGTCGAATGGCCGGTATTCGTCGGGTTCTGTACCCGGCCATCGTGCACCACCGAACATCAGACTATTCGGATAATCTCCGGAATCCATTTTGCTTAAAATGTAGAAAATGTAGTGTGACGTGTGAATTTGAGAGTGAAGTGAGTGAAAAATGAAGTGAAAAGGAATATATAGGTTTTGAAAATTTAATAAAATAAAAAAAAAACGGAAACGCGTCGCCCACAGTGGCGGATGATGCAACGGACGATGGGTATCCTCCGCGCATCGTCCGTAGACGATGTATCGGGCGCGGACGATAGGTAACCCATTGTCCGCGATGCTGCAGTGGCGGACGATGCATCGTCCGTCGCATCGTCTGCCCCATTGCGGATGCCCTAAGAAACATCGTTCCATCAACAATAAAACACAATATCATTATATGAAGACAAACTTCAATTTCCTTTATCAAAATAATATTTTAATACTATAATTGAGAGATAAAATAATAACATATCTATTACCCATCCAAAATGGAGTACCAAATTACCTAGCACAGATCTAACAACATTTTGTTAGAGTGTCCACGGTAGGGAGGCCGTGGCGGCGCCACGGCGGACTATAGCTGGAAAGAATGGAGCCACGACGGGGGTTGGTGGACGGACATGAGCCGCATTTGCGGCGAGGAAGATTTTTGAATTTTTTTAAAAAAAAATTATCTATAAATAATCTATTCCCAAATCATTTTTTCATTCCATTCTATTCTATTTATTTTTGTCCAATTAATTTTGTTCCATTCCAATTAAAATATACCAACAATTGATAAAATAATGTGATTTGTGGCTATGGCATGGTCACTGTTAGGTTGGACAAGTTTTTGTGGCCATGGAAGAATTTTTATGGCTGTGCCTTGGCGAGATTGTGGTTGTGCCACTCTATTGTGGACACTCTTAAAACTCCAACCTTTGACCCCACTTTACAACCAGAGGCTTGAGGAGTGCTATTTCAAAGTGACAAGTTTAAGTACCCAGTCCCCAATTCAGGCCCCAAGTCCCCTTCACGTTATCATTCCCCTAAATTTGAGTCTCAGGCCACAACTACTCTAACCCTGCAGGCCCCATCCCAAGCCACAACTATTAAATTGCACTATTCACAACTTCAACCTATTTTACTCATAAAATAGAATAAGTTGAACAATTAAAATCGGAAAAATTCATTGTTCAGTCGAAAAAAGAAAATTACCAATCCTAAAAAAAGAAGCCGGAAATCGTCCATCTGTCGTTGAACGTTGTTAAACCACTCCATAGAAGCCGAAAATATTGAAATACAAGAGGATTGAAATGGAGAAAGTGTAGAAGAATGGTGCACAAATTGAGTATATATAGGCAAATAAAACAGAAAAAAAATGGAGGGGACTTGCGGCCCAGCCCGCAAGACATCCAACGCCGGGCTGGGACTTTTCGTGTGCTTGACGTGCGTCACGGGCACGCCTAACGCCAGGCCGGGACAGACCCTGGGCGCGGCCCCAGGACACGACTGCGTCACCGGGATGCTTTTAGTTGGTGTAAAAATTTCCGCGCGTGATTCGAAAGCACAATTCTAACATTTTCTTGAGTCTAGTATCAATAATTCGAAAATTGATCAAACAGTCTTACTTGGATAGAAATTGATTTCAACTCAAAAAAGCACCACCAAAATGCCTTTCATCGGAAGGCTCCAAACTTAATCAAGGAAACAAGAATAATATTTCTAGCTCGACACTTTCAAATCTCATCATTGACTATTGGTTTGAAACAAGGCGAGGACTAAGTTCCATTGAACTTAAATGGTTTTAGAGGGATCAAGTAAAACCCATAAAGCATGAGAATTTACTTCAGACGAGAGTTCGAAAGAACATGAGGTAGGTCATGAAAATAGGATGAAACTACCATAAATCTCAAATTCCATAGAAGACTGACCGATCAAAATTTGCAAAAATTCCGGACAGCAATGAATGATATCGTTCAAACATGTCAAAGCCTAAAACAATCAGTCGCGGCAGAATTTAGAAACATAGACAAATGTCATGAAGTAGCACTATCAATGGTTCAATGACATCATGTTATTTGAAAAATGAAATCACATCAATGGATTCACGGGTTTGTTGAGGGCAACTCAAAGTGATTGGAACATTTCAGAAAATTAACACGATCAAACCCGTTTTTTTTTTTTTTTTTTTCAATTGAACACCTTCCTGGTGGAGGGTTTGAGTAGGTCCCTCATCCCATATATATCATGTCAAAACAAATTACAGTCAGGCAAACCCAAAAGTGGAGTGCCAAAAATCAAGGAAAGGGATTACAAGGAAACTATCCCTTTCCAAACACAAAGCAAAAAAATCAAAGAACAAAAAAATCAACCGAAACTGAAACTAGACATACCTATCTGATCTAGTTGCGCTAAAGCTTTCACTGTAGCCGAGGCCGATCCTGCCGTAAATGTAGTTAGTATCGAGCCATATTTTCCCAGCGAAGCCAAATGATCTGCTGCTTTATTCCCCTCTCTCCGTATATGTGAAATCCTCCAGGTGGTATCTCGGAGTGCAATTCTAATCCTTGCCAAAGTGTGTCTGGTTTTTGCCGGCCCCAGTTGCCCTTTTTCAAGAAATGATCCCAAGGTCTCTACGTCTGTTTCTATCCAGATGTTTTGACTGTGACGTTTGGCCATCATGACCCCTTCCAGCAGCGCCATCACCTCGGCCTCCCATCCAGAATCTGCCTTCACAGGAGTGCAAAAGGCTTCTACTATATCTCCAAAACAGTTGCGAAGGAGGCCTCCTCCCCCAGCCCTGTTTGTTGAACCTTCAAACGCCCCATCTATGTTTAATTTCATCCAAGACTGCTCAGGCGGCCTCCATTGCACTTTCACTACTTTCTTAGGCTTGTTCCGACCAGCTTGAGCTTCCATAAAATCCACTTTTGGCACACATCCACTCCACTGCTCTGGACCAAGATGACCTGCAAGCACCAGATTTCTGAGGTGGGCCATAACCCGGTGACATACATTCTCAACTTTAAAAACTATTTCCCGATGAACACATCCATTTCTCTCTGTCCAGATGTACCAGAGGATCAGGCAGGGAATGAGATTGCAGATGTGGTGTTTGTTCCTTTCTCTCATGTGTCTCTGCCACCATCTCAGCCTAGCTTCTAAGTTGTACTCAGTTCTTCCGAAAGCCGGCACAAGGGGAAACCATCGTGCAAAATGGTTCCAGATCTTCCTTGCTGCCTCCCCATTCACGAACAGGTGTAACCTCGACTCGGTGTCTGGCTTCACACAACAACGACACTTAGACGCCAAGGATACCCCCCTCTATTGTACCTTTTCATCCACTGGAATACGATTGACTAGCAGCCTCCATAGAAATACCAATATAGTAGGATTGATTCCCTTGCTCCAGATGATTTTAAAAACTTCCATCTCCTCCCCTCTGTGACGTACTTCCTCCCATGCTGAAGCAACAGTGAAGTTACCATGTGGGGTCAGGTTCCACCTTGCCTTATCCTCCCCATTAACATCTACTGGGATGCCTCTAATTTCCTCCAAAACCTCCCCTGGAACTCCCCAATCATGAAGTAAGTCCTGGAGGGCGTCTTCATTCCAGCTTGCTTCTATCCAAAGGTCCTTTACCCAAATGAAATCTGGAAGACCCTCCTTCAAGCAAAGGTTCACAAGTGGCTGTTCTTTCACCCATATATCCTTCCAGAAGTTTAGTCTCCCCTTCCCCAGCAGCCAGCTGATCCTACTTTGACATTTTAGCCCAACTTTATACATCCTCCGCCACGTAGGGCTAAATCGACCAGAGCGGTAAATGGAGAGGGAAGATGAGATAGACCAGTATTTCCTATGCATATATTCAGCCCATAAAGAGTTTCTCTCACGAAATCTCCACCAAAGCTTGAAGCTAAAGCTTCCACTGTGTCTACCATGCGTCGTATTCCCAATCCTCCCTCTGCAGTAGGTTTGCAGACATCTAGCCATTTTATCCAGTGCGTTTTAGAAGAAGTGTTGCAAGATCCCCAAAAGAACCTAGCCAATACTTGTTCCATCATCTTCATGGCTCCTTTTGTGGGTTCAAGGACCTGGAAAATGTGGATAGGTATTGCCCCCAAAATGCTTTTTATTAAGGTTAGTCTTCCCCTAAAGGAGAGTTGTCTGTGACACCAACTATTAATCTTTTCAGAGATTTTGTCTCTGATGAACATATATAGATTTTTCTTGTTTCTTCCACGGAAGATGGGGACCCCCAAATATGTACACGGCAGTTGCCCTTGTTGAAAACCTCCAGCCGAGATAACACCTGCTGCCCATCCCTCGTACTTCTTGTCTATATAAAAACAACTCTTCCCTTCATTTATCAGTTGTCCTGAAACTTCCATGTAATGCTTGAGGCAGCCTTTGAGCTTCCGAATTGTTGCTCTTCTTGCTTGTGTAAAAATAAGGATATCGTCCGCATATGCAAGGTGAGACACACCCATTGTATACCGAGCTGTGCAGAAACACATCTCCTTCTTTCCTAGAATGAGCCGATCCAAAAGGCGTGATAGGTAATCAGCCGCAAGAATAAACAGGGAAGGGGATAGGGGGTCTCCTTGTCGTAGCCCCCGTGAAGACTTGAAGAAACCCGATGGTGATCCATTAATAAGAATCGAAAACCAACATGAGCTAATACACCTCTCAACCATCCCCAACCACGTCTCTGAAAACCCCATTTTTTCCATAACTTTCAATAAAAAAGGCCACTGAACCCGATCATATGCTTTCGCCATATCTAGCTTAAGTGCTAGGTTAGGAGAGGGATTACATTTCCACATTTCATGGAAAATTTCTTTTGCCAAAAGGACATTGTCACTAAGGAGACGTCCCTTGACAAACCCGCTTTGGTTAGGGGCAGTTACCATTGGGAGGAGCGGCGCCATTCTTTTAGCAATGAGCTTGGATATGATCTTGTTTGAAACATTGCACAAGCTTATGGGCCTGTACTCCGCCCACGTTGAAGGGTTTTTCTTCTTAGGAATCAGAATGATCATCATCGCCGCAATTCCCCTTGGTATCTGAGATCCCTGGAAAAAGTCAATAACTGCTTCCAAGACATCCGAGCCAACAATCTGCCAGCAAGTTTGGTAAAATAGAGAAGAATAGCCATCCGGCCCCGAAGCACTCTCCGGATTGATGCTAAAAACCACATCCCTGACCTCCTGCTCTGAAGGCCTCTTCTCTAATTCTTCCATATTAAAATCATTGGGCAGAGATTCCAGAATTTCCAGATCCGGCTCCTGTAGAACATCAATATCAGATGTTAGCAAACTTTGGAAAAAATTAACAGCTGAGTTTCTAATCTCTCCATCTTCCGAGAGGGTTTGATCTCCCTCTTCAATAGAGTGAATTCTAGCCTTAGTTCTTTTATGTTTAACCCATCCTTGAAAGAATTTGGAGTTTCTCTCTCCATCCACAGACCACCTTATAGCCGCCTTTTGTTTCCAATAATCATCCTCCATTTTCAGCCGTAGTATAAGCTCAGCCGCCTTCCTATTCATCTCTGCTCTGTCAAAAGGGCTCTGACTTCTTTCAAAGTTCATAATGGCTTCTTGTGCATCCACCTGTGCCTGCTTTATCTTCTCAAAGATGTTACCAAACACATTCTTATTCCAGATCCTCAAGCATTTCTTTAGTCTGCTAAGTTTAACTTGGAGATTTATCATGCCCCTTTCCCCGGTAGGAGTTAGCCAGCTTCTCTCTACCTCCTGCAAAAACGCGTGGTGTCTAACCCACATATTTTGGAACCTGAAAGGAGGCCGAACAGGCGGCCCAGGGACCTGGCATTGTATGAGCAACGGGTTGTGATCTGACATCACTCTAGGAAGGTTGGTGACTCTAGTTGTCGAGAAGAGGTCAAGCCATCCTTCTGCTATCAGAGCCGTGTCTAGTCTTTCGAAAGTATCCCCTCTGGACCAAGTAAATTTTGCACCATCTGCACCAAGGTCAAGAAGTTGACAATCATTAATTACATCAGCAAAATCCATCATTTCCCCAGCTCTGTTTAGGGTGGACCCCTGCCTCTCCTCGTCCGAAACAAAAATATTAAAGTCTCCCCCCACGAGCCACGGTAATCCTTCCATCCTAATAGCTATCTCTCTGAGTTTATCCCAGAGCGGTCTCCTTCCAGCTCTAGAATATTTACCATACACTATTGATAAGTGAAAAGGGGTTGGATGCACCATGGTGGAGAAACGAGCGTGCAACACTTGTTCCGAGATATCCCATTCGTCCACCTCAACCTCAAACTCTGCAAAAAGCCAAATCTGCTCATTCTCATTATTCCCCTTGTGTTGTAGCCCAAACCTTCTACTGAAAAACTCAGGCTTCGACTTTATCATTGGCTCAATGATGGCCAAAATCGAGACTCTATGGGTCCTTATCATATGTTTGATGATGCTTTGGGTGCCTGCGTTAGCTACACCTCGAGCATTCCAAATCATAATGTTGTAAGGCATATTAACACAACTGTGGTATTTCGGAGGTCTCAAACCTCCCTTTCTTCTGTTTTCCACTCTCTATTTGTAGTTCTGAAACTTCCTCCCTCGCCTCCCTCTTTTCCACAAGGATTCCTTGATCTGAGGTACCCTCTTCAACCTGCTCCTCATCTGGATCCTAGTCATTTTCATCCTCATATTGCTCTGTATCAAAGTCTCCATTAGGGAGCATTTTAAAGAATTTCGGATTGGATAAGATCATATTTTCCACATCCCCCATCGCCTCTCTCAAGTTTGCCTCAGATTTTCCATAAGCTTTCTCAAAATACCCAAGAGAGCTCTTATCCAGCTCTCTCTGAGAAGACCCTCTCCCTCCCCCTCTGCCACGATCAAAAGAAAGGGATCTTCCAGCACCTCTGCCTTTATTTCTTCCCTGTCACCCTCTTCTACTCCAAACCGTCTGAAAACCACCCTCGTCCCCCACACCAGCATCGTGTATGCCTGAGAATGGCAAAGAACACACACTTGGATTCCCTTCTTTCCCCCCCTCGCTGACCATTGCTATTATATCCCCTCTAGCCTGCTGACCATCTTCTACCCCTTCTATCTGCTTCTCCTTTTCTCTCTGCTGCACAACCCCTTCCACATCCATATTATTATTCCTGCTCACATTATTCCCACCTTTGTGATCTGTTTGTTTCCTACTATTTTGGGGTTTATTATAATCCCTCTTGGTCGGCTTTTCCTTGTTACCATTTGCATAACATGCATCTGTGGAGTGCCCCACATGCCTACACTCATGGCAATATTTCGGGATCCTGTCCCATTTGACCTTTTGTCGAAGCTCCCGTCCTTGGATGTCAATCACAATTTCCTCCGGTGGCGATCTCGATATATCAATCTCAACGCAAATTCTTGCAAAGGATAATCTCTCTTGAGAGATTGTTGCATAATCAACCTGAATTGGTGTCCCCAAAAGGCCTCCTATAGCAAATAAGGCTGACTTCTCGTATAGATGAATTGGGAGACCAACTAGGTTGCACCATATTGTGGCAATCGGGGATTCAAAGAAAGGGTCGAACTCCGGCGTCCATTTGAATGTTCTCATTGGATGTCTTTCTATAAACCACACCGGCAATCCATTTGGTCCACTTAGCATTTTGGCATAATCAGAGATCATCCTAAACTGGATTAGGATGTGTTTTGCATTGATATAACTCCAAGTATACCCCCCTAGAAATCGCAAGCCTTGAAGTGCCTTTTGGTTTTGTTGTGATGACGGAAAAGAATGAGAAAATTTCTCTACAATTGCATATCCAAGTTTCTCAGCAAGAAAGTCTGCATCAGCACCTGAGAAATAGATAGCCGGTAGGCCTGACCTCTCCCCCACCGTCCCAATTCGTTTGATCTTATCAGGCTCAAATGTAAACGGGTCTTTCTCCCCTGCCTTAAGAATATCTGCAATTGATTGCTTCTGTCCTTTCCCGATTATCCCTCCTGTAGAAGGAACCCGTTGTTGCTTCACTGACTCAGCTCCAAACTGAGGGGGTGAGCTGTGACCACTCTCTGCTTTAGCTCCAGCTCTCTGATTGTTCTCTCCCCTCCCCAACTTCCCCTGTTGCAGAGGTGGCTGGTATATAGCCTTGCCCTTTCCCCTCATGCTAATCCCTTCTTTTAGAGTAGGGAAATCCTCATCTAAAAACTTCCCTCCCGGAGGGGACTCAGGCTGAGTTACTCCCCCATTTGCAGCCCACATTGAACCTTCCCCACCATTCCCTATTATAAGCGAACCGTTCACCCTCTCATCCTCCCCAGTTTTTAAAAAATTCATGTTCTGGAGGGGCTGAGCTTCACAGAGATCCAAAGCAATGTCGGAATCATTCAAGGCCAGGCCATCGTTCACCACCATCGTCAAGCCCTTTTCTAGCCCCTTATCTAACCCCCATTGCACCTGCTCAACCCCTTCCTCCACAGACTCACACTCTCCATCCACTCCACAGATCCTCAAGTCAAGAGCCATACCCTCAAACCCACCCCCTGCCTCAGGCAAAACATCAAGCACATTGTCTGCAAAAATCTCAGAAGACCCACCCTCACCCAACAGCCCATTCTCCTCCTTCTCAGCCATCACAACAACCCCTCCACCAGTGGACTCAATTCCACCAGAGTTAACCTCTTCTCCCAAGCCCTCCCCCAGACCAGCATCATCCTCACCACATTCCGAGATTGTCGCCAGAATCTGTAAACCCCTTCCTCCGTACCCCTTCTTCCCCTTATTGGTTTTCAGGTCCGACCCCTCCAAGCCCTTCTTCCCCGAGCTGCGCAGAGCTCTACCTCGCAAGCCACCTTTTCTCATTTCTGCCATTCTCATCATTGGCGACTTCGGCCCAGATTTTGCCCGACGGCCACGAGAAATGGCGGATCGCAAAGAAATCTTCCTCTCCAACCTCCTAGATTTGGGCGAGTCGATCTCCACACCTTTGCTCAGAATCGGAGATCCCTTCTCCTCACTCTCTGAAGGTAATTCCTCAATCCGCGAAGCTCCATCCACCGGAAACGCCTCCATATTACCCGAATCAGCCATCCCACCCGAAACACCACAAACAACAGCAAAGGACACTCGCTGGAACCAACCGCCTCCTCCCTCCCACCGAGGAAAGCGGCTATGGAACAGAAATCCGATGAGACAAAAAACACCCCGATTACGAAGAAAAGAAATCCGATGAAACAGTAACGAGAACGTAGCAAATCCCAGCGAGAATTAGGAAAGAGTTACTGTGTGAAAATCGCACACACTAGGTGTGTAGATCCCCCATTCTCTGCTTTTGATTATACACAATCAAACCCGTTAACGAAGAAGAGAACATCATATCATCAACTTGGTGTTGGCGAAAGAAAAATCATTGAGCTACAAAGAATTTCACTTCTGCAAGAACGAACTGGCGAAATGAAGAGGTGAACAAAATTCCAAGTAGAATATTCCATCATTTGAATAAATCAGGTCTGGAGATGTGATCATACTAAAGGTCATAACTGCAAACAACTTTAGGATCAAAGTTCAATGACGGAGGCTCATAAAATCAAATATCGTCCTTATGAATGACGAATTAAAGAAGACTACTCAATCCAGATGTCCAAAGTTACAAGGGCAAACACCAAATTTTCAAGCCAAGTGAGTCATGACTTGTTATAGGAAAAGAAATAATGGATATCACTTGCAAATTGTGAATCAACTAAGGCGTTTAAATAGACAATGGCTCACGGTTATTCAAAACGTCCCGAAGAACTTAGGATCCAAGTAAGTACTGTTGATTTAAAGATCGGTTATTCAAGCTACGAAGGTCGCACTCTCTCGCACATTTTTCGCGAGCATGAACATGGTAACATCGTTCTATGAAACCGTGGATTCCAAATTGAGATTCATCGTATCATCGAAATTAATAACTATTTTTTATGGTCGCATCTTCAAAGTCTTCTTCTTGCCATGCCACATGGTCATTTTCGATTGCCATTATACACGCGATCTTAATGTGTCATAAACGTCGTCGTATTTGTGTCGCGTCGCCACTTTGGCAGGGTATGCAAGACTGCATAGTTTTATTAGCTCTTAGGTATGATCTCACCATTGTAAGGATACACCAAGTTCAACATATATATATTTTCGTTGGTTTTATCACTCAGGAAAGTGATATTGCAGTTGTCATCTTGCAACTGAGTTCTAGCACGTTCAGTCTGGCCTACTTCTTAGGCACTCTATAATTTCAAGCATAGCTTGAAGTCTCACACTTCAACGTATATTTGATCATTACTTAACTCAAGCTCCATATGGCTTCTATGTTCGCAACAGAGTTCACAAATTTCACATTTCACTCTCGTAGTGATTCTATACGATACCTTGTACTTCATTGGTCATAGATTATCACCACATGAAACTTCATTCATATATTGCACAATCAAACATGTTTGTCATATAACCCATTTGGTGTTTCATAACAAGCATCGTAAATCGATATATGTGAATAGCAACACTCAGTCAATCAATCATTCATGGAATCGCATTTCATAAATCATGCAGTTCATGCGCATCTACATCACAATCACAATTCGCAACCACACGCGTATCATGCTTTGCCTTTCACAGTTTCATAGTCATGAAATTTCAACCACATAGGCACAAAGTTTTGTCGTTCATGGAAGCAACATGTATTTCCTTCAAGTTAATTCTTTAGTTTCGCAGAAGTGATAACAAATCTCAACATCAACCAATACAAGTTCACAATCATACTTCAATATCCATCACATTCAACGCCTTCATGCCTCATTGTTAAAAACAATTTGTATATTCTCATAATGTCTCCCATTTCGTATCTTCACACCATTTTTCAAAAGACATAGTATTTACTTCACATTTCTCATAGGTGTTGTTTCACATACAATCAAGAAATCACAGTCATATAGGATTTCATTCATCCAAGCACATAGAAGTCTAACACATATTCGCCGATTTTCTTTATCGAGTAAAATACAAGTTCACTTGCACAACATCATTCATCATTCTTTTTGCATAATCACACTTTGCAATTTCGCATGCATGCATAATCATCATTTTATACTCCAACACAAATTTCCAAAAATCACAACAACTCCCATTCGCTTCAACTTCCAACATTTCATAATTCAAATCAATATTCAAAGATACGGGTTACCTCATTCATCGTGGTTGAGCGGAGACGAGTCGTGGTGTTGAGTCTTCGACGATTATTATTTAATCAATTTTCCCAAATTTCAGATTTTAAGACAACAAGACTCTTGGGTCCAGAGCGGAAAGAACTGAGGCTCTGATACCAACTGTAACAGCCCGACATTTCTAGGGTATAATAAATACGGCGACTGTTAACTAGGCGAACTTAAGGCGACGAAAAAATTAGACTAGGGTTTCATTTAAAGAGATTTGACCAAGTATTTAATGAAGTATCAAGGCAATAAGTCAACAGCTAACTCACGAGAATCAAGATTTAATAGATATAATGGACTAAGCTCAAAAGTCAAAGGTTTATTGTAGCTCCAACAAAACGCAATAATTTCCAATATTCCCAATCAAGGAGCAAGTTCAAAACAACCTAAAATAGTAAGTTTCAAAATATTCAGCGGAAGCATTTCCAAGAGAAAGCGGAGCCATGTATGAGGACACGACTACACTCAAAATCCCAACCATCCATATTATTTGATTCAACCATCTCAACACCACCGACCGCCCATCGCCGCTCAACCTGCACATAGGGAAAACACATGCAGGGCTGAGTATTTTAAGCATACTCAGTGGACTCATGCCAAAACATTTTATAGTTATGCCACCCTTACCATAGTGAACTCGAGGTTTTGCATTTATTTAAAGATAAGCATCGAGTATCACAAAATATATCATGGACTGGCCAGTCAAATAATACCTCCCATTTTCTCATCAATTATCATTTCATTTGGTGCGACGAAGTGTGGCCACACTTTCGCCCACGAGATCGGCCGACTAGCAAGGACGGCTCCCGATCTCCCGTGTACACTAGCCTGATAGGGTTTGCGACCCTACTCAGACCCGAATTCTTTTTTATAGCCCTTTAGCCTAATGGAGCGTACTCACAATCTAGGCATCAGGCACACAAAATATCCAAAATAATTATAGGCATGGCATAACAGTTTAATCCACCCTTATTGCTCCACTTTCATATATTTGCAACATAAGAGAGAGTTTAGAATAAAGCCCACCTCGATTTCCTTCGAGTTCAAAAATGCACTTCTTCTTGTTATCACACCGGGAACGCGAACTATCACCTTTAGTTCATATATTTCAAATAAGTCTCAATCATGGATCAAAATCATGCATGTTCTCACGTTTCCCTTTTCCCATCGATTATTTTCAATATCACCAATCAAAATCAAAGTACGATTATCATATCGTTTTTATTCACACAACAATTCCAGATTTATCATCAAATCGTGTCACGCATGAGTGTTTCCCACACACAACACATGCACACACACACAACACACATGTGCACGCATACCGAGGCGTGCACACACACACACGGTCACACACCCACACATGCATCAAAATTCACTGATTAATTTCCCCCTTCACTCGATCTAAATGCATGTGGACTCAAGAACACCGATTGATCGGTAGAAGAAGAGGAGATCAAAATAAAAATACCTTTTCAATAGAACAATCGGTAGGAAACAAGTAGGATCTTGATTCTTCAACAAAATCTTGAATTGCAGCTTCAATTCTTCTCCAAAAGATGAAGAATTAATGAAGAAAGTAGGAGAAAAATTTGAGAGAGTGGGGAGAAGTGGGAGACGGTTTTTTTCCAAGAGTGGGAGGCGTGATTTTGGTGTGCTAGGGTTAGGTCTCTCACTCTTATTTATAGAGTGCAAAATATAATATCTTTAATTAAATAAATTAAAGATTTGGAAGAGATTTAAGGAGTAGTTGGCGTTAATTTGGTTGAGGAAAAATAGGGATTTCGAAATTTAGGCCTTTTAATTAGCCTATGATTTAATTTGAATATTTCACGGAGTAGAATAAAATATCACGGAGCAAGAAAATAATAAATATTCTCCCCAATTTAATAGTGAAAAGTGGCGTGTAGTTTGCCTTTCTCAAAAGGGATTTAATTAAAATCCTATTTAAATTAGGATATGGTAAGATCTTCTGAGATTTGGCAAGATATGCTAGGATATTTGAATTTATTTATGGAAGAGAATAAACAAGGGATCAAATAATATAATAAAATAATCCCTTCTCCCATAATATAAGGGATTTTCGAAAATTTCATCAACAAACAAGGAATAATCGGACTTTGGATTTAATTTGGATAATTATCCACGCAATAATTAAATCCAAGAAAATAGGATTTCTTTCCAATAAATAGGAGGGGTCGAAAATTCCACATGATTAAATAATACTCCTATTTAATTCTCACTCATCCCTTAGGAAAATAATTCACCACAAATATTATTTCTTCCCGCATCAAAATATTCATCTATTCGAATTTCACCTCCACTTCACATTTTCCAACGACTTTGACCATTCCACGGCCACGTCATATTTTCCATAATATTGACTATTCAATAGCCACGTCACATATTCAACAAGTTTGACTATTCAACTCAAACTTAACTCCATATCGCAATTAGGTCACAACGAATATTGCAATAAATCATTTATCATTTAATTCCCCACAATCATAGCATTTAATGCAAAAATTTCCACGTCACAAAAATTAGGATTCGAAAAAACGGGTCGTTACAAATACTTCAACTATTATGCTCCCAATTCTCTCTATTTTACTATACTACTATATATTAAAAATATGTATTATTCACGACCAATATTATATTTTTTTGAACGGAGATATGTATTAATCCTTAATCATGAATATCTATTGTGAATTCATCAATTTGCTAGGATGATTTCCTAATCTTGTATTCGAGTTCTATTAAAAAAAAGTTTTTGAATTTATACATTTTGAGTGCGAATTCTTATATGTTTCGCATAGAATATGTGGCTGGAAAATAAAATCCTTCCTAAAAAAATTATTCCCTCCGTCCTAGATTTATAGTCACATTTAGTTATGGCACGGATTTTAAGGAATTTGTGGAGTGTGTAATTAATGAAGTGAGATGATAGAGTGTGTAATAAATGAAGTGAGATGAATGAGTGAGATGATGGAGCGTGTATTAAATAAAGTGAGATGATGGAGTGTGTATTAAATGAAGTGAGTTGGTTGAAGGTGGGTCTCTTTTTGACTTTTTGGTTTCTTATTTTTGTTTTGGTCATTTTTGTATTGATAATGATATTTGGGTGTAATTTAGTGAATAATGAGGTAAAATTTTATGTTCAAGTATGGAAAATTCTAAATATGACTATAAATGTGGGTCGGACTTTTAGGCAAAATGTGACTATAAAACTGGGACGAGGGAGTAATAATTATGATATGAATATGTATCTACACGCACCTAGAAGATGGTCATTCTCGTATATAATTGTGTTGTTTCAAATTGTTGGTTGGACCATTGTTATCTACCCATCAAATCCAAACCAGAGATGGTACACTATTGAATGCAGCAGCAGCAAGCACAACCATCTATACACATCCAATCTTACTATTTAGCTAAGATCATACATATCACAAATTCACAATCATGGTGGTTAGATGGAGGTGAAAAATAACAACCACAAGTTTCTACATATTCTGATACTCACATTTATTACTCATTAATGATATATTTTTTGATTATGTGATGACGAGTTTCCTTCACTGTTAATCACTTACATTTTTTACTTCCTTCTCATTTTCTAATTTTCTAATTTTCTTTCATTTCAATAGCTCCTACTTGATTTGTCTTTAAAATAATTAACTTCCAATAAAAGAATTTACTTACTAATCACTATCTAGTTGTTGTAGTTGTTGTCTTGTTGGAAGTTGACATGGCGATGAACTTAGTGATTTGCATTCTTTTTTTCACAATTCACTTATTTCTCTATTTAATTAAATCTAAATAAGCAAAACTAATCGTATGCCGTATAAATGGATACAAAATCAATTTGTATACAATCCCAAAATAAAAATAGAAAGAATAGGAAGTACTACAAATGAAATAGAACTGCAAATTGAAGTTACAACTGAAATTAAACAATAGAAAACTACCCGAGTCAAGATATTCCTATTTCCACAAGATGTGATATTTCCTAACAATTCTCTCGGTTCAGACGTGTCGTCTCCAAATATAAAAATGATTTTGTCTCATTTGTAACAGCACTGTTCACATAATATTTCGACAATGAACTTATCCAATTACTATGAAATATGCAGTATGGAATACATTAGTGACTACACTATTTATAGGAAGTACCCTAAATCTATCATCTTGGCTCATGTAACAGTTGGAGTTACATACGTTACACATCATGTCTAGGAGACATGCACACATCGAGATGCGCCGGGACAAATTATGGGTTATATCCTATCAGGTGTTGGCTGCGTGCATAAGCGGGTATAAGATTAAATCAATTGGATATTTTAATTTTGGACCCGAACCAAGCTTAAATACCATTTGTTAAGATCGAAGTTCAAGGCTCATAGCCTCGACGTTTCATCTCAAATATTTATGTATCAATTATCTCAAATATGATATGATCATGAACATATCATTGACATTTAAATCAACATCGAACAAAATATCGCCCGACTCATTATATACATGTATGTACTAGTACTACAGCATAGTGCTAATACTTATGTAAGTTTTTGAGTAAACAAGACACGTATGCATCCATGGATTCTTGTTTCATGTGAATTGCGTAAAATCACATAAATTGATTTAAATTTAGATAATGACATTTTCCACTAAATATAGCAACACTAGTTGACTAAGAAGTGGGTAGAAGGATGTTTTTAATTGGTCTATAGTCAATTTATCATGTAGTTACGTGCGATGCATCAATGCTCTAGAACCCACCATTTGAAAAATGAAATATAATGTGGTACAAATTCTACTTATACTTATCATTTGTACTAGCTAGTAAGTTGAAATTTGAATTGTAAGGCATATAGCCAACCTACGTATGAATATCAATATTGCTTCAAAGCCAGATTATTAAAAAAAAAAAAACAGAATATTGAAATTGAATGTTTGAGGTGAATAAATTATATATCTACATATATATTGGAAAATATAGTATGCTGGAGAACGCTTAAGTATGTTTATAGTTAATGTGTTGTGGCATATCCTTGCTGATCGTCTTAATAAATCCTTGTTCGCCATCTTAATTTATTTGATATATTACTACTAATATTTATTTATAAAGACAAATCAAGTAAGTGTATGCTTTTTCTAAAATTAGTAGGAGAAGAACATGCATCCAATAATATATCCAAAATACTCTCTTACAGTGTTATCATAACAATCTTCGTACATATACTCGCGTCATTGCATTAAAAACTCCAATGATATAGAAAGGTCTCAATTATTGATTATTGTTGGATTGGGATTTCAAGAAAATAATGCCAATGTATCAATATGATGTACCACGCCTACGTGTCGAAAATAAGCTCGAGCTGTTATGCTGTCAATTACCTACTAGTCTAGTAGTACGAGAATTTCATAATCAAAGTTCAATACTCTTCCCATCCAAAAAGAAATAGACTAAGTTTAACACTATTCACCAAAATTAGATTAAGTCTAAATATAGCAAGTTTTTAATAAATAATAATCTTATGCATCATTTATAATCTGGATCTGCAATCCACTAATACTCATTCCACTATCTTCCCCTCCCCTCTTTAATTTTTTCCTATCTTTCTTTTACTTTACCAATTGTACATTAAAACTCATGTCATTTATAATTTTGTCTATTTTTTATGAACGGAGTAAGTATTATTCCTGTGAAAGTAAGATGGCAGTTGAAAATGAAATTTGTATTAATGAAATGAAATTAAAATAATCATATTTCTCAATGATTATCAATCAGTTGCTTATATTTAATTCCAAAATCATATGATGGAATCTTGATTTTATTCGGATATATAACTACTTCTCCACAAACTGTTGGCATGATTAAGGGTTTTCATAATATCGACTATTGTTGTATTGCAATTTGTATTGAAATAGATGTATTTGCACACTTTAGTATGATCAAGAAAGATAAGACCAACCTGCAATTTCACCATCCATATGGATAGTACAGAATCTTGAGTCGAATGCTATGACTTGATCTCTATTGACATTACAAAATCATCACCAAATCTTTGCTAATGTAAATCAAACTGTGTTAGCCATTTCAAACTATTGCTCTTTGAACACTAGGTCGGTCTATTCTAACATACAGTATATACAAGTAGGTTAGAAAACAAAGCATAGGCTAGATACGAAGAAGCCCATCTATCGTTTCGACTTAACAGAGAAGTTTTCCTCAGGCTGCTTTCTCCACAAAAAGTTGGAAGCCTCGATCCACCCCGGATTGACCAGGAACTTGTTCTCCCTCGCGGCCCAGCGCGATTTATCTGTCCCAGCATCCCCAGACACCACGTGTGTGACAGACGGATCAACTTCAGTCGAGCAAGTAGCTCCCAGTTGCTCTGCTATTTTCCACAAGTGATGATGCTCAGCTGTGAAGTTGGTCGGGAAAACATGTGTGAAGACTATTTTGCAATCCTTCAAAACTTCCTTTCGAATGGTTTTTAGCACCTGCGAGTAAAGTATGAAATATGATAATCTCATATATCAGGTAGAACATCTGAATGTCAAGCTAGCAACCTCTTGTTTTCATCACCTCAAAAGGTGAGATAAAAGCAGCTAAAGCTTACTGAATGAATAAGCAGATCATCACATAAGACTACGTAGTATTTCATCGATTAGAGGAAGATGCGAACAAAATGATTTGGATATTGCCTAATTAAAACATCAGCTCTGTCAGGCCCACTTCAGCTATTTTATGTGTCAAACATTCCATTGATTCTATAGATAAGCTCGGTTGATGTAGATAAAACAGGCTTGGCTTTCTTGAACCGATGACCTAAAAGGAGCCCATTCTACTTTCCTTTATTTGCTTATTGTGTTTGCATGTAACGGATAAATCTTAGTGTAAAATACTAAAATGTAAAAAGAACAGAGCCTTCTCAGCCATTCAAAAAAGATGTACCTGTCTCACATCTCGGTCCTCTATATTATCCTTGCCGCCCTGAAAGGAAAAATAGAATATTAACGAATGGAGCTTAAAAATTAACCAGTTATAAGTTCAACTTTAGTGAATATGAGGAGATACCTTGTCAAAGAACAAACAGTGTACTTGCTGAAGCACCTTTAAAACAGTGGCCAGAGCCCCCTCGGTCTCACTTTCATCAGTTTTTAGTAGAGAAAGAGACTTATGGCTAAATCCAAAGTTCTTACAACTTGAGGCAAAAAAGTGATATCGGTCCATCAATATCAAATTCTCCTTGTTCTCTTTCCATACCTAAAACACAGTTTAGGGAAATCTACAATCATGTGCTAGCAAACAACATATTTGACATGGATTCAACAAGTAAAAGAAGTTACAGCAAGATTAAAATTAAAGTATTTACCGCTTGTGTGTCATCAAGGATGAGGACTACGCTTTCTCGCCCCAAAACAATATCAAGACCCTTTTGATATTTCTGCGTGCAATCACCTTGTGCAATTATTCTTGAATGGAAGTATTTATTTCCAGGGTCAAGTAGATCCGCCATTGCCAAAGCATAGGGACGTTCACCCATGGTATATATGTACATCTCAAACAAGTTACTAGCTTCTTCCAGGAAAGTGTGCACAAATGGCCTCAACTTAGTCATCATGTGCATCCTGTCTAGTCTGAACAGACTGGTCTTCAAGGTATCTAATTATTATTATAAAACTGTTGAGTCGAGGAAATACCATACATATAGTAGAATTGAAAACTGAAGAGATAAGTAAAGTCAAGGCCCCGTCATAAAATTAGGAAGTAAAATCACGCTCAGCGCTAGTTACGAGACCAGGTAACATAGAATATCTTAAGAAGAAAAGTACCAGGCAGAGAATCTCTTTGGTTGATCAAATATGTTTCGTCCTCTTTAATATCAGTTAGCCGAGCTGAATTGAGTAGTGTGTGATCTAAATCAAGGACCAAATAAAGCTTTTTTCTATGACAAAGCAAATCCTTGAAATCTTTGTCTCGTAATCGAGCCATTTCATCATTAGCAATCCTCAGATTCTGCATGGAGAATAATAATTTCATAAGATTTAAGCTTACAATTGCAATAACTTTACATCTATATTCTCAGCTATTCGGTTATCAAAAAGAATGTAGGCTAATATTGATAAGATCTTCCATGTCATTCATGTATAAGAAGCAAAAATATAACTAAGATGTAACAAAAATAAACAATATGTTCCAGAATACCTCATTAATGTATTTAAGCGAAATGGCAGAATCATCATCTACAAGTTTCCCACATTTCATACACAATCCACCATAAGAACCAGGATGTGTACAGATTTCCTCCTGTGGATTTAATGTGCCCGAGTATAACTCCACTTTCTGCCTTTTAACTCTACAAAAAGGCAACATAAATGGTGTCAGTGTTGGTGAGGTGATTTTGCAAGTTTAGAGACTAAAATTAAATATTTGCAGAACATTTTGGATACAAGTCTCCACCAGTATGTGGACAAGAGTATTAAGTACACCTCTCATGATCCAAGTCCAATTCACTTCTGTCACCACTGTCTTCAGCACTACTCTCCTCTTCTTCTGCACCTTCTTCAGAATTTCCTGATAAATCAGAAGCAGCATCCAGCTCCGCATCAAGAATTGCTGCGAAGTCATCGCTGCTTGAAGAGTGTATTGGTGAGTCTTCTGCTAAACTCATCTGTCGTGACATCCAGAAAATTTTTGACTAACAACTTCTACCTCACAAATTCTATCTTCTAACCCAGTTAAAATGCTGTGACGCAGTTTCACAGAGGGCTCCATCAACTTTACAGAAAAAGTAATAATAACAATAACATTCATCCTATCAACCATCTCATGGCATCAGCTGAACACAGTGTAGTGATTCTCTAGGAACATACCTTCCATTATTAACCGTCAATGAAAAACCAAACCACATGCAAAAAAAAGTGATCTCAAAAGGCAGAGGAATATACATGTGAATTAGTACTCTATGATGGTTTTCACAATTTAATTTCTATCAGCAGATATTGTGACTCAGTTACATGAAGAGCTCGATCAAAAGTAACAATAATAAACATTTGTCCCATTGGCTTCGAAATATCTCCTGCAGAAATTCTATGCTATAACTAAATCACGTGTATTTTTCCATTGTACGTATTGTTAAACATACTCAAACAATTAGGTTATACTCTTCAACTTTCTGATTTTTGAAACAATTTTAAGCATTTCATGAACCAGCAATTGCATGAAGTTTGTCTGCTACACAGTGTAGTAAACTATGAAAATACGTTATGAATTGCGAAATGATTTCAATATACATTACATACACACACGCAAGGAAATTGGAGTTGGGAGTAACATATGAATCAGAAATTTAAGAGTATGGCTTGGACAATGATGCACGTATGAAGATGTAAGAATTAATTCATTAATGTGTCCCAATTTATTGGTTAACGGTTTATTAACTTAAAGCACAAAAGCTATTAAGAAATATTTAAGCCCATTCCATTCTTTGATAAACGGGCTGAATAACTGTAACAGTGATTCATTCTCTAACAGGAACATGTGGTGTCAGAGCATGGCAGTGTGAAATCTCAGATTCACGATGAATTTTAATTTCTCATTTATTGTGTGCATGATTCTTGTATGCATCCAATTTTAGTGTAAGGGTTTATTCAACTATTGAAAGAGAAATCTGGATGTTATTAGGAGTTAAAGATGGATGGAGAGTAGAAATCTATGCATAGAACAAAGTCATCAACAAAGTACCACATAAATTCTGAGAACAAAATAATACTCCAATTGCTGGCAAGACTAATAACTAAACGGAACAAGCACCAATTGCTGGCAAGACTAGAAAATTTCTGCGCACTTTAAACTGCGAAACAAAAATAGAACTACTAAATAAAGAGTATAGCTTGAAATAAAAGTAACAAACAAAAGATTCCTAAACATACTCAAACGTGGAAAAGATAAACTAAGAGAAAAACTTGAATATCTCGCAGCGAAAGGCAGGAACAAGATGCATCAGATGCTATTGTTGATCAACCAAATTCGCATGAATAATTGGGAATCGACATGACAGAAATTTGACGAATCCATTTAATTTAGAATTGGCCTTGAGAAATTGGGATTATACCTTATTCTCCGGCGGCTTCCACGTCCGCCAATTAAGTTTGTCTGCCGTTTTTCATCCGCCTCGCCGCTTTGGTTCCACGTCGCAGTGTTCAGCTGGATTGCGGCGTGTCAGGGATGATGGCTGTTAATAGGCATAGACATTAGAAGAGAGAATTGGGGTAGAATCGGATGATTGAGTGAATAGAGTCCCTTTAAATAGGGTACAAAACTAATTTTGTATATATGCTAAAGATACCATCTATTTATCCACGAGTATTGGATATTGTCTCTATAAATTTAATTTATTATCTTTAATTTGTTTAATTTTTATCCTATAACTTAATTCCACCCTTAATAATTAAAATCAAATCGATCTCAAACTATTTAATTATTCCAAAATAATGAAAACTACCTTAGTTCCAAAAATTGTTAAAATTACTAAGATGCAAGAGTATTTGTAAAACTTATTAATACAGATTTGTCATTGGTCGATAGAGTATATAAAATTGATAGTGAAAATAATTTTCTAAAATTTCAAGATATGACAATTGGTACAATTATTATCTAATGCTTAAAATGGTAATGTTTTTATGTGTGAAATTAAATATTTTACTACTATTATTATAATTTTTAAAATTTTTAGCTCTGATTTACTTAAATTTCTAGTGTCATCACTGCCCTTGATGTGTGTAATTAATTCTTTCCTTTCTAACAGTTGCGTACGGATATATGGAATAGATACGATGATTGCTGAAACGGATATTGCTCCCCCCGAACCATAGAACAGTGACTTGTACTATATTGAACCCAAATAAGCTACGACCATGTTGCCAGAAAATTACCCTAGTATACAAAATATTACTTCCTTATGTCTCATAAAAATATGCATTTTTAGTGAATATGCACTTTTGATTTGAGCAACATTTTAATTCACGATTGATAAAATAAGACGGATTTAGAAAGACAAAATTATTAAAGTATTGTAAGTTGAGAATTGATCACACCTGATTAAAGAGGAAATAGTTACAAAATTAGAAAGTATATACTCTTAAGGGACGGACTAAAAAAAAGAGTGCATACTCTCGCGAGAGATAGGGAGTACTCCACATTAAAAGTTTGGTGTTTTCATTTGTGTTTTAATTAATACTAGAAAGAGTATCACTCCTACCTCCTCTATTTGGCTCGATGTTCCAGTTTAACGATCTACTCCCTATGTCCCTGAAATTTTGTCACACGTCCGTTCCACAAAATTTGTCACATTTTACTTTTTAGTACCATTTTTTATTGTACACCGCATATTCCATTACCTCATTTCACTCACATTTTATTATAAAACTAATAGATAAAAGTATGACTCACATTCCCATAAGTTTTTCAACTCACTTTTCAATACATTTCTTAAAACATGTGCCCGATCAAAATGTGATACTCCCTCTGTCCCACCAAAGATGCCCCACTTTTCTTTTCGGTTTGTCCCAATCAAGATGACTCATTACTAAAAATAAAAACACATTTATCTCTACTTTATTTCTCTCTCTTACTTTACTCTTTCTACTTATACACAAAATAAAGGTACATAAATTCTCGTGTTGCCCAAGGAAGGGGTTATCTTCCTTGGGACAGAGAGTAAAATTTATGGGACGGAGGAGTAGTTTAATCCCAATCCATATGATGAACATAATTGTCGACATTATTTTTGTGTATTGATAACCGGGCAATTGATAGGCTCTTGTTTGTTCTGAGAGTGAAAATTACTCAAATAATGTCAATACACTTTTTTTAGTTTTTCTGTATTTTGTATTGTTGGTCTATGACTTACTAGGGTCGAGTTCGACCCTTGGCAAGAAGAATCTTGACAGTTGATGGCTTCGTCTTGGGCCCACCCCTCTTCGATCAACGACTGCTGATAGTGCTTGAACGCCACAAACAACATGAATACTGTATACCAAATCATAAGATGAAGTGATGAATATTTCATTTTATGAGTAACTGCAAATTTAATGGTGTACATAATAATAAGCAATCAAGCATAATTCTTGTTCACACTATTTACCATATCTTAATGGAGTACATAATAGTAATAAGCAATCAAGCATAATTTTTGTCCACACTAGTTACCATATCTTATTGGTCCACTTACTTTATAGTCTCTCTTTTACTTATATTATTAGTACGTAAAATTAATGATTCTCTTCTATTTTTGGACAAATAAGGTCTCAAGACTCAACTAAATTACTCTGGTCTCCTATAAAAAGACTAAAATCCAAAGTTAATCTTGTATACATTTGTTCAAAAAAAACTTTTTGATCTTACACATTAAGCTTTTGAGCGAATGTACGTGATTAATTTGTGGACTTCAGTCTATTACTACAGTATAAATTATAATTCATCCGTTATGCATTAGTATAATCATTTCTCTTTTCTACTTTTTTTTCACACACTTATTTTCTATTCATTTATTATATCATTATCCATCTACTCAATACATTAAACATTATTTTTTAATTTTCGTGTTGAAAATAAACGTGTCATTAAGAAGAGACGGAGGGAGTTACTTACTTCTTAACAACCACAGACAGATCTTGAAGCTATTGAAATGAGAGAGATGAATACAATGAAAAATGGAATGAATAAGTACCTGCCCAAATTCGGGCGACGAGGGAGGATAAGTTCCACACAAGAGCAAAGATGGCAAATCCCACTGCTTTCTTGTGAGAACATGATGCCCATGCATCTCCAAATCGTTTTATCCAAAATGTACCTTCAAGTTCAATCATATTTACACACTCAATTCTTCCACTAATTTTGGTTTCTGACTTTCTTCAATGTGGATTAACGAAATTAATCATAAATAAGTGGTCCCATTCACCACCCACCACATTCAATTTTTAACTCCTTTAATTATTTGTTACTACTATTCTATAGTACATAATTACAATAAGTTTAAAACCTCCAAACATTTTCAATGTGGTCCAAAAATTATCTTTCTTTTTATGTATCTCAATCCAAAAAAGCAAAAAGAATATATTCGTGTGTATCCACCTTAATGTAATGCATAGATTTATAATTCCCAAAAATTATGAGGGGAATATGTAGTTATAAATTACAGTACATAGAATTCAGAGATAATGTGTTTTTACCGTATGCAGTAATCTGATAGGAGTACGCTGAGCAGATTTTAGGCACTGTAAATACTCCAATAAAGCCTGCGCCAGCCCGTACACCCATAAAATAAATCAAATTAATTATTCAATGCCCATTTATTTTTTATAATGGACTCATAATTTCTACTAGTAGTATCAATTATTCATAAAAAAAATTAAGTTTGAATCCTCTCAATCATAATAACCTAATCTATCATAGATCTCACAAAAAAGTATTCATAATGGGCTGTTGATATGCTATAAAGAAACATGTCAACATCACTTTGCATGTGATCTCAAAATAATGATACCTAAGCTCTTTATTTAAATTATGGAGTACTAAAACAGGAAAGGAAGGAAATAAAGAGAATAAAGAATATCTCAAAATAAAAAACTGACCTAATTTGGCCGTTGTCCACACAGTAATGGAGCTTCCACACCTTGCCAAAATGAACAGCAGAAGTGCCAACTGCAGAGGAGACAAAGCTTGTCATTTTTCGACTGAATTTCATTTCATTTCACAGACACATTATACCTTCATCGTGGTGGAAGGGTCGCCTGAGAAAAGGGCTCTCAATTTGAGAAGAAACTCATTTATAAATGGCAGAAGCATTTTCATCACCCAAACTGCTTCCTCTTCACCAATAACACAATCTTCACTTCCACTCTCTGATCCTCTGCCACATTTTCATTCCAAACCCTTCATTTTTTCCCATATACTAATTGCTACTAATAATTAAGGTCAAGTATTTTACTAATTACCTGCTAATAAGGGATCTGAAAAGGAAAATTGCAGCTAAGTACACAAGTCCCAAGTAGGATAGCACAGAGATGAAGCTGAAGAAAATTCGGTGTCAGTTTTTCATCTCCTAATCAGAAAATAATTAATTAAATCCAAATTAAACCTGATGTTTAGCTCCTTTGTGTATGAAGATGATATGATAGCAAATGTTCCAATCCCAAAAACAAATGCAGATTTTGATATGTCTCTCCACATTACTAGGTGGACTGATTTCAACCACCCAATAAAAATATTAACTGCAAACAATTAAAATACACACACATAATTGATAATAACAACTGGCTTCAATGAACTCACCAAAACTTTGTAGTTTGCTGCTTCTTCTTGGACAATTTTGTGAATCTCGAAATGGATCAAATGGGGCATGATTTGCATCAGGAGGAGGCTGCTTTGTGGCAATTGATTTTTGATTTCTCACAACCGATTTCTTCTCCTCAATCACAATTTTCTTGTGCTTAATCTTTTCTACATTTTCAACTTCAATTTCCTTATCTTCATCGAAATCTGGCTCATCTCCGCCATTGATTTCGGGCGTAATAGCAGACTTGATCTCCTCACAATCCTCATCAGATCTCGGCTTGCTCTCTCTGTCAGATTTCTCTACAACAGACGCTCTAGGTTTCACCTCAACAGAGTCGGATTTCGCCTTCCTCAAACTCGATTTCCTGATCGAAACGGGGCTTTTCAATTCGTTGATCTGCTCATCCAAATTCGTGCTCACTTCAGATCTCAGACCCGCAATCTTAACTGGACTCGCATCATTACTCTCGGATTTCCAAGTTTTCCTCTTCCCGTTAGGGCTCTGTTTGGGAATTGCATCTCTGCAAATCTCAATCTCGGCAGTTTGAGTGGTGTGTGCAGAATTCTCATTGAAAACTTTGATGCCGCCTTTGACTTGATCGATTTTCATTCTGCTCTCCCAAACAGAGCCTGCTTTCGGGGCGCTGCCTCTTCTTCTGCCGCCGCCACCTAAATCCATTGATTCTTTACTCCTCGTGTTGTTGAACCAGATATCTCATGAATGGGATTGTAGCTTCAAGCTCAAGAAATTTCAGCTGCTGTAAAGATGAAAGATTATTCCCGTTTGTGTTTTCCCTTTCCGCAAAGAAATAGAACCATCAATTTTTATTGACGACAAGTCTACTGCTACATGATTTTAATGATTTTGTTCTTCTCCTACATTCTTATTCATTTACTCCTCGGATATTCAGTAATTCATTAAATAACATTTATTCATTTTTTAGTCGACTTTTGTAAATATTTAGACATGGATTTACTAACAAAAAGGCTGTTGTCAAACATTATTTCAATTTTTGACACCGTCTCTCTGTATAAAATAAAATTAGGACTATATAGTGGTGGGGTGAAAATTGAGAATGAAATAGAATGTATAATTTAATATTCATTTGCCACTCTTCGTTTTACGAGGCACACAAAAATTTCATGTGCTACTGTCTAATAATTTGTTGATATAATAATGATATTAATAATAATAATTAAAAAAAATTGTCGATAAAATATAATTTGTAAAGATGTAATAAGATTTTTGCACCAGTAACTCTTAGTTGGTTGAATTATAAGAATTTGATCAAATAATTTTTTTACTAATTAATTATTTTAATATATACAGAATCTAATATTTTTAAAAAAATATGAAGGAAATTTTATCAAAAAAGATAGTGAAAAGAGAGTCTTATTTGTATATAGGAGTAGTATTAGTTTTATAAACAAATGTAAAAGTAAGATTAGTTAACTAACAAAATGAAATTAAAATTTTAACGTGGGACAAATAAAATAGACAATCAGGATTCCTATAATGATACGGAAGAAATATTTAACGTTTATTTTCCAGATCGTGACTATAATTTCTAAACTTACAGAATAAGCTATTTCCACATAGTCCATATGTGAAATAATAATAACAAAAATTATTAATATTGTGACGTTTATTCTTAATTGTGTCTGTGGGCCATTTTATTAATGTTGGCCCAAGTCAAGTAGGCTAAACATTGTTTCTAACTGTTTAGGACTCGTTTGATAAAAAAGATGGGATATGAGAAGATATGTAAAACAAGATAACAAATACGGACTTTATGTCAAGATATGCAAAGATATGATTTTTTTCTGTTGTTATTTGATAGAAAAGAAATTATCTAAATTTGTATTGTATATTAAATAACATGGCTTAACTTGACAAATTGGTGAGATACATAAACAAGGTTAATGTTATAATTTTGGTAAGATTAGATAGGGTCCTGGTCTTGTATTGGGTTTTGAGTTAAGCTTAACTATGACATCAAACAATTAGAAATGTCCATATATAATTCTCTATCTTGGTATTACTAACTTATCAAACATGCCCTTTATGTGTATAATAAGGCCGCTATGGGATTAACTCGAACCCAATTGTTGACGTTTTTTTTCACTGGATTTAAATAACTATTGAGCTTCAAAATTGAAATTTTGTTTGATTATCAATTAAAGTAGCATTAGTCGAAACATATGTTCAGCTTGTGCGAGTTTATTTTTCACATTTTTTCTTTGATTATTTTATTAAAGTAGTTAATCCCTCCATTCCCTCGTGGTTGAGGCGAAACTTTTCAACGTATAATTTAAATCACATTTAAAAAAAAACTATAAAGTGTAAGCCTACACAAATCACATTTGGTGTATTAAATAGTGTCAGGTGAAGGTTGTGGTGCGGAAGACGACCCCACCGTCAGTGTACGAGGATTGTAAAATTCCATTACATTCGACTTGTAGCCAATTCCATGACAATTTTTGCCTCTGCACTTAGTGCAATACCTACATCACTCACCTTCGACTTTGACCCACAACAAATTCTCCGCTTAAGATCTCATACTGTATAGTGTATTTTATGTATGGGTGAATGGTTATATGTGTCTTAAGATCTCATACTATATTGTGTATTTTATATATGGGTGAATGCCTGAATGGTTGTATGTGTCTTAAGATCTCTTACCGTATAGTGTGTTTTATGTATGGGTAATGGTTGTATGTGTCTCATTGATAATCTTCTTCTCTATTTAGAGATCTCTCATTATGATCTTTGACAACACTGATGCCAACAAAAACTTTGAAATATGCCGCTTTAAAGAGAAAAAGAAAAGCTTCTAAGAGCATCAATAACGCAGGTGGGCCGGACCACACTTGGCTCCCGCCCCGCAGCCTGCGCGTTGGAGAATGGAGGGGACGGGGCTGGGCCGTGCCTGGGGACTAGCCTGCAGTCTGAGGTCGGGCCTGGTTGTGGTCCGACCCGGCGTTGGAGTCTCCCGGGACGGGCCTAGTCGGTGTTCGGCCTAGGGTTATGGGTTCGGGCCGGACTCGAACCCCTAATTGATTTTTTTTTCAAAATTTTTCCTTTTATATACCATTTGTTCAACATTTTTCCACCAATTTCTCACTTTAGGACTTGTAATATTTTTAGGACTTGAAATTTTTATTTTCTAGGATTTGTAATTTTATTTTATAGGATTTGTAATTTTTTATTTCTAGGGTTTGTAATATTTTATTTTCGACTGAACAATGAATTTTTCGTGTTTTAATTGACCAACACTTTCTATTTTACGAGTAAAATACCTTATAATTGTGAATAGTGCAATTTAATAATAGTTGAGGCCTAGATGGGACCTACAAGGTTATAGGAGTTATGACTTGGTCTAGAAAATTAGGAATGATAATGTGGAGAGGACTTAGGGTCTGGATCATAGCTGAGGTTAATTATGCTATAAGACAAAATAAGATTACAAAAAATTGGCTCGGAGATAATTGCATATTCCTTTTACTGGATAGGGAAGATAGGATGCATTAAAATGACAATCCCTCTTAAAATAACATCATACCACCATTCCTAGCCAATCGTTTGTACATATAGACGAATAATCAGCTGTCATGTGGCAGTCATAAAAAATTCGCAAGGGTAAATTTACGCGGACTGCAACATTCAATACTCTAGACTGCAATATCCAATACTCTAAACTGCAAGATGACGCGGACTGCAATATCCAATACACTAGACAACAATCTATAGATTGTTGTAGATTGCTGTCTAGCGTTTATACTATTACAGTCTAGCATATATAATATTGCAGTCTAGCGTGGTGTTACAGTGTCATTTTAAGAGTGTTGTCATTTTAATGTATCTCTAGGGAAGATATATAAAGCAAACCAGATTACAACACATATGACCATCTAAATCAATATGTGATAGAGTAGTTAGCAGCACTATTAATTTCTCTTAGCTTATACTCCTATTAATTTCTCTTCTTCTTTTTTTCCTTGATGGGTGTCAGACAAATGTGAAAACTAGAATAATATACTTGGGAACCTGACTCTTTCTTTTATAGAAGGGTTGACTATGATTCATTGTGCTAGCATAGCAATTAAATTCTATCGTGATATACTATCAGTGATATTTTTAATTTTTTTCATTCAAACATCAATCTTTAAGCAGAGTTTGTGGACCTAGTAATTAGTGTAGTGCAACAAATGTTAAATCATTATTGATTCATTAATTTAAAACCTTGGTTTCTGGTATTAGTTAATTATCTCATTTGTTGTGCAAATCGCCGGCCGAAGTCAATTCTGTACAACTTGTTTTATAAATTCAATTTTTTGTGGGGCTACCTAAGTTGGGATCTGCTCCCACTACACCAGTTTGAAATTTAAATTTAGTGGAACACAGATTAGATTATGTAACAAAATTATGAAGCAATTAGCATTATTAAATTCAACAAAGTTGTGGACATCGATGAATACTCTAGAACCCTTTGATTTATGTTGCAGACAGTAAAGTTTTCCCTTTAGCTTTATATCTTAAATCTTGAAATTCTGTTTGAAAGATGTACAAACATCTATTGTTGGAAATATTACACATTTTGTATTTGATATCGTACTAACTAAAATTAGTAGTAGCTCTTTGGGACATCAAACCAAATTGTTTTAGGTATATATCATCATTATCATCTTGGATTATAGAATAGCTTAAGACATAAGGCTTTTGTTAGTTAGGTTATGATGATTTCATCAAGTTTAAGTTTAATCATTTCTATCTCTTTATGGTGTCACCTCTCTACATCCAACTCAATCTCTTAATTATGTGCCGGAACTATCATTAATTAAACCATTTTCTATTACTACTATTTTTAGCGGTTAAGAAGAGTTGGAATATCACATTCCATGTGACACGGTAGTAAAACAAAATAAGTACATTGAAATGTAATGGTACGTATATGGATTATAAGATTCAATACCTAGGTTACAGTAGATATGTACCTGGATCTTTTAAAACTCTAGATAATATTAATAATAATAATGATTGAATATAGAGTATATAATATCTAGGATGGTTACTCAGCATTAGAGTTGACAATTTTATTTTTGTTTATTTAGTTGAGCATTAATAGAAAGGCTTCTTAACATGGAGATGTGATGTGCCATCAACATGTTAACAAATTAAGAGGTTTGTGTCACACCTAATAAATTGAATGACACTTTTCTTTTTTCCATAGTACTATAATTCACTATTTATAAATCACTTATATGACAATTTATTCATACAAGTGTGAAAATCAACAGGATAACACTGTGCTTAATGTAAAGGGAGTACTGTTTTGTGACAATACACAATATTCAAATCACTACACAAAAGATTAATACAAAAATTTATTAAGGGTCTTGCTACATCAATTTTTCCATGAACTGTCCAATTCGCCAAAACACGTGTGTATCACACGTTAATGATTTGGAAACACACAATTTTGCTGAACAGAGTTATAAGATATAAAAAGATAATAAGTTAGTATTACTATAAATGTAGAAATAGAAATTAAAAAGATTTCCAAAATATTACGTTAAATGCCAACCGGTCAGCTCAAATCCCTAACTTCAAGTAAACTTCAATCTATGGAGTATTATATAGTAGCATTAAATTCTATAGACATAATTAAAAAAAATAGCAGATACTAATAATTTATTTTCCTAATAAAGCGTGAAGTATTTATGATAAACGACCTAATTGTATAAGAGCTGACTTGATTGACTTAACCAAAACTCACGTAACCCCTTCGTACCCTACACCGTTGATTCAGTCCTCAAAGATCCAACGGCCACAAACTAAAGAAGAAGAAACTAGTGCTCCACCATTTTCAGATCATTTGATTTTTATAAAAACTATTTTTGTTCAAATCCCATAATTCTACACCTCAATCCTCTCTTTTCCAAGTTCCTCGAAATCAAAAGAAATTCTCATCTCTCTCCAAATTTTCCCCCAGATTTCCCGAGATCTTTCGTTTTCTGGTCGTTTTTCTCCTTCTTCCTCAGTTAATGCGATGGAACTGATTGAGTTTCAATCATGTTTTGATTGCGTTTTCCTAAAATCATCGGATATAATAGTAAATGTTTGATTTCCAACGATTCGTCATCTCTGATTGATGCCAGTACGCGCTTTCCTCCAACTGTTTATGCGCGATCGTTATTACCAGAATCAATTCGATGTTCAATTAAAGATCTCTCGTGATTAAACGAGTTTTCAAATTTTTGAATTCGTATTCCCTTCCCCCTTTGATTGAAAAATCATCGATTTTTCATCACAAAACCGTTTCTACAGTCTTCTTCCATTTGATTCGATGGGAGTTCAGAAGGACAGAGTGAAGTTCAACGTAGGCGGCAGGCGCTTCGAGACGACGGCGACGACGCTGGCAATCGCGGGGCGGAATTCCCTCTTCGGCGCCATGTTTGATGAGAATTGGGATCTGGACCCCACCGCCGCCGCCGACGAGCACTTCATCGACCGGAATCCGGACTGCTTCGCCGTCCTCCTCGACCTCCTCCGGACAGGGGAGCTCTACATCCCCCCAAACATCCCGGAGCGCCTCCTCCACCGCGAGGCCCTCTTCTACGGCCTCTCCGACCACCTCCGCGCCGCCAAATGGGGCCAATTCGACGGCAACACCCTCCGCCTCTCCCGCTCCATCCCGGGCCGGGCCCCAGGCGACGGTACCGCCATCCGGGCCGGCCCGGATGGCGGGTGCTGCGTCGCCCACGGGAGCATGGTCCATGTCTACGACTGGGCCATGGAGGAGCACCCACCAATGAATCTTGATTACCAGAGGGTAAACGACGCCGTTTGGGTGGACTCCAACAGCATCGTTTTGAGCGCCTGCGAGAGGCTAGGGAGGGATGATGGTGGGATGGGATTGTTCAATGCCTCTACTGGTGAATTGAAATACAAATTCCACGTCACTCATGATGATCAAGTGAAGAGCTTCACCGGTGGAGCGTTGAGCTTGAATTATTCTGATTTTAGGCTGTTTGCTAGTTGCAGAGGTAGGAGCAATGAGTATGGTGTTGGTGTCTGGGATCAGGTGACCGGGAAGCAAGTCGACTTCTTCTACGAGCCCCCGGGGTGGTCCTTGGGCGAGGCCGACAAGCTGCAGTGGCTGCACGGCGCCAATTGCTTGATGGTGGCTACCTTGTTTCCTAGGAAGGACAATTGCTACATTAGTTTGTTGGACTTTAGGGACAAGGAGAGGATGGTGTGGGCGTGGTCGGATGCAGGGGCGCCCGTGGGGGACGAGCGTAGGGTGAGGGACGCCATAGCTATGGAGGAGTGTGGCTCTATATGCGTGGTGAATGAGTATGAGGATCTAGGGTTCATGGACTTGAGGAGATCTGGGGGTGCGATGAGGTGGAGATCGAGGAGCCGGCTCATGAAGGGGAATATGCCAGATGAGCCGTGCTACCCTAAGCTCGCCCTGCACCAGGGGCAGCTGTTCTCGTCTATGAACGACACCATATCCGTCTTCTGTGGGCCCGATTGGGTGCTCACTTCACGGCTGAGGAACGGTTACGGTGGCTCCATTTGTGACTTCTCGATTGGGGGAGATAGGCTCTTTGCATTGCATAGTGAGGAGAATGTGTTTGATGTGTGGGAGACTAGGCCTCCTCCAATTATGTGATTCTTGAATTTGACTTAGTTTTATCTTGGTTTAGATTTTACTTTTTCATATATCAGTTGGTTATAGAAGGGAAAAATGAGTGTATAGATCTAACAAGTCATATATGGAGTATATGATTGGATTGTCTTTGATGCTACTGAATGATGTTTGTGTTTACATATGCAACAGTTGATTTAGGTCTTGGTAGATGATGTTGTTGATATTTAAATGGGACCAATTCTATCTATTAGTATTTCTCTATTGATTATTCTGATTGTTTCTATGGGACCATCAAAAGTGACAAGGCCAAGCTTCTTTTGAACAAAGAGGGTTGGTTCAGCAACAGCAATCTTTTTTTCTTTTACTTTAATTTTTTATCTTTTACTTTAGTAAAGATGATTCCTTATAGTATTGGATACTGTAATATTTTGTGGAATAAAACACCTCCCAAGCATGTGAGCAGTTAGAACTGCTACTTGGCATTAGGTCCAAAGCTTTGGTGTGTTTTTGTTTGAGTCTCAATTGCATTTAGTTGCTTTGACTTTCAACATAAAATTAAGTGTAAAAAGAGATCAAATTTCTAAGTGTGAGCAGAGGGACATCTCATGGTTGACGCATCTACAAGACTGTATTCGTTTCTGGAAACTTTAAAAAAAATTCACCAAACAATACAAGAGAATGGAAAATAATTCTTATTCCAACCACTATTTCCATCTCCCACCAAACAAACTGCTCATCTACGCCACGTCTACCTTTTCTTATTCTTTTTTTAGTAGAATAGAGAATATGTAATGATTCACACTCAGCACATCCACCTTAATTAAATCAACATGCTAATTGTGAATAAGAAACACCCTAATACAGGATTAATAGAACCCGATATACTGTAATTAAACAAATTGTATGGTAGTAGGGGTAAAAGTAACACTATTATGGAAATCATTAAACGAGTTTCTTCAATATAATTTAACAACATACCATACCGTTTATTTGTTTGATAGGGATTTTTTCCAAAGTGTTACAACAACAAATTCGAGAGAATGAAGGCCCTCATTTGAATTCCTGGAAGTTGACGTGTCCCGTCGCTTGGGCATGCTCGACCGCCTCCTGCATCATCGAAAGTCAAGCCCTGTTCTGTGTCGTCTACAATTCAAGAAACGAAGAAACCAAGATCATATTCATACCTTCTGCCCCTTAACTCCAATTTGGCACACACCACATCGCAGAGTGAAGTTTGCAGTATCTGTATAGCTCCTCTTCCTCCATTTTACCAAAAACATAAAAGGATATAAACATTTAGAATTGGTTGCAACCTTGGCCAAAATGAAGACATAAATATCATAGTACTAATTAACCCCTCTCATTAAAAAAAAAAAAGCACTTTGAACCTAACATAAATAGTAAACGTGATAGCGGTGGAGAGAAGGGCATAGAATCAGCAGACGAGAAAAGTAAACGAGAAAAGTAAACGATGCTATTTCGGATATTTTTTTCACCTCTGCTGGTCTTGTACAAGATTAAGGGCGAGTCTCTCAACTACACCCACACTTCGGTCACTCTGCACTGCGAATATTGTCTGGTCAAATTCCTCCGGAGCTCCTTCAGAGGGTGACATCTGTTAAAATATACATCTCTCAGTTCAAAATTACACATAAATATTTGTTGAAAATCAGATTCTCGAGACAAATCTCTGTATACTTTACTGCAACAGAAAAGGAAGCCCTACTTAATCAAATGTAATAACTCAAAATAAGTGAGACTGGACAAGAATTGCACCTTGAAAAGACAAATCAGCTAGAGTTAAAAACTCTTTAATAAGTTAATCACATATCTAAAGGCCTAAATGCATACTCATGAAAGCACAAATATCTTTAGGAAAAATGGAAGAGAGATAAAACATACGGCTAGAGCATCATAATGGAGGCCATCGTATATAAGCATTGCTCTTTCCCCAAAGTTCTTTCCCTGAAACAATTCAAATGAATGAATGGTTAAGAATCCCACCCAGGACATATTTCAAAAGAATGAAACTAGATCGGACTCCTAGCTGCCAGCACTTACTTGCCCATACAAATCACATCTAGTGGTTTGTATATCATAAGCCGCTATCTCTCGTCCATAATAATCAGCCAATATTGCAAGCTCAATAGCACCTATTAACCAAGAAAAAGATCAGACCTTGATGAACGTACTCCACTGCTTTATATTTTTCTTTGCGTGTGAGGAATACCAATCACTCGTCACACATCTTATCACTAAGCTGCAAGGCATTTGTGTGTGTCTAAAGAAGGTATGTTTCTAATATGTTATATAAAGAGTGTATATCCAGATAGGGGCAAGAAAAGTTTCTACATACTTTGAGCAACAATTTCAAATAAACAAGTGTTCCCACTCTTGACTGATTGCAACAAAAAGGCATCAATACGTCCTAACCAGCAATAGATAAGGCTGTTATACATACATAAATAAGCATAAAGACATAAACCATACTGGACAAAATTTAAGGGGCATGAAGAGATTACATTAGGAGCTCCGTCAGGATTAAAGGGATAAAACACACAGTCTCAGCAATGTCTTAAGACCTCCACTAACCCCATATAGCTATTCTGTCAAAGCTTCTGAGTATTACTAGTAATATTTACCATGTGTTTGATTTATAGATTTATAAGATAATGATAAGACTTCAACAAAACAAAAATCAATGAAAAACATCAGACTGTTATAGGTAACAAGGAATTCAACAGAAGTAGTTAGGCTCTTAAAATCATGTACAGTTCTTCGTTAGGAGATTCACATAGTTAGACTTAACTGAATCATTTTTTAATGTCTGAAATTCCAGCAGCTAAACTACAAATGTCATCTTTTGCCAACCACAACTGCCAATAATTGTCACAATTCCTTATTCCTATTTTTAATGTTCACAGAATCAATATTCTAAAAGCTGGCCCAAACTCTCATTAAATGCCATCTGACAGTTTCATAAGGATCGGTTCTTGACTTATATGTATATTGCCTTGTGGAGAGACAAGGAAAACATGAAATGACTGAACATTTATCCCACAACAAGAAGAACAAAAAATGTATGACTCACTATTAGCAGAAAGGCAGTTCAACAACTTAAAACCAACATGGCTACAAAAGCGCATGACAGCACTGCAAGACAACAGAAAACCTACCAGAGTTGATTGTATAGGCAACATACAAAATACTAACACATGGCATACACTTCCTAAGTAGGGAAACATATGGAATGTGAACCCAATACAATACATAACCCAAAGTATAAAATTCTGTGCAATTCAGATGTGAATCATGTGATACAAAGACCCAACTAAGAATCCTCAAAGCACCAACTAACCTCCCCACTTTTCTGGGTTTAAAATCCAGGCACAGTATTCTTCATTAGTCTTTCCAAGAAACGCTTCGGAATACTTCTCTGGATCACTGGAAACTGTCGCTGCTATAACCTTCACCATTTCAAAATCACAATTGTCATAAATAAAGAAAGAAATAAACCAAAAAGAACCAAAGAATTAACATTGTACATACTCAATGTTCACTACATGTGTTGTGATGCATTGTATAGTTTAGAAGTCAACAATGGCCAGTTCAAGTACAAATTGTATAATTTCAATACAATAAATTAAGTTAGCCACACCAATGTCACTCTCGTACCATAGGTAATTAACTTAATAGTATTCATTAGACAATCAAGATTTAAAGATCATGATTCTGAAAAGGATAGTAACAATATTTGTAAAACATACCTATTATTGGTTGCCTATTTTACAATGTGTTTAACTATAAAGAGGATTGATTTAGGAGCATGAATTTCATAATGCAATCCTTCCAAAAGTATCCGGCCATGTGAAAGTCATGATATAATTTGATTTCCTCTAAAATCCCATCCCACCTGTTAAATGGCAACTAGAACTAGCACATTCGACTATGAATACGTGCAACTTACAAAGGGAAAAAAATCAAAAATCAGGTAACAGGTTTCAGAATCTAAATTTCCCTTCCTAAAAAGCAGAAAGGATCACATAGTTAAGAAATCCTATATTTGCAAACATAGAATGTAATCTAATTCGCGACCTGTCTCAGCTCGGAAGCCTTGTTTCTGTCGTGATCCATGACATAACTGCAATATGAATTCCAAAACTCAGTTATTCCATATAAAAGCATGTGACCGCCATAAAACCAAACCAAATGAAATCATGCCATCAAATACAAGTCATTAGAACTCCAGCTTACCCTACTGCATTGAAGAGGCAACTATTATCAGAAGCGATAACTCTCCTAACAACGATGCCTTCCATTTTAAAGCCTGAAACGAAAAATCTCTAAATCAACCCTCAATTCAATTTTTAGGTACAAAGCATCCACGATAAATCTGGAAATGACAAATTTTTGCCACCGAGAACGATACGTGCTAAATGAAGTAAATTAACCGGAAAATTTGAAAAGGATCAAAGAGAGAAAATCAAGAAACCATGGATTCCCAACCCATTAGTTCTTTAATCCAATAACTCATAAAGAACAGTAGAAATTAACAAAAAAAGAAATCATAAGAACTAACAATTAAGCTCCAATTGATCAAGATAAACTCAGGAAAAAAACGAATTGACAAAATGGGCACCTAATAGATTTTGCAGAAGATGGGGGCGAGCTGGTTGCGTTGGAATCGAATGTTGCGTGGAGTCTGCAAAAGCATATAAAGGTAAAGGGGCAACTCTGGCAAGAATGATGAATAATGCAACGGTTTTATAATGGAATGACAGCCATCGTTATGCAACGGTTTTTGGAGTATCCAATTAATGATACCGGAAAAGGGGAAAAGGGGAAGAATATTTTCAATTATCTCAGTGCAGCTATAGATTGATTTCTTGCTCATATTTTAATTCAGCTCAAATGATTTTCTAACCATTTAAAGCTTACTACTCTTGTATGTATATTGAGTAAAAATAAAAGAATATATTTATCGAAATATAATGCAATTAATAAACAAACGTGTTACGTCAGCCACTATCAATTTTCGATTATATCATACGTGTATAAAACTTATCTTTTAATCATGTTCACATCAACATCGTTTTATTTTACTACTTTTTTTTCTTTTCCCTAAGTCTCATAAAGTGACCTTGTTTTAAGGTATCATTAAAAGTCTTCATTTTATATACATATGAAGTCATTAAAATTTCATAATTTAATACTCTCTTTTTTTTATAAAAATAAGAATTTTAGAAATACCATAAATTTTAATGTAAAATTGGTAACATAAAAGAGATTGAAAGAAAATGTAACCGAAGTATTATCAATAGAAAATGGAAAACAGAGTTCATCAAAGAAATTGACTAATCACGTGAGACAAATCAAAATGAAAAAAATATTTGTTTTAATGGGACATAACAAGTATTCTATTATTGAATTTGATTAAACTTCGTTCAAATAAATATCCATTTTATATTTCCACTTTGATTTAAAGAAAATTATAATTAGGAGTACCTAAAATATCAAATTTGAAACAATGAGTGTTCATACTAATATAATGATATCGAGAGTCATGTGTGGACTAAGGTCCAAAAAGAAGGTGAAGAGATGATAAGGATCAAAGTCAAAGTTGAGATACAGTACTAAGTCTAATTTCTACTATCTCTTTCCTCTGAATTAGGAGCAAACATAGATAAGATAGTCCAATGGTAGTATAGAGTCCACTATCCGTCTGTAGAGCTAATATAATAAGATGGTGTTCGGTTTCAAAGATAAAATAATACTAAGATAATTTTAGGATTAAATTGTGGGATTGAATTTCATGAACCAAACACATTATAAATTTAATCCCGGATACAGTCTTGCAAAACGAACATCCTCTAATATAACTGCAGTCCTGAAGATGTGATTAGCATATTCTGAATGTCAATTTCTCCAACAAGTGATCAAATGCGGGTGAGCATAAATAAACACTATCCTTAATTGCATAGATAACTTTTGAAGGAATCCGGATACATGGACTTCAAGTTCTCATATGGGTCTTTTTAATATATGTTTTATTATCAGTGTTTAATCAAATTTTGAAACAAACAAATTTTATTTCTTTTTTATTAGTTTAATACTCCTCCGTCCTGTAAAAACATGAGCTTTTGGAATAATATAAAAATTAATGCACAATTAGTAAAGTACGAGACAGAAGAAAAATTATAATTAAAGTAGTGTTAATGGATAGTGATATCACATTAGTGTGTAATGGTAAGGCATAGTGATATAAGTTCTAAATAAATTGATATATATATATATATAGGGATGTATTCATATCCTTTTTTGGTTTTATGTTCTATTATCCTTTTTAATCTTGGTCATTCAATTTAAAGATCTTATGGCCATAAATAATGCCACATGTAATTAATTAAAATGCTTAAAAAAATCGTGTAGGGTGTTTTAGGAATTCACAATGGAGTTAGTTATGGAAACTTGCTTGATTTTCTCTTCACAATATACTTCATCGATTTTTTTCATGGAATTAGCAGAATCTTTCTTCTCTCTCCAAAAAATCTTTCTGTATCAATACATCACTGAGGAATTAATAAGATTGGATGCATCGTAAATCTGGAGAAATTCGTGAATCAAAAGAATTGAAAAAGTTCCATCGTTTGTGATTTTTTTCTTATTCTCCAACAATGGAAGAAGGTAATTTAAGGTCTTCACATGTCTATTATGAATCTAAGTTCGTTCATCTCATTCATATTTTAGGAGTTTTGCGTTTAATCATTCGTAGGGTTTTGTTTATTTTCTGTCGTGTGTGAATGTATTGGGCGAGTTTAATATAATCTTCTAGGGTTTAGCAGTAATGGGTGGTCATGGTGTAGTATGTTGTTGAGCCGACGAGTTTCAGTTTTCTGTCTAGAGTTTAGTTATTTTCTCGGCTACTGTATGGTGTTTATCGACGTATGTAATGTACAAATATTAGACTGTAATGCACTATTTCTTATCAGTAATGTACGATTTATATCATGTAATGAAACCTAATTCACGAATGCTTGTTTTTTTTATCTGGTTTTGAGTTCGTTCATCTCGTTGACATTTTAGGAGTCGACGCGTTTCATTGTTTTGTCTAGGGTTTAGTTATTGTCTCGGCTACAGTGTGGTAATATTCGTCGTATGTAATGTTCAAATATTGTATTCTAATGCACTATGTTTAAGTTGTAATGTACGATTTGTATCATGTAATGATAATAATTTCTTATATGTTTTTTCTTTCGTTTTATGTACAGTGTTTGTTATACCTGAATGTTCTCCACAATTGAAGCCTGTGATTGGTCAGAAGTTCCAATCCCTAGATTTTGCGTTTGCGTTTTATGATGTGTATGCCCGCGCTGTTGGGTTTGATACGCGAAAACAAGGTATGAGGAAGGCGACGGATGGTGTTACTACTTGGTATTATGTGGTATGCAATAGGGAGGGCTGCAAGAGGTCAAACGAGGAAGACGATGTGAATGCACGCTCTGGTTTTACTCTTAAACGCAGGCGGCTTTCCAAGCGATGTGGTTGTAAAGCTTCTATATCCTTCAAGTACTTTTCCGAAGCAGGAATACCGGGATATATTATTCACGAGTTCAACGAGGTTCACAACCATTGTATGGTGGAGTCGGAGCATCAGCAGTTTATGACACTAAACCGGAAGTTGGATGACGTACATCACAAATTCATTCTTGACTGTTCCAAGGCTAATATAGTCCCCACCCTTACCTTTAAGGTGTTGAAGGAAATCCTCGATGGGTTTGATCTAGTCGGTTGCAATCTTGGGGATATCAGGAATACATCTCGCGACATCAAAGCATTCGCACACGGTTGTGACGTGCAGATGGTGTTGGACGACATGGCGAAGAAGAAGGAGTTGTCGGATGCCTTCACATATCACTACGAAGTTAATGCTGCTAACCAGTTGGTTGCCCTTTTTTGGTGTGATGGTTTGATGAAGATGAACTACCATATGTTTGGTGACATAGTGACGTTTGACTCCACCTACAACACAATCAGATATACATTATATTCTGTTTATTTGTACTTTACTGAGTGCATTATAAAGCCAAAAAGGTGCATTACAACTTTATCGTTATGCATTATTCTGAATTAATTATGCTAATGCTACATTCCTGTGTGCATCGTAGGTATTGCATGATCTTCACACCTTTCACGGGGAAGGACAATCATGGTAAACCCGTAACATTTGCTGATGGTTTGGTCTGCAACGAGAAAACAGGGGCATTTGCCTGGTTGTTCAAACATTTCGTCGAATGCATGGGTGTAGCCCCCAAAATGATTGTGACCGATCAAGACTTGGGCATGAGATCAGCTATTCAAGAGGTTCTTGTAGGAACTCGACACCGCTGGTGCATGTGGCATATAATGCACAAGTTGGCTTCCAAGGTTCCAGGCAGGTTGCTTAGGGACGAAGATTTCAAGAAGGAATTCAATGCATGCGTTTGGTCGGACTTGCTTGAACCCGATGAATTTGAAGAGGAGTGGAATGGAGTGATTGAGCGTTATGAGCTGGAAGACGTTGATTGGTTGAACACATTGTACGAGTATAGACAGATGTGGATACCGGCATACTTCAGAGATTTCCCACTTGGTTCGATGATTAGGACTACGTCCATATCAGAATCTGAAAACAGTTTCTACAAACATTTTATGAAGCCCCGAGCGAACCTTGCCGAATTATACTTGTATTTCAACAATGCTCTGGACTTTCAGCGGAATGCTAGAACAAAGCTGAACTACAACGATGCTACTTCCGTGCCCATACTGGCCACTAAGTTGGGTTTCGAGAAACATGCTGCGACGATTTACACAGACAGTATGTTCAGGAAGATACAAGAAGAAATTGTTGATGGGAATGACAGATGCCGTGTGCTTGGTTTTTCATCAACAGATACGATTGACACCTACAAGCTTGGGGATAGCCGACGGAATTCGTATTCCGTGACACACGACAAGACTGACGAATCATACTCGTGCGACTGCAAATTGTTCGGTAGGCAGGGCTATTTGTGTTGCCATATTTTTTTCCTATTCAGGAACAATGAAGTGTCAAAAATTCCAGAGATGTACTGCAACAACCGATGGATGAAGACTCCCTTAGCCAAGGTCGTACATGGACTTGATGTCTCTGTAGATACAATGTCCACCGTAGATACAAGGTCCACCATTGACGATAGGCAGACTGTTACCAATCAAGGAATATCCCTGTTCTACGGTTTTATTCGACGTTTTGAGAGTGACATTGAAGTGCTTCGTGGTTTCGTAAGTGGTTTGGAAGAACTTGGTAATTCTCTTCAAGCTGGAACTCCTCCAACCTCTGCGTTTGAAAAGAGGCGCATGATTGAAGAATTTTACGGAATGCCAAGGCCTGAAGTTGTAGAGGTCCATCCTCCAGATGTTGTAAAGACGAAGGGTCATGCTAGCAGCTCCTCGAGCCGACTGGTTTCAAAGAGAGAAAAGGCTATAAAGGAGGCAGCTAGACCTCTTAGACGTTGTAAGGCGTGTGATGAGTTGGGCCATCACGACTCTAGAAACTGTCCAATGCTTAAAGAGATGGAGAAGGAGAAAGCGCTCAGTAAAGGCAAGCGGAAAGCTTGATGTGTTTTGTAACGAATAAAATACTTTTTTCGCCTCGGTTCTGTTCTTATTATTTGTAGCGATGTCGTCAATTTTTTCGTAACAACTCTGTGGACTTGCGATGTTTACTGTTCGTTATCGACTTACAACCTTGCATTAATAAGGATATTATGTGCATCACTCCCTCAATTCATTGCATTAGTTGATTTTCTTGGTTTTGTGCATAATCGCAGTTATAGGCTTGCATTAGTGAGGATGTTCTATGCATCACTCTGTCGTTTTGTTCCATTAGTCGAGTTCGTTGATAATGTGCATTCATGATAGATATCCTTGCATTAATTTGTATGTTCTATGCATTACTCCGTTTTTGTGCGTTATCGTTTTTTATACTTGCATTAAACACGCCATATTGCGCAGCACTCTCGTTTATTTATTCCATTACTCCATTAATCTGTTAATATGCATTATCGTTTCATAGCATTACATTAATAGTGCTATGTTGTGCATTACTCTCGGTTATTTCATCCATTGCTGATTAAGTTAATCCTATATCACTGCACTACATCACACAATAGTACCAAAATATGCATCAGTTATCAAAACAAGTGTATGGTTCAAAGCATTCGTCATTTGACCAAATCAAAATAAGTTACCCCAAACTATCTGTCTTCAACTTAAAATCCACATCGTTTCTAATCAGTACTCTTGCAATCAATCCAGCCCAAACTCGTCGACCCACTTATCGAAATTGAACTTTGGCGGCTTCTCTTTCCAGAACTTGGCGGCATAAGAGATGTTGGTGTCGCGCTCAGAATTGTGTGTAGAAGACAGCAGTGCGTTTGCTACCTTCATTCTGTACATTTCCAGATTTTTTGTCCCTTTGCCGGTGAATCCACACTGCCAATCTTTGTCCTTTCCGCCGAAATAAGTCTCCATGTGTCGCATGATGTACACCGCCGTCTCCACAGATGGGTCGTTTCTCCTCCAAGTCATAGCCACCACATGTGTCTTACATTTTCGGACCTCGGCTGCCTTTTGATTAGCTTTCAACTTCACCAGCGCTTCTGCGAAAAATTGTTTCTGCAACAAATTCCCACAAAAAAATGCATTAGAAACACAAATAATGCACAGTTATCCGAATGTAATGCAACTTAATGGAATACTCTCAAACACGCACCAGAAGGGAGGGTGTTTTCCCATATTTTGCCTTGAAAGATTTGTGGGAGTCAGCCAATGTGTGGTCGATGATGTTCATGTTGCCATCCGGCAGATCAAAACACACCACATACTGATGTGTAGAACCCCAAACCGGGAAGAAAAACTGTACAAATGAAATTAGGTTAACGTATGTACATCAGATGGCTTAAGTGTAATAGAATTCACCATGTCAAATTTCTCCCATCTGAAGATTCCCATTCCAAGTACATCATCGAACAACCGAGTCCAGAATGTCTCCCTCAACTGGTCCTCTGACCATTCAGCCGGGGTATCAATCACGGTGTGTCTCTACAGTGTAATGTGGTAAACAAGTTAATTATTTATAATTGCAATACTGAATAGCAACTAGGGGACAAGGTATTTCACTAACGCATGGTTTTGTCGAGAAGAAGACCCTAGCAACTGTTTCGGGAGCTTTGAGCTTCTCCATGTTATTCAAGTGGGCGCTCCAAGTGTCTACAATGCTGGGCTCACGCGCTTGAACGGCGCCAGCGACAAGAATTCAAGCTGCATTGTCTTGATACAGTCGTCTACGTAGACAACCGTCTCCCTGCACAATAATAAAGTGTGCATAAGTTACCCATTTCACACGAAATAGTCGAGCAAAACTAAAAAACTTACTTATTCACTTCGGCTGTGCTCAGCACCCAATAGTATAGCGACTTGTCCGGATAGTTTGGCTTTGCCGTTAGTGTAATCGCCCGGTTGTGGAATGGAGAACGGGCAGCCAGACTGGCTGTCTTGAAACGGGATGATGCCAGCTTCCCGGGATCCTGCAATAATAGGTGACAGGGTTAATACAGTTCATCCGCAAACCCACTTTTAAAATACAACATACCTCAAAATCACCATCTGGAGTGTCCAAGCCCGACACAGCAACACCCTTTCCCTTTCCAGCCACAACCTGTGGAGCAACACCCTTTCCCTTTCCGCCACCCACCTTTCCAGCAGCCTCATTTCCAGCAAGAACTTCAGGTTCTTTTGGTTTTTCCCCCACACCAATCTCAATACCCTTTGCAGCATTTAATGCATAATAAGTATTGTATACTTCAACAAAAAACCTAAATAATGCGCACTAACAACACCTTGTAATGCATTATACACACCATGTTGTTATGGTTAATACAGCCTATATAATGCAACCAATGAATACTTTTAATGAATCAACAGTTGAATTCAATGCACGCAACCTGTCAAATAATGCACAACATTATTATTATAATATTTTATTAAAGGAATTACTTTTGTATTGGCAGCCCGTTTTCCCTTCAACTCCTTACGACCTACAGCCTTATCAGATGGAATCTCACTGCGTTCCAGGATTTGTTTTCCCTTCGCCTTCTTTGTTTTGCCTTTATCTCCGCAGCCTCCTTCACTATCACCTCTAGCCTCATCCTGCTGTAAACAATGGAATCACAGTTAGGTATTTTGTAACATGAAGGATTAGTACACATTCAATGATGTAATTTTCTTACCCCATGGCTGATTTCAACACCACCTGCGGTTGTCCCAAATGCCGCTCCAGATCCAACATCCAAATTAGGCTTGTCTCCTGACAAAAGTAAATAATGCGTGAATTATGATTTAATAAAGCAAAAACCTCTGTTTACAAGGCGTTGTAAACTTTACAAAAAACAACAACACCATCATGCTCACCTCCAACACCATCAGCTCCGGTCTCCTCGGCATTAGTGTTTTCCTCTTCCCTAGAAGAACCCTCTGCCCGTTGTTCTTTCTGCGTAGCAAAAGGGTCCGGAAAATCAAATCCATCCAAGACGAACGATGGCCTATCAAATCCCCGGCTTATTGTTTTCTTTTTGTCGTATGGCTGCATCATCTTCTCCATTTCAGCAATCCACTCGGGACTGTATTCTTCCTCGTCTTCCCTCGCTTGTGTTAGTGTCGTCATGATGTCCTCATCTTCCACAGGCTTTTCATCTTCCATCTCTAACAACTTCAACCCAATCTGACTCCCCAATCGGAAGCACCCATCTTCAAGCAGTTCAATAGGTATCTGCTTAAAATCGTCGACCCACCTCGAAATGGCGTGTCCCATCAAAGAACTCGAAGCGACAAAACGATCTCTGAGTCTCTTCGCCTTGTTCCTGCTGGGGGTTCCACTCACTCCCCTTTCCATAGCGTCCAGCCTCCTTGCTTCCTCGTCGATAAGATACTGATGTTTGTCAATGCGGCCCTCTAACCTCCCCGTTCCGAACTGATCAAGCTCTGCATCTTCCCTTTGCTTAAGGGTCTCCGCTGTCCAACCTTTTATTGTGGGCCAAGCACGCTCGACTCGCCTCCGTATGTGAACCACACGGTCCACGTACGCACACTGACACAAAAACAATTCACAGTAAAGGCTATTTTAATGCAACATATTGGGTTCATTAATGCAGCAAAAAGTAATGCATGTACTGTAACATATAATGCAATGCCACAATTACCTACCAAAAGAAAATGGATTGGCCCGGTGAAGTATGCAGTATCCCCCTTGTCCCAGCCCGGATAAGTGACTTCCAGCACGGATAAGACGTAACCGCACCAATTCATGTCACTGATAGCCTCCACATCGTCGATAAAGTGTAGTATTTTTGGCTTGCAATTGCCATCTGACGGAGTCTCCATCAAGGCATTCTCAAGTAAGAACATGAATAGACGCTTGAAGACCGGACCACCATCAGTTTCTTCTGTAATCATATTTGCAACATCTGTCGCGTTCAGCTTGTACCGAGACTTTTTACACCGCGCAGCAACCATATCGTTGAACTCGAAGTTTGATTGATATTCTTCTTTGCGTGCAATCTGAATCCGCCCTCTCGGGAAGCCCAATGTAAGGTGGACATCCTCCTCATCTAGTGTTAGGCGGTCGCCACCAGATAATGGAATCTCACACCGAGCCAGATTTAACGACTTCAACACCCGGTAAGCTAGGTAACCTGGGTACTCCCTGATGTTGAACTCTAGGACAGCGCCGAATCCCAGTTCGATCACAGCTTCCTTCTGACGGGGAGTCAGGTTTTGTATACACGATATGAACTCGGTTGGGTTTTGACGACAGTAAAGGTGGTCGGCTTTCTTCCCCCTGGGTTTCTTTTTCTCCAATTCTTCATTGCGTGAACTTGTTGCAGCCTCTTCCTCGGCTAACCTTTTCCGCAGTTTCTCAGCTAATCCTATGGGAATAACATCCTCTACGGCTTGGTCAAACTCAGTCCGACGGTGCTTGGAACCTGCCCAAAACAGGTGAAAAGATGTTTTGGATCAAACAATCTATACGTTGAAGTAAGTAATGCACGCCATGTATTTGTCAATGCACAGAAATGAAGCTGTAATTCACAAAACACAAACATTCCAGCATATGATTTGCTAAAGGGATGGATCCCACAAATTCATGCCAAGCTGCCACATAACAAAATAGCCAAAATACCCTATGCGATTAAGTAAGTAATGCATGTCATCTTTTTACCAATGCACAGAACTGAAGCTATAATGCATAAACCCAAGCATTCCAATGCAAAAGGGATGCATCCAACAACTACATGCCACATTACCACAGAACATAAATTGCATCTACTCTATGCGTTTAAGTAAGTATTGCAAGCCTTTTATTTTGTAATGGACAGAACTCAAGATGTAATGCACAAACATGAATAATAATCCACAAAAATGATGGAATGATGCATAACCTTCATTCTGTTCTGGCTGGCTTTTGTAAAGGCGTTGTCTTTTAGTCATTGTATATCTGCGCGACGATAGGGAAAAATCGGTGAGTTTTCACCCTTAACTCCGTGCGGTTTCACCCAAAAAATGCTGAAAAATGTACAAAAATGCCCGAAAAAACAAGAATACAATAAATGGAATGCTCACAATACCAACGTCTCCAACAAAACAACAACGTCTTTTTTGCATTACACCTACGGCAAAACCCAGATCCAAAGCAGAGAAGTAATTGTTATATCAAAGATGAACAAAACCCTATCCTTACCAACCGCAATTTCAACTTTCCCAACAAGATCGAGCCAAAGAATTTTGTGCATTATTTCGTTTATAAACTAAGAATCGATGTTTCAGAGTGTTTGTGACTTCAATCGATGTTTAGGGCTGTTTGTGCCTACCAAACAAAAAAAAACAGAACCAAACCTCGATTTTGGGAGGAGATGTTTCGACTTCCGACGACGAAGAGCGCGTAGTGATTTCAAGTAGGGAATCGTCCAGCGACGTAGATTCCACGGCGGGAATGGTGCACCAACGGAGCGTTCGAGGCGGCCGGCGTTCGTAGAACTTGATTCTAATTCACCGATCGGCGGCTAGGGTTTTGTGGATTTAGGAGAGAATATTTCAGAAATAGTGTTGATGGGATGGAGTGAGACAGAAGGGAGTTGAGAGGTCGATGAAAATGCCGCGTTAATTTCGGACTTGCCGTTTTGAAACCGATTATGTATTATGTTGTTTTACTTCTTTACCCTTTTAATGCACGAAAATGGACAAATAATGCAATACGGGATCAGATTGTCACTTTTAATCTACTCCATCCATTCCATCAATCTAATGGTTGATATTAAGAAGAGGAAAGACACTTAGGGGGTAATAGGACCTTAATGCTCCCCTATATATATATATATATAGATAGATAATTAGTTGGTCACTATTTTCCATAAATAGAAATATTCATATTTTTATGGTACTGTTGGAAATGCTAATATCTTTATGGGATGGAGGGACTAGATTTTTTAATTTAATTGCTTATTGCATTTTGGCATTGTTCTCTTACAAATAATACTCTCCAGTCCCAACTACATTGTGTGAAATAAGTTAAATAAAGATAAACTAAAATATAATAAAGAATAAAGTAGGAGAGATAAGAGAAAGTAAAGTAAAAGAAGAAATAAAGTAAGAGTGATTAAATATTTTGTTTTAAGCTAAAAAAAATGACTTAACTTAGTTGAGACATACGTTACTAAAAAGTAATATGACTCAAGTCAACTTAGTTACGACAAAGAAACTATAGTATTTTTGTGATAATTATAACTTGCTTACGTGAACCTGTGTTGCATATTTATACCTTAAAAATCACAACAAGTATTTATTGTCGTTGGTGGGGAAGCTTTACTTTTTTAAGTTTTATTTACATAATTTATTATTGTTTTTTTATAAAAAATAATAATTTTTCTTCTTTTTAATTTTTTTTTTAGTTTTAGTCTTTTCTCTCAACATAATACCGTTATCTATTTTCATTTTGCATACATCTCTATTTTAGCAAGATATGATATTTATGTGGACAGCGCTTTATCAATGGTGATCAACGATTAACTATAGCTAAAACCACTACTTGTGGGATCTCTACTACTAGTACACTTCTGGACACACTTTTTCTAGGTGTTTATCCTAGAGTTGTCGAGGTTCTCACTTCAGGTAGAAAGGTGTGATCATCATGTGAGCCATCCCTTTCTTGCATTCCATATTCTAGAAATGATTCCTTCCTTGAACGGCATGACATTTCATGTAGTTTTATTTTGTGTTAAGTGGAAAGAATAAAATGCGAGAATGAATAAAGTAGAAATAAAGATATTTTTATTTTTGGTAATGAGTAACCTTAAATGGAACAAATCACAAATAAAAGTTGGTCATCTTCAATAGAGCGGAGTTTGCTTGCAAAGTTTAGTTTAGGCACTAGTTCCAAAGGTATGCCTAAATTTGGTCCTTTTGACAAAAAAAATCAACCTAGAAGTATTGAGTTAGAGAGACTTTCATCTGGGGGTTTGGATACCATGTTGTGCATTCAGACGAGTGTTGTTACAACATTAATATTTAGAGTGAACTACATAAATGGTACCTGATTTTTCACTTTCGCACATAAATAACACCTGATCTTTATTTTATATCGTTTTTGGTACCTTGTGACAAAAATAACCCCAGGTACCAAACATGTAATTTTTTTGTAGAGGATATTTTTGGAAATGTCAATTAAAGAGTACAAAATATGTGATTATTTTTTCTTCCTTTCTTATTTCTTTTTTAGTTTCTTCTTAATTTTTTTTTCTTCATTTTCTTCTTTTTTTTAGTATTTTATCTTTCTTTCTTCTCTCTTTTTTTCTCCTTAGTTTATATTTCTTCCTCTTTCTTTTTTCTTTTATCTTCTTTTTCTTCTTTCCTTTTAGTTTTTTATACATACATCAATTGCATTCATAATATAAATCAAGAACAAAATGTCTAATTAAATTAATTATTTAAAATAATTAAATCAATTGAATATTTTTTATTAAATTACTTTATACTCATTTTAAGATTGAAACACCTAACTAAAAATATTCAACTCTTTATATCATTATGAATACAATTCACAATTATTATTACATAATATTATATGATTCACAATTTATATAATTATACTATATTTATTTATTAATTACTAGTTTTTAGTATTATAATAATAATATTTTTATAATAATTAAATATAATTATAACTATAATTGTAATTAACTATATTTGAATGATATTAAAATAAATTAATTATTAATTTATAACATCAAAATAATAATATTAATATTGATTAATAGTAATTGTATAAAGAGTGAGGAGAATGAGAGAAGATATTACAATATCACTTTTGGTACTAATTTTATGTATATCTAAAATATCCTTTATGACATAAATGAGAAAATGTACTCCCTCCATCCCAAAAAAAGTTGCGTCGTATTCCTTTTTAGTCCGTCCCAACAAAGTTGAGTTATTTCCTTTTTTAACAAAAGACAAAACATCTAATCACTTTTTTTATTTCATCATTTACTTTACTCTCTCTTATATTTCCTACTTTTTTCATTTCTCCTATTTATTTAATATAAATTCTTAACCTCCGTGCCCAAAAGTTTTGTCTCAAGTTTTACGAGATAGAGGGAATTTTTGTTTAGAGGGCATTTTAGAAAGAAAATTGCATCAGGTACCAAAAATGTGATTTATAGGTACCAAAAGCAATATAAAATAAAGTTCAGGTACCATTTATGTGCAAAAGTGAAAGATCATGTGTCATTTATGTTGTTCACTCTAATATTTATCAATATACTAGTAGTGTGTATGTAACATCCCTGTTATGGCTGAATGCACCGCAGGAGATCCAAACCGTCCGGATAGGTCTCGAACTGAGGTTAGGCAAAATACAATATTTGAACATATAGTAGTTCTGAGTCAAGTGAATCAATATCAGAATCCAAATTGGACTATTGGACTTTTCTTTAGCTAAACTATATACTAGTATTTGTTCGGTAATTTGAAGTGCAGCGTTTGGAGATAAATCAATTCATGCAATTGTATCTTTGTACAAAGATGGACAGTTTGACAGTTTGAGGGAGTCAGTTGAACATTATGCAATTGTAAGGACACGGCTTATACAATTTCACTCTCTCACCCTCACCCTAACCCTCACCCTCACCTATATACCCTACCTACCCTCCTTCCAGCTTCTTCTCAAAATGAAGCTGAAAGCAGGAAATGAATACATCACCAGAAGTTCGTTCTTATGAATAGAAAACAAGGAAAAATTGCAGAATTCTGGTCTTTGGAAGCCTTGTGACACCACCTCAACAGCAAAAATCACGATAGCTGCATTAGGACTACACAGTAAATGTAAGCTTATCTTCCATGGAATGTCAAGACATCCCCGCCTCCCTCTCCCAATTATCATCATATCCTAAATGGCTGGTTCCCATCTCTGGATCTCTCCAGCTTCGATCTCTTTGTTTTCAATCTTTTGTCTGCAATTTCTTGGAACAAATTTGGTCCATCAAAGCTAACAGCAGGAACCCTTATCTTCTTTCTCTTTCCTCTGTCATACTCCTCATCCCTGTCAATGAGGGATGTTGCAACCATTACATAAGTGTGCTTAAGAACTGAATAAACTTCATCTTCCATGGAAGATGCTAAAATGGTTGTCATATTTATAAGGAAAATTTATTGTATTGAAGCGATGGGCAGGCTTAAACAAGAATTTCAAGATGATCTAACAGTTGATCTTTTGTCTACAAAAGCTCTCGGTAAGTGTGAGATTGCTTACCATTCATCCCCAATATAACCGATCTGCACAGTCCCAGGTGCTCTTGTTTTAGATTTAGTAGATAGTGCAGCACCATTATTGTTCCAGCGACCAACTGCAATCAGGCTCACAGACTTAAGAAAACAAATGAAAATAAATAGAGATTATTGTTAGTTCGTAAAAAATCACAAAAACTGTTCTTTACCGGTTGTCTCATCTAAGCCCCTGGTAAGCATGTTCATGATATCATTTTGCCTCAATTCTCTTTGGTGCTCTTGAGATATCCCAGTTCCTTGAGCAGTAGAGTGCCTTGTATCAAGCTGCTTTCCAGCAGAAACTGTGAATCCATCGAGAAGAATTCTCTCTCTGAAATCCTTATCAATAGCAGCACTTAATATGCTACTATCACTAATAGTGTTTTGTATGCTTGGGTTGTGGTTTTGCCCATCTGAAACACGTTTGCCTTTTTTTGTACGAGAGCAGGTAGATTGGTCAACAGCAGGAGGAATTGCTTCTACTGACGCAGGTTGCCCCACCTTTGATGGTAAGGCATTCTCAATCAAGATAACCTTCAGACCAGGAGACTTCTTCAGTATAGAACTATGCGTTTTCTTCAGTTTCTTCTTGTGCTTCTTGTGCTTTTTATTTTTTAAGCAGAGGCCCACACCTAATACAATGTTTGAGCTGAGTGATGTGGCAACTGCCTGATACTTCATGAGCTTCCATTTTACTTTAAGATCCTGGCTTTTCTTCTTAGTTATCCTGAGTCTGACAGGCTCTGTGGTGGCTGAAGGTAAGTTTGATAACTTGGATTGCACATCCATTCTTTGCCCATTTGCAACAGTTACATCAGTAGTTGGACCAACAGCCTTCATTGTGGAAGCTTCAATGCAAGAGGAGACAGGCTCTGTGGTGGCTGCAGGTAAGTTTGATAACTTGGACTGCACATCCAGTCTTTGCCCATTTTCAACAGTTGCATCAGTATTTGGACCATCAGCCTTCATGGTGGAAGCTTCAATACAATAGGAGCCAGGTTCTGTGGTGGCTGCGGGTAAGTTTGATACCTTGGACTGCACATCCAGTCTTTGCCCATTTTCAACAGTTATATCAGTATTTGGACCTACGGCCTTCATGGAGGAAGCATCAATGCAAGAAGAGACAGGTGCCCGCCCATCACAAATGTTTTTCTCTGGTTCGTCATTTGCTCCCATGGGCAAACTTTTGGTGCTAGCATTCTGAGTGGATGAAAAGAAGCAATGAGAGAAAGCAAAAAATGCAAAAAGAAACTGTATTTATTTAAAATAATGCCATTAGCCTAACAGACTATATACGAGCAAAATACCGTTTCAGAAACGGGGGCATCCATTTTGCATTGATCTCCAGATAATCTGCTGAGCACAGCGCTGTCCAGTGCCTTCTGAGCTGATTCGCTAGGTTTTACCTTGTTGTTATCCTTGCAGTCTGCCGGCATGGCAACAGATAATACAATAGAACTTGTACTATGCTCTTCTACAACACTCAAGATGTTGTGGCAGGTTGCAACATAACCTCCACTTGAAGCATCACCAGAACCATTAACGCTTGAATTTAATTCCACTGGAGAATCTTCCTTCAGCTGAGACTTTGTTGGTGGCTTCATTGATGCACACTTGGCATTTATCGCAAGGTCTAAAGGCTCCACTGTCAACTTGCCATTAGGTAGATCTGTCGCTGGTGCTATCCTCCCGGATAAAGCTGACGAGCCATTTAACTCTCTCTCATTTGAGCCAATTTGGATTTTCTCTTTCAATTCCATGTTCAAATTTGAATATGCTACATTTCCAATAGCATTCATCACCATGTTATCTTTATCTTGCTGAAAGGTATTAACATGATTCTTTCTACCAATGTCTTTCCTATCACGAACATAGAAAAGCATATAGGCCTTCTGTTCCAGAACTTTCCTCTCATTAACTTGGACAACCTATTAAATGTCAGAATGATGGTACCCGGAATTAAGTCTCAACCCACAACTGAAATAAGATTGCAAATAGAAATGGAAGAGGGGCACAGGCATTTTAACTGAAGAACTTACTAGAATTGCTAAAAATCCCCACATCAACAGCCATCTTCTCATACCTGATTGTCATCAAGGGAATACCACATGCCACTTGATGTGCGAACAAAGCAGTAATAATGGCCAGAATGAGTGCTCCAACCATAATGAACAAGAACTCCATACAGAGTGTATTTTAGATCCCCATCCTGAAGTTGTTACATAAAAAAAACATAATATCAGAATGCATGCACATAGAACAGGATGTCCAGGGTGGCAAGTTACACCAGTGGTAATCTCAAAAGAACTATTTTAAAAAGATTTGCCCTAGATCACAAATCTTGTGAGAAAATATGACGAAAATAACAAATTGAAGGAATTTAATAGAGAACAAACATAATTGGAGAGGGGAGAGGTGAGTAACGCGGACAGCAATGAATAAACAGCTATATAGAACTGAGGCACTACAAGGAAGAAAAGACCCAGACAGGAGGATGAGCAGGAACACGGTAATAGGAGCAATAGATGAACAAAAAGATTAAGATATCAAATTGGCGGAGAACATCATAAAAAAAATAAGAGTAGAACTTACATAGGGGTCAGAGACGAAAGGTTTTAAGTCCAAGGTAGGTTCAAAAGCAACTCTTTTATCAACTTTTTGGCCAGGAGCATATGAACTAAAACGCTTCAGGTGAACAGCAAGTACTTGGGGTGCCTTTTGAACTGTTAGTTGCTTGGAAGCCTTTACTTTCTCCTTACATTGATCACACTGATATTCCCTAGCACCTCCATCTAACAGTTCTCTGCTGGTGAAATGATCAAGTGCTTTATACAATGAGTCTGATTTATGTATTTCTAGACTTAGATCCAAGAATGGATCAAATTTGTTTGAGCAGTGGGAGCACTGCATGCATTTCACCTGGGAAATGACAACGTATTAGCACAGAAGCGAAAACAAAAAAGACTGAGAGCCTCAACTTCAGTACAACAAGAAAATAATGCATCAGCCACAAAAGTACCTGACTACGCAATTGGCCACCAAATATCTTGTGGACTAAGCTTTTCTCATACGCACTAGGAGATTCACTTGGCACTCCAGAGGGTAAGCAGCACCTGTGCATTGATTCAAGCAAATTCACCATATACTCATGGGCATCTTCTTGCCTGGCGTTTCGAAAACTCCGAGATATGCCTAATATTTTTATTAAGGACTCAAACTTAAGAAGGAAAGAGGCAACAATGTGTATGGTTATGATACAGATATGCCTATAGGATATGCATACTTAGTTAAGTTTAGTTAGGATTTATTATTATTATTTAAATTAAGTTTGTTAGGATTTATTAATTAGGATTAGGTTACTATTTAAATTAGGATTAGATTTGTTGCTATATTTTCTCACTTGTAAGCCTATAAATATCAAGTCTCCACAACGATAAAATCATCTTTGGAGAGATCAATATTTGGGCGGTTTTTACCGTGGCCTCCTGCATGAGGATTGGCCTCATTCGTGAGGATTATTTTCTTTGTATTCCGTCAGTTCGATTAATTCCAGTTGTGTCAGAAACCAGTTTCTATAGTTTCTGTTCTTTAAATCTTAGAGATTTGTTCTTGTTCGTCAGACTCTAGCCTTTACTCCTATCAGGTTATGCGATGCTAGGAGACTCTAAACGACTACTTTCACATTAAATACTTTAAGAATATGAAGTGAGCAACATCATCAGTAGGACCTGGCAAAAGTTTTTAAAAATGATATGCCTATACATGTATGCTAGATTATAGGGTCATGAACTTATTGGAGTAGGCTAACAGAGGGAGATAAGTTGTAGTACAGTAGAGCAAAGAAGCAAACGTATGTGCTTAACTTGGATCAGTAACAGAGAGAAGCCAGTACAGCATCCTTCATGGTCAAAAAGCAAATTAAACAATCAATGAATTTTCATTAGATAAGTTTTAGAATAATAGTAATAACATTGGTAAGCATATAATTAGTGAACAGAGAATTTACGGAGACAGAATAGATTCATAGCAAGGGTTGGTAGAGTGATTGCAACTTTCAATCTGAATCGAATGCAATGCAAAGCACATCTCATTGATAGGATACATCTTAAGTTCGAAACAAGATCCTTGGGCTCTAGAATTCTCCCACTTGACTGCAGAGCTCGGCTAACATGTTTCTGGATAGCACACAACGCACAGAACCCCGCAGTACGACCTTCATAAATTATAGAAGGTCAGAATAAACAAATACGAGTATTAGAAAATGAGTTACAAAAAATATCTGCCCGGTCATTTTTTTCAGATAGGATTATAGGAAACTAATGTGATAGATAATTGATAAAATGAGGAAGACTCACAAGAATTTTGATGCTTCCCACTTTGAAGATAGGCGGCTAATGGTGCAGTATAGGTCAGACATTGCAGTACTGAATTAAGGAAACAAGTGTTTCCGAGGTTACGCAAACCTGCACCCTGAAATTGAAGTTTGAACCTTTTACATGCTATGTGAATCCATAAAGAAGAATTCAAAACTGTAGATCACAATAGATAGGACTCAAAGTGCAGTAAATAACAAAACCCCTAACAGCCTCATCAATAGACAAGTGAAACTAGGTAGGTGAAGCAGGGACCTCGTTCCTTTTATTACTTTTTGGACTTAAGCTCCTCCTTTAGGAACTTAATTTTAATCATTACATTTTAGAGGGGCAGTCATGTTTAGGAGAATTTTTAATCAGAGCCGGTAGGAGCATTACTACAGATGTCAAGGGACAGCCTTTGAAAGTCATCAGAAATTTAAAGAAGCAAAATGGGAGCCCATGATATAAGTGCATTAGGGTTGGCAATGGCATTCTCCCACTCCCTGAAAAGTGAAGCCGGTAGGAGCATTACTACGCATGACTGCTGGTCTGCTACATTACAGGAAGAATCCATTTAAAGTAACCTTTGAAGCATTGCTCATTTTATACTTTCAGCAATGATCTGAAGATAAAATGCATTCTTAAAAGAAAATAACCAGAAGCAGACACAAGCATGGTGTGCTGGGAGGAAAAGTTGCAGTCGATTCCATGCAACAATGAAAAGATAAATTCAGGGCAAACATAGCAGATTGGTGACATGTACAATTTCCTTTCTCCAATTGGTACCAAATTATGAACTTTCCACTCACGTGAAACAAGAACTACTGTAATTAGGTTTCTATCTTATGAAAATTCTTCTAAAATTTTAAATATCACTATAAACCACATTGCACAATATAGACAACCAGAAAATTTTAAATAGCGAGTATAAATATTTGAAGCACATTATTAAGAAACTCACAATTCTGCGGAACGTAATCTCGAAACTGAGCTCAGGATCCAACCCAGCCTCAGAAAATTCCGATGATTTTTCGGTTATCTTTTCCAAACCGCAAGACTTGAGCCCTCCGGATGTAGGGTTCAGCGTCACCAGCTTAAAATCACTGCAGCTTTCGTTTCCAAACCCATTGTAATGCTTCCTCGCCTGATGGAAATCAATACTCCTATGAAACAGCGCTGAGTCGGATTCCGGTTCGTGGGGGGCCGCCCCGTTCGACCTGATCATCGTCTCCGTCGCCGTCATATATAAATCCAAAACCCCTCCCTCTCTCTGACGAACACAGCTCAAAAAAAAATCTAAAATCTAAAAAGTTACAATCTGTTTTGATCAAAAGCACCTAAAAAAATAAAAATAAAATTATGTGATTGGATTTAAATTTCATGCGAAACAATGAGAGATATTGAGAAAAACGTCGGCGTCGACTTATAAAGTTATAAACCCTACATACTAGCGGAGTAGATGGTGTGGTGTAACTTAATTGAGCATATATATATATACTACTTCTACTAAGGGCTTGATTGGTAGCTCTTAAAAAGTGTGAAAAAGTCAAAAAAGGTACTGTTCATCATTCTTCTACAATGTTTGGTAGCTCATTCCATTATCGGCCGGTCCAGTAGAAAATGGTCGGGTTTCCGGGTTTCCAGGGAAGTGAGATAATTTTTTGAGTTTGAGTGAAAACACTATCACGGGAATTTTGTGATATAAAGTTTCCTCCTTTTGTGAGAAATTTCCCGAAATTGCCCTCCCAATTCTCCAACTGCAATCACAGCTTCGCCGCACATCCACCCCAAAAACACCCAATGCTACTGCCGATCTGAACATTCCGATTTTTGTGATAAATCTTGTTTCCGAATTCGCCTTCCCATTTCTCTAACTGCAACACAGTTCCGCAGCGCATCCACTCCAAAAATACCCAATGGTACCGTCGATCTGAACATTCTGATATAGGTACGTCGGTGGCTTTGACGCCTAAAATTATCCCCCAATTTCCTAGCCCTAATCGCAAAATTATCCTCCAGATTTGATGTTCAATAATGTGTTTTGTTTGTTGTTGCAGTTTTTATTAATTTTATTTGTTTATCTGTGTTGTGAAAGTTTAAGGAATTGGTCTGATTGTTCATCCACTGCGATGCGCTTCGAGCCCTACCTCAAGAGCGCCTGCAAGGGTTTCATCATGGAGCTCCGCCCTACCGTCATCGCCGACGACAATCCGAACAAGGACATCAATTTCGCCTTCTACAACCTCCCCTTGGTGAAGAAGCTCAGGGAATTGGCCACCGCCAAGATCGTCAAGCACGTGGCCGTCAGCGGCGTCGTCACATGCACCAGCGAGGTCCGACCCGAACTCCTCCAGGGCACTTTCAAGTGCTTGGAATGAGGAAGCGTTATTAAGAAGGTCGAGCAACAGTTCAAGTATACCGAGGTTTGTTTCGCACTCTGTCACTGGAATTGAACGGATGTATTTGCCTATATCTTGTTGTTTAATTGAGAATTTTATGAATTGAAACCGTAAATTTAAGTATTTGATCTCTGTTTATATTGTTGCTTTTGTGCCTATGGTTTGTCTTGATTTCTCTAGCAGCTTTAACTCCATTTGCAACACAATGAATCATATTGTAACTTTGGGAGATTGTGTGAATGATTAGGGGTGCAGATTGTGGCTCTGCAGTGTTGATAATGCATTTTTTTGGATTTGTTCTGCGATATGTCTGAGTAATTTCTCAGATAGTAACTATGGTTGTGTTCATTCTGGACTTATATCTTTCGGTTGTTGAGTCTAAAGTGTGTATTGATAATTTGAGCTGTTATTTGTCAAGTCCCATACCCTTTTTTGTTGTTGTTTGTTCAATGTGTTTGCTTGGAGCTGTGTTCTGTTCGTTTTTGTGGAAAAAATCAATATTGCAGTGATGATATTGTTGTTTTGCCATGAACTTTCATTGTTTTCAAATTATGTAGGATGGTTAACGAAAGTCAACAAAAGAGGTCGGAGTCAGAGACAATTGTTATTATAATCGAGGTCATCGTCCGGACTCATATGAACGAGACGTTCTCAGATTTGAAAAACAAAAACTGATACTCGACGGGCTGCCCTAGTATGTGAGTTTTTTCTTCGCATGTGTAGACATCGCAGCTGTATTGGATGGAGAAGATGTATTTTGTGGAATTGTGGTGGAATGAGGGTACCAAGAAGGTGTTTATATGCATGGAGAATGAGAGAAGGATGGCGCCAAAGTTAAAGAAAGTAGCCGCCAGTTTACTTCCCTGTAGAATCAACATGTAGAGCTGCCCCATACTCAAGGATATTATTGACATTTCCCTTATTATCCACATGAGTGTAACTCTTAACCAATTTCTACCAAACATTTGATAGTGTGGTTTCTCAATTTGGAAAAAATGTACCAAACACTGTTATACCATGGAAAACATTATCCGTAAAAGTAAGAAAAACTCTGTATACGTGAAACCTTGAAAACCCTTTTTTTTCTACCAATCACACCCTAATAGAATAACCATATAATCATGAGCATATATATATACTACTTCTACTAATAGAATAACCATATAATCCTGTAAATTTGGCCAGTGAGTTTTCAATGATTATTTCCCATTAATTGATTGTTAAGACAGTGGAACCGTTACAAATTACTACAAGAATAAAGTATAAATTTAGTCTCTTATTTTCAAACAATATGATTTGGTCCCAATTAATAAAAATTATATTCCCTTCCTCCACAATAAGAGTTCTATTTTACCATTTTCATCTATTCCATAATAAGAATCATATTTTACTTTTACTATAAATAATAGTTCCCACATTCAATTAACTTATTTCAATTACATTTTATTATAAAAGTAATATATATAAGTGAGACTTATATTTCACTAACTTTTTTAACCTACATTTTTTGACATTTTCCTTAAAACTCGTGTTCAAACCAAATAGGACTCATATTATTTGACGGAGTGACTATTTTTAAATATTTAATAAATTTTAATTCAATTTAATTTTTATATCAAGTAAAAGAATATGTTTTGGACAAAATAGTAACATAAGAAAGATTAGATATAAGAAGATATGCAAAGTAAAATAAGAAAAGCAGGCTTCGTGTCTAGATAAATTAACTTAGATTATGGTCTTTTCGTTGTTGTTTGGTAGATAAGAAATGAGGCAGAAATGCTATTCGACCAAATTTGTGAAATACATATCCTTGTATTTTGAGAAAAAAACTGAGGGTTTGGATGGATCATAGAGGATAGCACATGCTTATATGATAGGTTTACTATCATACTAAAAACACTTGGAAATAGAAATTTAAGTATATTATGCATTATCAATTTATCAAACAGGTCCTAATGTATTAGACCAAAAAATTTAATTAAAATAAATGTAAGGGGGAGTGATCAATTGCTAACTCATCATATAATTGCTAACTACAACTAATTTAAGGCCATAGGATTTTAAAAAACGTGTGGTCTATAATTTGCCATGTGTAATTTTTGTTTTTATTAATAAAATAAAAAAAGATAAAAAAAACTCCAAATTAGGGTTTTGGATGAAAATGTCAATATAGTGTTTCGAAAATATCAACACAATGCTTTGAGAATGTCAACACAATATTTTACCGAAATACTGTAATACCGGTCTTATCGTACCGAAAAAATACTGAAAATACCGAACTTTCGGTATACCGTGACTTTCGGTACGGTATGATACCTTACCGAAAGACTGCGGTAAGGTAACGGTATGAATTTTCAAATACCGCTGCATACCGAAATTCAATATATAAGGTATATACCACAAAAATATAAACACAATTATATATAAAATATATTTTATATATTTTTAAATTATAAAATCTATTTTAAAATATAAATAAAATTATGAATAAATTATATATAATTTATTTATAAAATTATAAAATATAAATAATATTCTAAAAACTCTAATTTTCTATTTTAATTAATGTTGAAAGTTAGGTATACCGCAAAAGTAAGGTATACCGAACTTCGGTACGGTATACCCGTTGATAAGGCTCGTTTCATGCATTGGTTTTGGGTTAAAATTCTGTGCATTTGGGGCGCTAATGTGTGTTCATGAGTTCAGGTGCGTAGTAAATCTGCCGGACCTAGGAGTTGCTGTTACCTGACCTGGCAGATGTAAAAGAGATGGAATTGAAGTAAAAACCAGAAGTCGTCGTTCGGACCTGGGAGAATTAAAAGTTGGCGACAGGAGCAGAATGAAGCAAGAGCAAATTATTTTAGAGAGTCTTATCCAAGGGCAAAAGCGCCTAATTACCAGATTGATACCTTAGGGATTAGAGCCCCACAGATATAAAGAGCTCAACCTTGAAGAACAAGGGAGCCACTTCTACACGCACTCTTAGCTTAAGCTCTCGTTCCATTCCTTAGTTCCACACTTCAAATTTCTCATTTCACTTGCTGCGCACTTGGAGATGGAGTGATCCTGGCTACCGTGGTTCTCATCATCGTTTTGCTGCTGTGTAACACCGCCTTGTGAAGGCGAAGAAACAATCTTTATTTTGCTTTGTTTAGTTTGTTTTCGTTTCAAGTACTCGTTGGTTTTAAGTTTCGTAACTCTAGTTCTTGCTTTGATCTACTGGATCCGAACCTATTTCTCGTTTTTATGGAAGTTTATGTTAGCTTTTGTTGGATCTCGTCGAGTTGATGTTCATTTCTTGCTTTTAGCTTTCGTTCTTGTTGATTGTTGGATGTTTGGCTGAGATATGTTGGTTTGTTGTTGGAGGTTGTGGATTTACGTATGGAGGTGTTTGGATTTGTTGAATCGTGGTGTATTTGAGCTGGAGTTTCATGTATCTGGTGTTTGCTGTTTACGTTGTGCATGATTATGGCTATTTACTTTTTGTTTCTGCATCCTTTAGGTCCAGCAGCATAGATCTGTTAGTTTAGGCTTTAATTTCTCGTTTTAAGTTTAGATCTGAAGTTTGCTCTGTTTTCATGGTGTTTAATACTTTGTTTTATTTGCTATTCTCGTTTGATTCCCGAAGAAGATGAAGTTGTTGGTAGTTAGAATCAGATGTGCTTTTGTCAGTACTTTCTGCACATGTACTTTGCTTTTTCTGCATGTCCCCCAGACTCTGTCAGTACCATCTGCATTGTCTTTTTACTCTTCTACATACTTTTCCAGACCCTGGTAGTTTAAGGAAACTTGTCCCCACTTTTCGCTTTATACTTGTCTGTCCAAATTAGGAAAGTCCGTCTAGTTAAGTTAACTCCAAAATATCTCGTTTCTCTAAGTCATGCATGTTCCGTACGTTCTCACTTCTTAGACCCAGTAGGTAGAGTAAAGTTTTTCCTATCTCTCTGACCCAGTAGTTTTAAGTTCTCGGCCCACAAAATTGCGTGGCAGCAGCCAGCCCTCTTTTCCCAAAACATCCTCAAATGCAGTTTCGTAACACATTCGTCCTCGTGGGATCGATCCTTTACTTCCCTGTGCTAGTTGTAGTATAGTGGGTTGAGGTTTTGAAGAAATAGAGTGCATCCAACGACCCCTGTCTGATAGTTTCACGATCTTCTAGCCTCTGAAGTCTACTCGAATCCTCTGGACCTGCTAGATCGAGTGATCTCAAAAACTGCACTGCACATTTCTAGCTCTTCACCCGTATATGAGTGAAACTCTCGATATTTTTAAACTGCGTGCACAATAAGGAATGTCAAGCTTCCTGGGTCCAGAGAATCCACTAGATCATAGGGTCTAGGAACTCACGTAACGTTGCAAGATCTCGGTCGTCGGACACACAGAATATCTCTTCAAAACCCTCAACCACGTATACTAAAATTAGTATAGGGAAGTAGGGATCGATCCCACGAGGACAGATGTGAAAGTACGCATTTAAGGGATTTTGGGTGGTATGGCTGCTGCCACGCAACTTGGGGTTGAGGAATTTATACTAGACTTGGTAATTGAAATTTGCTACGCTAACAACTAGATCTAGGCAGGAACAGAAAACATGCATATAAAGTGAAACAAGCGAGACAATCTCTAGATCTAAGAAAACTATTCCCTAAACTACCTAGACCTGGGAAAACAACTGCAAGTGGGGACCATTTTCTGAAAAAGGTAGAGTACGGTTAAAAGGCTGCAAAATAACTAACTAAAGGACTAACTAACAGCGACATCATCTTCTCCAACCTTTGGCATGAAACAATCAGTAATACAGAGAGAGAACGTAAATTAAAACGAAGCAGACTGAATTAAAATAACAGTAAAAATGAAGAACAGTTAAAACTAGGCAGATCTACGCTACTAGACGAAGTAACATGAAAACGAAAACAGAAAACCAAAATCCATGCACAACTCAGTTTCCCCTGTTCAGATCCACACTTCGGATGCTAAATCCACTCTGGATCCAAGCATCCGAACCAAAGTACGATAAAAACCATCTCCATAACTACAGATTTGCCAAATCACCACAGATCAACAACGAATTTCCCAGATCAAGCACCAGAAACCTCCAAAACAGAGAATAACGTCAACCTTCGCAATAAAACTCCTCAGAACATAAAATCAACGTAGATCAACTCAAATCAACACCATCATGACATAAAATAAACTTCATAGAATAACGATAAGTAGCACGAGCAGTCGACTTCCAAACGGTGAAGTTCGACGGAAATCAAAACGCAAAAAACTGAAAAGTAAAAGATTGTATCTTCGCCCTCCGTGAGGACGGTGTTGCAACAGAATTTTTCCGAAGATGAAACCTCTTTACCTACCCCTGAATCCCCATTCTCCCAAGTGTGTGAGTGTGTGTATGAGCTAAGAGCTAAATCATGTATATATCGTGTATTGCATGCTCCTCTTTATACAGGCGTGGAAGTGGGTCCAGCAGGGGCTCTTTTGTGTGAATAGTCTTATTTGCCGTCAGCTTTGGACTTCCTTCGTCCAGCCATTTTCTTCCTTAATTCTGCTCACTTTTCGTCTCTCTCCTCCGCTGGTCCACTGCCTTCAGTACTTCCTGGACCTAGCGAATTCCTTCACACACCTGGCTTAAAATTTGTGTTAGACCCAGTAAATAGTGACTTTTCATCACATAATCGATGCATGAAATTAGCCTTATCAATGAGGTACGGTATCGATATGGAAATTCGTCATACCGAAAATAAGGTATACCGAAGTTCGGTATACCGAAAACTTTGGTAAGGTAAAGGTATGACTTTTTCGCATACCGTATTTACGGTAAGGTTTACGGTATGGTGGTTTCGGTAAGGTATACCGTACCTACCCACCCCTAATGTTAACCTATTGCTTATATTGACATTCTACATGTATTATATTGACATATTTTATATAGTATGTTGACATTTCTGCTTGTACGAAAAAATTAAAAAAATTCAATTTTTTTTTCAAATTTTAACGTCGGAACATATGCATGTAGGATATCGTTGGAATCCTTATTAAATTATCTTTAATTTGATATATGTTATATGAATTTAAAGTTTTGAGATTTCTTTTAAAAGTTAGTTATAACTAAACATGTAGTTAATTGATATTAATATCCCCTATTGATATTTTTTGGAAGTAATCATATGGTCTTATTGACGTTTTTCGTTGATCGTATTGACATTTAGGGATTAATGATCTAAGCCCTTAATTTGAATATCTAATGACTATTATTTAGTTGTAGTTAGTAATTAAGTTATGAGTTAGTAACATAACGCTCCCTTAAATGTAAGAAACTAAATTTGCGCTTTAGTCAATTATTAATAATGAGTACAGCATGTACTAACATCAAATAAAGATGAAAAAAATCATTACTAATTCGAAATATATTTTTTATTTTGTTTTCTTATTTTAAAAGACACCAGACTATAGGTTCCCTAAAGAGGAGATTTTTTTTGTCTCTCCTTTGGGGAAAATGCAAAAAAAATCTGTGTATTTAAACACGCGAAACAAATATGTGTGTTCAAACACGCAAAATGAATATGCGTTTTCAATTACTCAAAATGAATCTGGGTTTTTAGTCACGCAGATCCGAAACTCTTTGGTCTCGCATATTGGATCTGCGTGTTCAACTACGTAATATAAATATGCATTTTCGCCTTATCTTACCATATCAGCCACACACCATCCTCCATTCTGGACAACTCTCTCCAAAATTCTCGGCTGAATTGCCGATTTTTTGGCCAGCATCCGTTAAGTCTTCCTTTTTTATTTCTATTTTCATGTTCATATATGTATAATATAGTATTTGTGTTATTATTTATCCATTAATTGTGAAAATTTGTTTCTTATTTAAATATCTAGGGTTTTGTGTTATTTTATGAATTTTGTTGAGTAATTTTGGTGTTATATTGCTAATTTTGATGGAATTGTTATGTAGTTTTGGTGCAATATTGTTAATTTTGATGGTATTGCTAGTATTATGTTGAATATCTATATTTGGTGTTATGTTATTAATTTTTATGGAATTTTTAAGTAGATGCTGGTGTTACGTTGTTAATATATTATTCTTACTTTTGATCAAATTGTGTTAATTAAGTAGAATTTGGTGTTAATTTTGTAGATACTTCCTTCGTCCTCAAAGAATACACACTTTGGGTTCGGCACGAGATCTAATATAAAATTGGTAAAATAAGACTGACGTAGAGAAAAAAAATAATTAAAGTATTGTTAGTGTGGAATGGATCTCACCACATTAAAGAGAAAAATAGTTTCTAAAATTGAAAAGTGCAATTATTATGGGACGGAGGAGTACTTTAATTTAATGGTGTCTTTGAAAGCTTGATTTTTCATTCTCTGTTCTTCTCATTCTTTTTGTATCGTTGTGGCTTGCTCAAGTTAAATCATCAAACTGATCTAACTGGGCCTATACGTGTCTTCTACCTGCAAAATGCCGGTGAGTAGATCCACTGGAAACTCAGGCTGATCAACTCGACTTAGATTCGACTTGAGTCAGATGAATCGAAGATCTAAAAAGTGTGTTTTCAAAACCTTAACTCACAACACTATTAACTAGTATAGGGAAGTAAGGATCAATCCCACAGAGATGATGTGTTTGACATTTGTTGTTGGACATGGATTGGGAATTGTTGTTGCCACACTTTCTAGGGGGTGGGTTAAGTTAACTACTGGACTTGAGAAATTAAACTGATCAACTTGCTAGACGAAATTAAAACTACCTGATCAACTTAGCTAAATTTTCCATAAATGGGCAAACAGAATAAATGGGGGACTGACAGTCCCTTGCAAAGTGTACGATAAAGTAAAAACTTTTTAGCAACTTCATCTTATTCACCAAATCAACATGAAAAACATAGCAAAAAGCAGATCTAAAACGTTACTAAAAACGAAACATCATAACAACTTGTAAACTTGGATCTACTCCTAAAATCTAATCTACGACTACGTAAACGAAAAAATTAACCCATGATCATGCAGAAATAAGACATCAACTACTAGATCTAAACATCCTAAAGTAACTCATTCATGATTTCTTCGCAATTAAAAAGAAACATAACTCGAAAACTCAGATCTAACTGAATCAATGCGAAACAAAATATTTTGAGCTAAGACATGCAACATCAAACGAGAATCAAAACAGATCAAAAGTATCATGCATGAAAATAGAACACATTAGCTGGAAATGAAAACATAACTCTAAATTTTACTGAATCAAAAACATCAAAGAGTCAACATCATCAAAAGTAAACTGAAAATGAACAACGAAAGCTGGAAATTGTTTCATCGCTTCTTCTTGAAGCGGAATAACAGAACCGAAAGCTAACAGTGCAGAAAACTACCACCAAAGGCTAACTAAATTGAACTAAACTAAAACAGGACCAAGGGTGTGTGACGGAAATCAAGAAGATGAAGTGTTGAGAGCTCCCAATTCCAGCAGAGCTGAAAACTAATGAGTGTCACCGTTGGAAGCTGTTTCCTTTCTCCTTCTCTATCTCCATTTATAGGAAAGGCCAAAAACTTGATGCACTATTTATTAACACTAAAAATACTTGCAAGTATACAAGGTAGATATAGTATAACTAATGGTCAGTATGAGGATATCGAACACAGGGAATAAGATTGCAACTGTCTATTATGTACTAAGCGTCATATACTATTTAGAGACACGAATTTTTGGGTTGATTAATTAAACTAGACAGAAAGAAAGAAATAAATAACTAAAAACACAAAAATATAAATAACAAATAATACAAAGCAGACTAAGGAATGTAGAGTTTTGGAACCACAATCAAAAGCTAATATCCAAAGGACTTCCTTGAATTACGGTCTCTAGAGTTACTAAGCTATCACAGATGTAAAATTATATCTTCTCCCGAAGCATACAATTTGTAGATTGCTACCTAGAACCGAAGTGTCCTTCCTAAAACTAAGGCAACAACTCCTAAGATAAATTTGTTTCATTCAGAGGCTCAAATCTCTCGATTATAACTTCTCTTCTTTCAAATTAAACTACTCATCTCTCGAGTATTGTAGTAAAATCCACATGCATTTATAAGATGACCAATCAAACAAATGTATAAGCACAAGAGAAATCGAAATAACTACAAGAGCTAACAAGGAAAAACAATTGAATAAATAACTTAAAATCATAGCATGTTTACCAAAAATTCTACAAAAGATGTTTAATACTCATAGACAAGTAAAACTACAAAAAGTACTAGACATGAAGAAAAATAAAATAAAACCCAAGGTTGAATTATGCAGTTTTTCAGTCTTCTCTTGTCTGGATCTACAGAGCTCCACTCCAACGGAGGAATAATATGTGGAATATGGGATGGAAGAAATATAGAGATGGAGAGGATTGGAGTAATATTGGAGGCTCTGAGATGGAAGAATGTGTAGAGAGGGAGAATGATTGGAGGCTCTGAGATGAATATATGAATAAGGTTATGGGGAATATATAGGCTTGAAAAGGATTTATAATAGGTAAAAATACCCTCCAAGTAATGGAAAAGATGGTAAATTCGAAATCCTCAACTAATAGGAGAGATTTGGCAATAATTTCTTTCCTTCCTTAATTTCCGGCTAATTTTGACTGCACTGCGCAATGTTCGTAAAAAGACCATAACTTTCTCCATAGAACTCCGATTTAGATGTTCAAGATACCCACGCGAAGCTATTTCGAAGAAGAATAGAATGCTATGTATTAATACTGATTGTACATCAAACTCGTTAGCATATGGGCCCGAACAGAGGCTGCCGCACCTTGGCCATTTTTGCACCTTTTTTCTATTTTTTTATCATTTATCAACAAACACGTCAAAATACCAAAATGTATAATATACGCAATTTAAGTACATAATTTGCAAGATTGACATTTAAAACGAGTCAAATCTAGGCCTTATAAACATGCAAAAGCCGTGTTTATCAAAGTCTTGATCCTTAGGGCATTTGTTCTCTGAAAAGTCTGCTTTACCCTTTGCCCTTGCGGATCTTTCTTGTGCGACGCATTAGTCTTCTCATTGGGTGTTCCCGCTGCATGTCTGATAAGGTTAATTTCATGCATTGGTTATAGGGATTAAATCTGTGATTTCCTGGGTCTAACGAACCTTTTTGAGCCAGGTGTGTAGAGAAATTGCCAGCCCCAGGAAGAAGATAGAGATCACCTGGTGAAGGAAGCTGGCAAGGAAAATTAAGCAGAAGGATGAAAAGACACTAGACCGAGGAGCATCGATTGAAAGGCAAAATGGGAATCACAAGAACAGTCTAGAAGCTCTACCCTCTATAAAAGGAGCACGCAACCAACATGAGAGACACACTTTTTTCAGCTCTTAGCTTAGTTTTCTACTTTTCTACACACTCATCTGGGGGAAATTTTCTGGGGGTTCACGTTTCATAGATAGTTTCGGTGCAACACCGTCTCTACGGAGGCGAAGAAACAATTACCTTTATTTTCTGTCTGCTTTTGGGTACTCGTCGAGTCTTCGCTGTTCGAAGCTCAGCTTTTGTGTGGTTTCTATCGTTGGATATTTAGTATTTTGCAATGGATATTTCTATTTATGTTTCGTTTATCTTGTTGTGTCGTTTGGGTTCTGAGTTGTTGATCTCTGTTGATTGATCTGAGTTTGAAGCTAGTTTGCGAGAAATCTGTGTTGATCGGTGAATTCTACGTAGATCAGTGTAAATTTGAGGTGGAGATGATGTTTGGTTGTTGTGGATGGCTTGGATCCAGAGTGGATTAAGCATTCTGTGACTGGATCTGTTTGTTTGAAAGCTTCATTTCGTTGTTTAAGTTTTGCATTCTTGTTTTACTTCGTCTAGTAGCCGTAGATCTGCCTTAGTTTGAATTGTTTTTTCGATTTTGTTGCTTTAATTTTCTGTTGCTTCATTCAATTTACGTTCTATCTCTGTTTTTTTTTACTGGATGTTTTATGCTAAATGTTGAAGAAGATGATGTCGCAGTTAGTTGGTCCTTTAGTTAGTTATTTTGCAGCTTTTCGATCGTACTCTACCTTTTCAGAAAATGGTTCCCACCGTCAGTTGTTTTCTTAGGTCTAGGTAATTTTGGGAATAGTTTTCTTAGGTCTAGTAATTGCCTCGTTTTTTCCAGTTATATGCATGATTTCTGTTCCTGCCTAGATCTAGCTGTTAGAATAACATACTTCAATTACCAAGTCTAGTTTAATTTCCTCGACCCAAAAATTGCGTGGCAGCAGCCAACCCAAAAATAGTCCATAATCCTTGAACATGTTTAATTGCGCATTCATCTCTATGGGATCGATCCCTACTTCCCTGTGCTAATTTTAGTATACGTGGTTGAGGGTTTTTGAAGAGGTATTCTGTGTGTCCGACGACCGAGATCTTTCGACGATCCGTGAGTTCCTAGACCCTGTGATCTAGTGGATTTGCTGGACCTAGGAAGCTTGATATTCCTTACTATGCACACAGTCTAAACCCAGTAGCTTCAATGTCATTTGCTCCAACTTGATGCATTTGTGCAGCAATTTGGCTCCTTCTCCTAATCCATTCGTCCACCCAGTTGATCAACTCATTTTTCTGAAAATGGTGGACTTCACACACACTTGGCTCAAAATTAGATGTTAGTTTACCGAATTTGATGTAGTTTTATGATAAAAACACATGCATGAAATGAGCGTCAACAGTCTTCTTCAAGAAATTTATTATTGCATAGTTCGAAAGACCTATCAGTATTATATATCTGCAGAATGATCATATTTATTTAAGTGAGCTTGACATTGTCGTGCTTCTGACGTTCTAGCAATGAACAATTCCACAATCATCCAAAAGGTCGCGTTGACTCATGCTATGATCTGTAGTTCTCTTGTGTCATGTTAGATAGTGGTTGTCTATTAATCTTTTGTTGGAATCGTGGCCCGGTCAACGCAATTGGACTGGGTCGTACAAGTGACGGATTATTTAATTTTGAAACAATTAAATAATTTAATCGATCTGCGCTCCGAGTAGATGATTGTGGTATATTCACTTTCTCTAAGCTGATTTCGGTGGGTGAGAAATAATATATTAAAGTATATCACGGTATATTGAGATATATAATTAATTAATTAATTCATATTATTTTGGATACGTAGATAAAATAATGTGGCAAATGAGCATACGGAGAAAGCTTCGTAGAATGCGTGCACATTGATTGAGTCGTCCAGATACATATCTGGAATGAACAACTACGTGAGAGGTGTCTAGATACATCCGTCTAGGTTCATGCTCCATGGTTGACGTTTGTAACGTCCATAACGGCTAGTAACCCCCGGCGGTTACAATCAAGCCATCATGACACGCATAACGAGTGTTGACTCCCTCAATTCAAATGAGTAGACTTGGCTTATAAATAGGCATGCATCCCTTACATTCTCTACACCAATTCATTCACAAGCATACAAAACATAAGTTCTCTCCCTCTCTTGCATTGTTCTTCTGTCGAAGTTTTGCCCTCACCTTCATCCAGTTCATCGGAGCTCTGTTGATTGTGGTGCTGCTTCATCAGAGACATAAGTCGTTTTATCTTTGGGGACGACACGTCAATCTGAGAACACTACCGGGGCGTATCTCGTCTTGCGGAAAGAGGTCTCCTCGACTCGGCTTATTTCCACTATTTTACAGTTTATTGTTTCGAATTCTTCATTGTAATTTCGTTTCAGTTTACTTTCCTTTATTCTTTCTTTTGGGTGGTATTATGCCCGACTAGTGTTTATCTCTTGTAATCCAGAAAAACCAACATCTTTTTAAGAATATTACTTTTCATATAACTAAAATGTATCACGGTAGTAACTTAAATTAATTGTTTTTCAAAGATTTTTTTGTAAAGAGTTACTGTAACTTCTTACTATATTTAACTCCCTCTGTCTTATAAAAGATGTCTCACTTTCCTTTTTAGTTTGTTTAATTAAAGATGTCATATTTCTACTTTTAGAAAAGTTCTCTCTGACAATAATATAAATATTATGTTTTCTCTTTCCACCTAACACACAAAACAAAACCTCCTAAAATCTCCTGTTGTCCCTAACAAACACAGATTTTGCATGTTTTTAAGGGTTGGATTTGACTCGTTTTAAATGTCAATCATGCAAATTATATTCTTAAATTGCATATGTTATACATGTTGGCATTTAGACGTGTTTGTTGAGAAATGATAGAAAAAAGACAGAAAAATGTGCAAAAAGTCCAAGGTGCAGCAACCTCAGTTCATACTAAGTTTTCTAGTAGTGTTGAAGTCCAATCAGTGATTAATGCATACCATTCTCTTCTTCTTCGAAAGAGCTTCGTGAGGATACCTCGCACGTATCAATCGGAGTTCTGTGGAGAAAGTTATACTCCCTCCGTCCACGAAAAATATATCACTTTCATTTTCTGCACTCGTTTTGAAAAAAATGATAATAAATAGTTAAAGTGGAGAGAAAGTCAAGTATGAGAGAGAATAATGTAGAGAAGTTAAGTATAATCTTCATCTCAGAGCCTCCAATTCTTTTCCCTCTCTACGCATTCTTCCATCCCATATTCTACACATAATTCATCCATCTTCCATTGGAGCGGAGCTTTGCAGATCTAGGCAAGGAAAATACTGAAGATTGAAGATTCAACCTTTGGGTTTTATCAATTTCTTTCATGTTTAGTACTTTTATTATTGTATTTACTACTTGTCTATGAGTAGTTAAACATCCTATGTAGATTTTTTGGTGGAGACTATTATGAACATGTTTTGATTTATTGAATTGAACCTTTTTCCTAGCTATTGTGATTGTTTTGTTCTTGTGCTTTTATTGTTCTTATGTTTGACCAACTTTAAAACTATGTCTGTTTAACTAGATTAATCGAGAGATAGCTAGTTTTACGTGGTAAAAGGAAGGAGTACAACACATAGGTTTATTTGCACTCGAGAGAGGGGACCCTTTGTAAGTGGCTTGAGTCTTAGGAACTTTAGGAGTTCGAATCTAATCTATTGGAAGAAGACTTTGATACTTAGAGTCTAATTTACTTGATAGGTGCACTCGAGAGAGGACTTATCATAGAATCTCAACATTCATAATAATCCTAGAGACACATAAAGGTAAAGGTTCTGTGTGATTAATCATCACTAGGTCGTAGTAGTTGGATCCTAAAATTCTACATTTTTTAGCCTGCTTTGTATTATCTTTTTTTATACTTATATTATTTGTTTATTTATTTATGTCTAGTTTATAAATCCAAAACCAAAAACTATGTATCTTTATAAGTATATGGCGCTTAGTATATGATAGCCAGTTGCAAGCTTGTTCTTTGTGTTCAATATTCCAGTACTGACCTTTAGCTATACTAGATCTAGCATGTATGTTTGCAGGTATTTTTAGTGCTAATGAATAGTGCATCAGTCCCAAAAGTGTGATATCTTTTGTGGGACGGAGAAATAATTGTTTCTTCCTTTTTATCTAATTTTTCAATTTATAAATATTTATATATCATCCCTGAAATAATATTCTTTTAGTTAAAAATGTAAATGTCCAAATATGGGATCATTAGGGTGACATCATATTTAGAGTGACACCATGTTTAGAGTAACCATAACACTAACCCCTAACCCTTAAGATCTATAAGATGGCCGCCTATGATTGAATTGATGAAATAGAGTTTGGATTGCAGTCTTATGTGTTGGATATTGCAGACGTGGGTATTTAATTCAATTCCAAAAAATTTAAATACTACTTGGCAACACTGCAATATTCATAGAGTAGCACTGCAATCTAGTAATAGAATAAAAATAGAGAATGCCAAATTTTCCCTTCAGCGTTTTTTTTTATGTTCCAATTTAATTAAAATGGACTGCCACAAGGCAAAACGGGTTATGAGATATTTGCAGAGAACAAAAGATTACATGATCACATACTGAAAATCAGATCATTTGGAGATCATTGAGTATTCTGATTCTGATTTTGCTGGATGCCAGATAGTAGGAGATCCACCTCGGATTACGTATTTCTACTGGCTGGAGGAGCTTTTCGCACTTTTATTCCGTCGAACTTCATTGTTTTGGAAGTGGATTTGGTTGTTGCTATTTATCGGTCATCTATGCATTTAGTTTTTTTCATGTTGGTGTTATCTTGTGTTGATTTATGATTTTGGGTTTTCGTTTGAAGTTTTATTTCGGCAGCTAAATGTTAATCTCTGTTTTGGATAATTCTGTGCTTGATCTGGGGAAGAGGTTGTGGATCTGAATTGTAGGTGTTGATCGGTGGTTGTTTGTTGAATCTGAAGCTATGGATATACTTTTGGTCGGAGTTTGTGTCGGATGCTTGGATCCGGAGTGGATTCAGCATCCGAGGTTGGATCTGAACAGGGGAATCAAGTTGTGCATGGACATTGAACTCTTTTGCTCTCTTTTCAATTTACTCCGTCTAGTAGCCGTAGATCTGCTTAGATTTTAATTGTTCTTCGTTAAATTGCTTTAAATCCAGTCTGCTTCATTTCCAATTCACGTTCCATCTCTGTTTTTACTGAATTTTTATGCAAATCGATTGGAGAAGATGATGTCGCTGTTAGTTAGTACTTTAGTTAGTTGTTTTCCAGCTTTTCGTCCGTACTTTACCTTTTCAGCAAATGGTCCCCACCGTCAGTTTATTTCTCAGGTCTAGTTAATTTAGAAATAGTTTCTTAGATCTAGTGAATGTCTTGTTTTCCAGTTTACATGCATGATTTCTGTTATGCCTAGATCTAGCTGTTAGCGTAGCAGATTTCACTCAAGTTAGTTTAATTTCCTCAACCCAAAATTGCGTGGCAGCAGCCAACCCAAAAATAGTCCCAAATTCTTAATCATGTTTAATTACGCATTCATCTCTGTGGGATCGATCCCTACTTCCCTGTGCTAATTTTTAGTATAAGTGGTTGAGGGTTTTTGAAGCAATATCATGTGTGTCCGACGACCGAGATCTTCCAACGATCCGTGAGTTCCTAGACCTTGTGATCTAGTGGATTCGCTGGACCTAGGAGACTTGTTATTCCTTTCTGTGCACACAGTACTTAGCACAACAGAAAAACCGCGAGCTTCAAATGGCGCCGTTGCCGGGGATGGATGACATTAATTGTTTATGCGTTTTAGGAATTGGTGTAAATAGTTTAATTTCTGTTATTTTGTTTTCTTGATAGTTTATGAACACGGGCTTCCATTCTGGAAGTTGGGCTAGTTCATCTAGGTCAGGAAACACCCGATACAAGTGGCAAGTCAAGGAGTCTACGTCCACCGTCACTACTAGATCAGGGTTAAGGACAGTAGACCCGTTTCCGTTCGAATCAGAAAGTGAGAAGGAGTGGAACTCGTCAGGAGAAGAGGATCCAAAGTCGTCCACAAAAACAGAGCATTCCGAGACTGAGGAAGAGGAAGACGTGAATATGGCACATTTAGTGGATCCCGATCCGGAGATAGGATCACTCACCGCACATCTAGACGGTGAGCCCGCCCATGCCATAGTCTCAAACCCACGCCGGAGGTCTATCGATATTAAGATAAATGTGCTCGGGGTTTTGCCCACATTCTCTGGACGAAGGAACGAATGTCCTTACGAATTCCTAAACGAGTTTAGTAAGCTTTGCAGCATTCAAAAGAGGCCCAACGAGGCGACTGAGGAGGACTACCGCTTGCGTGCAGTCCTGTTTTCCCTCAAGGGGAAGGCTAATACTTGGCTGTTGAGGCTCCCACCAGACTCGATCAATACATGGAAGGACTTCAAGCTGGAGTTCTTGGATTATTTTTTCCCGTCCAACAAGACAAATGCCTTGAAGAAGGAGATCCAGGAGTGCAAACAAGAATATGATGAGTCTCTGAGCTCTTATTGGTCCTGGTTGAAGGGACTGTTGGATGCTTGTCCGAACCACAGGATGATCGAGGCAGAGACTTACTATCTGTTTTACGAAGGTGCAAACCCTGAATCGAAGGACTTGATGAATTCCTCGAGCGGGGGAAATTTTACCAAGAATAAAGCAAGTGAAGCCAAAGAAACTTTGGGGAGATTGATCGAGGCGAAGAAGGCCTATGATAACCCGCGGAGCATTTTGAGAAGGGGATCAGCCAATGCAGTAACAGAGCAAGATGACAAGAAGGTGGAAGACAGGATAGACAAATTGGAGAAAGCACTGCTGAATGCAATTGAGAAGTACAACCCTCATACTCCATCAGAAAATGAGAAACCCCTGGTCCGGAGGAAAGGCAACTTCAGCCTTATTATGGTCAACCTTGTGAAGGGGAATGCCAAGCCCAGGCAAATTTAATGGGAAACTGGAATTCGGATGGAAGTTGGAACCAAGGGAGACAAAGGGAGGCCCCATGGAGAACTCAACCCAATTTTAGATGGACTGACAATGATCAAAGTCAGCCGCCTCCACTGCAACTCACAAATTATGCACACCCTCCAGAGAGGCAGTCCAACTGGTCAGGGAAAAATCAAGAGGGGCAATTGCAACTGGGGTACAGGAATCTGGATCATACTAATTGGGGAAACAGGAATCAGAACAATCCAGGGAACTCCTATGTGCCACCTCACCATAGGAATAACCAAGGGAACTATCAGAATTCTCAACCAAATCACCAAGGGAATCAAGGGTCTAGCAACCAGTACAATACCCACCAAGGAAATCAGGGGAACTACCGACAACCCCAAGGACAACACCAAGGTCAAGGATCAAATTCTAACCAATTCAACTCCAGGCCACAAAGGAGTCTGGATGACATGGTCCACGACCTAGTGAATTCACAGCAGTTCATGCATAATAACTTGCATTCCAATAACGACGTGGTGCACAAGTTGCAAGACGCTCAATCGGAACACAAAGCTGCCATGGACATGATGGCAAAACAGCTGTCCCAGATCGCGGTTTCTTTGAACGAGATGCGGGGAAATGAAGGAAAACTTCCTGCCACGGTCAAGCCACCTGGTCGAGCAAACATTAGTCACATCACCTTGAGATCCGGAAGGGGTTATGAAGGCCAACATTGGAGATCGATGAGGAAGTACCCACACAAGCAAGTAAGGGGAAGGAGAGTCAGGTGTTTCAAGAAGATAGCCCTAGACCCAGAGAAGTTCCTGTTCAGGATGACCTCCAGAAGGAAGATTTAGGGGGATCTTTACCTCGAGCAGATGATCCATTTTTCCTGGATCCAGAGCCTGAGTTAGTAAGAAAAGAAGGAAGTAGGGAAGCTGGCGAACCCCCATCTAGGAGTTCCACAAATGCGGTTAAGCAGGCGAAGCCGTTTCCATACCGAGGGGAAGCAAAGAAGAAGAAGGATGATACAGAGGACCTCATGGAGATTTTTAGCAAGCTGGAAATCAACCTGCCCTTCTTGCAAGCCCTGAAGATGCCCGCCTTTAGCAAGTTCATCAAGGAATTCATAGCAGGGAAGACCAAGCCAGACGGAAAGATTGTGATCTGGGAGAACGTGTCTGCTATGATACAATAGAGAAGGATGCCTTCGAAATGCACAGACCCAGGTATGTTCACATTACCCATTTCTCTAGGGGATATCAAAGTTGAGCATGCTATGTGTGATCTTGGGGCGTCGATAAATGTTTTACCGCTTTCAATCTACAAGAAACTGACAGGGGTTAGGATGGTCGCCACTAAGGTGGTAATCCAGTTAGTAGATAAAACTTGCATCTGTCCTGAAGGTGTGTTAGAAAATGTCATAGTCAAGGTGCATGATTTTCTATATCCTGCTGATTTCTATGTTATCAAAATGAATGATAATGAGTCTGCTGAGTCTAGTGGCGTGCTTTTAGGGAGATTTTTTTTGCACACCGCTAAGACCATTATCGATGTCTTCGATGGAACAATTTGCTTGGATTATAATGAGGAAAAATATACATTTAGCATAGATGAGGGGATGAGAAGGCCATTGGATGTTGAGAATTTGTATGCTATAGATGTTATTAACCCCTTGGTCCAAGAATATCTTGAGACGGAATTGATGCATGAACAGATTGACAACTCGGAGTTGAGCCATTTAATCGATAGAGAAGTTGTAGGGTGGTGTGCAGCAATGAACACAACGGAATTGACAGACGAGGAACTCACAGAGGCCATCATGGAGTTTTGCAGAAATCCCGAGTCAGCTAGATCTAGGGGATCAGCTCACGTGGCCAGTCTGGAGAATTCTCCTGGGTCTGGGAAGGAAACATTACCTGAAATTGCAAAAAAAAATCCCTTGCCCCAGGAAATGAAGGACACAAAGAAGGAACTGAAGACACTTCCACCAGGCCTAAAGTATGCTTACTTGGAAGAGAATGAGGCATTCCCAGTGATAGTCAACAGTAACTTGACTGAGGAGCACGAGAAGGAATTGTTGGGAGTGATCAGACAGAATAAGAAAGCAATAGGGTGGACCCTCTCGGATTTAGTGGGAATCAGCCCTGATCTCTGTATGCACCACATCCGTCTGGAAGAAGGTGCGAAAGCTCACAGAGACGCACAACGGAAACTGAATTCGAACATGCGAGAGGAAGTTCTGAAAGAGGTGTTGAAATTGCTCTCTCTAGGGATCATCTACTCTATTCCGGACAGTGAGTGGGTTAGTCCTGTCCATATGGTGCCCAAAAAGTCTGGAATACAGGTTGTCAAGAATGATAAGAATGAATTGGTGCCCACTAGGCTGGTGACGGGGTGGAGGATGTGCATTGACTACAGGAAGCTGAATGAGGCCACAAAGAAGGATCACTTCCCCCTACCCTTCATTGATCAAATGTTAGAAAGATTGGCTGGCAAACAGTATTTTTGCTTCCTTGATGGATACAGTGGCTATTTCCAGATCTACGTTAACCCAGAGGACCAAGGAAAAACCACGTTCACATGTCCTTTCGGTACGTATGCATACCGAAGAATGTCGTTTGGATTGTGTAACGCACCAGGTACCTTCCAGCATTGTATGATGAGTATTTTTTCGGATTTGCTTGAAGTATGCATTGAGATATTCATGGATGATTTTACCGTATATGGGAATTCGTTCGACACTTGTTTGGCCAGCCTTGACCTAGTGTTAAAAAGATGCCAGGAGAAGCACCTAGTTTTGAATTTCAAAAAATGCCACTTCATGGTGACTGAAGGTATTGTCCTGGGTCATGTGGTTTCTGAAAGAGGAATACAGGTGGACAAGGCAAAGGTAGAAGTGATATCAAAATTACCTTACCCCACGAACCAAAGAGAAGTTAGAGGTTTCCTGGGTCACGCAGGATTTTATAGGAGGTTTATCAAGGATTTCGCGAAAATCGCGCAACCACTCACTCATTTGTTGCACCACGATGTGGAATTAGTCTTTGACGAAGGATGCAAGAAAGCTTTTCAGTTGCTCAAAGACAGACTCGTGTCAGCACCAATAATCAGGGCGCCCCAGACTGGAATCACCCTTTTGCGATAATGTGCGACGCAAGTGATTTCGCTGTGGGAGTTGTCCTAGGGCAGAAGATTGACGGAAAGAGTTATGTGATCTTCTATGCATCCAAGACTCTAAATCAAGCCCAGAAGAACTATGATACCACGGAGAAGGAAATGTTGACTGTCGTTTATTCGTTCGAAAAATTCCGACCTTATCTTCTTGGGTCGAGGGTTATAGTCTTCACAGATCACGTAGCAATAAAGTACTTACTAGCTAAGAAAGAGTCTAAGCCGAGGTTAATCCGTTGGGTGTTGCTTTTGCAGGAGTTTGATTGGGAAGTGAGAGACAAAAGAGGAACGGAGAATCGAGTAGCCGATCACTTGAGCAGAATTCATCAAGGGGAAACGGAAGAGGCCATATCAGATGCTTTTCCTAAAGAGAATTTGTATTATCTAGGGGATTTTCCTGGACGGATCAGTTGGGAAGCAGTTTTGGCATTAACCGGTCTAGGAGAATCCGACAAGGGAAAGCGAACACTGAACGCGGAACCATGGTTTGCTAACTTAGCAAACTACTTGGTCACGGGAGAGGTGCCAAGTTCAGACGAAGTTTCCCGGGCCCAGAGGATGAAAATTAAAAGCGAAGCCAAATATTACTTTTCGGATCAAGTGATTAGACGCTGCATTCCCGAATGGGAACAAAGAGATGTGCTAATTCATTGCCACACCTTGGCGTGAGGAGGTCACTTTGGACCAAGGAAAACAGCAAGGAAAGTATTGGACAGCGGTTTTTACTGGCCGACACTTAATAAAGATGCCTTTGAGTTTTGTCAGTGTTGCGAGAGATGCCAACAGACAGGGGGAATTTCAAGGAGGGACGAGATGCCTCAGGTCCCGGTGATTGTGTGCGAAATTTTCGATGTGTGGGGAATGGACTTCATGGGACCATTTCCATCATCCTGTGGGAACACATATATATTGGTTGCAGTAGACTATGTGTCTAAATGGATAGAAGCTAAGGCCACCACGACATGTGAATCGAAGGATGTGGCAAAATTTCTAAAGGCCAATATCTTCAACAGACATGGAGTTCCTCGAGCCATTGTCTCAGATCAAGGAACACATTTCTGCAATCACACCATCGAGGCTCTGATGAAGACATATGGTGTTCACCATAGGGTATCTACCCCATACCACCCTCAGTCTAACAGCCAAGCAGAAATTTCTAATCGGGAGATCAAGGCAATATTGGAGAAGACAGTTAATCCGTCAAGGAAAGACTGGAGTAAGAGGCTCGGCGATGCATTATGGGCTTACAGAACTGCTTTCAAGACGCTTATCAGAATGTCGCCTTATAGGCTTGTGTTTGGCAAAATGTGTCACTTGCCCGTGGGTATCGAGCACAAGGCGTACTGGGCAGTAAAGGAGATGAATATGAAGCCTTCGGCTTGTGAGGAAGAAAGAAAGTTACAGTTACAAGAACTGGAGGAACTGAGGCTGGAGTCTTATGAGTCTGCCATGTGGTATAAGGAAAGGACAAAATTATGGAATGACAAGAATCTTCGGGTCAAGGAACTTCATGTGGGACAGAAGGTGCTCCTTTTTCAAACCCCCTGCAAGCTGATGCCAGGGAAGTTGAAGTCTAAGTGGATCGGTCCATATACCATTGTTGGCCTCCGTGCAAATGGAGCAGTGGAGATCCAGGGAAGTGCGTCTAACTCTGTCCCTTTTCTTGTTAATGGTCATAGAGTGAAAGTCTATAGGGATAATTCTGAGCTGTGTGTAGTGGAGGAAGTGCCACTACGCGCACTTTCTATTATCACCTAGACAGACGAGGAGGTATTCTCGATGAATTCCTGGGTCAGGTAAATTGGTTGACATTTTTGAATATATACACTGAACCAGGGAATCTCGAGAATACTCAAAAGAAGTTTGTAAATAGTTTAAGTGCTTTTCAAACAAAGGAAAATCCAAAAAAATGTATTACAAATTTTACTCTTCTAAAATATTTTCGAAGCACCAGACTCCAAAGGAAGACCAATGCCTTATTTTCTAACCTCGACCTAGGAGTCTGGCATCTTAAATTTTTTTTAAGTATAAGGTCATGGTCAGGGAAGTCAGCTAGGGAAGGAGAGCCTGGAGGAAGAAGTCAAGGAGGGATGAAGATAATTTGAATTTCAAAATTGCCGATATTTATGGGAGGTGTACGGTTGCTTACATCACGCCTGCAACCGCACCATCTTTTCACCAGAAAAGGCTAACCGACATTTCTCTCTCCAATAATCCCAATCGACGAAAACTGCATTTCCTCTTCCTTCTCTCTACTTTGTTTCTCTCTCAAGAACACAAACCCTAACCAAATTCGACCAAGTTTCTCTTCGATTTCAGATTTACAGTAATGGATCCAACTCAGGCCACCCAAAGTTCGCAGCCGGCGGTGTACGACGCGTTTCTGTTGGCAGAATTGACGCAAAAATTAGGAAGCGTCGAGAAGGCAAAAGAAGTTTACGCTCTGTTCTCCACCAGTCTGATGGCGTCCGCGGCGGCCGTACCATCACCGACGATCCTAAAGGATTCGGCGGCGCAACTTGCAGTTCCCCAAGTAGAAGGCCTCAAGATTCCAACCAGGGTACCGGACTCTGGTTCTCAACAAGCGGAAACCGCTTCACTGGAGGCAGATAAAGAAGAGGTGATGAATGAACTGTCGGCTGATGGTGGGCAGAACGACGGCGAAACGGAGGTGGAGACCGAAAGACAAGGTAATAGAAACCTTAACTCTGAGGGTGAGAAGATTGTGGAGGGGGGAAACCCCTATTTTGGTAGAAGTTGTTGAGGGGGAAACCCCTGTTCGAGAGTTGATGAATGAGGGGGAAACCCCTATGGAGGCTGGGGATGAAATCCCAAAGGATTTCAGGGGTGCAACCCCTGAACCCATGGAGGAGGGGGGTGACCCCAAGTGATGTTAGGGGGGAAACCCCTGTGTATATTGAGGGGGCGACCCCGATGGTGGATGATGTGGGGGAAACCCCGGGAAAACTTGTGGAAGATACAGATCTATACACTACTGGAGTACCGGAGCCCGTTGAGGAAGGGCTAAATCTGATTGTGGACTTGGTGGACGACCAGGAAGAAGAGGCACCCTGAGTGGACGAACGAGCAGAGAGGAAAAGGGCCAGGCGGAATCTTCTTGACGAAGTAGATGACTTGGTCTATTCCAAGAAGGAGGAGTTCCCTGCCCGAGGGACGGAAGTGGAAGTGGCAGAGGAGAGTCGCCTGGTCAAGGAAAGGGCGAGAAAAGGAAAAGCAGCTGCGACCGGGTCAACACGGTCGAGGAAAGCTCCCTCCGTCAAGGAGGTTGAGGAGACCCTTTCCCTAGTGACCAAAGCTCCCTCTGCCGAGGAACAAGACAAGTCTACTCCTGGGTCCGATTCCGAGCTGGGAGAATCTGAAGAGGATTTTATCCAGGGATGCCCGGAGGTGTGGCTCACTAAGGAACTGCTGGAGTCGATGAGGCGTTTCGACGATCAGAAACGAGCCACGGCGTACAAAGAGAGACGCAGTGCAGGAAAAATGGCTAAGTCTGGAAAGCAGTACATTCCCAAGGAGCTTCAGATGATTGCATGCGATGAGGACTTCCGCGTATGTATCTATTCAATCGGTTTCGAGTGGTTGCTAAAGCACAGCCAGGAGAAGGTGCCGGTGGACCTAGCATGGGAGTTTTTCTCAACATTCCGATTAAAGAACACCTCTAACCTCGACGTGGACTCCATAACATTCAGGCTTTTCAATGAAGAACACGAGATGATCCTTCGGGAATGGTCTTTGAAGATGGGGTTGTTTACCCAGGCTGAGGATGATGAAGGAATATGGAACGAGAGGATGATCGGCATGCCGAAGAATACGCCAGGTTTCAAGGTACAAGCGGCATGGGAACTAATCACTCACTCAAAGGCAGGGGCATTCAAGTCAAGCTACTCCAAGGCTTCTCACATCGAGGACAGAATCCTCCGTTTTGCTCAGACGTTTATCAGCTACAACTTGATGGGAACTGCAAATTCAGCTCTGACGACAACCGACCTTTATTTCACTTGGTGCATGGCAAAGGGCGTTAAAGTGCATCTAGGCTATTGGCTGGCTCAAGCATGTCATCAAATGACCAGCAACCCTACTCGACATATGTATACCTCCCACCTCCTAGGCGCCTACCTCCAGCGGAACGTTGAAATGAAGATAGCCAAAACCGTTCCTTTGGTCGTAATGTGCGAACCCCCGGAAGTTTTCAGCGTTGAGTACTTTTTCAACAAGGGGTTACTCCAAGCACACGGCAAACAAACCTTCTTCTACACGGTAGGAGACAAGGTGAAGGCGGAGGCTGAGGAGGCTGCGGAGGCTATGCCGAGTGAAGAGGTCGAGGAGCTGAGAAAGGATGTCCAGGATGTGAGGAGAGAAATGCAGGTGATGAAGAAAGAAATAGTGAAAGAACTTGGTGGAATAAGGAGAGAATTGAACGGGAGCCGTGAAGAGGTGAAGACCCTGCGGGGCAATATTGCGGACTTGGCGGTGAAGTCCGCAAAACAGAATGAGCGGATGAGGGAGGCTGTGGACCTTGTAATGAAGATGTTGAAATGGTTGGAGAAGACACTCCCCTTAACCCAGTCGAAGGCAACTCCTGGGTCCAGCAGCGAGGTCAAGCAACCAGGCCAGAGCAGTCCCTCCGTCCAGCGACCACCGCACCCGCTCAAGCAAATGGTTACCCCGTCCGCGTCTAAGCCAGTGTCAATTCTATCCAAATCGAAGTCCATGATGTTGAAAAAACTAGAGTCTGATGAACCAGAGGAAGAGGAGAAAGAGCCGGAGATGCCGGCGAAAAAGAAAGTGAAGATGACCCGACTCGGAATCCCACCCCAATCTGGCTCTCGAGGGAGCCAGACCCAGAAGTGAATCACCCCCATGACCAAGTAACTTTTAATTTCTGCTTTCAGTTATTTTGTTTGTCTTTGTTTCTGTCTGTGTTTTGTTTGTTATTTACTATATGTATTTGCCTTCTCCCACTTAGCCCAATGCGTGGTCTAAGTGTGAGAAGTTTATATTTTCTGTTTTGTTGTGTCTTCTCCCACTTAGCCCGTTGCTCGGTCTAAGTGCGAGAAGTTTATATGTTTTGTTTTATTTGAGTCTTCTCCCACTTAGCCCGATACTCGGTCTAAATGTGAGAAGTTTTTATTTGTATAAATTGTTTATTGTGTGTTGAATTGACTACCCTTTCCGCCCTTCACAACGATGGCTTGGGGACAAGCTTGAGTGAAGTGGGAGGGGGAGGGGAGTCAATGCGTGTAGTTGTCAGCATGTTATGAGTCGTTAGGTCTAGGTTTTGTTTGCGTTGCATGAGCTGGTGAATATAATATGGCATGATCTCCTTAGTGAAAGTAATTGAAGATATGATGTATTTCAACTTAGAAGCCTTTTCCGTTAATAAGCCAAGTCAATCTGGACGAAGTGAGAACGATAGAGGATGTCTTAGCTTACTTAGTTGTGAAGCCCCACTATAAGAGTGAGTTATAAACCTTAAATAACTTTGAGCTAACACATGTAAAGGGGCCGCCACTGAATGCTTAGGGAGAAGAGTCATGACGGAGAAAAAAAAAGGGGGAATTGGGTTATGAAGGTATAAGCTGGACGAAGTCCAGGTAAAGGAGTTATAAGTTGGACGAAGTCCAGAGGAGAGAAGAGGGAAATGGAGGAATAAGCTGGACAAAGTCCAGAGAAAAAAATGCTGGAAAAAAAATTAAAAAAAATAGAAAGGGGGTATAAGCTGGACGAAGTCCAGAGGGAATATGTCTAAGGGCAGGAAACAATAGTAACCTGACCTAGTAAAAAAAAGGGGAAAAAGAAGTATAAAAGGAGAAAACTCTCATAACCCGACGCTTCAGTGGTATGGCAATAACTTATGAGAGAATCGATCCTAACATCCCTGGTGAGGAATGAGTGATCAAGTGAATCCAACAATTGGGGAAGTAAAAGGCTATCTTGACGAACTGACAGATTGATTAGGTAGAGGAAGGGAAGGGGCTAATCTGGAGAAGTGCAGCCTGTTGAATTAACCTTAATCTTGTGGGGACGGTTGCCTAAAAGTGTCTATGTGTTTTTATTTTTAAGTGTTTGTTATCTGTGCCTTAGTTGTGTCTAGGTCTAGGAGTCTGTTTAGAGTCTAAGGAGTCGGTCAGGGGAAAACGTGCTTTGAAATCCGCCTTATTCTTTTTCTTGTCTTTATACTTGAGGACAAGTATGGTTTAAGTGTGAGCAGTTTGATAAGACTAATTTCATGCATCGGTTATGTGGTGAGAAAACACTTTATTTTGCTGGGTCTAACGCAGTTTTAAGCCAGGTGTGTGAAGGAGACGCTAGATCCAGGGAAAGCTGGAGACAATGGACTAGCAGAGGAAAATGAAGAAAAGTGAGCAGAACTGAGGGGAAAAGGATAGCTAGAAGAAGGAAGTCAATAGCTTAGGGCAACAAAGACTATTCATACCTCGCTGGACCCACTTCGACGCCTATAAATAAAGGAGTATGCATCACACGCCATATATGATTTTTGCTCTTAGCTCACACACTCACACACTCACACACACACTTGGAAAATGGGAATTCTGGGATAGCTTATGGTTTTCTAAGGGGTTCATCTTCGGCGAAAGTCAGTGTAACACCGTCCTCTCGGAGGGCGAAGAAACAATCTACTTTTCATTCAGCTTTTCGCACTTTTATTCCGTCGAACTTCATTGTTTTGGAAGTGGATTTGGTTGTTGCTATTTATCGGTCATCTATGCATTTAGTTTTTGTCATGTTGGTGTTATCTTGTGTTGATTTATGATTTTGGGTTTTCGTTTGAAGTTTTATTTCGGCAGCTAAATGTTAATCTCTGTTTTGGATAATTCTGTGCTTGATCTGGGGAAGAGGTTGTGGATCTGAATTGTTGGTGTTGATCGGTGGTTGTTTGTTGAATCTGAAGCTATGGATATACTTTTGGTCGGAGTTTGTGTCGGATGCTTGGATCCGGAGTGGATTTAGCATCCGAGGTTGGATCTGAACAGGGGAATCAAGTTGTGCATGAATTTTGAACTCTTTTGCTCTCTTTTCAATTTACTCCGTCTAGTAGCCGTAGATCTGCTTAGATTTTAATTGTTCTTCGTTAAATTTCTTTAAATCCAGTCTGCTTCATTTCCAATTCACGTTCCATCTCTGTTTTTACTGAATTTTTATGCAAATCGATTGGAGAAGATGATGTCGCTGTTAGTTAGTACTTTAGTTAGTTGTTTTCCAGCTTTTCGTCCGTACTTTACCTTTTCAGCAAATGGTCCCCACCGTCAGTTTATTTCTCAGGTCTAGGTAATTTAGAAATAGTTTCTTAGATCTAGTGAATGTCTCGTTTTCCAGTTTACATGCATGATTTCTGTTATGCCTAGATCTAGCTGTTAGCGTAGCAAATTTCACTCAAGTTAGTTTAATTTCCTCAACCCAAAATTACGTGGCAGCAGCCAACCCAAAAATAGTCCCAAATCCTTGAGCATGTTTAATTACGCATTCATCTATGTGGGATCGATCCCTACTTCCCTGTGCTAATTTTTAGTATAAGTGGTTGAGGGTTTTTGAAGCAATATCATGTGTGTCCGACGGCCGAGATCTTCCAACGATCCGTGAGTTCCTAGACCTTGTGATCTAGTGGATTCGCTGGACCTAGGAGACTTGTTATTCCTTTCTGTGCACACAGTACTTAGCACAACAGAAAAACCGCGAGCTTCAGGAGCCATTTCATGGAGAAGTGCTAAGCAGACACTTGTGGCACCTTCCACCATGGCAGCAGAGTTCGTAGCTTGTTATGAGGGATCTTGTCATGGGTTATTGCTGCGAAATTTTGTCACTGGACCGCGTATTATTCAAGGAGTTGAAAGACCACTTAAGTTGTATTGTGACAATAACTCTGCAGTATAGTACTCCAACAATAATATGAGCTCTGCTAAGTCAAAGCATATTGAGATAAAATTCCTAGTTGTAAAAGAAATGGTTCTAAGTAGACAAATTTCTATAGAGCATATAAGAACAGATTTGATGATTGCAGATGCGTTCACTAAGAGAATACCACCTAAGGTCTTTCATGGGCATATAGACCATGTGGATGTTTTGTCATTTGAGGACACTTCCGTTTTCTTCTTTTTTTTCACTTTTCCTCATATTTTTCATCCTCGTATGCTATATTTGTTGTAGTGTTACGATTGTTCCAGCCAATGTAGTGATTTCTATATGCAGAACTGAGTAGTAATATAATAGGTTGATTGTAGTTGTAGCATGTACTATGATTATATTAATGGGAGTAAGTTATGTAAAATCATTGTCTTACTTAATGAATCGAATCCTTCACGTAGCTTGAGAAGTCTTTGATTTTATTAGATTCCTATTAATTCTTAGAGCACCTGCATAGGTGCTTGATACATCGAGCAAGCGTCGTGCCGACGGCGCGGCGAGCACCTACTTGCCGCAGTGCTCTTACCAACGGCACGACCCTGCTCGATCCATCGACCACCGCCATGCCGATGAGCAGGGTGACGTGGCGGTTTTTGATTGGCCAACGGCAATTCCGTTGGATATTTTCTTTTCTTTATTTAAAAAAATTTGAAAATAATACCAAAAAATTTTTGAAAAAAAATCGGATTCCCAAAAATATAGCCGTTTTATTACAGTTTTTTTAAAAAAATTGTAATCCCAAAATCCTCTATAAATACACACATTCATCATCCATTTTTCACATCAAATTCTCTCTCACTCATATTTTTTCATACAACTCACCTAAATCTTTCTCTCTCACTAAAACACTCTCTAAATTCAAAAATGGATATGAACGATATCATTGCGGAAGCGGATCGCGAAGAACAAGAATACTATCAGCAATATCATGCCGCATATGAAGCCTATGTTGCTGCCGCTGTCCCCACCCCTCCTCCTCGACCAAGGAGATCAATTCGTCGCTACCTCCCTCGTGACAGGGAGAGAGCCCACGAAAGGCTCCTTGCCGACTATTTTTTCGACGAGCCGCGATTTCCGGCAGATTACTTCCGGCGCTGTTTCCGCATGTCAAAACGGTTGATTATGCGTATTGTCAACACATTGTCCGCCCGTGTTGAATACTTCCAATCACGTAGAGACGCAACCGGTCGGAAAATTCACTCGGCGTTGCAGAAGTGTACTTGTGCCCTCCGACAACTTCCTACCGGGTAAACAGTTGACCTCTTCCATGAGTATTTGCATGTGGGTGAGTCAACTGGAATCCTACTTCAAAAATTTTTGCGCCGGCGTTCGTTCTGCTTTAGGTGAGGAATTCCTTCGGGCACCCACCACCAAAGATTGTAAACAGTTGCTTCATCTTCACGAAATAGTCCACGGATTTTCCGGTATGCTTGACAGCATGCATTGAAGGTGGAAGAATTGCCCGAATGCTTGGAGGGGGCAATACTTAAGCGGCTACAAAGGCGGCGCGTATCCTTGAAGCGGTCGCCGACTACCGCCTATGGATTTAGCATGCATATTTCGGTGTTGTCGGATCCAACAACGACGTGAACGTGCTCTATTATTCACCCCTCTTTAATGATGTTTTGAATGGTGTAGCACCGGTGATCGACTTCACCGTCAACGGAAATCCATACCACATGGGTACTATCTCACCGGTATCTACTCAAGGTGGCCGACTTTCGTGAAGACGCTCAACAATCCGCAAGACCCGAAACGGGTTCTTCATGCGCAGCGTCAAGAGGCTGCTCGGAAAGACGTCGAAAGAGCTTTTGGGGTCCCCCAAGCCCGATTCAACATTGTGAAGAACCTGGCTCGGCTGTGGTACACAAAGAATATTGCCAACATCATGTACACGTGTGTTATCTTGCACAACATGATTATAGCTGATGAAGGACCGATGGTGGCTAACTTTTACGACGAGGTTGAAGCCGGAAGCTCAACTGCAAGGTCTCTCCCACGCCGAGGTGTGCATACGACGGTGCGCGAGAGGATCAAAACAAGACACACAATGTGTGATACCAAAACCCACATTGAGCTACAAGAAGACATAATCCAACACATTTGGGCGAAGTTCGGCCACGAGTAGTGGGTTTTTTTAATTTTATGAATTTAATTATGTAATTTTTAATTTTTAGGATTTTAATTATGTAATTTTTAATTACAATGTTGTAGTATTTTTAATTCTTGCCAAAGAGCATGGATATGGATGGTATTAGTTACTCCTACAATCCTGTAATATGTTGATTTAGTTACAAAGCTGTAGTATTTTTGTACTAAGACTTAGATCGTTGATAGGCATATTGGTAAGAAACAAATTTAGGTGCTTAATAATTTTAATGGACTTGTGAAATTCTCTTAGATGCAGTAAGATCAAAGAGAAAAGCAGTGAGGCTACTAGATTGATTAGTCAATAATGGGTTTGGCTTGAAATCTATGTCTCTTCTAAGAACTACTAGTAAGATATGAGCTTGTATTGAAGGAGCTGATATAAATGAGATTTCAAATCCATAAATGTAACTACATTAATCATTTCGGAGCTGCTACGCCAAAATTATTAAAGAATATACTGTAATAAATATGCAGAAAGGAAGGCAAGTTTCATACGCCACACTACCTAAGAAATGATAAGCATCAATAATTTTATTGTATAGTAATAGCGGCCGTCTGGTATTATCCACTAATATGTTGCTAGTTTCATGCCATTTATCCTCAAATAGTTTGACATTTTCTTTATAATTTTCAGGCCATTCCAATATGAATATATCTTCCATATAAAGCGACAAAATGTAGCAAAATTAAATAGTGCGGTAGCAGATTGGTGGTTCTTGAAAAATGATACTCCGTCCCACAAAAGATGTGACACTTATGGAACGGTATGAAATTTTAGGATGTTTTATTTTGTGTGTTAAATGAAAAGAGAAAATATAATTTTTATATTTATGTGAGAGAAAACTGTTTCCAAAAAGGAAATGTGACATCTTTTGTGAGACAAACTAAAAAGGAAAGTGTGATATATTTTGTAGGACGGAGGGAGTAGTAAAATATTGTTCTACATCCTTTCTATATATTACTAGTATAATGCATATGCATGCATATATGTGAAATGGGATTAAACACAACATTCATGATGCAATAGGCAGTTCGAATACTAAATTATCTTTAAGCACACAATTAGTAGAGCAATAAATAAAAATTGAACGTATCTAAAGACAATAACTAACTAGATTATGCTGACAATGAATCCATAGTCCGACATCCTTTAACTATAACTAATGAATCAAATAAAGCCGAAATCTTTATAGCTAATCTAAATTAACAAGGACAAAAGCCAAAAGGTCCATCTACGTTAGTTGTATGCTGATATAATTAAGAAACATGTACTGTACTTATTTACAATTAAAGTGATGTCACCAATTTCACTTGCATTAAGCCACGTGTACGCAATAGTATATGATCGCACGAATAGGAGTCCCGTTTTTTCATTTTAGTCCGTCCGTAAATAGGAGTTCAGATTAACTTTTACTATAAATGGTAATAGGATCTCCACCTTTCACTAATTCATTTTACTCATATTTCATTTAAAACTAATATATACAAGTAGGACACATATTCCACTAATTTTTTTTCACCCATTTTTCTTAACATTTCTTAAAACTCGTGTCGCCCATAAATAAGAATCCAAATGACGGACGGAGAAAGTATACCGTACTTTCGAACAAGAAATTTATTCACATTAATATCTAAAAGTTTTATTTATTGAACCGGAGATATTAACACATATTAGTATATTTTATTTTTAAAAATACACATTAGATATATAGCTGATCTATCCTGCTTTCACTATTTAAGATGACAACCATTTATTATGTATATAAACTTCAAAAATCGTCTTGATAAGTTGATATTGTCTATTTGATTAGAACCCGATCAAAATACACATGACCTATGTACATGACAACTTGTGAGAAACCATGCAACTATTTTTTTTAAATACTCATATAATAAAGACCCCTCAAATAAAAAAACTCTTTTCTTACTTTTAAAATAGTATCATGCATTCATAAAAATTAAATTTACTTATTTTAATTTGCAAGTATTACCATCAACATATCATGCTCAATATATTTATTTACATAGTGGTAAGGCAAAAACACAATAGTTGCCAACTCTGTTGGTGCTCTCTGCCGCGCATACCTCTTTGAAGGCAATTCGTTCAAGACGTTGAAGATATTATTCGACATAGTGACACCAAAGTATGGATACTAGATCCGCAGACGTTGGTCAGCAATTGCTTCGAGCACAATAGTCGAATGTATGGACTTAGTCATGGAATACGTGCAGCAGCAGCTGCTCCCAATTGAGCAATTATATGGACTTAGTCATGGAATACATGCAACAGCAACAGCTCCCTATCGAGCAATTGTATCTTGTATCTTCCTTTAAATTAGTGGCCTGGACTCAACAAACATATCAATAAGAGAAGCAATGAGAAATAGTTGAATGTATGAAAATGTGGTTATGTTTATAGAGTTTAAAATTTGAATTGAAGAATTAAAAATTTGTACCCTTACCCACACCCCCACCTAGTTGGTGCAGCGTCGCGCCTCCAACAGGCGGCACACACCGCCCGCATTCCCGCTGATAGAAATTCATAGGTTCCATCTTAAAATCAATTGGTGATAGGAGGAGTGGCACATTAGACTTATATAGTAATTTCAGTTCTCTTTGTACACCGATGTGGAATAGTTGTAATATACTCCCTCCGTTCCCTCATAGTTGAAGCGAAACTTTTCGGCATGAAGTTTAAGAAAGGAATGTTGAGTGCGTTAAATAAATAGATAAAAAAAAGTAAGAAAGAGAAAAAGGTAGAAAGAATAAAGTAAAAAGTGAATAAAGTAGAAAGAATAAAGTAAGAGAGAGTAAATTAAGAAAGAGAAAAAAATTACTCCATATATGGAAATGACTCAACTATAAGGGAACTTCTCGAAATGGAAAAATGACTCAACTATGAGGGACCGGATGAAGTATTTTTTTAGTTTCAATTGCCAACACCCTCCCTCAAACCCTTCAAGGTGAACCTTGGAGGAGTTGGACTTTTTTCTGATCGATTGGACAACTGGCCCAATTTTTTTTATCGGTTAGACCACTTGGCCCAAATTTGAAGTCCAGATATACTGATGAGTCAGTTATTTTTTCAGTTTCGGCCTAGATCAGTTAAATTTAACCCACAGTCGGTGACCCGCTCTGGTACCATGATAAAAATCCATGTGTTCCATCCTAAAATCAATTGGTGATAGGAGTGACACATTAGACTTACATAGTAATTTCACTTCTCTTTATACACCAATGTGTAATAGTTGTAATATATTTTTTTTAGTTTCAATTGCCTAACACCTACGAGACGTTGCACCGCACACTTCCTTCCCAAAGGTGGCCCCCATCTGTTACCTATATACCCTAAATATCTTCACCGTAGTCCAGATATTCAGAGTCGAAATGACCATTGATGGTTTTATAGTCCTTTCATTTTGGTTTAGACATAATATAATGACAACTTGTATGGCCCCTATTGATCCCCATTAATTAATAGGACAAGATATAAGTTACTCCCTCTGTCCAGCAATAGTAGTCCCATTTCTCCAAGGCACGGGTTTTAAGAAAGTTTTGGAGTGTGTAATAAATGGTGTGTGATAGTGGAATTCGGGACCCACCTCAATTGTGTTAAAATATTTTCTTCCATGCTGGAAGTTTCATTGGTATGAGATGAAGGTGCCAAATTTGGCTTATTCTACCAAAATTAAAGAAGCTGCCAAAAAAATTTTGTTGAGTTACTGCTGAGTTTCAATAATATTAATAAGAATAACCATTTTTATATCTTGAGTTTCACGGACAGAAAGAAAAAACTGAATTTAAAAATTACACAAATATTAACAGAATGCTTTCAAATGCTAATTCATCACATTCACTTCAAATCTGTTCAAAATACAATTCTAAAAGTGCTAAAAATACAAGGAGTGAACTGAAATGTTCAAATTTCCCTCTACAAAAAGTTTGAGGGAAATTTGAACTCCAAAAAGTACAACTTCAAACATCAGCTATAAATACACCACCTACACTCATTTAAGACACTCTTATCAACCCCAAAATCTGAGAAACTCCAAAAAAAACTCCCTTAGTTTATATAAATTTAAATCCCTCAGAGAAAATTCATCATAGGGATGGATAATTGGCAGAGGCAAACCAAACACTTGAACAGCAACATCAAGAACAATGTGGTGCAGTTTCTACTCAAGCACAACCATGATGGAGTGCTTGCAAGAGGGGCTGTAATGGAGGTAGCAGAGACATTTGAGGTCAGTAGGAAGATCGTGTACAGGCTATGGAAGGCAGCCAAGGAGCAGATGCAAAGGGGAGAACCTGCAAGCATGGAAGGAAAGATTAAAGGATACCATCATGCTGACATATTACAACTTGATGAAGAAAAGGTTAGAAACTTATCTACTCTTGAGAGAGCTTCATTGAGAAAAATGGCTGTCATAGTGAATGTTAGCAAGAGCACAGTAGGTCAGTGGGTGAAGCAAGGTAAATTAAGGCCACATACAAATGCAATCAAACCTACCCTCACCAATATGAATAAGCTAGCAAGAGTTAGATGGAGTCTTAGTCAACTTCAGCCACAAATTACTCAAGATAGAGTTCAATATCAGAGCATGCACAATGTAGTGCATATAGATGAAAAATGGTTCTATATGACCAAGGCATCAGACAGGTACTACCTCTTGCCGGATGAGGATGAGCCATATAGGTCATGCAAATCCAAGAGATTCATCACCAAAGTTATGTTTATGTGTGCTGTCAGTAGACCACATTTTGGTATGGATGGGCAGAAAACTTATGATGGTAAGGTGGGAATATTTCCCTTCACTGAAGTACTGCCAGCACAGAGGAAGTCAAAGAACAGACCCAGAGGGTCATGGAAACCAAGCCAATACGTTTAGTCACAAAGGTAGTGATGAGAGACTGCCTTATCAACAAGGTATGCAACTTTTTCCATTCGATCAGATCTTAAAAACTGAACAAAGATCATCATTTAGCTATGTTATTGTTATTCATGCCAGATTATACCTGCAATTAAGGCTAAGTGGCCAATTTGGGCAAGCAAAGACATCTACATTCAGCAAGATAATGCAACCCCACACATAACAGCTATGGATCCAGAATTTCAGACTGTTGCCAACTCAGATGGATTTAAAATCCAACTGATTTGTCTACCACCTAATTCCCCTGACACTAACATCTTAGACTTGGGATTTTTTTAGAGCAATTCAGTCACTGCAGTATGAGAAACCATGCAGCACTGTGGATGAACTTGTGGGAAATGTGTGTAGCTCTTTTGCAGAGCTTTCACCACAAACTCTCAATAAAGTTTTCCTAAGCTTGCAGGCTTGCCTCACTGAAATCCTACAATGCAGAGGTGGAAATGGCTACAAAGTTCCACACATCAACAAGGATAGGCTACAAAGAACTGTTGGACTGCCCAAAGTGCTGGAAGTGGAGGAGGATATTGTGAGAGAGGTGCTGCATTACTTACAAATGCCAGAGAACAATGATGGGTCAATGCATGATATTGGCCCTCTGTCAAATGCATTTGGCTTCTAAGTAAGCCAAAGTGATGGTTATGAAATAGGGTGGGCTGATCTTTTTGGTGTGTTGGTCAGACCATAGTGTTTATGGAATAGGGTAGTCTGATTTTTTTGGTGTGTTGGTCAGCCCCCTATTATTTTTTGGGTTAGGGTCTGATGTTTTTGTTTTTTTGGTGTATAGAATAGTACAAACCTAATGTGATGCACATATGCAGAATGATGCTATAAGACCCTCAGAAAAATTTCATCATAGGGAATGGACACAAGCCTCCAAACCTAATCAAGGGGTGGCTTTTCACATAATATAAGCACCACAATTCACCATAGCACCAACCAACAACAGATTGCAGCAAGTATAGCAACAATAAACCATCATAAACATCCCTCAGAAAAATTTCAGCATAGGGAAGCAATAAAAGCCTCCAAACCTAATCAAGGGGTGGCTTTTCACACAATATAAGCACCACAATTCACCACAGCACCAACCAACAACATATTGCAGCAAGTATAGCAACAATAAACCATCATAAACATCCCTCAGAAAAATTTCAGCATAGGGAAGCAATAAAAGCCTCCAAACCTAATCAAGGGGTGGCTTTTCACACAATATAAGCACCACAATTCACCACAGCACCAACCAACAACAGATTGCACCAAGTATATCAACAATAAACCATCATAAACATCCTTCAGAGCCATTTCAGCATACAAATAAGCACCACAATTGGATTAATCGGCCAAACATCAGAAATTTCAGCATATAGCAGTAGAATGCACAAATTCCAGCAACCAATAACAAATTCCAGTGGGACCATCAGTCAAACATTACTAATTCCAGCATATAGGGCAAGATTAAGCCTCCTAACCCAAAAGGGGGTGGCTAAATCAACATAAAAAAATACTGTAACCCTAAATACATACCAAGTCAGAATCTCCGAACCCTAGATAGGGGGTGATTCTTACAGAACTCACAATATTAGAGGAGATCTTTCATGCCGGGCAAGAGAATCAGGAGGAACTCCTTGAACCACTCCTCTTCCTCAACAGGACGCCTCCGCCTCTTCACCTGCGGAGTTTCAGGTACCACAGTGGAGTCAGGACTCTCATAACCCGGCGTATCAGGGACGATAAGCCCCGAATAGAGTATAGCTTCCAGATTTGGGGTTTCAAGGAACATAGAGGGCTAAGAATCGGTCCACGAAGGGACTTCCACCATCGGAGTTTCAGGAACTATGGTGGACATCGAATCGGCCGAATCTAGCCCATAGATGGGGGATAGAGTTTCAGAGGGTACATAATCCATTTAGGCTAGAGTGGGGAAGAGGAGGAGGCGGCGATTGGGAGGAGGAAGAGGAGGCGGCGTGGAATTAGGGTTTCCACAGACAGAGCGAATTTTGGTGAGCGACCGAGAGAGAGAGAGGATTGTTGATTTTTAGTGATCGATAGAGTGAGAGAGAGAAGTTAATTTTGGGAGGGGGGTGTTTTTTAATGGCAATATAGTAAATTATTGAGAAGGGGAGGGTAATTAAATTGTCCAAGTATAGTAAGTAGAACCGGTACTCCTATTGCCGGACGGACAAAAACGGAAAAATGGGACTTCTATTGCTGGACGAGAGAGTGTGATAGAGGTAGATTGAACTATTGTTAATCCTCTTAGAAAAACAAATTGTATGTTTATAGTTTTAGTACTCCGGTTACAATTGGTAAATCGAGTAATCGACCATTTAGAAGACTAATCGTTTGCAAAATAGCTTTCGTTTCGATTATCAATATTGGGCGTCATCAGGTTCGGTTAGAAATCATACTTACCATTTAAGCAGACCTAACTACCTAATTTTATTAAAAGTATAAATAAATATGACAACTAAAAAAAAACTGAGAAATTTACCGAAAAGAATATAAGCAAAAGAAAATGGAGCTCGGCCCATTCTGGCCCGGCTCTACTGACGTGTTCACATTGTATGTATCAAAATATATATGTATATCTGTATGTATATATAACGCCACAATGGTCACTCTGAGACTAGTATCTTCCGTTTCCTTAACTCTTCTCACTGCCGCCGATCCTTCTTCCTCCATTTTCGTCAAATTGACCTTGACGCCCTTCTCTTCAAAGCGCATGGCGCACTCAATTGCTCGCGCCACTCTTGGCCTCACCCAGCCCAACAAGATCGACCCTCCAAAGGTTTCTATGACTCCCAATCCCATCATCACTTCACTGTTTTTTTTTTTTTTTTTTTTCTCATTTCTCCAGGACTTCTTTTCAATCCATGCTTTTTCAACATGAACAAATTGATTTTTTTTTCTCGGTGACAATTTTGGATTATGTGTTTGCAAAAGATTGAAATTTTCATTTGGATCACCTGTCACGATTCAAATCGGCTGAAACGGAATGATTTGTTGGATTGTTTTCAGAGTGATGATTGTGCAAGTATATGTTTTTCTGCTTGTTTTCTTAATTGTATTGCATGTTTATGTAATTAAGAGTGTGGTTGATTGATCGATTGCTGGATTAATAAGTAGACTAATTTGTTTATTTGAATGATTTTAGATCTCATTTGCTGCAAAAGATGCTGATTTGGTAGAATGGAAGGGGGATTTACTAGCTGTGGGTGTCACAGAGAAGGACTTAGTTCGAGACGACAACTCCAAGTTCAAGAACTCACTTCTTCAGAAACTAGATTCCAAATTACAAGGATTGTTGTCTGAAGCTTCAGCTGAGGAAGAGTTCACTGGAAAGACTGGCCAGTCGACTGTTCTTCGACTTCCTGGTCTTGGTGCCAAGAGAGTTGGCTTGATTGGACTCGGCTCAGGTGCATCAGCAACATCAACGTATCGCATCCTTGGCGAGGCCACTGCTGCGGCTGCCAAGTCTGCTCGCGCGACCAATGTTGCCATTACTCTTGCTTCCCCTGAAGGGATCCCTGCAGAATTGAAGCTCACCAGTGCTTCAGCTATAGCATCAGGTAAACTTCACTTGTTGGCTGTTAAATTATTAGTACTATTATTGTTTTGCTTATATGAATGTGACTTTGGTTTGATTTTTGAATTGTGCAGGAGCTGTGTTGGGCACCTTCGATGATATTAGGTTCAAGTCAGAGCCAAAGCAGGCGACTCTCAAGTCGGTGGATATCATTGGTCTTGGTACCGGACCTGAGATTGAAAAGAAACTCAAATATGCCGGAGATGTTTGTTCCGGCGTCATCCTAGGGAAGCAACTTGTAAATGCTCCAGCTAATGTTCTCACTCCAGGTTGGTCTGTAGTGTCTGACTGCCTTAATAGCTTTATGTCATATTACTACTTGATTGTGTTTGTGTAGTAGTAACTTTTTATCTTGCGCGTTCTTGATTTCAATACATTGCAGGAGTGCTTGCCGGGGAAGCCGAGAAGATTGCTTCGGAGCACAGTGATGTATTGTCAGCAAAGATATTGAATGTGGAGCAATGCATAGAGTTGAAAATGGGTTCCTACTTAGGTGTTGCTGCAGCATCGACTAATCCTCCTCACTTCATCCATTTATGCTACAAGCCACCAAATGGAGAAGTAAAAAACAAGCTGGCCTTAGTTGGAAAAGGCTTGACCTTTGACAGGTCATAAGAGAGCCTTTTTTATGTCCATTTAATCAATATTTTTGGTGAAGATGATCTTATTATTCTTGAATTCTTGTCTACATTTCAGTGGGGGCTACAACATCAAGACTGGACCCGGATGTTCCATTGAACTCATGAAAGTCGACATGGGGGGTGCAGCAGCAGTACTTGGTGCAGCAAAAGCTCTTGGCCAAATCAAGCCTGCCGGAGTAGAGGTGGATATTTTTCTTTCTGGCGGGATGTGTTGCCTGCCTCCTTGTCATGTGTTTAAGTTGTCACCACTTTATTCAATCTTATGTCATTACTCCACAATTTCAACATGGGACTAGAAGTGAATCCAATAATTTTTATGTGCACACAGGTTCACTTCATAGTTGCTGCTTGTGAGAATATGATAAGTGGAACGGGTATGAGACCCGGAGACATCATCACAGCCTCAAACGGAAAGACAATTGAGGTATTTATTCTCCCTAAAATAGCTTTTCTACTACAATCAGTTTGGGATAGGAGACCGGGAGAAATCATCACTCTCTCCAATGGAAGGCCTTCAGCTAGAACTGAAGTTAACTGATACATTAGTACCAATCATCCTAAAAATGAAAAATAATACTAAACTGAAAGCCATAAATTGTCAGTTTTGTGTGATCATATATATTTGTATAATTGTATGGAATGATATTTGTGCCTTTTCATGATATCATATGTTATTTGATGTTAGGTAAACAATACAGATGCAGAAGGCAGACTTACGCTTGCAGATGCTTTGGTGTATGCTTGCAATCAAGGAGTTGGGAAGGTAAGCCAAGCTGTCTATTTTGCAAATTACATTCTCTTAGTTTTAATGCTCTTTGGCATCTTCAATTTTATGAGGCATTGTTCTCAAGGAGTGAAAAAACCCTGACATGAAATTACAACCAGAAATTAGCTAGTCTATAAATTTGTTGGCTGAAGAGTGTATTCTTCAGAAATAGCCTATGTATTCACTTTGAGTTCTAATATTCTTGAAGAAGGCTAAATTTATCAATTTATTTAATCCAAAAAGACGAATTCTGTTGCTATGAGAATGAAATAGGGATAGAAAGGAACAAATATCCCATGTACATAAGAAATAAAACTAAAATACTGTTTCTTGGGTCACTTTGAAGTAGACTTCTGAAAGACTTTTTTTGTATATGCAGATCGTTGATCTTGCTACACTGACAGGGGCCTGCATTGTTGCTCTTGGACCTTCTATTGCTGGTAGGTGCATTTGACTTAAGTTGGTATGAATTGGGGGCAAAATCCCATTTGAGATCCAGAAGCAAGCAAATTGACAATGATGTATTAAGTCGATAGTATTGGTCGTATCATTTTACAAACAAGTACATGAAAACAGGTGTATTTACCCCTAGTGATGAGTTGGCGAAAGAGGTAGTAGGCGCCTCAGAGGCTGGTGGGGAAAAACTTTGGAGAATGCCTTTGGAAGAAAGCTATTGGGAATCTATGAAATCAGGTGTGGCTGATATGGTAAATACTGGCGGCCGCCAAGGCGGGTCCATCACTGCAGCTCTCTTCTTGAAGCAGGTAAAAGCATCAGCCATTTTAAACTCAATTCTCATTGTAGCTATGTAATCTGATGAACAATGGTGTGTTTGTAGTTTGTCGACGAGAAGGTGCAGTGGATGCATATAGACATGGCTGGGCCTGTTTATAGCGACAAAAAGAAGGGGGCGACAGGGTTTGGCATATCCACACTGGTCGAGTGGGTGCTGAAGAACTCGTCCTAGGAGGCGACTGAGTAATGATGGATGAATATTGGGGTATTTAGCATGCCTTAGCATGTGTAATAAAGGATGTGTGGGAAATGTGATTGGGGGTTGTTTTTCATGGACTATACTCCTTTTCTTGCCTAATTTTAAGTGGTTACTGATTTTATGTGAGCTGGTTTTTATTCTCTACAACGCACCATAGGTTTGGTCGGGCCTAGTATCTATCGTCTATTTTGCACAACTTCTATCATGTTTGTGAATGAGATTAATTGAGTAATAAAATGGTGGCTTGTAATCTGATTGATCATAATTTGTTAATGAATTTGCAACTTAGAGTTGGCAGAATGTGTGTGTTTCATTTCATTTAGGAGATGGCAGAATGCGTTAATGAAGTGAACCATGATATATTTATTGAGTAAAAATGCAGATATACTTGCTTACCTAATCACGCCTAGTATATTGTTGGTCTCCTCCTTTATGAGAGAAAAAAAGCCAACCGTGGTAAAATTTTGAGTCCAAACTCCAAAGTATACAATTCATTCTTCCACCTTTTCTCATGTGTACTAAAAAAGATATTCCATTTTCTCGGAGGAAGATACTCCAGTATTTTAGTGACATTATTGTTAAGAAAATCAGCTCTAATTAGGAAATAATCAATTCTAATTTAATACTACTAGTATTCTTAACTAGATGTGACATTGCTTTTCATAACTAATATGTTTATAGAATAATACTCCCTCCGTCCCATATAATTTGACCCAATATTCTATTTTGGGTCGTCCCACATAATTTGACACACTTCATTTTTACCATTTTTTATAGTGGACCTCATATTCCACTAACTCATTCCTGCTCACATTTTATTATAAAACCAATACTCTAAAAGTAGGACCCACATCCCACCAACTTTTTTCAACTCACCTTCCAATAGATTTCTTAAAACCCATGTCGGGTCAAAGTGTCCCAAATTATGTGGGACGGAGGGAGTAGATATATTCGGGGTGCGTTAGAGTGACACCACTCTTAAAGTGACAACGTGACAACAACGTAACATGCAATCTACGATATATAGGTAAACAATCTGCGATACATAGGTATGCAACTCAACATAAGATTCCAAGCAATAGCATATGAAATCAGAGCAATATGGTGACATCATAGTTAAAATGACAATTTAAGCAAGCAATTTGCAATATATATGCAAACAATGTGTGATACATAGGCAAACAACTCAATATATGGTTCCAAACAATCCGTAACACAAAATCACAGATAATCAAGTAACCTGCGATACATGATACATGGACAAACAAATTGGTTGACCTTGGACCTATTCATTGAAATAAATAGTAGTAGTACATATGTATTTGCACGTTCACCTATAAACTAAACAGCATGAAATACGATCATAATAATTCTAGAAAATCAAAACAATATTAGTCCAAAATCCCGAATATGCTTTGTGAGATATAAGTATAAAAATAAAATTTAAAAGGAAATGTACACAAATCGAAGTAGACTGAATAAATTACCTAAACAATTAATATAGTACTTCTAGTATATAGATTAAATAGAGAAAATAACAAAAATAATACGCTCTACAAAATACATAAAAATAGAGAAAATAAGAAAAATAAATTTGATGACTTAAATACTCACGTGCCTGTCTTGAAAGCCTCACGTGCCGTCCCGACACCGGCCCGTTTGTATGACCCTGTGTGAAATGTCCGTTTCCACTTTCCGCATTGTTTCAATTCCCACTCCAATTAATCTGTTGATTTCCATTTCAATTCCCGAAAAGCAAGCAGTAATTTCTGCAAAGTTTCTGAAATATATCTCATTCTTCTGTGATCGAGTTGATTCTGAGTCAAAGATGAAGTAAAAAAGCGTAGCAAACAAGAAAGATGAGTGTTTCATTGACTGTAATGACCTTTAATCTCCTGGAAGATCAGGCCGAGGACAGCCCTAATTCATGGGATAAGAGGAAAGATTTGTGCGTTACAGTCATCACTAGCTATTCTCCCATCATCCTCTGCACACAGCAAGGTCTAGAATCTTGGTCTTTGGGGATTGTGTGTTTCTTGACATGATTGATCTGGATTTACCAGTAGGGTTTTATCTGCTTTGGCAAGAGTTCTGACCATTTTGTGTTTTACAGGGGTGAAGTCACAATTGGACTACCTGCAACAATGCTTGCCTGGTATATTTCTTGATAAATAATGCAATTGATTGTGATTGTGATTTCCCAGTTTTGTTCAATCTGTTGGAAGTAGTTAAGTCTGCACATCTAATATTTGTTCTTGATAAATAACTTTTATATACTAATTTATGATGGAAAGGGATATCTCTCTTTCTAATATGTGTAAATAATGGAGTGATCTTAGATTACATGACAAGCATTGGTGATCTAATTTATATACCTAGTTAAATAATGGTAGTTCTTGCTTGGGATACTAGCAGCACTGAAGAATTGCTAACTTGACTTATTGTGCCTCTGAAGGAACTCTGTTCCAGCTTGATTATAGCCTTGTGACGTATGATTTGCACAGTGGCATATGGAAGTATGTTTGCATTGCCTTGGAGATTACTCTGATTTTATAGTTGCGTGTGGTTTGGTATTAGCCAGTGAATTTTGTATTGCAGAAGATTGTGTATCACCTTTCACGCTGCTTCATGAAAAATAGCTCCAAAATCATACCATATAGGTGTGGATCTTAATCATCTTATATATTGATATGTCAAGATAACAATATATTATGTATATACATTCTACACTGGTTTAGAGTTTTGCCCTTACCTACTTTGCAAAGCATCCCCTTGACTACTTAAATACTCCATAGTATGGTACCGTTCTAAGTGTGTGAGAGTTTTTTGCCTATTCTCTTACATCAATAATCAATTGATTACGGGACCGCAAATCAGATCATACATGTCTTACATGTTCGACTTGAAATTCAAGAAGAATCAAATATATTGCATACAACAAACTATTTTCAGGACAGAGAGATACTCCATTATTAATTTGAAAGAGTGTTGATTGTAAAATCACAGAAACTTTATCTCTGGGATCTTCCTATACTTCAGAAGTAACTCCCTCTATTTGCTTTGGAAATAAGTCGACATTTTGGAATACTGCCATTGGTCTATTGCGGGCCGATATTAACCCAATGAATATGTGAAAGTAGAACTTTTCCTTTCTCCCGGGAACAGGGGCGAAGCTAGGAATTTGTAGGGAAGGGGGCAAATTTTTATACGGAGAAATTTTAAGAACTTGAGGAGGGGCATTTAGTGAGAGATTAAAAGAATAAAATTTAATGACAAAAAATATACATGTAGTAAAAAGTATGAGGAGGAGCAAATGCCCCACCTAAAGCTTATGTAGATCCGCCCTTGCCCGGGAATGATCATTCTCATGGAGAGTATTTTTGGATACTTGATACAGGCTTTGTCCTCTTGTACCTATATGTTCATACATTTACCTGTATTTCTAATGAAATTGCTCTGTACCATAGTTGATTTTCAGCAGTTTCACATTATTGTTCTGAAACTAAAAGCTTAATGCAAGTTATTTACTTATGCTGAAAAGGTTATGCACAATTTGGAATTTCAAGAAAAGGACCTGAAGATACTTCTGATCACCACTGTACAATCTTTTACGAAAAGGAAAAGGTGAAACACTTTATTCTTCTACAAGTCCTCATTTTGGTGCTGTCTCATATGTCTACCTAGCTGCCAAATAAATTGCTTATTGTGCTACATGATGCAGGTCGAGGTTCTAGAAGGTGGAACCTTTTGGTTGTCCGAGTCACCTTCAGTTCCCGGGAGCATGTCATGGGGTTCTACGGAGCCGTGTATATCTACATGGGCTATATCCTTCAGCTTTTTCATAAGGCCATCTTAGATTTCAGAAATGTTGACTAATGTTTGATGCGTTGTTTACCTTGACTAATTGTGTACACATTCCAGCTTAAAGGTGTCGAGCCACCGGGCTTTTCGTTTCAGATTGTGAATACCAACATGGATGAATTTAGTCCTCGCGCTCGCAGACGCGGTGCTTTACTCACCTGGCAGCACATTGCTTCATTGCCTCCGAACTTGCCTGTTTTGTACTGTGGAGGGTTCAACACACAAAAGGAATCAACTACAGGCCGTTTTCTTCTTGGAAGATCCAGGTACTACTTTTAGGTTTTGCAAGGGTTACTCACACAAGCACTAATTTTCTCTTCCATTTATGCTTGGGACGACGTGTAGCTTCTTCCACGAAAATGTTACCAAATAAAATAGACCCTTCATTAGAGATTAATAGTAATTCCTAATGGAGGATGCACCATATTCAGATGTACACAAAAATTTACCAATAAAATTAGGCGCGAGACATCTATCTCTCAAACAACGTATAGCTACATGGAACCTTCATTTACCCATTAATTGTGGCCAATTTTTTTCTTGCTTGATGTTTCATCATCCTTTGATGATGCATTTTGTCTTTGGGCACGGCCACTGCATGCCTTAATGTCTGCACCTTGTAGTTTAAGTCGAGATTTGATAGTGTGGGTTGCACTTCCATGGTGTTGCTTTGACTTCGCATGATTCCCATGTGTACACTACTTGTGCTGCAGGGAACATGGTGTCGTTGGTGATATGAGGGACGCTTGGCCCAATGCTCGTGTGAGGAAAAATGTTTCCCTAATTCGCACTTACCATGGATTCAAAGGTGCACATTATCACAATCTAATATTATCATTTATACTCTGAGAAACTTGGTTTCTCTAAGCTTATGTTCTTCATTTTTCTATTCTATTAGGTGATAAACAGGGAGCTCTTGAATTCTTGAAGCTGATATTTCGAGCTCTTTGTCTGTGCTGGGATCGCCAGACTCAAGACCTGCACGTTGACTGGATTCTCTTCAGAGGCAGGTCGTTGATCCCCGTCTCGTGTGAGGTGGTGAGTGACAACGTCGATGGCTACTACCCTTCGTCCCACTATCCTATATTTGCTGAGTTTATGCTTCCACGCTCAGTGAGGCTGACGGAGACACCTACTCAAGATCAAAGCTAAGCTCTTATTTTTGTGAAATAATTTGTGCAGAAGATTTTGATTGAAATGGTGTGAAGTTCTTCTCATGTTCTTGTTTTGCATTGTTCTGAACATTTTCTGTATTGACAGCACCACATAATAATTGAAAGAAGGAGTCGAATTCTGTGAAAATGGTTGTTATTTGAATCCTTGTATTTGAGCATGAAGATTGAATTGAAGGGTGTTATTTTAATTTTTTATCTTTTAAAACCTTTTCCAGTTCAATGTGCCTTCAATGTGGGGAATGAATAAATGATGGAATCTGTAGAATATGTTAATGCGGTCGTACATGTGTGAATCTATCGTGAAGCCAATATAATTAACTTAATTTTTTCCTGGTATTAATGTAAATTGAAGATAACCTAATAGTTTAATGATTTTAGGGGCAGAGAGTACCTATGATTATGAAGTACTACTGTGAAGTTTAAGACTCACAAAATTTGTACTGCATCATGTACCGACAATGATGTTATTTTTAACGTCTCTATTTCAAAATATCTTTATTTTCATTTACAATAATAATGTGATATAGTAATTCTCTTAAAAAAATTTATTAGAGATAAGTTAACTAAAAAAAAAATAACTTCTTAGAATTATGGAATAGTAATATATACTCTCTTTATTCATTACAAGTAAACGTACGGGCTTAAATGAGGTAGTGGTAAAGGAGAGAATGAAAAAATGTGGAAAATTATGCTAGATAATGAGAAAACGAGGATAAATATATGAGAGAAAAGAGCAAAAATAGATAACTTAATAATTTGACGAAATTTTCTAGTTTTAAATGAACAAAATTTTTGTGGACACCTGGAAATGGAAAAATGAAACTATTTTGTCTTGTTTTTAGATAAACCATGGAAAGATGGAAATAATTTCTCAAGTATGTGAGTATGTGACAAATAATAAAACTTCTTTGGTTTGCCATTAAATGTCATATATTCTATCACCTTAGAATTTTCACCATTGAATGTCTTATTTCAATTTAATTTTTTTAAGAGTGAACTACAAAACTAGTACCAAAAAATGAGGTTGGCACCTTTTTAATATCCAATATTTATAGAATATCATTTTTAGGTAAAAATTTCTATAAATCCCAAATTCGTCCCAATTTTTGCTATTCAACCCTTCAGCCCTTGAGGGATGTATCTGTCCATTTAGCTATTTGAGGAGGGCACCAAACTTGTGATTTTTGAATGGTTATGTACTTCTGTTGTGATTTTTGAATGTTTATGTGCTTCTGTTATGATTTTTAATGACAAAAGATATTTGTGATTTAAATAAATAATTGTATATTATCTCAAAAAAAATTATATAAATCTTTGTACTGTTATCTAAACATGAATTATTTAAATCTTGGTAGTATTATTTAAATTATTGCATTACAATCGGGAAATTAATATGTATTTGTAGTACTCCCTCTGTCTCATCTCAAGTGATTGATTTCTTTTTGGCTTTATTTTTAGAACATGATAATAAACAGTTAAAGTGGAGAGAAAGTAAGTAAAAGAGAGAATAATGTAAACCATCTACATTATTATCTCTCTTACTTTATTTTTTCTCCACTTTAACTATTTATTAGTATCATTTTCCTTAAACACGTGCCGAAAAGCAGTCAATCACTTGAGATATGACGGAAGGAGTATTATTTAGAAAATATTAAATGATTTTTTTTAATCACTCATTTTTAGTTTAATGTTGGATTGCAACAATAAATTATAATTTTTTAGATACCGATTTTTTTTCAAAAATCAAGTTGTAATTTATTTTGACTTAAATTGAATTGAGTGGTAGTTTATTTTATTTAAATAACTTTATTTAAATTATTGTCACAATCAAGCATTAAAGTAAAAACGAATGCTTTAAAAAAAACTGTTCAATATTGTCTAAATAATACTACGAATACATACTATTAATTTCACGATTGTAATGCAATAATTTAAATAATACTACAAATATTTAAATAGTTTAATTTTCAGACGACAGAACAAAGATTTAAATATTTTATTTTTATAAAAGTATACAAAAAATTAATAATACTACAAATATTTTTGGTCCTTAAAAAATCACAATAGAAGTACATAAATATTAAAAAATCACAAGTTTGGTGCCCTCCTCAAATAGCTAAATGGACAAATACACCCTTCAAGGGTGGAAGGGTAGAATAGTAAAAATCAGGACTGAAGTTGGGATTTATGGAATTTTTTACTGAAAATTGATTTTGTAAATATTTGGTACTAAAAAGGTGCAAACTCAATTTTCTGGGTACTAGGTTTTGTAGTTCGCCCTTTTTAATAAATAATCTGCACTTGCATAGTGGAAATAGATCCTCTGCCGTGGTAAAAAACATAGTAGAGGTTAACACAAGCTCCCTCCATCCATTATTACAAGTCTACATTTGACATTGACATAAATTTTAAGAAATATACTCTGTAGTGACTAAAAATGTTAGTAGAAAGTGGATCTTATTTTTGTATACTCCCTCCGTCCATAAAAAATAGAGCAATTTGTGTATGGCACGGGTTTTAATGTAGAATTGGTAAAGTAAGAGACAAACGAAATAAGTAAGAGAGAATGAGAAAAAGTAAGTGAGAAGTAGCGTTAGTGAAATGATGCGTAGGGTTATTATTTGTTGAAAACTTTTTGTGGACGGCCAAAAATGGTAATTATGCTTATATTTCATAATGAAATATAAGTGAGATAAAGTTAGTGAAATGTAAAGTTCATTATCAAGAATAGTAAAAAGTAAATGAGACATTTATTGGTGGACAGACGAAAATGACAAAATGAAATATTTATTGGTGGACGGAGGTAGTATTAGACTGTGAAATTAACGTATTAAAAAAAATATTTATTTGATATTATTCATCCAAATTGTAAACTAATAGATTTAATCTTTATGTGGATAATTATGATAAGAGTAAAGGTCAATTTTGGTCCTAAACATATGCTCAAAATATCAATTTGATCCAAAACATTCACTTTTTGAAAAACGGGTCCATAACATATGAAAATGTTGTCGGTTTGGTCCTAAACATACGAAAACGTTGTCGATTTGGTCATTTTTTGACGATTCCGTCAATTTTCTGACGGTCAACCGTGAATTAGCAAAATTTTTTACCAGATTAGTAATTAATTAAAATTAAATTAAATTAAATTTAAAAAAATTTCTAAAATAAAATCTCTCTCACATCTCTCTTCCTCTCCCCCTCTCTCTCCGGCAACACCCAATACATCACTCTCCCTCATCAATTCTAAAATCTGAGATTTGTAGTTGTAGGCCTAAACCATTGATTCCATCAAATTGCTTCGAACCCCCAACTCTAGTTGTTGATTCTTGAATGGCGTTTCAACGATTTTCACAACCTTCCCCATGATGCAAGGATTCGATAATCCATTCCACGAATTCAGCAGCTCACCCAAACACCTTGCCACCTCCTTCATCGACAACCTCCTCTCTCTGCACGACCTCACGCATTTCGCCGACACCATATTCCCCACACCTCGCATCCCTGGGCGCCGGAGCCCTAGTATCGTAGGTGAATTCTTGGATTTTGATGGGGTGGGAACAATGTTTTAAAAACCGAACTGGCTAGCGAACCGGCGAGGCTACTGGTTCACGGTTCAACTAGTCCAACCGGTCGAACCATCGGTCAAACCGTTTTACTGTAGCATTTATATATATATGAGTATATAATTAAGTACATATTTATTATAAAACACTTGGTTTCAAAACATGTAAATAAACAAGCATTAATGCAATATATAATTTAATTTTAAATAATATAGAGATATATACGCATAGATAAAACATATATATACCAATTGTTAACGAGTAATACTAGTAATGTAAAAATACATATTCATATGTTTATTATACTATGTATTAATTTTCATGTTACGAACACTTCTCCCATTATATATTCTTGTTATTTTATTTTCAATCTAAGCATTAGTAATTAAAACTTTATTTGAAAGTTAATTAAGATTTATTAATTTAGTTATGATATAAAATATGTATATAGCCTTTAATTATAAATATACAATTAGTATATAGTTGATAGTTGATAAAAATATGAAATAGTACATATTAACAAAACAAACTACATCCCACATTGAAAAAGTAAAGGCAAAAGATTGTAAAAGATGACTATAAAATAAGCTTTTCATCCCACATTGAAAAATGAAAGAACAATCTTGTGGAATACTTCTATAAAAGAAAGACACAAATGATTTTTAAGCTAGTTTTTATAAATTCATAGGCCCAATACAAGTATGGGTTAATATGAAATGAAAGTGCAGTGTAAATTTTTTTTAAATTGATTTTTAATTCATTTCTAAAAATAAAAAAATTTGGTAACCGGTTTGACCGGTTCCCGGTTTCCAATTTTCGGTCCAATCGGCCGGTTCACCCGGTCCAAAATGGTTCAATGCTCAACTGGTTTTATATGGTGAATCAGACCGGAGAGGTCACCGGTTTGCTGCCGAACTGGTCCGACCGGCCGGTCCAAACCGGTTTTTAAAACACGGGTGGGAATGAGAATTGGATGTGGAGATGGAGGAGTTGATTTTGCAAGAGGTAACCAACCCTTTAGAATTGATGAGGGAGAGTGATGAATTGAGTGTCGCCGATGAGAGAGGAAGGAGAGGAAGAGAGATGTGAGAATTTCTATTTTTTTTTAATATTTTAATTTTATTTTATTGAATTATTGTGCATCATTATACTAATTAAGTCAAAAAATCGTTAATTGGGTGCTGACCGTCAGAAATTAACGGTTCTGTCAAATTAGGACCACTTCGTTAACGATTTCAAATGTTTAGGACTCGTTTTTCAAAAAGTGAATGTTTTGGACCAAGTTGGTATTTTGAACATATATTTAGGACCAAAATTGACATTTACTCTTATGATAAATATAAATTAAATAAGTATTTTTTTCGCCCAACTAAGAAGACATTATTTTCATTTTAATTTTTTTCAAATAAGAATACACATTTGTGTTTATGGAAATAAAACTCTCTCTCCATTTAATACACCTAACAACTCTAATATTCCAATTAAACATCCAATTATTTTTATCTCATTATTTAATATTTACATCTATATTTTATTTTTCGAATTAAATATATTAACCAACTAACTGTAAAATTTTGTATCGACTAATTAATGATGGAGGGAGTAACTTTTATTTTTCGAATTAAATATATTAACCAACTAACTTATAGTAGTAAAATTTTGTATTGACTAATTAATGATGGAGGGAGTAACTTTTTGGAGCCGTTATTTTGTCGGAGTTTGCCATGATCCATGTGATATTTTGGAATGAAATTTCTTGACTAAAAAATATACTACTAGCAATTTAACATAGAGTTTTACAACCGAATTAAAGGTGAGATGTCTCTACATTCAATAAATAATGAGTAGAAGATACAAAAGATCACATTTTTTTGGAGGTTAATGGAATCAGCAAATATCCAAATTAGAACTACTTCATTCTCTCCCTAAAACCCTAAATCACAGAAAATGACTTATAGAAAATCGAGGGTCCCACACAAAGTGAATATCAATTTCCCTACGCCAACTAAGCTAAAAACCCTAACATTTTGATGCATGGAAAAATTATGAAGCCCTATTCTTTAAAAATACTCCATTATTGAGCCCCAAAATCCCACAAATGAATGGTAGCATCATCACTGCATGCAGCCACAAACCTCTCATCTGCAATTAGGGCATTGCAATCTTCAATTCTCTCTCTAAAATTATACAAATAGTGACCATGCTCAATCTCCCAAACCCTAATCACCCCTCCACCCCATGTCACTCCATACCCACCATTCATGCACCCAAATGAAACCCCCTCTCTCATTGTGAACCTACACACCTCCTCCATGCCACCCACCCGACGCACGGCCGCCACGCGCCGCGCATCCGGTATCATGGCCGTGTCGCCGTAGGCATCAAAGGTGCCCACAATATTGATCCCCCTCCGAAACTCCTCCTCCCACACCACCACCCCTTGGTTTAGCAAGTGGAACACCATAGCCCTAAGCCCGGTACACGCCACCGCCATGTCCCCTCTCACCACCCGGATCCGGCCTATGATTCCGGTCATCTCAGTCAGCAGATGCCACCCCATCACCGCCTCCGGATCGGTCATCGTGCCACCGATGAAAAGCAGCTCCTCTGTTTCCCCATTCCATATGTGAAATGCTCGCCCTGGAACACCTACAGATTATAAAAACTAGTCTGTATGAGTTGTTCCAGTGGCAAAGTTGTAAATAATGTCTGAAGTCAAAGGTTTCAGATTTACGATAATTTATTAAATAAAAAAAATAAGAAAAGAAAAATCCTACCGGCGTAGAGACCGACCCACCAGCGGTGGCAGCCGGCGAAGTCGACGAGGGCGCCGTCGTTGACGACGTCGCCCAAGTGGGCCCGGCGCAGCGGGGCGGCGGTGTTGACGGCGGCCATGTGGATGTCGCCGTCGAGGGTGGCGAAGACGAGGCGGGCGTCGGAGAGGATGATCCCGGAGACGGCGCTGGAGAAGCGGCCGAGGCGGTCGCGGTGCTGCGGGTAGAAGGTGGAGAGGTGGAGGCGGGTGGGGATGTGGAAGAGGTGGACGGCGCCGTCGGAGAACCCCGCGGCGAGGTGGTGATCGGAGAGGGCGAGGCGGCGGCAGCTGAGGCCGTCGTCGTCGTTGTTGTTGTTGTCCGTCGGGATGAAGTGGAGCGTGGCGTGCTCGTACCTCCGCGAACGGAAGTTAACGGAGGTACGGTGGCGGTAGATGTACTCCTCCCGCCACGACTCGCGCGCAAGGAGCTCGCCGGCGCTCCAGATGCTTCGCGCCAGGTTTTGCCACAGAAGATCCGACCGCGATATGGCTCGCCACGTGGAGCACACCTGTCATTATTATTATTATGATGACCTCCAATTTTCTTTCTAATTTGTCATTTGAATTGAAATGTCAATATTCATTTTGGAAATTACCCTACTAATTAATCCCTAGGGGAGTGATCAATTGCTAACTCATCCCTTAGTTGCTAACTACAACTAATTTAAGACCATAAGATTTTAGAAATCTTGTGATCTACAATTTGCCATGTGTAATTTCGTTTTTTATTTTTTAATATTAAAAAGATAATAGCAAGTATCAAATTTAGGGTTTAGAAATATAATGTCAATACAGTGTATGAAATACATCAACACGAAGACATAATAATGTCAACACAATTTCATATTGACATTTTACAAGCATAATATTGACATATTATGTGAGGTGTATTGACATAAATCTGTTCGTAAAAAATACGAAAAATTAAAAAAAAAATTAAATTTTTTTCAAATTTTGACGTCGGAACATATGCATGTAGTATATCGTTAGAATCCTTATAAAATTATCTTTAATTTGATATATGTTATATGAATTTAAAGTTTTGGGATTTCTTTTAAAAGTTAGTTATAACTAACTTGACATTAATACCCCTATTGATATTTATTAGAATTAATCCTATAGCCTTATTGACGTTTTTGTTGATCGTATTGACACTTTATGGTTGATGATCTAGGCCTTTAATTTGAATATGTAATGGTTATCATTGAGTTGTAGTTAGCAATTAAGCATTGAGTTAGCAATATAACACTCCCCTTAATCCCTATATCTAAATAGTGGCCTAATTATAAATAGGAGTATTAAAATTGAAAGCTCAAGTCCTGAAAATGGATGCCGGCATTGGAAAGTAGCTCTCTTTTTGAACCCATGCTTGGATCCAGACAAATTAATAAAAATTGGAGAAATAAAAATGAAATGAGGGGGAGCAGAAAAAGAGTGATGGGCAGAAATCCAAGAATTTATATGCAGGCATGCCCTCTCTCACTACTGCATTGAAAAAGCTGAATTTAAATATTAAATGAAAACTGTGCATGGAAACTGCAGTGAGATACAAGAATCACTTTATCAATAACTATTACAACCAGCTGACAACCTAGACGACTTCTACTGTGTGTTTCTCGTTCAATGTCTGCGTGAGAGAGAAAACAAACAAACAAACAATATGCGAATCCAACTGCAAAATGACACACACAGACAGAATCTATATATATATGTTCATTCATAAATTCTTGAAATAAAAACACACCGGTAAAGCCGTGTAAAGCAAAGGGCTAGGAGGAGGAGGAGAGAGAGAGAAGAAGAGTTGTCATGGGAGCAGACTAAATAAAGTAGGGTACTAGGGAAATGCATGTCTTGTATTATTCGAGCTGTCCCATACAGCTTTGGATATGTCTCTTACTTGTAATTTCCCAATAAAAAACTGACACCCCTTCCTTCCTCTTAAATGTGATCATTCAGGTTAAGAAGATAAGCTAGCTTAGCTAAGTACACTACAGCATAAAAAACAGTGGAGCTTTAGTTCAATTTCACAGCTATCTGAGATCTGACACACCATGCATTTTTTTTGTTACTTTTAATAAAATTCAAACTTCTCCATCTTACCCAATAGATATTGCACCAACAAAAGGAAAATATCTTTTGCAGATTCAATCTTTTGTTGGATTTGGAATTTGGTCAAATGAGCTCAAAAACCTCTAAAGGCTGGGTGGGGGCTGCTTCTGCCAAGGAAGTAAAACAAACCTCCAAACCATCCTTTTAATATCCAAAAATGGGAATTTTGTCTTGTTTTTTTTTTTTACTTACACATCTAGACCTTACAACATAATAGGGTATATTTATATTAACCATTTTTTCTAATGCTTTGTCACTATACTACTTTCCAACTTCCAATTTTTCCACATTCTCTCCCTTTCACACAAGCACATTAGATGAGAAAAATGAAGAACTATATATATATAGTAGTACTATATAAATAAATAAACATGATATACACAATGAAGCTATATATGGTACCTGGAAGATGTTGGAGAGAGCTTGAGCAGCGGCAAGGCGGCCAATGGTGCGAGAGGCATCAACGGCAACTTGGAATGCGAGAGCTTCGAGGAATGGCTCGGGCCAGACTCCATTGCTTGATCTCATTCTACTTCGGGAAGATGAGGGGCCTTCATAGTCGCTGTCTCCTCCTTGAGTGGAGGGGGATGAAGATGAAGTTGACATGTTTTGGTGGAGTACTACTTCAAAAGTGCAATGGAAGGAAAATCGCAAATATTTGGAGACAAATAAACTATGCAAAAACAAAAAAGGGAGATAGAGACGCACAAAATGAGGGGCCCAAAATGGTGTGTGTGTGGGTGTGTGTTTTCGAGTTTCAAGGCTTGTGTGTTATGTAGTGTGAATTGTGTTGAAATAGTAACATTGTCAGATAAAGAAGGCAATCAAGCATGGATAGATATTATTATTTGATGGAGGAAATCAATCATAATTGTGACTAACTACAAGTAGAGATATATCATTATCATCAAGATATAGAGCATGATAATCTCCTAATCAATAAAAATTAACTCAAGATTTGTTCTTGTAAAACAACATTAAAATAAAAATGATAGGGTTACATTATAAAAAATTAAACAAAATGTAGAATTAATGAGAGATATATGAATGAAAGAAATAGTGGGAGAATAAATGAACTCTTGAATATCAAGGACCTCCGCTAAACAAATAATGACAATCATTGACTACTTTCATCTATATAATCATTTACGTTAAGCTCTACCATTAGTCACATCACACCAGAGCGTACTTCTACCAAGTGATTAACCCTGGACTAAGCCACAAGGCAACTATAGCCGGACTATGGATTTTTGACCATTTATCTCACCCAATATTAACAAGAGGAGGAACACCCTCAACACTAATTTCTAAAACTAACTCTTCATGTCAAAAGCAACTAAAAAACCCTATTTATAGATGGAGGAGATAGAATGGAGAAGGTCTCACAAAAATAATTCAAAATCCTAGAGTCCAACTCACTAGGTTTGCAAGGTGTGCGAAACTTATCGACTCGTTGACGCTCATCTAGAGTCCGTCTGCATTCCAACGGCTTGTTGGGATTACAAGGTGTGCAAACTCAACAACTCGCTGGTTAGGTTTTGCCTATTGGAATAATGGAATCTTTGCTCGAACTTTGTTTTTGTCATTTTCTCACTCCCTCTTCGATCCTTGTACCAGATTCGACATTTCTCCCATGAAAATGATTTTGCACTGGATGTTAACTATTCAAATTTACATTAGGACCAATTCTAAAATTTATTTAGTAATGAAATAAGTGTTTGAATGTACTAAGAATCCATTGTCAAGAGTTAAATTTGATCTACAGAAGACATCAATTTGTGTATTTCTTACCATTGATATTATCATTGTGAATCGTCAGAAATGCTCTATTAAATGCAAGTTTCTAGTGAAAGACAACGAAAGCCAGGTATGATTTTTTTGTGGATTTATTTTAAATGGAGTGTAGATTTGTATTGGCCAAAATTTTGTATTTCATTGATATGAGGTGGATTAAGAAAATAAAAGGTTCTAGTAATAATAAGGAAATGATTCGTGGATATATTTAAAAGAAACATGTAATCAAAGTAGGATAGTCGAGAAGCAGTGAAATTTAAGTACTATCTCTGTCCAATCTAAATGAGCCGTTTTAGCCCAAGAATAAAGTAAGATGGTGGTGCTTTGTAAATTAAATTGTAAAACAAAGTAGGAAAAAAAGCAGCATAAAGTAAGAAAAAAAAGTAAGAGATAAATGGAGTAAAATAAATTGATGTTGAAATCAAATTATTTTCAACATCAATCCGTGAGCACTGGCTCAAGCATATTCTGTCTTCTGGAAAGATGGATACACTAATTCAACTTGAAGACTATAGTTAAATTTCTTATAAACTCTTAAAATTATTATTTTCACTTTTTCGACTTTTGTTCAATTATAATGGCAGGAGCCATGTGGCGTGCGTTAGATCAATAACACAATGATTTGGTGAACCATAAACGCATTCGCAACAAATTAGATAATATATATACTTCCTCTGTCCCAAGCTACTTGCATCCACCAGCATGAGACGGCGGATGTATAAATAGCTGGAACCATAACTGAAATTATATTAAATTAATTAATGTTAAGTATGTATATAGTGCTCCCTCCTTCCCCTATTTTTTGTCATCTTTTGTCATTTTTGTCCTTCCTCCATTTATTATTTACTTATTTTTTTACCTATAAATAATAAGTAGGTCACGTCCCATTAATTCATTTCACTCATATTTTATTAAATAAATATTGATATATAAAAATGAGATCCACAACATCCACTAGTTTGCAGAAGTATAAATAGTTGGAACTAGGCCTGTCAAAATGGATATCGGGTATTGGATACCCGATATCCAAACCCGAAAAAGTCGGATAATTGGATACCCGAAATCCGATTTTTCGGATAGCGGATCGGGATCGGTAGTGAGAATTTTGGATTATCGGGTATCGGGTTACCCGATATCCGATCGGGTATACCCGAATTACCCGATTTATCCGATTTATTTTCTAAAATTAATAAATTATATTTTTATTATAATTAAATATAATTTAATTAATACTTAATAGTTAGCATATAAGATATGTAATTTAATTTTTTTAATTATATTTTAATTTCATTGACTTGTGATATTTTGAATTTTTGATGATATTATTGTTAGATCTTGATTCTTATGAATTATTGAATTGTGTATTTATAAAGGATGAATGTTTGAACTTATGAATTTTGACGGTTATTGACTTATTGTGGATGGATAAAAGATGTTAATATGGTTATAACTTATGAATTTTGTATTTTTCAATGTTTTTAGTTATTTTCTTTTAAATTCGAACTACTACAAGAATTTTGTATTTCTAAAAATTTGTAGTTATTTTCTCTTAAATTCGAGCTACTATAAGAATTTTGTATTTCTAAAAGTTTGTAGTTATTTTTACTTGAATACTAGTACTTCAACTTTGTATTAAATTTGAATTAAAATAATATTAAATAAATTCTAAAAGTTTGTAGTTAATTTTCAAAAGTAAAATAAAATAAATTCAAAATCACAATTGGGACTGGATACCCGATTTTTCGGGACTGGATACCCGAGTCGGGTATCCGGGTACCCGAAATCAAATTCGGGTCGGGTATCGGGTATTGGATTTTTGGAATTTCGGGATCGGGTACCCGAAAATTTCGGATCGGGTATCCGCGGGTATCCAATTTGACAGGCCTAGTTGGAACCATGACCGAAATTAGATTAAATTAATTAATACTCCCTCCGTTACATAGTAAAGGAGGCGTTTCTTTTAAGAAAAATTGTGTTAGGTGAGTTAAGTAAAGGGAGAATAAAGTGGAAAATGAAAAAGGTAGAAAGATTAAGAGAGAAAAAAGTAAGAGAAAGTAAAGTAAGTATGGAAAAATGTGTTGACTTTTACTAAAAATGGAAACGACTCTATTACTATGGAACGTACCAAAATGACAAAATAACTCTATTACTATGGAATGGAGGGAGTACTGAGTACATATATAGTGCTCCCTCCCTCCCCTATTTTTTGTCATCTTTTGTCATATTAGTTCTTCCTCCATTTATTGTTTACTTAATTTTTTTTATCTATAAATAATAAGTAAGTCATACGTTCCATTAACTCATTTCACTTATATTTTATTAAATAAATACTTATATATAAAAATGAGATCCACATTTTATTCAATTTTTTAAATTCATTTATTTTATTTTTCTAAAAGTTCGTGCCAACATAAAGTGAACTATAAAAGTAGAGGAAGGAGAGTAATTTGATGTCTAAATCTAATACTACTATATTGACATACGGTTATGACTTAATGAGTTATGACTGCCTGTGTTTACAAATTAAATCAATCCACCCAACCAAGATATAAATAAAAATAAAAAATTAGGATACTTGTAAAAAAAAATAATAAATAAATAAATTGGTAGCAAAGATATAAATTCTTCTTTTTGACTGAAAAGACCCAGAAATATGTCATGGTAAAGTCCAATCATGACATTACATTGTCTCTTTCCATTATGTATAATTTGTGTATAACATAATAAGTGGTTGATATTTGGATGGGGAATATTGATTGTGGACTGAATTTTGTCTTGTTATTATAGATAGGGCAGAAGCTATGAAGGAGTGTATATTAAGTACACAAAAGTAACTGACATAAAGTGGTCGAAAATAATGTCAGCTCGGACGCCTAGAGCTAAGACCTTATTTTCAAGAAGTGTAGCACAATTACTCCGTAACGGGATGATATGGATAAAAATACTCAATACTTCTCTAGCATCCACGATAAGAACCAAAAAATAAACGTTAAAAGTCAGCTATAATTCATTTTTTCTTTGTAAGCTAGTATTTTTAATTTTCTTGAAATTCTTGACAGTATTGACTGCATACATTAAAAATTAAATAATTGTCTCACGGCATGAAGGGAGGCATGCATAAGCGGTCACAAAGACACTCACAAAATGATTGTGCTTGAGACGGTTGATGGCTATCGTCTATGGATTTCGCATAGATATTTTGGGATCTCCAGATCTAACAACGATATCACCATGCTCAACCACTCTAATATCTTCAACAATGTTCTACACGGTAGAGCATCAACGATATCTGATAAGACACATTTTATGCATTGGTTACTGAAAATTATTTATCGTCATATATTCAAGAATACATAATTGAATATAAATAATGCAAGATCTTTGAATATCATGTATTTAACGTAATTAACCATAAACATAATGGATCGAAACTTATCTTGATGATCTATAGCGGAAGCTATTGGGGAAGAAAAAGAAGACTTCCTTGAACTTTCTTCGATGTAGTGGCACAACTCCAACTATAAGGATTTGTTTCTCTCTCTCCCTCCTTTATGTGTATTCTGTAATATGTGTGATTTGATGAGAGCATCACACTTTATTTATAGGCAAATTAAAGAGAGGACAAACCCTAATACAATAAACAATTAATGTCTTTTCATTAAAGTGACTATTTAATTAGGACATTTCATTTTTACCGAATAATACCAAAATCAAATTAAATAATTAATCACAATAATTTGATTTGATTTATTAGTCAATGACATAATTAATGTCAAATACATAGCAATCATAACCATATATATATTCTTGACTAAATTAATGCTAATCAAGACATTAAAATATAATAGAACATATATATTGCAATCGTCCACGAATATGAGTTTAGGGTCCGTCTGCGAATAGGAGTCTCGGTTCATAATTATCATAAATGGTAAAGTCACATTCTACTAACTCCTTCCACTCACATATCATTTATAAGTAATAGTATATACAAGTGGGCATTTTCCACTAACGTTCTTCCACATACTTTTCTTAACATTTCTTAAAATCCGTGCCGGAAGGAAATGAGACTCCTATTCGCAGATGGGCGGAGTACTATATATTAGTCAACGACTAATGACTATTTACGAAACGCCCCATTTAAATCAATATATTCAATTGATAGCTAATTAATTAGGAAAAAAAATGTCTTATACCAAGTTAATGTGTTATATATTTAAAATCCAATTATACATAGGATTCTATCACTTGTCACATATGTGAGACATAAAACTTATATTCTCTCACTTGACGAACATGTGAGACACATAGTTTTCGATCTCCCACTTACCACACTTGACGGAGCCACGGTAAAACAAAAAAATAAACATAAGGGGTGCATAATATTCGACTTTACAAATACTTTCATCATTGGCAAACATAAGTATCATATTAGAGAAACTACTGATATGGGTCATAGCGGACGTATATCATTTAGTCGATACAGTTCCTTCCATGTACCACATCACCAATAACCGCACTAAATTAATCTTTAATTGACACAACACACATAATTGTCTTATTTCGAGACCTTCTGCATTAATACTAAAAACGTATGTATGCATATCAATAATAAGTTTAAGCAAGAAAAGTATAACAACATTTATTGAATTCAAAATATCTATAGCATAAGTTTCTGAACCAACATTGAAACATAAAAATTAGACATTTCCATATCTAAGACCAATTCAGTTAACTTAGTCTTAGGTGGTAAGGCCTTAGTCAATGGATCAGAAACTATAAGCTGTGTGCTTATATATTCTATAAATATCCTTTGTCCCGAACTTCATCTTTCACGATAAGAAACTTGAAAACCATGTCTGTTAACTCATTTTGAATACATGTCATTCTTAGATAAAGATACGGCTGCACTATTATCATAATACAATTTCAAGGGCTCGGATATTGAGGAGACAATACTAGGGTCTGAATTTTATTTTTTTTTTGCAACTATTAATGCTTCAAAGCAAGCTACAAATTCAGTCTTCATGATAGATGGTGAATTAAAACTTTAATTTACTCTTTTGCATGACATGACTCTCCAATCATAAGAAAAATGTAATCAAAAGTTGATTTCCTAGAGTCAACACATCCAACATAATCTGAATTGGAAAATTCAATCATCTTTAATTGATTAGATTTTCTGAATGTGAGCATAAAATCTTTTGTTCCCCTTAAGTATCTCATTATTATATTTGTAGCTCTTCAATATTCAATGTCAAGGTTACTCTGGTAACAGCCGTGCCGTGTCTGATGCTTGGGCGGGGTCGGGCGGCATTGGGGGTGGGTGAAGTCGGATCTGTGGCTCGTTCGCCACCCCCGCTCGCAGTCGGAGGCCGGGCCTGATTGCAGTGCGGCTTGGAGTGGCGGGCCTGATCGTAATTCACAAAAAATTACGATCATAATAGTGAAAGTTATTTATAAACCAAGACTGCAGGCTGACTATAGTCACTAAACAGATGGTAAGACGACAACACTAATACACGTCATAATTAAAAAAACAATTCAATTAATTAAGATAAAATCTCAATGTTATTAATTTGTCTGGAATAATATCACCCTTTAGATCTGAATCCAACGGCTGTGAGCCACACAGAGTGTAATCTCTCTCAACAATTGGATTCTCATTTTGGTTGCTGCCGTGCAATTCAATCCTTGAGAGAGATTTATTTGCTGAGGAGGCGCAGTGGATCTGGGCTATCTGAGATTTTGAGAGAAAGATGGGGGTGGACGCGATTTTGATTAGGATGTGCTTCGCGCTCCTCCTCAACGCCGCCCAGTCCTTCTACCTCCCCGGCGTCGCTCCCCAGGATTTTCAGAAGGTCACTTAATTCCGTTAATTGCCCGTTTGTGTTTGATTTTTTGGTGTTGATGATACTTCGATATCCATGTATAGTTATGAATTATGATGTAGGAGTACTTATAAATTGAGAGTAGAGATAGAGAGATGATTGGCGTGTGAAGAATTGTGAGTTTTTTTCTGATTCAGTTCTGCTAGATTACTGTAGAGTTAGGTTTTGGTTGATTAAGCGCGTTAGGATTTAGATCCTCTTATTTGTAATAAAGAAGCTCATCGTTTGTTATTTTTTATGATTATGTGCTGATGCGTTCTGATTCAAAACTTGGGGTGTTTTATTTGATTTAGAGTCGCTATGAAGTGTCTATAAACATCCATTAGTACTAGAAGCATTTCATGTAGTTGGGGTTTAACAGACTCAATCATACGGAGTATTAGTTAGATATGTTGAAGTGCAAGAATTTCCTACGATTTATTGCAGTTGGACAGAGTGCACTAATATAGCTGGAAATGAACAAGGATATTTATTAAAAGTTCTCTCTCTTCTGCCTCACCTTCTACTGACAACTAACCCTCTCCCAGTCACTATTTTCCAATCACTATTATTCCAGTTATGGCGTACCTTGATAATTTAAACAACCTATGTGACGTGTGGCATATTAACCATCATATATTCCTGCACCATGTTACTGAACATTTCCTTATATACTATACATAATACGAGATGCTAATTATTTAAATTGCTAACTCTGCTAATATAGTGTATTAAAAATGTCAACATGGTTACATCAAAATATCAACACATTATATTATATTGAAGTTCAACAAAAATATGTGTTGACATTTTAATGTCATCGTGTTGACATTTTTATTACAGTGCATTGATGAGTTAACAAGTTAGCAACTTAAGAAAGTTAGCAATTGATCACACCCCTATACTATACTATCTAACTAATACTTTTGCCTTTTGATATAGTGTAATTTGTATGATGTGGTTTCTCTTTTGTGCAGGGCGATCTTCTGAAGGTGAAAGTGAATAAATTGGCCTCTGTAAAAACTCAACTTCCTTATGCCTACTATTCCCTTCCTTACTGTAAACCAAAGAAAATTGAAGACAGTGCTGAGAATCTTGGGGAAGTCCTTCGTGGTGATCGCATTGAGAACTCTCCTTATGAGGTTTGTGTTTCTTTTGGCCTCTTTTGAAATTATTGTATTTTATTCATTCCAAGTGTAATCCTATCGTTTAGTTATTTTTTTGTGATTCAACTACTTATTGATTTCATTCGTGTAGTTTAAAATGCGAGAACCAAAGATGTGCAATGTCGTTTGTCGTGTTACACTTAACGACAAAGACGTAAAAGAGTTCAAAGAAAAGATTGATGATGAATATCGAGTGAACATGTAAGTCAATCTTCAAAGATTTTTTTGTCATTCCATATCACGTCATACAAAATAACTATCGGTTTCTGGGGTTTCTTTTGTAGGATTTTGGATAATCTCCCCCTTGTTGTACCTTTTACAAGACCTGATACGGGTGCCCTGGTTTATCAGCATGGTTTTCCAGTTGGTTTTAAAGCACAATATGCTGGAGTAAGTATAGATCGATTTTGTTAAGTAGAACTTCCTTTTCAAATGGCAAGTTAGATTTTGATTTCTTGTATTTTCCCTGTATTACCAGAGTAAAGATGAGAGGTATTTTATCTACAATCACTTGGCATTTACAGTGAGGTATCATAAGGATGAAGAAACTGATGCTGCAAGAATTGTGGGTTTTGAAGCCCAACATTTTAGGTAATATATTACTGATTTTCAAGGTTACAGTATCTTTCTGCTTATTTTCTAACATTATTAATCTTGGATTGTGTTCAGTATTAAGCATGGATATGATGGTAAATGGGATGACAGTAAAACACGACTGACAACATGTGATCCTCATGCAAAACACACAGTAACTAACTCCAACACTCCACATGTGGTTGACGATAAGGAAATCATATTTACTTATGATGTGGAGTTTCAGGTAAACCTTTCTTTCTCGCTGTGGATGGAATACTCCTTTGCCGGTAAGTAGGAATTGATTGCCTGATGCATTGCTTCGCGTGCTCCTTGTTATAGGAAAGTGAAGTCAAGTGGGCTTCTAGATGGGATACCTATCTTTACATGGCTGATGATCAAATCCATTGGTTCTCTATTGTCAATTCTTTGATGATTGTTCTCTTTCTCTCGGGAATGGTGGCTATGATTATGCTGCGGACTCTTTATCGTGACATCTCTAGGTACAACCAGTTGGAGACTCAAGAAGAAGCTCAAGAAGAGACTGGGTGGAAATTAGTTCATGGAGATGTTTTCAGGCCTCCAACGAAATCAGATTTGCTCTGTGTTTATGTTGGTACTGGGGTTCAGTTTCTCGGGATGATACTGGTGACAATGATTTTTGCAGCACTGGGCTTCCTATCCCCCTCTAACCGAGGAGGGCTGATGACAGCGATGCTTCTTCTTTGGGTGTTAATGGGAATTTTTGCAGGATATACCTCTGCCCGTCTCTACAAGATGTTCAAAGGAGCAGAGTGGAAGAAAATTACTCTGCAAACGGCTTTTATGTTCCCTGGAATTGTCTTTGCTATTTTCTTCGTTCTGAATACGCTGATTTGGGGCGAGAAATCCTCAGGAGCTGTGCCATTTGGTACTATGTTTGTATTGGTGCTCATGTGGTTTGGAATTTCAGTTCCACTTGTGTTTGTAGGTAGCTACATAGGCTTTAGAAAGCCAGCCATTGAGGCTCCAGTGAAAACCAATAAAATTCCAAGGCAGATACCCGAGCAGGCCTGGTACATGAACCCATTCTTCTCTATCTTAATTGGAGGCATCCTCCCGTTTGGTGCAGTATTCATCGAGCTGTTCTTCATCCTGACCTCTATATGGCTGCAGCAGTTTTACTACATTTTTGGTTTCCTTTTCCTCGTGTTCCTCATCTTGATTGTGACCTGTGCTGAGATCACTGTCGTGCTATGCTATTTCCAACTGTGCAGCGAGGACTACTTGTGGTGGTGGAGATCTTACCTTACGTCAGGTTCCTCAGCTTTATACCTATTCCTCTATGCGGCGTTCTACTTCTTCACAAAGCTCAACATAACAAAACCTGTCTCGGGCATCCTGTACTTTGGCTATATGTTGATTGGTTCATATGCGTTCTTCGTGTTGACTGGTACGATTGGTTTCTACGCCTGCTTCTGGTTCACGAGACTCATCTACTCATCGGTCAAGATAGACTAGATCACTTTCTTCTGGCTTCTCATATTATAGTGATTATAGTTTGACGACATTGTTTTTCATACTAGCTGTGTTGATTGAATCTGTAATATTATTCTCGGTTTGTGTATTCATTTTTGGATGATTTTGGAGCAATTCTTGTAGTTTTATTACGTGGATACTTTAGCAAGATTGATTTGAGTAAAAGATGTAAGATCCAGAGAATTTGCAGTCGAAACTGCAGAGCCATAATGAAAAGCCGCAGTATATAGTCATATTTTTTCCTATTAACGAATTTCGTTATTAATTGCAAACTAAATTAAGTTTATACATGTTCTGTTTAAATATGCGAGCCGGCCCAGAGTGGCATGAGTGCTAGCCAGCCCAGCTAGACGACGGCCTGCATCGTGGTTTGCAACTGTCTCATTCTGCATGGACGGGCTCAAGCCCATGCATTTTGAGTTCCCTAAATAATTCGCATCGGTTTGTTACCTAAATGATAAAATTACACATTCCTTAAGAAATGGTTGATGTAAACATAATTTTGTCATCTCACAATAGCAGTAAAATATTGTAGTGTACAAAATACACACTTGGGAACTCCCTAATATTGCTGTAGGAGTCCGATTTTAAAAAAACCTTACTTAGAAAATCACACCTAATCTGCATCGGCAGTAAAATCAGGCTCCGGTGGCTTTTGTAACTTGACCAACTCCCGGGCGCTCTTGAGGTTCCGATTTCTGTGGACCCCACGCATTGCGTTTGCAGCGAACTTGGTAGCCAAGAAAGTGGCACCGATGCTGTATGAGCCACTGCCAGCATTGCTGCTCGCCCCGGCTAATCCTGCCTCCTCTTCTTCCTTCTTTCTCTGCAGCTCGAGAAGTTTCCTCTTGGAGTAGCGTCGCCATGCTGCTTGAATGAAGCAGGCTGCCCATGTACGCCACTGCTGAGAGTAGAAACGGAAGGTGTGCTGGACCTGTCGGCTGTGGAGCCTTCTGAATTGACTGGCGACGAATTTCAGCTCGTCGGCCGTCAGTGCGAAAGCCTCCACTTCGGTCAGCGCCTTCACAGTCCGAGTGGAGGACGGCAGGTTGGAACCGGACTTCGGATCCAGCGCCCACGTCAGAAGCTCCTCGCCACAGAAATCTCCTTCTTTGAGTAAACTACGGTTGAAAAACCCACTTCTTCCACCATCAGTGGTAACGCTCTCGAGGCGGCCGCGTATGAGAAATATCATCTCGTCGACTGGATCGCCCTCACGTACGATGTAAGTGCTTTCGGTGTATAGACAAGGTTTCAGCCTCTCACAGATGGCATCAAGCAATCTCTCATCCATATTCTCAAACAGTGGGACCTGTGAAAATTGTGGCAGTATTTATAGCTACAGAACTCTAAGGCACTTAGAAGCAACTTTTAATAAGAAGCTTACCCTCTTGACTAATGCCAAACAAAGATGGCGTTTTATGTCTCTTCTGAGATCTTTTGGTAAACTCTCGACCAAGCTATGCTCGTCCACACCACGTGTCTCCAACCACTTGTACTGATCATAGCGTCTAACCCGCTCTCTGAGGTCTGGTGGGAGCAAGCGATGATGCATCCATTGCTCCGAGTCACGCCTTTTAACTCTCATCTCTTCAAGGCGGATTGTGAGTGACTGAAGGTATGTCTGTGGAAAGAGCAAAGCAGCTAAAAAGTTGAGACATTTACATATCTAAGATTTGCATTGTGCAGAATCTACAGATTACAAAATTATTATTTTTTAATGGTACAGTGAATAAAGAGTCAATAATGATAGATACCCAATAATAAAGACTCACAAACAGCAGAGGATCGTATAACCTCCACTTGGACTTAAAGACACTCATGGATATTAAATCTGTTTTCATAATTCGGCATACAAATGTCCTAAATTACTATTCCCACTGTCCCATTATTTATAAAACATTTCATTTAGGCAGAGGTATTTAGGAGTTGAAAAGTAATGTGAGGAATATATATTATTTAAAGTCATGTGAGTAACAAAGGTGTCTTATAAAGAAAAATGTCATGTTATACGGGACAACCCAAAAAGGAATATGTATCATGAGTAATGGGATGGAGGGAGTTATGTGTTATTTCACTTAACACCAAGGAGAAGAAGAAGATTGTTACATCAATAACAAGTTGGACAGAGGAGGGTGAGGAAAATACTCGCATTTGTAACATATCGCCATTTACCTGCATATTCCCAATCAAAAGTGCAAAAAGAATGAGTCCGAAGATGGCTAGTGCAATGCTGAATATAGACTCTCCAGGGTAAGTGCTGGTTTGTAGTCCTTGTCCAAGAGTACTGCAGGTAAGACGAAGATTCATGTCTTTAAATTGCTTAAGCACCACATTTGAGGATACCTTGATTATCTGACCGTATTATTTTGATTTCAAATATCCATGACATAATATTATCAGTGACATGCGCAGGGTGCATGTAGAAAAGCTTCAAGCAACTTATTGGAAAGAAGAGTAGGCAGAAGAGTAAGAAAACTCTTAATTGGTAAAGCCAAATTGTTAATTACAAAGGCCCTCTAGATGTTCCATATCTGATAAGCATGTAGTGGTGACCCAACATTAATCCCGAAATGGTAGTAGTGAAAAAGAAAGTAAAATGGTAATAAAATCAAGTGTGAAAATGCAAAAATGATGTGTCAGTATAACTTTGATGTACTTGAAGATGATGGGTTATACCATTCACATATATAATCAGGTGACCTGATAAAGAAGTTTGTTTACCTCAGATTCTGCAGCCCCCACCATAAACAGTAACAATATTTTGATAAGAACTTTCTCGATGAAACTATCTCAGAAGCCAAAGCCTGCCTGAAAATACCAAAATCAAATGGGGGATTGGTTTCATCACCCACAGGGCACGCTGAGCTCAAAACTCCCTCACTAATGTTCCTCCAGATATTATAATTAGCCATATCTTGATTTCCACAATATAAGAAATCAGTGGTACAGTTGTTTTCTTTACGTTTGCAAGCTTTTTGCCAGCATGTATCATTACGCTCCACAGATAACAGGTACCAGAAAGCCCCGACTATCTGCAAAGAATACAAGACAGAATATGTTCTCTTATTACTATTTCCCATGAAAAGACAGAATCTATCATATTGTGTATACCATTACCAGCATAGCATGATTGGTCTGTATACAGTTAATTCTGTAGGAGAATGGTAGGCTTGTTGAATATAACTATATTAGAATATAGAGAGCAAAAGATTTCGACCAATTAGACTTGTAGCAAATGTTAAGAGCAGTAATTTCAGACAAATCTTCGCCAAATGTGCTAGATTTCCACAATCCATGGATGATATTGAGATTAAACAGACCCGAATCCGATGTAAAAATATATCGTAACAATTGATCGTTAAAGAATTAAATGTATCCTGTGCAAAGAATAGAACATCTCCAAAAAAATCATGCAGAATAACACTTTGGAGAATCACAGTTCTCGTTTTGGATTGGATCCAGACTCAAGTGGGCACTCACTGACAGGCAACAAGGAGGAGACAGTTATATGCACTGCAGATTATGAACATAACATCACATGGTGAGACTAAAAATCTTCGTGGATGCTAGGCCATGATAACCAGTCTAAAGTTTCGTGCTTGAGGAGTCACTACATCCTAATGCAAAGTTCAAAAATATGGATGTCCAAGACGGATATTTTGGAAATCATAACATTGTATTGCTGCAAGAATGACTTAATTAGAAACATTAAAGCCATCACACCAGATGGTGTGTATTGCTGCAAGAATGACTTAATTAGAAACATTAAAGCCCATCACACCAGATGGTTATATGAGATGCCATACAACGGTTTATAAGAATGCTTACGTGACTGGCAAGCATGTACAGCAGCAAGTAGGACACTGCACCAGCCCATGCAGTTTCAGCAAAGACACCAGAAGTTCTTTTTAGTTCTGAAGTGAGCGGCATAATTCGGGCGAATCTAGGAATATATTGGAGCAAAATGATGAAAAATAATGCTTGCTTTGTAGCCAGTACATCTGATCCATTTGACCTCTGCAGAAATCTCCAGACAACAATCTGCATATATCCAAGAAAATGATGTTTAGAAATAAATGGAGATCTTATACTCCCCTGATTCCATGGCTGAAAAAGCTACAGCCAGCATATACGATTCATGCATCTAATTAAAAGATGTCTTACTAAAAAAAACTAGGAAAATTAAAAGGAGAAATAAGCCGAAGAAAAGCAGCAAACATTGTATATTATCACCCCACATTGGTAGCACTGTTCAGAATATTGTGTTTCAAAGGCATTCTGTTCTAGTTAGATTATAGCTATTCTGAAACCTAATTAGTATAATCTAACTGTTCAAAATTCCACCAACTGATCAGTAAATAAAAGGCCATTTTATGTTTTAGGAAGGATTAAGACAAAAGATACGGTAGCACAATTCAAAAGACAATAAGAATGCAATCTCTAACCTGTGGAAGGGGAAGCACTGCAAGGAAATCAATGATGAAATAGCACTTCAAGTACCGCTTAGCAATTTGTCCAGGATCAATTACAAGTTCACCTCGCCCAAACACACGGGATGATGGGGCAATGTAAGCAGTCCGGAATTGGAGAACCATGTGAATAAGATAGAAAGCATCAACAATTGTGCGCAGTGTTGTAGCCGTGATGGCCAATTTCCTATCTATGTCCAGACATTTTTCTGATTTATTAAAAACTGGGAGAAAGAAAAACAGAGGATCAATAGATACTCCCAGAATACATGACATCACAAAAAGCTTGTTCCAAAGGGTTAGGAGTTTGTCTTGGGGGTCAAAAATCCTCTTCTCTGACACCTTGAGGTCCTCCGGGAAAACTGCTCGAGAGACACCAAAACCAAGGGACCGACCAATAGATTTTAGACCTTGAGATCCTTTCTTCATTCCTCTCTTAAAGGACTTTGATGGCGCAGGAGTTCTATGATTACCACGTCCCAAACCATCGATACTCAAGCCGCATTTGTTTGCAGCAACTGAAGTAGACGGGGATGAAGCTCTGGAATCCAAGTCATCCAATCTGATATAAAAAATAAGAAAGAAAAAACATTCTTAAACACTTGCCTGGTAAAAGACAGTGAAACAACATCTAGTAGTTAGTCCCAAGTGCATTGATGAGAGCATGTAGTTATTGTACATTCATGATTGAAAGAAGCGTCCACCATTGCAAGAAATTTAAAGATAAAATTTACTCAAACCTCCACTTTCTCAGGAAAGCATCTCTAGCATAAGCAGTCTAACATGAAGCCAGCAAATCAGATTACTTTTACAATTCAAGAATAATACTATAAGCAAGTGAATAGGATACCTTACAAACTTGTCCCGCTGCCCAGTGATGTATTGAGTCTTCGGCCCACAATCGAACATTTTGTACAATTAAGTCAAATTTGACTGCAAGCAGAATAGATAGACACAAGAAGTCTGAATAAGGTATTACATGCTCAAAAAACTCTGATGTGCTATAGGAATGAATAACATTTTAACTTTTTTCTATTGCACATAAGAAGGCAATTATGACCAAGCTCATTTCGTAATCGAGCATTACTCCATAAATTAAATGAAATAGCTCAGTGTGATAGTAAAAAACTCCTGATGTGATTAACAATCCAAAAAGTCAAAAACTGATTGGAGCATGCAACAATGCACTACTATTCCCTCATCAACTCCATATCTTCCCAAATCCAAGATCAAATTAAGAGATACGCGTACCAGAGGAGTGTTTTTTAACTCAGTTACCGCAAGGAAGTCCAAACTATAAAACTGACTCCACATTCCACCACCGGTAATCTTCCTAATCGACACAAATGTCCATCACAAAATTCATTAAAAAAAATCAATTTCCAAAACACTCCACCCCCAAAGTTTGCTATAAAGAAAACTCCCGAAATCTAGCCAATTGAACTAAGAAAACAATTTGTCTCGGTCGAGAGAATCCATATCACTAAGGACATCAATTTCGCCTACAGCCAATTCTCCTAAGAGTTTTTGTCCCCTGCGTATTAAGTACCTCAACATTCAGTATCCCACAAATTCTCCCGATTAACATAACAAGCGTTTCAATTAAGCCTACAACACAAACATAACTGCTTCTCCATCATACCTGAAAAGGATAAATCGACTACAGCTGTAAATTCATCTTCTGAATATAGTCAGCTCGGAAACCATCGAAATTTGCGGAAACCTTATCAAGTCTTGAGGAAATTGCAGAACACAAGTGTAAAGAATCTAACAATGAAATTCATTAACAGAGAGAGAGATGGAGAGAAGCAAAGTAAATCACAGGCAACAAATGAAGGAGATATTGAATTCAGATGCCTAAGTATTGACAACTAGATCAAAAGGAGAGAATCACAGCAAAATTCCAAATATATTTAGCTATTAATCCGCGTTTCTGTCAGCAGCATGAGAGAGAGGGAGATGTAGGGAAGAGAGAAGAATTGCAGGAAGTCAAAAGTAATGCAGGAAGTGGAGGAGCACAATTTAGAAAATGACGCATATGTCCTCGATACTGACAGGGATTTTTGTTTTAAATTAATTCCAAGATTTAGTCAGAAAATAGTAATATACGCTCTATTTGAAGTCATTTTTAATTAGATTTCTCATTTCGATAATCTCCAGAATTTAGACGGAAATATTAAGGTATTGGTACAATATTTAATACCAGTAATTTGTTTGTAATCCAGTAATCCTCGATGTATCACGACTTATTTGATGGCCAATATGTGAATTAATGAGAGGATCCTATATAGTGAACCAATAATAATATCTAAACTAGTTTCAACATGACATTGTCTGTCCCCCGTGTTTTTTTGAGATTTACCATTATTCTATTATTATATCCATGATGTAATACTATTGTTTACTGTTTTTTCTTGCATCATTAAACCAGTAGTGTTGCTTAAATATGATTAGTTGTTGAATTTAGTTTATTGCAGAAAAAATATTGGTTAAATTATGCATCATTTTATAAATAATTCCACTCGATCGGACCAGTTAGCAATTTGATTGAGAGCAGTGGTTCAGATTTTATATAACTGTCCAAATATTAAAATTCAGCTCCAATCATTGGTATTTAGGTGTAATTCTATTAACATACTCCCCCGGCTCACATGATTTGGGACACTTTGACCCGACACGAATTTTAAGAAATTTAATGGAAAGTGAGTTGAAAAAGTTAGTGGGATTTGGGTCCTATTTTTAAAGCATTAGTTTTATAATAAAATGTGAGTAAGAATGAATTAGTTAGAGATCACCACGGTTCAAGAACTGCCGGTTCCCAGTTCGGAACCGGCGGTTCATGTTTGAAAAAATGCCGAACCTGAACCGGCCCGCCTAGGTTCCAGCGGTTCCGGTTCTTGAACCGGTTCGTACACGGTTCATAGCCGGTTCAAGACCGACGGTTTCCAGACAGTTCCGGGCCGGTTCCGGTTTGGACCGTCGGTTCAAGTTCGTTTTTTTTTTAATTTATTCATTTATAGTACTAATTACAAATTACACCTTGTAGTTGTAGTCTTTTACTATCGAATAAATAAATAAAACGAGAATGACAATTCAATTGACAAATAGAGTAGAAGTCGACATTGGAGTTGGACAATTGGAATTTTATTGATACAAATTAATACAAATTTGAACGATATGTCGATATTACAAATACAAATGTTGAAAATTGAAATTACAAAAGAGTCAAAAGACTTAATACATAACATAATACATGCTTGTTAACTTGTATAACAATTTAAATAAAAAAACTTGAAGTAAAAAACAATAAATTATAAATGTAAATAGATAGTATATATATATATATACTCTTAGTCGGCGAAGGAGATGTTTCTAGATAACTAAATTGATGATACTTTTAGCAATTCAACCTTAATTGTTGAGTTTAATTTAACCATCAACAATCATGGTAGAATTGTCAAAAGTCTCCTGGATTTAGTCTTATAGAGAAGTCTTCTTCACCGATTAGAGTATATACAAATACAATTATATAATTGTATTTGTATATTTTAAAGTTGAAACAATTGAAAAAAAAGAAATAAAGGAAAAGGACTTGAGCCCAATTACATTAAGGAATCAAAGTCCACGTAGTTCTCTTACCTTACTTACCTATTCGGCAATCGGCGTTAGACCTCCCACTCCACCTCATTGTTGTTGTTGTTGTTCTTCTTCGTTGGGGTAGTAGTCTTGGTCGGTTTGTACTTGGGTGTTCCAATCTAGCTCTTGGTCTCTAATGTCAGCCGAACACCAATCGTCAAGTAACATGGTTGCTTCCATATTTTGGCCGGATAGTCTACTTCTTCTATCCGTCCAAGACGTTGCCTCCAACACTAAAAGCGGACTCGACGGCGACAGTGGAAGCCGGAATTGAAAAAATCTCTTTGGCCATTGATGCAAGTATGGGAAAATCTTTCTCATGTGTTCCCCACCAATCGAGGACGTCGATTTGGTTGGAAACGGGACCTTCATCTTCATTCAAAGAAAAACGTGAGTCAAAATATAAATCTAACTCACTTACCGTCCTTGCCGACGAACTGCCGCTGGTGGTGTAACCGTATAGGTCGGCCAATTGAGATTGTACATCGGGGTCATCAACTTGAAAGAACCCAAAATTGTGTTGTTGATGAGGGGTGGGTCGTTGTCTCACTTGGTGGGTACTGTTGTACTTGGCTTCGTATTCGGCAAAGAGAGTTCACAACTCAAACTCAAATGCATGTTTGATGACGGAGAGATTGGGGAGGTTTATTTGGAATGTTTCGGACAAATTTATGTTGTAGTCCTCATTAGTGTCCGATTGCAAAGACTGAAGTGGTTGAAGGTCAATAGAACTCAAATTGTTGTAATAAAATTCTAAAATCTTCAAGGTACCGACTAATTTCCATTTCGGATCCAAAACCTTTGCAATCAAAAACACCGTTGGAATCTCACTGAAATACTTAAGCCATTTGTCAATCATATAATATAAAACACACATCAACTCAGGATTTGTAACGGAATTTTTCATAGTCGTCTTAAAACCAAGTGATATATACATGCAATGTTCTAAAACACGAACAGATGTGCAATAATAAACACCCGATAACTCAACAGTCGCATTTTTGAAACCTTTGAACAATTTAAACAAACTCATGCTTTGCTCCCAACATGCATGCGATAGATATAAATCATCAACGGGATAAGTCCTAAAAAAATCAATCAAATAATCTATATGCTCCAAAGTAGAGTTCAAACAATCATATGTGGAGTTCCATCTAGTAGACACATCAATAGAAAAATTTGTTTACCTGATTTTCTTTTGATGACAATATTTCTTCCAATTCTTACCAATCTGAGGCTTCCAATGGATTAAATTTAAGGCAGTTCTAATAGAATCAACATGCTTTTGCCACAAAGAAAGAGCATCTTGTACACATAAATTTAAAATATGACAAATGCATCTTTGATGAAAATACTTTCCATTTATAACCAGGGCACAAGCCGCAATTAAGTCGGCAATACTTGCAGTGTTAGCGGTTGCATTATCAAAACCAACAGAAAAGACCTTATTGCACAATCTATATTCATTCAAAACTTGAATAATTAAAGCAGCAATTGCGGGTGCGGTGTGTGGCGTAGGAAATTATCTAAAACCAATCAAACGCTTGTGCAACGTCCAACTATTGTCCACAAAATGACATGTAATGCCCATATAAGAATTTCTTTGAAAAGCATCAGTCCACACATCAGAGCAAATGTTTACTTTGTGACCCAAAGTGGATAAAAAACGGGTTACTTCTCTTTGCTTCTCAAAAAATTGTCTGTTGTTAGATCTTTGATGTGAAGTTGCGGGTATTCTTAGCACCGACATTAAAAGCGGTTTGCATAGTAACTTCATATTTTTTGTTATCAAAAAAATTGAAAGGCAAATGCTTCATTGCAACCCATCTAACCATAGCATCTTGAGCGACTTTATGACCATATTTAAAAAGAGGCGTACCTGTTGTTTCAGACGCACTGGACGGGAAGTTTAGTTGGGTTTGGGATTTGGCGGTCCCATATTCGATCGGATGCTTTGCCTTTAAATGACGATGGAGAGTACCATAGCCCCCACCGACAAAAAAGGGTAGAATTTATCGCAATAGTTACAATATGCGACAAATTCATTGGTCTCTTGTTGAGTGGTTGCATCTAGTACCGGGACTTTTTTATAATGTTTAATAAAAATATCCGATTTCAACGCCTTCTTATTAGTCTTACCCCGACCGGTTTGAGTTTCAGGAGGAGGAACCGCTTCATCATTTTCACCAACTTGTCCGGCGCTCGTCGGAGGATATTGTTCAGATCCTCCACCTCCAGTTCCACCATTACCATCGTCGTCGTCGGATGATAAATTCACGTTGCTATAAGAGTGATAAGACTCGTAACCTTCGCCGCCGGCGCCGCCACTCATGTGGCTAAGTACCATGGCAGCCCTATGATCTTCTTCGGCCTACAAATATTATATACAAACGGTATAAATAATGTATAGTACCAAAAACAAGAATATATTTATATATTATATATAGTTGTGACTTGTGAATTTAAAAAGAATTTGTAAAATTAATATTCGAACAACTTACTTGCAAACACATAGCGGTTTGTCGGGAAACCTCATCCATAACCTCACGACGACTAGGGCGCCTTGATTTCCGACGACCACTTTGATCTTGGTCTTGGGCAATTCCCTTGCCCCGATCACCACCACGACGAGATGAAGACATTATTTTCAAATTAAAAAATAAAGAGAGAGTATAACTAGAGTAGTGAGGGATGATATTATTATGATAGACAATTGAAGTAAATTATAAGAACAATTTGCACAAATATTATACTCCCTCCGTCCCATGCTACTCGCACTTTTCATTTTAGGCCGTAAATTTAAGATTGATTTTTTTGTGTAATTAAGTTAGAATTTTAAGTGTAATGAGACGTCACTTAATAAAGGACCTCTTAACTTAAACTAAGAGCACTCCCAATGCACTCGGCGTTAAATCCGGCGTTTTATCGCCGATTATCGCCGAAAATTCACCGGCAATGGGGAGGAATCGGCGATAATCCGGCGTTAATTCTACCGAATTAACGCCGAATCCCAAAAATTCGCCGGATTATCGCCGACCACTGTGGGCGATAATCCGGCGATAAAAATAGTTTTTTTTTTTTTTTTTTTAATTTCCCCCCCTATAAATTTAAAATTTAATAATTAATTTAAAATAATTTCCCCCCTATTTTTTTTTAATTTTCGTCGTTGTAATTTTTTACTCGTGTTTAATACAACGAACTTTATTACTGTTATTTGTCTTGTCTTATATATTAGCTAGCTTTATTATATACAAAAATAAAACAATTAAATTAGTAATGATGTAAAAATGAAATGTTGAGTTAGGGAGAAATAAGGGAGAAATAAGGGAGAAACTATTGGAGCAGTTGGCTAAAAGTTGGCTAAAAACTGGGGATAAATTTTGGTGTTGATGTGGCGCTGATGTGGCAGGAGTTAGGGAGAAATAAGAGAGTTTTTAGGGAGAGCATTGGGAGTGCTCTAACATATTAATTAAATGCATTAATTCTAACTTAAACTATAAAAAATTTAAGGAGTTTGTGACGTGCCGAAAAGCAAAAGTGCAAGTAACATGGGACGGAGGGAGTAGTAAACAACTTGAGCAATTAGACAGAATGGAGATAGAGATGATAGAAATTGTGAGATTGAAAAGAGAAATCTTTGTTAACACAAGAATGGGGTGAGTAGAAATGAAGGGGAGAAGGGGTATTTATAGGAGAAAAAATCAGATTTAATAAAAAAAAAATAAAAAAAAAAATAAAAAAAAATTAAATTTCAAAATTTTGAAAACGGCCGGTTTACCGCCGGAAATGGCGGTTTCTGGCCGGTTTCCGACTAAACCGGCGGTTTGGTCGCCGGTTTCTGCCCGTTCTGCAACCCTACGCCTGACCGCCTGAAAAAGCTTCCGGAACCGACGGTTTCTGGCCGGTTTCCGATCAAACCGCTGGTTTCGTCGCCGATTTCTGCACCCTACGCCTGCCGCCTGAAAAAGCCTGCCGGAACCGGCAAACCGCCGGTTACGATTCTTCGTTTCATGAGAATCTGAACCGGCCCGTCGAAACCGCCGAACCTTATCCGGTTCCGAACCGTCACCGCGGTTCCGGTTCACGGTTCCGAACCGCCGGTGAATGTTCCGGGCCGATTCGGTTTGGCGACCTCTGGAATTAGTGGAATATGGAATCCACTACCAAAAATGATAAAAGTGAAGTTTGTTAAATTATGTGGGACGGCTCAAATTGGAATACTAAGTCAAATTATGTGTGACGAAGGGAGTATTACCCAATAAAAACAAATTCTCATTCAAGATGACAGTTTCTACTTCTGGAATAAATTTTTGTTTTCTCTTTTCATTAAAAATATTTAACCACATCTTTTCTCTCTCTTCTTTTTTTCTTTTTTTTTTCTGGGTAAATGAATAAAAATTTAAAGACCACGACACGAAGCGCTTAACCTCAAGACCTTTGTCTTCAGACATTCCTCTCCCAGAAAGTAGTCATCTTGAATAAAACTGAGAGTAATAAACAATAAGCTCAACAATGCCTCCCCCAGAACCACCACCTGCTAGCATCACCGATACTCTCCACCACCAGCCCCTGCCCCCACCAGAATTCTCAACTTCCACAACCACAACCACAAAGAATCGAACATTTGGTTTAATATGTAAGTAAAAAATTACAAACAAAATCTCGTGGAACAAAAAAAATCCAAATAATACTTGCAAAAGTATTACTTAGATCATACCATTTGACGACTCCTAATCTGTGAGACAGTTCCACAAAGGACCTACTAAAAAAGGTTATCGCAAAGTGAACTCATTTCTTGACTCAAGCTAAAACCAGTAGATACACAGGAACAGAAGGCAGATGAGCAAAAGCTCTCATCTCATATTATCTCAGTGCTCCTCTAAATCTTACTTTCTAGAGAGAGAGAGACAAAATTGTTAAGGTCACCTAGCCTTGACGAATAAGTTCCTGGGCAATAATATTTCTAGCCTTCTTGCAGAGTTCATCCGGATTATTTCCTACTATATATGGATGAACGATAACTTTCACAGATCCTGGATTCACTTCTCGTTCCATTCCAGGAGGCATGATTTTGCCTGTTCCAATCAGAGTAATTGGAACAACAGGTACCCCAGTCTTCGCAGCAATAGTAAACGCTCCTTTCTACAAATTAATCAACCATCGATCAAGAGTAATTTATGGAATGGAAATATACAGCGTAGTATGTGGGGAGTTCACATAAGCAAAGGTGACAGGTTATTCCAACATATATTGCTCAGGTACACCGTCCCTACATGTTGACTAAATCAGTCTGGATTTTCTGAACATACTAGACAAAGTTTCCTTGCATCATGTATTCAATATGTTTATTGAGGTAAGAGATTCTTAAAAGGCTAATAGTTAATGATTTATCAGTGTTTATGCAATTTCAAATCAACATCTGTCAGCATCCCTCGAGAGGAAAGGGACTTTAAAGGATGCACAAACCTCAACATCCTACCCACATCGGGGTACAATTATGACTACCAATCAAAGAAAATTTGCAGCTTAATTTAAGCAGCAATAAATGCTGGAGTAGTATTTAATATGCAAAAAAAATAAAAAAACATACCTTAAAAGTACCCAATTTTCCATCTCTACTTCGAGTGCCCTCTGGGAAGAAAAAGACCGATGCACCCTTCTTGATCAGGGAAATGCACTGCTTAAGGCATTCCTACATTTAAAGTAGTTTCTATTCAATATACAAGTTAATCCCCTAACTAGATGGAAAAACCTATTTCATGTTCCTTAGTTTATCTAGTTGGAATACGAGTCTATGATTGAACAACAAACTTACTTTAGTATGACATAATATCAAAGGAGGTATCGCATACCAATTGGCTTCTGCTGTCTGTGCGCCTTAAAGGGATAACACCCAGTAGAAACATAGCCCATCCAATAATTGGATAAAGAAAAATTGATGTCTTGCTAATGAATTTAAAGCTTATCCCCAGAGTCAGAAGAGTATGTATGTCTAAAAAGCTTTGGTGGTTGGACACATACATGGCGGGGGTATCAGTTCGAGGGAGATTTTCCAATCCCTCGTACTCAATCTTGAAGAAAGGAGACACTGTCAAAAAGGCCCAGCCTTTAGCTATAAGATACTGGGCTTTTCTTCTATATCGATCAAACATTAGGACAAATGGATGCTGTAGAACCATTGGCACGAATAAAGTGATGGCAGCAAGAGATGTTACAATATAGAAGCAAATTCCTCTTAGCTTTGAATTGAACCAAATTTCTGCAATGAGGATAAGAAAAGTGAGTGGTGGGACTAAGAAGATTTCCAACTTAAAAAGAAATAGACCGGACTAAAAGCACACCTGATGATGGATATGAAGCTCCAGCAGTCCCGGCATCTGCAAGTTCAGATCTAACAACCAAGTCTCTTAAAACTTTTCTCCTTCTACGACATCCACAACCATTATATGTTCTGTGCAGCTCGTCTGCATGGCTCAAAAAGCTCTGAAAAGGATAATGTTTTTTCCTCAAACCACATATTGTTTCGTGTGTGTGGACATCTACATAAGCAAAAAGAAAACCAATTAAGAGCAATTAATAGCACTAAGATTATCACATGTAGCCTAGCAGATAGTACTTAAAAGCAATATAGTAAAACTTCCAAAATTGACCTTATAAGAACATTAGGTAAGTTCTCTTAACTGGAATAAGATAATAGATCAAAGGAAAAAATCTCCATCAAATGTGGCAGATCAGTTTTGGAAGCAATAACATCCAACGGCAAGAAAATAAAGGAACTGGCAGAGAAGAGGAGAGAAGTGTACAGGGAGAAACCCACACGCTTTTCTAAATGTGAAATTTATTGAGAATGCATTTCATATTGAACGATTCTAGTTCAGAATATAAAATCTGCTCTTTGCAATCAAATACACACACCAAGTTGAATAAAACATTTCAAGGGTTAACTCTAAATGCATAAAGGAGGTTCACTCACATGTCTCTGAATATCTTTGAGTGTTCTGTTTAAGTACAACACAGCTAAACTGGAATCCATGAGAAGAAGCCAACTGCTCAAATCAATGTTCAGAAACAGAATGGTCATTGTATCGGATTGGCAGAAAAACTTTCCAGGATGCAAAGTGTATCATCTAGACCTGATAAACCAGGCTAAAATCTAATTTCTATGAACAAATTAGCACTATATACGTTCCTATAAGCAGACATGCTTATAATTGCTAAATTTCAGTTTACCATCAATGTTTTACATTATATTGATAAATCTTAGTAATCCACTTTAGATTATTCTCTAAACTACGGGTCTGTATGAGAAGGCTTAAGCACTGATAAGTACGATAGACACTGTATATCAAGTGGAAGTTTTCCGATGCATAGAGCAAGGTTTTTAAGAGGGGTTTGCATTCATCAACTCAAATACCAATACTTAACACTATTCCTGCCTTCTCTCAATTCCATTCTTCGCTTCACAAGATGAAAATGGGTAGCAGGAAAGTTGAGTGTAAGCAAAATGAATTATAAAGCTTTAAAAAATAGTTTCGCATGCACAAATATGGAGTACATATTTGAATTCAGTTTCAAATTTGTACGATTGCAACTACGTTCAAACAACCAAACTTGCAATATCAGTTAATACAACTCTTCAATTACGTTCCATCAAGATTTATCAAATTCACCATACCCAAGTCCTGTTTCTCGGCAAGTATACTTTAGATTAGTTAAACATAAACAACGGCAGTGTAAACAAGTCAACAAGCAAAAATAGGAGCAATCAGAAGCATAATCATACTTCAATAACAAAAACTCATACGGAGTATCTCTCTGATTCATCGTGTCTAGAGCGCGTGAGTGATTTAATTACCATTCCACTGCAAGCCCCAACAAATACCGATTGACCCTTCTTACCTGCAACTGCAAAATCAGTAATTACCCAAAACAAAATTAGAAAGCCTAGAAAATACAAATACATTACATAACATCGATGCATAAACTCTAATCCCCACACACAACATCCATATCCTATAAACAGGGTATATGTAGAGAGAGGGGGGGGGGGGGGGGGGAGGAGAAATACAGGATGCGGTAGAGGAGAACTCACAGTGATGATTATGTGAACGCGAAAATGATGAGTGAAAACTCGAACCGCTGAAATGAGTTGATAATTCCATCTGTTTTGCTTAATTTGTCGAGTATGTATGATCACATCTTCTGAAACTGAGTCTTCTGTTGGAGATAGAGTAGGATGATGAATTTCTATTTTTCAATTTGGGGATTTGCATCGAGATTCGTGATTTGAAAATTGCATTCTTAACAGGGTGAACCACATGAATGGTATCTGCTATGCTACTTGATCTTTCACTGTACATCTTTATTTTATATCATTTGATACTCCGTAACAAAAATAATTATAGTAATTCTTTTTTTTAATGAATGATAGTATTTTTAAATATTTCAATTAAATAGAACCAAATATGTAATATTTTTTCTTCTTTTTTTATTTCTTTTTTTCTTCTTTAGTTTTATTCTTTTTTTTTTTCATTTTTCTTTTTAGTATTTTTTCTTTCTTCTTTCCTTTTTCTTTTTTCCTTTTTTCTCCTTAGTTTATATTTCCTCTTTTTTCTTTTCTTTCTTTTTCTTATTTCTTTTTAGTGTTTTATAAATACATTTAATTGCATTCATGATATAAATCAATAACAAAACATTTATTATTAATTATTTAAAGTAATTAAATTAATTGAATATTTTTAATTAAATTATTTATACTCATTTTAGGGTTGAAACACCTAACTAAAAATATTCAACTCTTTATCATTATGAATATAATTCACAATTTTAAATTTTGATTAAGACTATATTGATTAGTTATTAAATTAATATAAAATAATAATAATTATTTATTAATTATTACTCCCTCCGTCCCATAGTTGATGTCACAACCTTTTTAGTTTGTCTCATAAAAGATGTCACATTTCTTTTTTTGAAAAAAGTTCCCTCTCACATTAATATAAAAATACTATTTTCTCTCGCCACTCAACACACAAAACAACATCTCTTAAAATAACGTGCCGTTTTCCATGTATGCCATCTATTATGGGACGGAGAGGGTACTAGTTTTTACTCTTATAACAATAATATTATTATAGTAATTAAATATAATTATAAGTATAATTATGATTAAGTATATTTAAATGATATTAGAAAATAAATGAATTATTAATTTATAATATTAAAATAATAATATTAATATTGATTAATAATAATAGTATAAAGAGTGAGGAGAATGAGAGCAGATATCATAATATCACTTTTGGTACTAGTTTTGTCAATACCCTAAATATCCTTTATGACATAAATGGAAAATGAATTTGTTTAGAGGGTATTTTGGAGTGAAAATTGCATCAGGTACCAAAAATGTGATTTATAGGTTCCCAAAACGATATAAAATAAAGATTAAGTACCATTTATGTGCGAAAGTGAAAGATCGTGTACCATTTATGTAGTTTACTCTTCTTAATAATACCTCCGTTTTTTTAAAATAGGAAGGCTTGAAACAATACGGGTTTTAATGCACAATTTGGTAAAATAAGAGAGAGAGAGAGAGGGGGGAGAGAGAGAGAGAGAGTAATAAAATTAATGTTAGTGGATGATGAGGTCCACTTTATTAAGTGTGTAAAATTTTTCTAAAATGGAAAGTTTGAAAGTTGTTATTTTTAAGAAACGGACTTAAAAGGAAAGAGCTGCTATTTTTAAAAAAGGAGGTAGTATTTGTGTTAAAAATTTTAAAAACCAATACCTTTGTGTAATTTTGTTTTAAATTCTCATGTATTTTTAATTTATTTATTCATTATTATAAATTTTAAAAAATTGCATTTGTAGAGTATAGTTAATTATAAATTAAAATATCAATGTCTATTTATAACTGTTCTCTTTGGACCACCTTGTATGAAATTTTTTTATTTGCCCTAGCAAAAATGTAGTAGTACTAGTACTTTTTTACTAGGTCATTTCTCCACTCACATTAGTCCATTTCTCAACTCAAAATATAACTAGTATTACTCTTTTAAAAATTTACTAATATTCGTATTAGTGTGACTGTTACACTAAACAACATAATTTTAACAAGAGATTGTAAAATAAAGGAGATAATAACACATTATAGTTAAAGTAATGTTAGTAGATAATTTCGTAGAGTTAAAAATTGTTTCAATTATAAAAGTGCAATAATTTCGTAGAGGATGGACCAAAATAGCAAAAAATAACTATATAGTATTTTCGAATAATTTTCACCTCTTTTCGAATAATTTTCTTTAAGCATATTTTGATTAGTGAGATAATATTAAGAATTCACATTACTTTTTTACCCCTTGTTATTACAGCGATATTAATTGCCAAAAGTGATAATATATTAATTAAATATTGACTGCTTATGTATTTAATTAATTAATTAATGATTTCTCACCAAAGTTGTAGGAAAAGCTATATGTGGAATTCATGACTATGAGTCATTTTGACGATTTACTCAATGTCATCAAACTAGAATAAAGGCCCACACATGGCCTTAAAAAACACATAACAATAATTTAAACAAGCATTGTCAACTGCAACAACAAAAAACACATGAACATAACATTAACAACATAACCGTTACCGCGGGCGCGGTTGGTCTAGTTCCGGGGGCGAGTGTTTTGAGGGGTGGCAGTGCCGGAGCTGACCTTGGCGACGTCAAGGGCGGAGGCCTCCGGCTTTTTCTTAGAATAGAGCGTCAAGTAGCCGATCCCGGCCACAATCGCGAAGCCACCTATTGCAGCCTTTGCCGGACACATGGGTAGCTTCTTCTGCTGGTGGAGCACCTCGGGCGTATGTTGGGTGGCCGAGACTGGCCGCGGCCTGCCCTGGTATCCATCCCCCGCTGGCGGATGTCCTTTAGCATTTTCTTGTCCTGGTCCAACCATTTTTTCTTCCAATTTTTTTTATGGATGTCTATATTTGAATCATATATATAGGTTTGGGTTGCGTGACAAGTGGGAAATAGAGATTAAATGTAGTGTACTAGTTTTCAGGATTGTTGTGATATTTTGTTTGTTGGAGAAGTGTGTTTTATGTTGATGGTGTTGAATTGGTCTTATTATGTTTGACTATGGGTTGTCAGTTATTCTTGTAATAGGTCTTATACTTATGTTTGATTATGGGTTGTCAGTTATTCTTGTTCAACGGTTAGCTATATATAGATAGATATAGATGCTATTAATTGGCGAAGTATAGTGTTGTAATGTTTTGTGCATATTAAATTTTTTATTAATATTTTATTGTTTGTGTAAACTTTTATTTCCACAAAACATAAAAAATTTGTTTCAGTATAAACTATACCTTATCTATTACAGTATCTTCAACTTTCAAATATATTAAGAGAATGTATTTAATTTTTTTGCAGTAAAACGGACACAAATTCACTACTCCACTATGCATATCCCCATTTTTATTCACCTCATATATATATTTCTACATTTACCTTTGTAATTGTTGAATAGTAGTATATATCAAAAAATGAAATATGGCTTATTTCTATGGGTATATAAACGGATCCTATGCACATTTCTATGGATTCCGGAATGTCTTTAATATGTGATATTCTTTTTATAGAGTAGGGTCTACTACTGCCGCCACTCTTAGATTCGACCTCAAATCTTCAAGTCAATTACTTTTAATCATGAGTTTGAATAATATATGGCGTAAATCCTAAATGTGAAAAAGAAAATATGACAACCTAAGAAGTTCGGAGAACTAATGTTTGAGCATTGTAAAATTTGATTCCATCTCGAAAATCTCATCCCATATATGGAGATAGATTTATTCCATTATTTTATTTTCGTGTATAGCTCTGAATTTTCATGTAAATTGCATATCCAGTATACCTATATACATGTACTATGTTGATCTATCCTCCACATTTAAAGAGTATTTAATGAGCTTGATTAGGTGATAAGATCCGTTTATTGCATTGGAATAGTGGGATAATTCACTTGTTTTGCATGATATAATGTGCATTTGAAGTGTGCAGGAATGGGAACTTGGAACGAACAAGGGAATGACAGATGGAAGTGATTAAATGATGGAGAAAATGAAGCACCTGATTGACAAAGTCTACACACATCGTTGGGCGAGGGCAGAGTTGCCATACCTGAATCCAAGAAGGAGTTGACTTCTAGAAGTAATCCAATAGGAGCAAGGAATCAAGAAGTTGCCCAAGCCGACCTATAAAAACTAAGGGAAGAAAGAGAAATGTTCATTTACGTTCACTTCACTCACTTTGTTCTCTCGACTTTCACTCTTGGAAACATGCAGGGGAACAATCATCTTTTCATCACTCAGAGTTCAAACAATCATCAATCACCATGGATTGAGAGTTGCCACCAAAAACAATTGTTTCACTTTGTTTTATTTCGCTTTCGGGTTTCAAATTCCATTCCTAGTTTATTTTGCTTATGTGGGCTGGTTTTTGTTAGCTTAAGGATATTGTCTTGATCTTTTGGATGTTATTGGAACTATATTTTGGAAGAAAATGGTAATGTGTTTGTTTGTGTTCGATCTTTATATGTTTTTTTTCCTTCGCATGAGTTCGTTGGTTTCTATTTAACTTTCATGTTTACATTTGAGTTTCAGTTTTAGAACTAAATTGACAAAATGGATTTCGAGATAAAATGTTTCAGTTTTAGTCTTGGTTCGTATTTTTAGTTAAAAATCGCGTGAGTCCACAGGTTAATCTCACATGTGGAAGTTGTTGGTGTTTGTGTTGAGATTTTAGTTTATTTAGGTTTAAAGATATATTTGGAAAAGATTTAATTTGTTTTCGTTCATCTTTTGTGCACGTAAAAATGTTCGTACAAGTTTTTGGAGCCTCCAGTAATTTTAGTTAGATTTAGTAATTATAGGTTTCGTCTTAGTTGCAAATTCTATTTTAACTTATTTTCAAGCTTTCGAAACTATGGATGTTAATGGAGTTTGCGGGGAATTTTATGTTAATTGTTTGGGGAAGAAGAAAGTAGGGTTCTAATTGCATTTTGTTTTATTGTCTGCCACTTTTACATTTTAGTACTTGCCTGTGGCTGCATATTACTTTTTCAGTTTCTAAAAGTGATTAAGTAGTTCGAGTAAGAGCATCTCCAATGCTACATAGGTCAGCAATAGGCCAGCAATAGGCTAGCCATTCTCTCTTCTGCCACGTCAGCAGCACTAAAAAATCTACCTGCCACATCAGATTTAGGTCAGTCATAGGCCAGCCGCAATAAAAATAATTCAAAATGTACTACATTTACGGAATTAAAATTACGATTAAATTACGGAATTAAATTTACGACACATATACGCGAATGGAGAGTGTACTCGAGTGGGGCGGCGGGTGGGAGGGTGGAGGACTGGACCTCGCGGGGCGATAGGGGGGATCCGCCCCTCGCAGCCCGTTGCGCCTGCTTCTGTCCAATCGGGCGAGGGCGACCAGCAAATGAAGGAGGGGATGAAAACTCCTCAGCATCCGGGGGGAGGTCGTGGGATCCGCCGCTGCTGCCGCTGTAGTCGCCGGTATAGTTCAGTCTCTGCTTCTTCGGCCACTCAGCATCGCACCCCGCACGGAACTTCTCGGAGTCCTTCAGCAACAAAAAGCACTCCCAGAAGTGGAACTCCTTGTACGTCCCCGCCAAGGGGAACTGACTCTCGGCTATCCTCCGGGCGTCCTCCTCATTCTGCCCACTAGTGAGCTGACGGAGGGCGTTGGCGTACAACGCCGAAAAACGGCCGACCGCGGCCCTGATGCGCTCCCACCCCTTCCTGACCTCCTCCCCGCTGAAGTCCTTCCCGTGCGGGCAATGCCTCCTGTAGGCAGCTCTAATCTTCGCCCACATGTTGACGACCCGCTGGTTGTTCGCAACCAGCGGATCGTCGCACACCTCCAACCACCCCATGGCCACCCCAGCGTACTCATCCTCCGTCCACTTCCTCCGGCTGGGGGTGTCGTCAACAACGGGCTGCGACGAGTCGCCGACCGCCTTGGCCTTCCCCCTCGTCTTCTTCTTCTTCGCCGCGGCCCGCCCCGCTGGAACGGGAGTGTCCGGATCGCCGAGATCGATCCCCATGTCATGCAATGACAAAAGGTCATCGCCAGTGAACTGCGTCTCCACTGGGGTCAACGTGTGGGACGAAGCCGTCAAAAAATCCATAGAGGGACGATAGACCGTGTCCCCCCCCCCCCCCCCGGTGACCCCTGCATCCCTCCCTGCCACATCATCCCCATCATCTGCTGCAGCATCTGCTGCTGCATCCGGGGCATACCTCCCCACCCGCCGCTCCCCTGCCCCCCGCCCGGCATACCCCCATGGTTCCCCCCCTGCAATCCCCCCGGCGCACCGACCATCATCCCCATCAACTGCTCCCAAGGGACGTTAAGCCCTGGGCCCATCTGCCCGCCCCATCCAGATCCCACAGGTACCGTGGGAGTCTGAGATCCACTCGTCACTGGACTGGACTCGTTGTTGTGATCCATCGCTCGATGATGTTCTTGTACAGAAAGTTAGAGAGAGAGAAAACTCGTTAAAACAAGTGGTGCAAAGGAAAATGAAACGAAAATCGCGTTTATATAGGTTTCTTAAAAATAAAAAAAAAATTAAATTCGGGCGCTGGCCGGTCGCTAGCCGATCGGGCCGCCACAATGGCGGCCAGCGCATCGGCCAGCCCACGCCGATCGGCTCGCCGATTTCCGGCTAGCCGGCTCCAATGGTTCGGCTAGCCGATCGGCCAGCGACGCGAATCGGCTAGCCGGTCGCTAGCCAACCATTGGAGATGCTCTAAAGTAACCATAATTTTATTTCGCTTTTTGCATTCACGAGTTTGTTTATGAAAAATGGAGTTAGTTTCTTTTCTTCTGTTCTGCATGAGTCCAGAATCGTTAGTTAGTTATTTTACAAAGAGTAAAGGCCAAATATGGTCCCTAACATATGACCGTTTTATCAATTTGGTCCTTAACATTATCTTTTTGATTATTTGGTCCCTCACAAATAAACTCGGATCCGAATCGGTCCTCACTTAACAGAACCGTCAAAAAATAGACGATGACCGCAATTTGACTATATTAATTTACTAATGGTAATTAATTATACCTAATTATAATTCTTTTCCTATTAGCAAAATTGGAAAAAAGATAGTATCCGTTGCAAAATGAAATGAATAATTTGTAATTTAATAGAAATTAAGAATTATAATTAGGTATAATTAATTATCATTAGCAATTTAATATAGTCAAATTGCAATCACCGTCTTTTTTTGACGGTTCTGTTAAGTGGGGACCGATTCGGGTCCGAGTTTATTTGTGAGGGACCAAATAATCAAAATGATAGTGTTAAGGACCAAATTGATAAAACGGTCATAGGGACCATATTTGACCTCTACTCTTTTACAAAAGGTGACCATTAAGTGTAGTTCTTCACTGTTTTAAGACCTGGTCATTTGGCCAGTTTATTTTCGCATTAGACTGTTTTATAATTTGGTGCATATTTAGAGTTTGAAAATGAAAGGAAATATGAAAGAAATATGGGAGAAATTTCATTGTTGTATTGCTCAAAAAGATGATGGCGTATCCAGGATTTTCAATTTGGGGGGTGAAAAAAATAATTAACTTAAATTTCAAAATGTTTCTAATTTTTTTGTTTCGTTGTTTTGTTTTTTCAGTAATTTATTTTTTTAAATAAAATCTTTATCGTTATTTATTTTTAAAAGACTTTATTTTAAATAAAAATAAATTATTTTATAGTATCACGTAAATCATACGTTTGAAATATAAATATCCATATTTTGTTAATTAGCAATATATAATATATATATATGAATATAATGAGGAGGTTAGTTTTATAAATATGGAGTTTTTTTTTAAACGACAAAAATATACTTTATATTAGCCATAGTATCTATTAAAAAATAGTTAATGAAAATTGAATATGAAACTAATGAAAGAATACAAAATTAACTTATAAAAGAGCAAGTTAGGGGTTAAACTAATAAATGTATTTGTTAAAAACAAAATAATTAATGAAACTTAAATATGAAATGAGAACAAAATAGAATTGAATTGGAGGTAATATAGATTAAAACAAAGTTAATTTGGAGAAGAGAAAGTTTAAGAAAAATTAAGCATGTCTCGAGAGGTTTTGAACTCGGGCCTCTGGCTTGAAAGTAGACCCAACTTACCACTTAGCCATCAATGGATTTGTGAAAGTAGGAATAAATATTTTATTAGTACACAAAATTTTGGGGGTACAATTGTACACCCTTGTTCCAGCGTGTATACGCCGCTGTATACAAGGACTACATAATTAGCTATACATAGCTTAGGAAGGATCTAGATATTATCAATCACTAAAACAAAGACACTAACTAACTAAAGAATATATATACAGAATATTATTAACAAGATAGTAACAAAATATTGTTGGTTTTCAGAGATGAGTTGGCATCGTCAATTCTATCCATTTTGATGTGATAATCTAGAACAGATACTGTGAGCTTTGCAAGTTGACCATCCATCGAATCATTATTGTAAGTGGCACATGTATGCGATGGATTATGTGAGCTAATAGAAAATAAGTCTAAATTTAGTTGAAGTAGTGTGTTTCAACTTAAAGTCTTAAAGCGTGGTAGTAGCATTGCCAAATTCCTAAGTGTTGAGAATGGTAATTGAGAACTACCGTTTCTTGTAGGTTCGATACCTTACTACCAATTCTAATATCATTGCAGTTGTGGGTAGTTATAGTACTTGTTCAAGCTGAACGCGCAACAACTTATTTCAAATATAACAGTTTTAATTTGTTTCACTAATGGCCCGGGAATATTTGGATAGACCTTATCCTAATAGACTTTTGCCGTTAAATTAGAGGAATTTAATTAATTAAAGTCTCTAAAGAGTACTATTAATCAGTGTCCCTATCTTGATTAATACTGATTTACTATCCAAATCTATATTGCAGTAAATAATCCGGGCTCCGTTTCAATTTATTCATCTATCATTCTTCATTGTGTAGACATTCTATATATATCCATTAATTAATTGTATATGCTGCTAGCTTAATCTATAAATATATAAAAAGGGATTTTTTTGGAGATATTTACAAAACTATCATTATAAATATTTAATAAAATAAAATGAAATAAAGACTTCATAATTATAAATTATAGTAATTATATGTAACTTCCATGTAGTTGGTTTAGTGGAGTAGTGGAGCACATAGAATCTTCCTATAAATATTTCCTACGTTGGATAAAAGGGAAGAAGAAAAACTCTGAAACTAAAGAAGTCGAAGAAGATAGAGAGACTCTAGAGGTGTGGAGGAAGAAGAGACTCACAGGCGAACTTATTATTCGTTCTATGAGTTAAAGGTGGCTGAAATTCAAGGACATGGACCGAATAAGTTGGCCTTAATATTTAGTTAATGTAATTGGTAAGATTGTAGTAGTACTAATTAATTTGTAAAAATGCGTTTTACATTTTATTATTTTACATGTACTTAATTTCAAGGTTTAATAACGGCCTTAGTATAAATGAATCAAATCTCTATTAATAATAGTAGTATTATACAATTATGCATCATTATTTATACTCATATTGTTGCATGATCGAGTCTATTCCATTGTATCAAAAGTTATAAATAATAGATAATAATGTTGTGTAGTAGTAATATTTAATGCACAATAATAATGATGATAATTAATTTTTTTACTTCAATCAAATATGTAATATAAATTTAACCCATATTATTTTATAAATTTCAATATTTAAATCATTTATGTTTTTAATTACAATTAAGGTAGTGAAAAGGTTTTATTTATTTTTGTGATAATTATGAGAAGTAGAAATGAAACTGTTTTCGTAAATAAATTGATGAGAGGTGGAAGTAAAAAGCTTTTTTTGAAGATAAATTGATCACCCATTAAAAGTTTTGAAGTTAAATAGTGGTACTCCACTACTAATCAAACGTTTAGTATTAATTTTGGGAAGTAGAAATGAAAGGTTTTGGAGGTGAAAAGGTTTTGGTGGGTTCGCGTAATAATGGAGAGAAGTGAAAAGGTTTTAGAAGAGGTGATGGAATGAAAAGATTTTGGAAAGAGATCTTAATATTTTTTGTAATATTAAATTCGATCTTTTAAAGTTACATTTTGGGATATTTACTTTTTTTAGAAATAAAATATTATATACCTATTACTATATGTGCCTTTTGCAAGTAGTTTTATTAGGTTACATATTAAATATTTTTTTCTTATATACTTTATCTGTCATAAAAATCTGAATTTTTGAAGCGACATAAGTTTTAATACAAAGTTGATAAAGTAAGAAAAGGAAAGAGAAAATATTTCACACACATTTAATCAAAATAAAATGATATATAGATATTATATTTTTTATTTCACCCACATTTTCAAATAGAACCACTAGAAAAAAGTTGATGAGTTATAATTTTTTTTATTGCTAACATTAAAATCTTGATATAATTTTGCTATCTTTTGTCAAATGTATTATTGTATATATTTATTATTAATACATTTATAATTTTAGATTCGTATATTAGTATAATGTTTCGTACTATTTCTTATAAATATTTCATAATTTGATATAACTATAATGAGTAGCCATGCATAGCACGGGAGTAATACTAGTTTAATTAACAAAAATGTTTTGGAGACATAATGTCAAAGCCATAATATTACATTATATTCTACTTTTAATAAAACTTGTATTTTATAAAGGTACTTTTTTGCCCCTACATCTTGAAAATGGATAATTTGACTAAGGGGATATTAATTATGTATGATATAAATAAGATGGCTTCATTATGAGAAATATATATGGAAGATATGCATTAATATTCAAATACATTCCTATATAAGTTCGAAGATTTATTTTTTATACGTAGTTGATTTTTTTTAATTTGCTGGTTAAATAAATTAATGAATGTTTAAGTAAAAGTTTATCAAATTTAGCTATTTTTCCATTAATATGAAAAAAAAATAATATAAATAATTTTAAAATATTATAAAATCAAATGCTTTAACAAATTTAAAAAAACATAAATTTAATATTTTCTCTTGCGGAAATTTGTAAACAATTTTTGTCCGTCCACTGCAATTTTATTTTACTTACTTGAAATAGGAATAGTGCAAATAGTTATGAACGGGCCCAAAAAAAGAGCAAATAACATGAGACGGATGGAGTATATTGATACTAAATAAGTTTACGATATTGATTTATAAAATTTTATATTTTTGATTTAAATTCTTTATCCTTTAAAATATTAATTCCAATGAATTCTTAATTTATGGAACGGTACAATCGAACCATAGTGAAAAATAATCACATGTTTTTAAATTATCTATTCAGTATTTTAGGGCAATATATTTAAATATTTTATCTTTATATTAATAAATATTAGAATTCTTAACTCAATCCAGTATATCATATTACAAATTTAAATTTGATACAATATATGGTATCATAGTACAAATTTAAATTATGATTTTCATTATAAGAATTTCAATATTTTATTTTAGTTTCCTATTTTTCAAACTTTAATATCTTTTTTAGAACGTACGTCGAACTTCAAAAATAAAAAATTAGTTAATTACATATTTTTAACTCATTCATTTAATATTTTAAATCTGTATAGTTAATGCTTAGTAGTATTTTTTTCTAAAGCATTTACCGTATCATGAAATAAGTTAGCAGTAGAATACTTTAAAATATACTACTTATTAATTTGTTGCATATAGTGGATTGAGTTAATGAGGTCTAATTTTCATAAAAGAAAATGAGAAAATTTTAACTGCATAACTTTTTAATATATATGAAATAAATTAAAATTTTAAATAAATAAATAATTGAATTGATATTTTATTTAAACTATTAAGTCATTAATACTCATATAATATATCTATATTAATCTAAAGTGACAGTTTATTGAAAAGACATTTTTGTCCTTTTTGGAGGGAAAATTTATAGCTATTTTGTTTATCCTTTTAGTCATATTGAGAAATAGCAACTATTGGATAGAAAAAAGGCAGCTCCTATTGAGCAATAGTGGCTTCTCAAATAAGATTACACGGTTATATATACCCACACCTGAATCTGCATTTCAAAAGTACTAATTATCTGAGTTTTTTATTGCAGTCGGTGGAGACTCCGCGGCAATCATGCGCCGGCGGAGACGAAGCTGAACCAAGGCAACGAAGGGGTGGCGGCGTGGCTGTGAGGAAGGCGCGGCGATAAGACGTGCAGAGAGAAATTGAGGGATGGTGACAAGCGAGACGTGTGGTGGTTGGTGGCTAAGGCTGTGATTCAAGAGGAAGGAAGAAGACGACTGTAAATTAGCTTAATGTTGGTGGTTTCACTTCAGAAGATGATCGGCGCATTTAGAGACTGTAAAACCTAAATTAGCTTAATGTTGTCTATTCATATTGAGTGGGCTTAATTCAATTTAGAGTGGTTTATACTTGATGGGCCAAAATTCAAATAAGGCTATTAGTTGGTTGGTGGATTTACATTTAAATAAAATTCTTTATATTAGTAGATTTTTTTAACGTTAATTTGTTATGTTACGTTTATACTTCTATGTCTATGTGAAATAATATTTTTTGTATAAATGTTTACATGTGTAATTGTATGCAATTATATGGTGTAAGGCTGTAAGCTATCAAGGGGATTATCAAACAATTTATATAGTACTATTACTCTAGATATGTCATTAAATTTATATATTTAGTTTGTATTGAATTGACTTTTATTTATTCTATTAAATAATATATTGATGTTTAAGATTTTAACTCATTTTTTTAGACTCTCAAAATATCGGAATGTGTACATATATTACTATCATGTATTGAAATAATAATGATGATGAAAAAATTGAAACCAAATTAATGTCTTCAATTAACTTAACGCTACTATTAAGCTTATAGAATAAATCACGAAAATAGATGAAATTATAGATACTTAAAATTAAATCAGAAACAGAATTAGATTAAATTCTAAATATTTAAAATTAAATCTAACTTATAAAATTTGTATGACTTCTTATAATATAAAGAGTAGTATAAATTTTATGTGATAACATGTTATTATTTATTTTAGTGACAATTTGCTTTTTATACGTATATTATGGCGGGAAATAATAAAATTTATCTTTTCCTATACTAAAAATACATTTTTTCTTTGCCCATGCATATCAAATTGTGCTATAGTCCGAAATTAAACATAAAAAATAATTAGTCAACTAAGATGTGATTATTGGATTATCAAAATTTGCCAAGTGCACACTTTTTGTTATTTTTAGTATATATTTTGTTATTTTTTAGCATATAATTTCATGTTTTTTTGTTTTTTTTATAATAGTTTGTCATTTATTTTGTGTTTTTTATAAATTTTATTTTATAATAGTAATATTTCACATAATAGTATTATTATAAAAAATAATAAAAATTTATACTACTAAAAGGGATAGTTGGATGGAAAGTCAATATTGCCCTTTTTGGAAGGAAAATATAAAGCTATATTGTTTACCATTTTGGTCATTTAGAGAAATGACAACCATTGGATAGAAAATTGGTCCAATTAAATGCTAGCTTCCCAATCAAGATTTGGAACAATTATTAAATTTATTAAATTTAATAAAATTAAATTTATTTCATAAATTTGTTAAATTTATCAAGATTTGTATTTTTAAAATTAAATTTATTTTAATTCAATAACTGATTTATTAAATTTTTTTATAATCCTTTATATATTAAAATTATTGTATGCAATATTAAAACTAAATTTATTATTTATATTTAATATTAAAGATATATAGTATGTAAATATATTTACATTTAAATTTAGTGTACATAATTACGGAATTAGATGAAATTATATATATTTAAAATTAAATCTAACTTATAAAGTTTGTATAACTTCTTAATATAAATAGTAGTGTAAATTGTCACATTATTCAAAACAACCAAGATGCATAAAATATTATCGTTATTTTAAATAACAATTTACTTTTTATACGTATATGTGGCAGGAAATAAGAAATTTATTCTTACTAATTTTAAAAATTCATTTAGTCTTTGGTCATGTATATCAAGTTATGCTATGGTATGAAGTTAAACAGAATAAACAAATAATCAATTAAAGTGTGATTATTGGATAATACAACATTTTTAACTTGACTTCTCAAAGAAGTTTTAAATTTTTATGATTTAAATTATTCATATATTTAATGTGGATATGTCTAATATTCCAGAAATTTTTCAATTTTTTTTTTTTTTTAACTAAGCTATTAAATTTTGATTTACTTTTTATTTGGATTAATGACTACCTTATCCCTATCAATAAATATTTTTACTCACACATATTTTCTTTATACGTATATCTTATTCTAATTAAGTCATATTCTTTGAACATAGTTACACATCTTCTTTTTGTCATTAATTTTTATTATTTTTACTCTATTTAAATTATAAATTAAAATTGTATAGATATTTCATTCATTAGAGAGTAGTAAATTCTTCATTTAGAGTTAGACAAAATAAGTACATTTCTGTTTTTTTAAATCTTCATATTGATTAGAATTTATATTTTCTATATATTTATTATATTTTGTATTCATTATTTGAAACTCTATGTCCTGTGCATAGCACAGGTGTTAATACTAGTCACATCAAATATTCAACCAATTATCAAAGCGTGGAAGATTTTTAGCTAGTTTTATATATAAAAAAAAAAACTCAATATATGTCACAAATTATGTCCTTAAATAAATATTCTAAACATCACTAGTATTAAAAAAAAAAAAACTAAAATTAATTCAAATCACTTATCCACAAAAATTGTAACATTTTGAGGATACTTATTTAAATTTCCTAATTTGATGAGTCATAATCATGCGTAGAAGAGTAGGAATTTGGACAAGGATAATTGATTTGATGTTAAAATAACATTAGGGTAAATTAATCATAGTATAAAATGTATTATGTCATAAAGACATTATGTCTCTAAATCACTACTCTTTGTCGTTGAGGATTTAAGCATATCATGACCCTCATAACTGCTGGCTGTTGTTTTTTTATACATGCATCGATTAAGCTACCAATTTACTTTATTATTTTGATCTTTTCTTGATATTTGTATTAATATGTGATTGTTGGAATCTTATGCCCGGTCAAAGGATTTTGACCAATAATAATTTCAACGAGACATTTAATTTGTGAAATTAAATGGTATAGCGTCGATCTACGTTCGGAGTACATGATCGTGATATATTCATTTTCTCAAATATGATTCTCGGTGAGTGAGAAATAATGAATTAAAGTTGTGCAAAATTGCAAACTAAGTAAATGAGCTAAGAGAGAAGTCATGAGATTAATTAAGAGAGTTAATTATCTTACATTGAAAGTAACAACCTTATTAAACAGTATTAATAAGAAGGATTATTACATGTAACACTAATTATTATAGTGGACTAAGATGGGCTCTACAGCCCACACGCGCGCGCGCACGCCCCGCCTGCCTAGCCGCGAGCCGTTGTTTTATCTTTGGGGACAAAACGCCAATCCGAGAGCACTACCGGGGCGTGTATCCCGTCTTGCGAAAAGTGGACTTCTCGACTCGGCTAACAACTTGTTCACGGTTTACTGTTTCATTTTCAGCTGTAATTTCGTTTCACATTTTCCATTCTGTATTCCTTCTTTTGTATTACGCCTGGTTATTTCTTGTAATCCAAAAAATTAACAATGATAACCAACACGTGAGAATGATTTTTCAGTGAAAGAGATTGGAATTAGTTTCTCCATTTTGTATTCCTTCTTTTGGATTGTATTATACCCAGTTATTTCTTGTAATCTTGAAAATCAACAATGATAACCACCACGCTAGAATGAATTTTCAGTGGAAGAGATTGGAGTTAAAGTTGAATCACTTTGTAGAAATCGATAGCTTGCCTCCCTTATTCCTTATTAATTATAGGTGGACTCGGTTGACATGAGGTTTGTGCTTATCCCCTTCTTTTTCTTTTTATATTGTTGTTCCTCCCATCTCAACTATTTCAGACTATGAATTTATTTTTCCTTTTCCACGAATCCTATCTAACCTTCTTCCGTTTATTTCCTCAATATGCGCCAATGCACATTTCATTAAACTGGGTACCAAAATTGCCAAGTCAAAACTGTGGCTTACTAGCTTCTTTTTTATATAAGTGTAGATAGATTGTTGCACACTTTTGATGAAAACATGAATATTTTATTGGAAAAAGATTCATGAAGCTAGAAATAACGTGTATGAATTGTAATTATAAGTTTGGTCAGCTACACTAGTAAACATAGGTATATAGTTTACTCGGCTGAATTTTTTGGTTTTGGGGCGTTAGGTGGCCATACAAAGAAACATATTAATCTATGGAAGTTACTAACCTATAGATTCAAAAACACAATTATATACTCTATAAATTAGGAATGTGATCAAATGAAAACTCTAAATATTGTACAAACTTAAAACTATGATCTGGACCATTGAAAAATGTCAACAGGTCATAAAAAAGCATTAACAGGAAAATGTCAATAGAATTTCAACAGTAGTCAATGATTGATGCTGTGTTGATATTGTGTTGACATTAAAATCTTGAAATTTTACACTGTGTTGATATTGTATTGAAACTGTGTTGAAGAGTTTTGAATTTGTACAACATATAAGTTTGCATTTTATCACAACCCATATAAATTAACTATACTATACGTTGCTAACATGTAAAAAAGTAGGCTCAGATCATAGGGAAGTGATCAATTGCTAACTCATCCCTTAGTTGCTAACTACAACTAATTTAAGACCATAACATTTTAGAAATCTTGTGGTCTACAATTTGCCATGTGTAATTTCGTTTTTCATTTTTTAATATTAAAAAGATAATAGCAATTATCAAATTTAGGGTTTAGAAATATAATGTCAATACAGTGTATGAAATACATCAACACGAAGACATAATAATGTCAATACAATTTCATATTGACATTTTACAAGCGTACTATTGACATATTATGTAAGGTGTATTGACATAAATCTGTTCGTCAAAAATACGAAAATTCAAAAAAAAAATTTAATTTTTTTTCAAATTTTGACGTCGGAACATATGCATGTAGTATATCGTTGGAATCCTTATAAAATTATCTTTAATTTGATATATGTTATATGAATTTAAAGTTTTGGGATTTCTTTTAAAAGTTAGTTATAACTAACTTGACATTAATACCCCTATTGATTTTTATTGGAATTAATCCTATAGCCTTATTGACGTTTTTTTTTATCATATTGACATTTTGTGGTTGATGATCTAGGCCTTTAATTTGAATATCTAATGGCTATTATTGAGTTGTAGTTAGCAATTAAGCATTGAGTTAACAATATAACACTCCCCGAGATTATATATATGGATAACGCCGAGGGATCTTTATATATTATCAATATAATTAAACATAAAATTTCATATTATTCTCAATTACTTCCACAAGCAATTTTTAAAGTATTTGTGTTGTTTGCCTCCTCTCTCTTGTGAGATTTATACGAGTTATTGCAGATCAAAATAAAGTGTAATAACTAGATACCGTGGGAATTACATAAAACGATTAATTTTCAAAAATAATTGCGCCAACATATGAAATCTAGCTCAAATGATTGGAAAAAAAAGGAACTGTCATCGTGCTGTCTATGCATATTAAAAAGTTGTAAGTGGTCAAAGAATTTTGTACAAGTCATGAAGGAGGTTGTGACAATCATCATGCCATAACTTTGTAGATGTTATATACTACTAGTATTTAGTCAATTATTGAGAGGTGCTTTTTAGCAGGAGGTTGGCCAAACACACATACTTATCAGGAAAAAAAAAGTGAACTTTGGTTTGGTTGCATGTGAGCACATGGCAATTTGGATTTGGTAGTAAACGGCCATAACTTTTCCAATTTATTTTGAATTTAGTTCCCGTTTTATAGTATTTTCTTGCTTTATTTAATCACCTAAATAAAATTATCTTTCCAGATTGTACATCTTTAGCTTAGCCCTTCAAAACTCACGGTTAAATATCGCAGTGTAATATTTCATACTCCCTCCGCCTCTTTGTAGCTAAGTCGTATACCTTTTTTGATTGTCCTGCTGAATTATAACCTATTTTAGCAAAAAAAACACCCGCTATTCTTCTATCCTACTTTATTCTAATTTCATCTCTATATCTTTTCTCTTTCCTACTTTATTCTCCGTTCACTTGACTAACTTTTAATACAATTTCTTAAATTCCGTGCTGAAAAGAAATACCTCAAATACAGAGAGAAAAGGAGGGAGTATATTGCACTTTTGTTACGTACAACTCTGATGGCCAAGATATCATATGCATAAACGATTATGATCTTGCCACTTTTCGAGTTTTCAAAGAAAAATATTGAAATAAAAAGCAGACTACAGTTGAGGTGATTTAAAGAAAAAAGAGTTGGATTTGAAGGTAGGAAAACAATATTTTAGCGGGATGTTAAAGTTAAAAAATCGAAAAATCTGATTAATCAATTCTTTCACTATTCTTTTTGTCTTTTTTTTTAGTACTACTATACTTCTTCAGACAAACTTTGAATTTGTCGTTATATACTACTGCACTACTCATAACAATTACTCCTACTAGCCTTAAGTTAAAGATTTTTATTCTTCTAAAAAAGTTAAGCATAGTTTTAAACACTTATTTTCGTAACACATGTAGTCATGTACTGTATATATGCAAAAATTTAAAGAACAATATAAAAGTAATTTAAAGCAAATGTACCAAGAAAATTATGAAAAAGCAATGTATAGCATATCAATACTCAGAGGCGGACATAAGAAGTGACATTGGGGACCCATGGAACCCCCATTTTTATTAAAAAATTCTAGGGATATGTTAGTAATTTTACATTAAAATTTAATTAAATATTATTTTATATTAAATTAGAATTAAACCTAGATGGTTAATATCCCAAATCTCATCTTCTCAGCCAATATTCACTCCCGCCGCTACCGTTCTCCATCTTTTCATTAATCATCTAATACATAGTTTAATATTGCTTCTCCATCTCTAGAATTACGGCACTAAGGCAATTCCATATTCTGAAGTTCACTTTTCATTGCTAAGTCCTAAGTAGCGTGAATTATAGAATAACATTTATTTTGTTTGTTTGTGATTGTCATATTGAGCATTTTATTTAAGAGTGAACTACATAAATTGTACCTGATCTTTCACTATCGCACATAAATGGTACCTGATCTTTATTTTATATCGTTTTTTTTACCTCTAAATCACATTTTTGGTAACTGATGCAATTTTCTTCCCAAAATGCCCTTTAAACAAATATATTTTCCCATTTATATCATAGAAGGTATTTTAGGCATCCATAAAATTAGTACCAAAAGTTTCATTCTCCTAATTCTTTATACTATTATTATTAATCAATATTAATATTATTATTTTGATGTTATAAATTAATAAATAATTTATTTTTAATATCATTCAAATATACTTAAATATAATTATAGTTATAATTATATTTAATTATTATAATATTATTATTATTATAATACTAAAACTAATAGTAATTAATAAATAATTGTAGTATAATTATATAAATTATGAATCATGTAATAATAATAATAATAATATAATAATAATAATAATAATAATAATAATAATTATTATTATTATTATTATTATTATTATTATTAGTAACTAATCAATATAGCCTAAATAAAAATTTAACATTGTGAACTGTAATGATATAAAAGTTGAATATTATTAGTTAGGTGTTTCAACCTTAAAATAGTATAAAATAATTTAATAAAAAATATTCAATTAATTTAATTACTTTAAATAATTAATTTAATTAGGTATTTGTTTTTTATTTATATAATGTAATAAGATGTATGTATAAAACACTAAAAAGAAAGAAGAAAAAAGAAGAAAAAAGAAAAAAGAAGGAAGAAGAAACATAAATTAAGGAGAAAAAAGAAAAAAAGAAAGGAAGAAAAAATACTAAAAAGAAAGAAGAAAATGAGAAAAAAGAAAGAATAAGGAACTAAATAAGAAAAAGAGAAATAAGAAAGGAAGAAAAAATAATCAGTTAATCACATATTTGCTACCATTTAATTGAAATTTCCAAAAATATCCTCCATGAAAAAAAATCACATATTTGGTACCTAGGGTTGTTTTTGTCACAGGATACCAAAAACGATATAAAATAAAGATTAGATACTATTTATGTGCGAAAGTGAAAGATCAGGTACCATTTATGTAGTTCACTCTTTATTTAATTTTGTATAGTTACATTAAATTAGTAGTGGTCCTCAATTTGATTTTATGGCATATTTTCATTTAACAGAAGATGTATGTCATGCTTATATTTTAATAATTTTGGAGTTCCTCGCTGTATAATTCTGGGATCGGTGGTTGATAAGGCTAATTTCATGCATTGGTTAAGGGATAAATTTTGTGATTTCTCGGGTCTAACAAACCTTTTTGAGCCAGATGTGTAGTGAAAATTGCCAACCCCAGGAAGAAGACAGAGATCACCTGGTGGAGGAAGCCGGCAAGGGAAATAAGCTGAACAAGGAAGAGTGCTAGACAAAAGAGCATTGAATCGAAGGGCAAAAGGGGCATTGCAAGAACAGTCTAGAAGCTCTATCCATTATAAAAAGGGAGCACGCAATCAACATGATCATCACCTTTCAGCTCCTAGCTTAGTTTTCTTCTTTTCTCTACACACTCACACACTGATGCACTTTTTATTAGCACTAAATAAACCTGCAAGTATACAGAGTATATATAGTATAGCTAAAGGTTAGTACCGAATATCGAACACGGGGAAGACTAATACAAAGTGTCTATCCTCTACTGAGACTCAATCACTATTTGGAAAAACATTTTTGGTTTTGAAAACTTTTGAAAAACGGAAAACAATAGAAAGCATAGATCAACTAAGAGCAGATAAATCAAGAGAAAGACAATAGGATAAGGGAATCCCAGGGATGTGTGTTCACAGTTATGGTTATACAAAATTCCAACTACAATACCCTAGCACAGTTATTACTTTGATAGAACGAGTCACCTAGGTTATGCTCATGCGAAACAAACGTTGATTACAAGATTAGGGTTGTCAATCCTAACACGTAACTCCAAAAAGCTCCTAAGACCCTTAAAAAGTCTTCACTCTCAATTAACAGTGCCGTTTTAAAGGAAGCTAACTGTAGTGTCTACTAAGTGGATCTAACTTGCTAGAACTCTGTCACAGTTATGAAGCAAGTTATATTAAATCATACACAATTGTGTCACTCAATCATGCAGCATCAAAACTACTTAGGGAAGAAACAAAGTAAAAAAAAAAACGGATATTAAATAGAAAACGGAACTTGTATAACCAAAGTCGTTACTAACACATCCCTAGAATCCTATGAGTTTAGTTACACATAATTGAATAAGCTAAAAACATAGATTGAAGGGAAGTCAATTTGAACATAAAACTAAAACAAATAAAACCCATGGGTTGAATCCTTGTCGTTCTTGATGTTCTTGAAATCCTGCTCCAACTCCTTGCACCAATGAAGTACTCTAGGTCTTGATCTCTATGAATTATTTTGCAAGTAGAAGTTCTCTCTTTTTGATGAAGCTTGAGGCCTTATTTATAGGGAAAAGCCTTGCCTTGTTGTAGAAGGAAAAAATCTCCAAAATATGGTAAAACTGGGTGCAAATCTAGGGCTTCTCGGATTCGCCGCCTTTTTCCGGCGGGCCGCTGCACCTTGGCAGGCAGTCGCCGCGTTGGATTCCAGAGAGTCTGTTCCCTCGGCGGCGGACCGCCGCACATCCTCCGGCGGTCGCCGAGCGAGACTTCTCTTCCAAGCACATTTTTCCGAGGCGGACCGCTGCATTAATCTGCCCGCCGGGCGCCGGCGGTCGCCGCACACGTACGCGGCGGTCACCGGTCGCCGTTTGACTCCAGATTCCCAAACTTGGCGTTTTGGCTCCCCTTTTCGGCTCAATTATGCACATTTCTCACAAAACACGTCAAAATACCAAAATAGACAAAATATGCAAATAATGGACGTGTGGAGTGACTTTGACATAAAAAACGGACCAAATAATGGCCTTAAAACAACGCAAAATCCGAGCGTATCACACACTTAGGGGGAAATCGTAGGGGGTTCTCATTTCATCAGAAGTTTGGGTGCAACACCGTCTCTACGGAGGCGAAGAAACAATTATCTTTAATTTTCTGTCTACTTTTGGTACTCGCCGAGTCCTCGCTGTTCGAGGCTCGGCTTTGGTGTTGTTTCTATCGTTCGACGTTTCGTATTTTGCAGTGAATATTTCTGTTTATGTTTCGTTTATCTTATCGTGTTGTTTTGGTTTTGATTTGCTGATTATTGTTGGTTGATCTGAGTTTGGAGTTGGTTTGTAAGAAATCTGTTGTCGATCGGTTGAATCTACATAGACTAGTGAGGATCGGAGGTGGAAATGATGTTTGGTTGTTGTGGATGGCTTGGATCCGGAGTGGATTAAGTGTCCCGTGGTTGGATATGCTTGTTTTGTGTTTCATTCGATTGTTTAAGTTCTGTATTCTCGTTTTACCTCGTCTAGTAGCCGTAGATCTGCTTCAGTTTTAACTGTTCTTCATTTCTGTCGGTTTAATTCCGTCTACTTTGCTTTGATCTTCGTTCTTGCTCTGTTTTTAACTGGTTGTTTCATGATAAATGTTGAAGAAGATGATGTCGCTGTTAGTTAGTCCTTGAGTTAGTTATTTTGCAGCTTTTCAATCGTACTCTACCTTTTCAGAAAATGGTCCCCACATTTAGTTGCTTTCCCAGGTCTAGGTTAATTCAGGAAATTGTTCGTTCGATCTAGTAATTGTCTCGCTCTATTTCGTTTAATGTGCATGTTTTTATGTTTCTTCCTAGATCTAGCTGTTAGAGTAGCATATTTCAATTATCAAGTCTAGGAATTAAAGCTCAACCCCAAAATTGCGTGGCAGCAGCCAAAAAAAATAAATTGTTCCCGAGTCTTTGAACATGTTTACTTGCGCATTCATCTCTGTGGATTCGATCCCTACTTCCACGTACTAGTTTTCTTAATTAAAGCGGGTTGAGGGTTTTTGAAGAGGGAGTTAAGGTTGTGATTGTGTGCCCAACGACAGGTAGCTCAAGGTTTTCTGAGTTCCTAGACCCAGTGTCTAGCGGATTTCCTGGACTGAGGGTTTTCTTCATTATTTTTTAGAACACGCCTTCGCTAACCATCATTAGCTTCTATCCCAGCCTTTTCAAATGGCGCCGTTGCTGGGGATGGATGGCGTAATTTGCTTACGTGTTTGAGGATTTGGTGTATATAGTTTATTTTTTGTTATTTGTTTCTCTTGGCAGTTTATGAGCAAGGGCTCACGATTTGGGAACTGGAGTAACCCGTCTGGGTCGAAGGACGCTCAAGTCAGGTGGCAGGTTAAGGAATCGACATCCACCATCACCACCAGATCAGGGTTCACGACAGTAGATCCATTCCCATTCGAATCAGAAAGTGAGAAGGAGTGGAACTCGTCAGAAGGAGAGGACCCAAAATCGTCTACAGAAACAGAGCACTTCGAAACCGAGGAAGAGGAAGACGGAGATAGGTTCACTCACCGCGCATCTGGACGGTGAGCCCGCTCATGCCATAGTCTCGAACCAGCGCTAGAGGTCTATTGATATTAAGACAAATGTGTTGGGTGTTTTACCTACATTCTCTGGACGAAGGAATGAATGTCCTTACGAAATCCTGAACGAGTTTAGTAAGCTATGCAGTATCCAAAAGCGACCTAACGATGCTACTGAAGAGGACTACCGTCTGCGTGCCGTCCCGTTTGCCCTTAAAGGGGAAGCTAATACTTGGCTGCTGAGGCTCCCACCAGACTCGATTAACACATGGAAGGATTTCAAGCTGGAATTCCTGGATTATTTCTTCCCGTCAAACAAAACAAATGCCCTAAAGAAGGAGATTCAGGAATGCAAGCAGGATTACGATGAGTCTTTGAGTCAATACTGGTCTCGATTTAAGGGACTGCTCGACGCCTGTCCCAACCATAGGATGATGGAGGCTGAGACTTTTTACTTGTTCTATGAAGGAGCTAATCCTGAGTCGAAGGACTTAATGAATTCCTCGAGCGGGGGAAATTTTACCAAGAATAAGGCAAGTGAAGCACGAGAGATTTTGGGAAGGCTGATTGACGCAAAGAAGGCCTATGATCACCCGCGTATCATGAGGAGAGGTTCAGCAAACGCAATCAAGGAACAAGACGGAGAAGGAGTTGGGGACATGATAGATCGGTTGGAGAAGGCATTTCTTAGTGCGATTGAGAAAAAGAATTCCCCGACCCCGCAGGAGAAAGAGAAGCCACCAGGTCCAGAGGAAAATCAACTCCAGCTCTATTATGGTCCATCACCCGATGGAGAGTTCCAAGCCCAAGTAAATGCAGTGGGGAATTGGAATCAAAGTAATCAGAATACAAGCTGGACCAGCTACAGTACCCAGGTCCAGCAGAGAACCAGCAGAACTGGCCTAACCGTGGTCAGGAAGGACCCCAGCATTATTCAAACTGGTTAGGGAAAAACTAGGAAGGATCGAATAATTGGAGTTATCGCAATCAAGGGGACCAGTCCAATTGGAACAACAGGAACAAAGTAATCATGGGAGCTCTTATGTGCCACCACATTAGAGGAACGCCACCGGAAACAATAAGAATTTCCAGCATGCGCACCAAGGGAATCAAGGGTCAGGGAACCAGTTCAGCAACAATCAAGGAGGTCAGGCTAATTATCGCCCAAATCAGGGGAGCGGACCAAGCCACAATCAGGGGTCAAGTTCAAATCAGTCAAACTACAAACCTCCGAGGAATCTGGATGAGATGGTACATGATCTAGTCAGCTCTCAACAACACATGCAGAACAATATGCAAGCAAATTATGATGTGGTACACAAAATCCAAGATGCTCAACAGGAGCATAAGTTTGCTATGGATATGTTGGCCAAACAAATGTCGCAATTGGCCACTTCGTTGAATGAGATGAGGGGACACGAATGAAGGATACCAGCTTCAGTAAAACCACCTGACCGGTGATGAGAAAAGATGAGAATACACCTCTATTGACGAGCAAGGAAGGAAAAACCCCTGATCTGGAGGATACTGAGGTAAGCAATGTCAGAGTAGAAGACGGTCTTCAAAAAGGGGATCTGGAGAAACCACTACCTCGGATGGCCGATCCATTTTTCTTAGACCCGGAGCCTGAAGTGGAGATTGAGGAAGGAAGGAAAGAAGTCGGTGAGTCATCCGTCTCAGGTCTGGCAGGGACGTTGAAGCGTACGAAGCCATTCCCTCATCGAGGGGAAGACAAAAAGAAGAAGGACGACACCGAAGACTTCATGGAGATTTTCGGCAAGCTGGAGATCAACCTGCCCTTCCTACAAGCTTTGAAGCTGTCTACATTCAGTAAATTCATTAAAGAGTTCATAGCAGGAAAGACCAAGCCCGGCGGGAAGATAGTAATTGGAGAAAATGTGTCGGCTGTGATACAGAAGAGGAGGATACCATCAAAATGCACAGACCCAGGTATGTTCACTTTGCCTATTTCTCTGGGTGACATTAAAATTGAGCATGTTATGTGTGATCTAGGGGCTTCGATAAATGTGTTAACACTTTCGATATAAAAGAAGTTGATAGGAGTGAGTCTGGTGGATACGAAAGTGGTAATTCAGTTAGCCGATAGTACATGCATTTCAACCGAAGGTGTGTTGGAGAACGTGATAGTGAAAGTGCATGATTTCCTGTACCCAGCTGATTTTCATGTGATAAAAATGAGTGATAATGAATCTGTTGAGTCTAGCGGAGTGCTATTAGGGAGACCATTCTTACGCACCGCTGAGACTATAATAGATGTTTTTGATGGAACAATATGCCTGGATTATCATGGGGAAAAATATACATTTAACATCGATGAGGCCATGAACAAATGAACAGATCAATGAAGCGATCATGGCATTCTGCCACCAACCACTGTCATTCGAGTCTACGGGGTCTGTTTAGGTGAAAAGTCCAGACGAGGGAACAAACTTGGATGAGATAGCAACAAAGAGTCTGGAGAAACTACCCCCTGCCTCAGGAAGCCATCACACCAAAGAAGGAGTTGAAGAAACTACCCGAAACACTGAAGTATGTCTACCTTGGGGAAGATGAAACATTCCCAGTGATCATCAACAACCACTTGACAACGGAGCAGGAGAATGATCTACTTGAAGTGATCCGAAGGAACAAGAAAGCCATAGGGTGGACGCTCTCCGAGTTGGTAGGAATCAGCCCTGATCTTTGCATGCACCACATCTGACTGGAAGAGGGGGCGAAGGCGCGTAGAGACCCACAACGCAAGCTAAACCCAAACATGAGGGAAGAAGTTCTGAAGGAAGTATTGAAGTTGCTATCCTTGGGGATTATTTACTCCATTCCAGACAGCGAATGGGTCAGCCCAGTTCACATGGTACCAAAGAAGTCAGGAATACAAGTTGTGGAAAATGATAAGAATGAATTGGTGCCTACTAGATTGGTGACTGGATGGAGAATGTGCATCGATTACAGGAAGCTTAATGAAGCCACTAAAAAGGATCATTTTCCTTTGCCCTTCATTGACCAGATGTTGGAGGTTGGTTGGAAAGTAATATTTTTGCTTTCTAGATGGATACAGTGGATACTTCCAGATATATGTGGATCTGGAAGATCAGGAGAAGAAAACTTTTACCTGCCCGTTTGGTACTTATGCGTATAGAAGTATGCCGTTTGGATTCTGCAATGCACCAGGAACATTCCAGCGCTGTATGATGAGCATCTTCTCAGATCTGTTGGAGGTAAATTCTTATGGATGATTTCACGGTGTATGGAAATTCCTTCGATGCATGCTTGGCCAATTTAGATCTGATATTGAGAAGGTGTCAAGAGAAGAATTTAGTCCTAAACTTCAAAAAATGCCATTTCATGGTACCTGAAGGAATAGTCCTTGGTCATGTAGTCTCCGAGAGAGGGATTCAAGTGGATAAAGCCAAGGTGGATGTAATCTCGAAACTACCCTACCCCACGAATCAGAAGGAGGTTAGAGGGTTCCTGGGTCACGCAGGTTTCTATAGGAGGTTCATCAGGGATTTTGCAAAAATTGCCCAACCGCTAACGCATCTCTTGCACAATGATGTGGAATTTGATTTTGATGAAAGATGCAAGAAGGCGTTCCAGATACTAAATGATAGACTTGTCTCCGCCCCGATAATCCGCGCGCGAGACTGGAATTACCCCTTCGAAGTGATGTGTGATGCGAGTGATTTTGCAGTGGGAGCAGTCCTAGGTCAGAGGATTGACGGGAAAAGCTATGTCATTTTTTATGCCTCGAAGACCCTCAACCAGGCTCAGAAGAACTATGATACCACAGAGAAAGAGATGCTGGCAGTGGTGTACTCATTCGAGAAATTTCGACCGTATCTGCTAGGGTCGAAAGTGATAGTCTACACTGATCACGCTGCGATTAAGTATCTCCTGGCCAAGAGGGAGTCTAAGCCAATGTTGATTAGATGGGTGTTGTTGCTGCAAGAATTTGATTGGGAGGTAAAAGACAAGAAAGGGACGGAGAACAATGTTGCAGATCATTTTAGCAGAATATTCCAAGGGGATACGGATGAAGCTATACCTGATGCCTTCCCCGAGGAAAGTCTTTATTTTATATGGAAGTCCGCTAGGTCTATTGACTGGGAAGCAGTGTTCACTGCAACAGGTCTAGGAACATCAGACAAGGGGAAGCGCCCGATGAATGCAGAGCCATGGTTCGCTGACTTGGCTAATTACTTAGTCACTGGAGAACTACCAGGGTCCCACGAAATTTCCCGGGCCCAGAGAATGAAGCTGAAGAGTGAAGCCAAATACTACTTCTGGGATGATCCCTACCTCTGGAAGATGTGCTCAGATCAGGTTATCCGACGATGCATCCCGGAGTGGGAACAGAAGGATGTCTTGAACCACTGCCATGCCTTAGCCTGTGGAGGGCATTTTGGGCCTAGGAAAACTGCTAGGAAAGTTTTGGACAGTGGATTTTATTGGCCGACTCTGAACAAAGACTCTTTTGAGTTTTGTCAACTCTGTGAAAGATGTCAACTGACCGGGGAAATTTCTAGAAGAGATGAGATGCCGCAGAATCCGATAATAGTTTGTGAGATTTTCAATGTTTGGGGCATGGACTTTATGGGCCCTTTCTCATCTTCATATGAGAATAAATACATTTTGGTTGCGGTGGATTATGTATCCAAATGGATAGAAGCAAAAGCTACACCCACCAGCGAGTCAAAAGAGGTAGCTAAATTTCTGCGGGCCAATATTTTCAATAGGTATGGGGTGCCCAGAGCCATCATCTCGGACCAAGGTACGCACTTTTGTAACCGCACAATAGAAGCTTTGATGAGAAAATATTGTGTGCATCATCGATTAGCTACACCCTATCATCCCCAATCGAATGGTCAAGCAGAGATTTCGAACAGAGAAATCAAAAACATCTTGGAAAAGACGGTGAACACCACAAGGAAAGATTGGAGTAAGCACCTCGACGATGCTCTCTGGGCGTATAAGACTGCTTAGAAAACGCTGATAGGGATGTCACCGTACAGATTGGTGTTCGGGAAAATGTGCCATTTGCCCGTGGAAGTGGAGCATAGGGCCTACTGGGCTGTGAAAGAGATGAATATGAAGGAACGGGACTGTGAAGAGGAACGGAAACTGCAGCTACAGGAATTAGAGGAACTAAGACTGGAGGCATTCGACTCGGCCATGTGGTATAAAGAAAGAACAAAGCTCTGGCATGATAAGAATCTCCGAGTCATGGAACTTCGCGTAGGGCAGAAAGTACTCCTTTTTCAATCCTGGCTGAAGCTAATGCCTGGCAAGTTGAAATCCAAGTGGATAGGGCCATACACGATCATTGGCCTTCGAGCAAATAGAGCTGTAGAGATTCAAGGAAGCGCCCCTGATAAGGCTCGTTTCATGCATTGGTTTAGGGTTGAAATTCTGTGCATTTGGGGCGCTAATGTGCGTTTATGAGTTCAGGTGCGTAGTATATCTGCTGGACCTAGGAAGTTGCTGTTACCTGACCTAGCAGATGCAAAAGAGATGGAATTGAAGTAAAAATCAGAAGTCGTCGTTCGGACCTGGGAGAATCAAAAGTTGGCGACAGGAACAGAATGGAGCGAGAGCAGATTATTTTAAAGAGTCTTACTCAAGGGCAAGAGCGTCAAATCACCAGAGGGATACCCTAGGGATCAGAGCCTCACATATATAAGGAGCTCAACCTTGAAGAACAAGACAGCCACTTCTACACTTTCTTAGCTCTAGCTTTCGTTCCATGCTTTAGTTCCCCACTTCAAATTTCTTATTTCGACTGTTGCACACTTGGATATGGAGGATTCTTGCTTTAATTTAGTACTCTGTGGTTTTTAAGTTCGCAACTCTAGTTCCTGACTTTGATCTACTGGATTCAGACCTATTTCTAGTTATTATGGAAATTTATGTTTGCTTTTGGTTGGATATCGCTGAGTTTATGTTTATCTCTTGCTTTTAGCTTTCGTTCTTGTTTATTATTGGATGTTTGGAGCTGAAATATGTTGGTTTGTTGATGGAGGCTTGGGATTTGCGTATGTAGATGTTTGGATTTGTTGAATCGTGGTGTTTTTGAGTTGGAATTTCGCGTAATTGGTGTTTGCTGTTTACGTTGTGCATGATCATGGCTGTTTACTTTCTGTTTCTGCATCCCTTAGGTCCAGTAGCGTAGATCTGTTAGTTTAGGCTTTAATTTCTCGTTTTAAGTCTAGATCTAAAGTTTGCTATGTTTTTATGGTGTTTGATACTCTGTTTTATCTGCTATTCTCGTTTGATTCCCGAAGAAGATGAAGTTGTTGGTAGTTAGAACTAGATCTACTTTATGTCAGTACTTTACTGCATGTACTTTACTTTTTCTGCATATCCTCCAGACCCTGCCAGTACCATCTGCTTTGTCTCTTTTACTTTTCTGCATGCTTTTCCATACCCTGGTAGTTTACGGAAACTTGTCTTGCTTTTCGCTTTATGCTTGTCTGTCCAAATTAGGAAAGTTTGTCTAGTTAAGTTTACTCCAGTTGTCTTAGAACTTTAAAATATCCCAGTTTCTCCAAGTCATGTATGTTCCGTACGCTTTCATTTCTTTGACCCAGTAGGTAGAGTAAAATTTTTATCATCTCTCAGACCCAGTAGTTTTAAGTTCTCGACCCACAAAATTGTGTGGCAGCAGCTGATGCACTTTTTATTAGCACTAAAAATACCTGCAAGTATACAGGGTAGATCTAGTATAGCTAAAGGTCAGTACCGGATATCGAACACGGGGAATATAGTTGCAACTGCCTATTATGTACTAAGCGTCAAATACTATCTAGAGAAACAAGAGAAGTTTTGGGTTTTTGAAAGTAAAAACAATTAAAAGCAATCAAACAACTAAATGCAATTAAATCACAAAGATAAAATATGAGAGATAAGAGAATTCCATGGATGTGCGTTCACAGTTATGGTTATACAAATTCCAACTACAATACCCTAGCACAGTTATTACTTTGATAGAACGAGTCACCTAGCTTATGCTCATGCGATGCAAACATTGATTACAAAATTAGGGTTGTCAATCCTAACACGTAACTCCATAAAGCTCCTAAGACCCTTGAAAAGTCCTCACTCTCAATTAACAGCGCCGTTTTAAGGGAAGCTAACTGTAGCGTCTACTAAGTGGACTCGCTAGAACTCTGTCACAGTTATGAAGCAAGTTATATTAAATCATACACGATTGTGTCACTCAATCATGAAGCATCGAGATTAACTTAGGGAAGAAACAAAGTAAAAACAAAACGGATATTAAATAGAAAACGGAATTGTATAAACCAATAAAAGTTACTAACACATCCAAAGAATCCTACGAATTTAGTTAGACATAATTGAATAAGCTAAATACATAGATTGAAGTGAAAACAATTGGAACATAAAACTAAAGCAAGTAAAACCCGTAGGTTGAATCCTTGTCGTTCTTGATGTTCTTGCTTCTTTCTTCAACCCCTTGCACAATGAAGAACTCTCAAATTTATGCTATGGAAGTAATTGGCAAAAAGATGATGAAAGATTAGGGTTGGAGGAGGAGCTATGAAAGCTCCCCTTTTGGGGGCTAAGGAAGGGTTGAATTCTATGAATGAGGTTATGGGGTATATATAGGCTTTAGAACGATTTAAATTTGGTAATAAGTGTCCTTCAAGTATTAGGAAATATGTAATTTTCGTTCCCCATAGTAGAAGGAAAATATTTGGCTTCACAAGGTAATATCTTCTTTCCTTCTTCAAATTCCCGCATAGACTGCAGCTGGCAGCTTTGTGCGACTTTGGTAGAACGGCCATAACTCTCTCCACAGAATTCCGATTGCATTAATTATTGAACCATCTTGAAGCTCTTTTCAAGACGAAGAGAATGGTGTGTATAGCGCTCGAATCGGACTTTAGAATCGCCGGAAAATTGAGTTTGAAGACAGCTATCGCGCGCCGCGTTTCTGTGGCGGGCCGCCGCACCTTGGCCGGCGGTCGCCGCGCGCAGTCCAGTAGCTTCTGACTCCTTGTAGCGGTCGCCATGCACTTCCCGGTGGTCGCCGCGCGTGTCTTTTTCTCCGCTAAGTGCCGGCGGTCGCCGGAGAAGCTCCAGATTCCCTACTTCGCGTTTTAACTCCCTTTTTTGGCTCAAATATGGACATTTCTCACAAAACATGTCAAAATACCAAAATAGATCAAATATGCAAATAATGGACATGTAATGCAACTTTGACCTTAAAAACGGGCCAAATAATGGCCTTAAAACCGTGCAAAATCCGAGCGTATCAACTCCCCCAAACTTACATTTGTGTTTGTCCTCAAACAAAACAATAAAGACACAAAATAGACGCACGGAATGCATAAGGACTAGACGTCATAATTGCCTCAAAAGATGGAAGAACAGTTTAAACATGTATTAACACAATCAAATCAAGCAAGGCTTATTAGTGCACTTTCATTACTAACTCGTGGAACACCTTGAATTCAAGCCCTCACATGTGGCAAACTTTCAAAGATGGGAAGTGTTCTCTCACTCTCAAAGTGTATGAAGGTAATGTGTATATAAGCACTCAAATCATGCATCATGCAAAGTTTACCATAGGCTTGCTCAAAGTCTACTCCCTTCTCTACTAAATGTGATTAAGCTTCAAAAGTCCGAAATGTCTTTATCTTTGGTTGTAATGTAGGCTCTTTGGTAGGTGAGGAATATTTGGCTAAAAAGTGACTAAAAATAAAAATATTCCAAGTAGAGTAAAGATAACTCCACGTTTCTAAACCCAAGACACTTTTAACACTTTATTTATCTCCTTCAACTCACTTTCCAATCCTTTGATTTTCTTTTCTTTTCTTTTCACAACCTTTCACACTTTTTCTTTTCTTATTCTTTTTTTTTCTTTTCTTATTATTTTTTTTTTCTTTTCCATACGCATCCATTCTTTTTTTTTTCTAAGATCAAGCACATATTTTGTACTTTCTTACATTAAGCACACCACTTTTTATACTTTCTCCTTATCTCTCCAATTCCTTTACAAAATAAGATAGCAAAAACTAACTAACCCAAGGAATTGTCCCCATTATGTTGGTTTCCAAAGAATAGGCTTAAAGGCTCAAAATTGGCTATAGATAGAAAATTTTTGAAAGATTTGAGAGGGTCGAAAATTTTGGATAAAAGTAGGCTAGAAAAGATGGCCAATCATCCTCCTAAATCAACTTAAACACTATGCAAACTTAGGCAAGACTAAGAGCAAGTTTTAGAAACATGTACACGAATGCAGATAAATCACACAAGAATGAAATATAGGCCCAAATCCTCACAAGGTATAAAGCATGATTCAAGGCGAACAAGTGGGCACAAAGTGAAGGTATACAGAGATAATACAGATATGCATGTGGTGGAAGAGACGCCACTACATGCATCAACTATTATTTCTTAGGATGGTCAGGCAAATGGATATCCTTAATGAATTCCTAGGTCAGGTAAAGTGGGAAACAAAAATTTATTTTTGCACTGACCTAGGAAATCTTGAGGATACTCATTTGCTATGTAAATAGTTCAATTGCTTTCTAAAAACAAGAAAATCCAAACAAATTAAAATTTTAATCTTCCAAAAATATTTTTCGAGGCACCAAACTCCTTGGGGAAATTGCTTTGTCACTCATAATCTCCGACCCAGGAATTTGGTGTTTCATTTCTTTTGTTCTGAATTGCTAGGGGAAGGAAGAGCCTTGCAGATTGAAGGGAAGGCGGTTGCCTTTTGAAATTCGAATTCCGTTTTTCGAGGAACATACAGTTTCTTACATCATATGGCAACCGTTCGCCTGTCACTCTGAAAAAGGCTGGAGATATTTGATTTTCAATCAGAATCAATCGTCCATTCTCTCTCTACTCTCATAACTCTCTCTCTGAATAATTTTCCCCAAAATCGTTTCAAACCCTAACCAAACCTACCCCAGAAATTGTGAGTTGCAGGTAACCATGAAGAAAGCACAGGGAACCACCGTGAAGAAGGGAGACCCAGCCACCAGACCACCATCCGGCGAGTCGTCCGGACAACCGCTGTTTCAACCGACTTTCTCGGCGCTCGATATTCGCTCAGAATGGAACCCGACTTCTGTGCAAGGTTCCTCTACCGTCAAAAGTCCTGATGAGGAAGCATTCTTGAAGGAACTAGAAGAGAAGTTCGGAAGTAAATAAGAGGCCGAGAAACTATTCTCCCGTTTCTCGATGTTTCATCGGCAACCGCCGGCAATTCCTGAGGAACCAAAGGCGCAACCACCGAGTTCAAACCTAGGGGATTCCAAAACCCTAGATCAGACGCATGCAGCAACTGGGCCGAACCCAAACAGTGCAGAACAGGGAAAGGGCGGCAGCGGACTTGAGGAGGAAAGCGTCAGCGGATTATTTGGTGGATGGAGTCACGAGGGAAGGTAACGCATCTGATTTACAGTAGATGGAGGGGGAAACCCCTGTTTCTAAGAATGTGGAGGGGGAAACCCCGAGTTTATATGTGGAGGGGGGAACCCCGTTTGATCATGAGGGGGCAACCCCGACTTTGTTTGTTGAGGGGGAAACCCCAGTTGTGTCCGAGGGAGAAATCCCTAACAAACCTGAGGAGGAGACTCCGATTAAATCTATGGGGGAAACCGCAGTTACGTGTGCTGAGGGAGAAATCCCTAATAATTTTGGAGGGGACGGGCCGTTGGAGGTAGTGGATCTGGAGAAAAAACCAGAGGACTCACCCGCTGATCCGCGGGCGTCAAGTAGAAGAGGATGACCAGACGAAGGGATCAGGATTCCTGGCCCCGGGGGCAACGAGCATGCAGGAGAAAGAGACTCCCGACTCTGAAGATGAGGTAGCCCCGCGGAAGAGCGTTGAGTAGTCAAGGAGCACAAACGGAAGGGAAAGACAACTGTCGTCCCTCAGCCCCAGAAATCTCAAAGACTCATCTCGGTCGGAAAAGCTCCCCGCCCGCTCCCCAAGGCTTCTGGACCTGGTGATGAGAGTAGCAAGACCGAGGAAGAGATCGAGGAAGAGGAGGAGGTCCCAAACTTCGAGTGAGAAGAAGTCTGGATCACAAAGAAGCTCCTAGGAGCTATGTCTAAGTTCAATGACTCGAAGAGGATACAGACGTACAAGGATCGAAGCGCAGTTGGGAAACTGGCCAAATCAGGGAAGAGATACGATAAGGACTCGCTGAGGGAAATAGAGTCTGATGAAGAATTCCTTGGCCACATCAAGGGAATAGGCTTTGAGTGGCTCCTGAACCATAGTGAACAGGAGGTGCCAGTGGAAGCGGCCCGGGAATTCTTCTCCACTTTCAGGTTCAAGGCTACTACCGATCCAGATGCGAACTCCATCTCCTTCCGTCTTTTCACCATCGAGCATACCATGAGTGTAAGGGAGTGGTCTTTGAGGATGGGGCTATTTAGCAATGCCGAGGATGATGAGGGCATTTGGGACGACAGAGCATACGGCCCACCAAAGGACACACCCGGATTCTCACCACAAACTGCTTGGGAATACTTGACACACGCCAGGAGTGGAATTTTCAAGACCAGTATATCAAAAGGGATCCACCTCACCGACCATCTTCTACGTTTCGCCCAAGAATTCATCGGGTACAATCTGATGGGCACAACCAGCTCCAGCATCACCACCACCGAGCTCTACTTTACTTGGTGCATGTCTAAACGCATCAAGGTTCACCTTGGATATTGGTTAGCCCAGGCCTGCCATCAGATGACTGCCAACCCTTCCCGCCACATGTACACTTGCCACCTTCTCGGCGCCTACATAGAGCGCAACTTCGACATGAAGATTGGGAAGGCAGAGTCGAGTGTTACGATGTGTGAGCCCCCGGAGTTATTCAACATGGAGTACTTTTTCAATAAAGGGATCTTACACATGGAAGGGATGGAGTTGTGCTTCTACAACATGGGGGCCAACGTGGACAAGGTGAAGCATGAACCAGAGCTGGTGGAAGACGTGGTGAATGTGGATGTGACCGAACTACGGAAGGAGGTGGCTGAGGTGAGAGGAGATATTGGTGAAGTCAAGAAGGTGCTACAAGATATCAAGGGGAGTTTGAATACCCTGGCTGGACGCTCATCTGCCCAGAATGAGAGGATGACCGAGGCGGTCAAGCTTATGCAGAGAATGGCAGTATGGTTGGGAGAGATGTTTCCCCAAATCAAGGAGAAGCGGCAGCCCGGTCCGGGAAGTTCCTCCCAGGAGCAGCTTTCACCCCCCTCCAAGCCTTCGGTAGCCCCGCATGTGTCTCCAGCCTTGACGTCTGTCCCTGTGAAGAAACCCCTGTCTAGACCCCCCGTTATGACTGAAGAAAAAGCGCCGGCATCGCCGGCAAAGAAGAAAGTGAAAGTGAACCACCCCAGCATACCATCCAAGTCTGGCTCCCAAGGGAGCCGGACCCAGAATTGAATCCCCCCCGTTGACCAAGTAAATTTTACATTTCAGTCATTTCATTTTATTTTCTGTTTTTATATCCATGTTGTTTGTGCTGAGCATGTTTAACTGTTGTCTTGTGTGTTCTCCCACTTAGTCCAATCTTTGGTCTAAGTGTGAGAAGTTTATATGTTTCTTCAGCATGCTTTTCTTGTGATTAGGTGTTCATCTCCCACTTAGTCCAATTCTTGGTCTAAGTGTGAGAAGTTTATGTATATATTCAGTATGCTTTGTCCTGTTTATGTCTTTGTTTTTTCTCTCCCACTTAGCCCGTTGTTCGGTCTAAGTGTGAGAAGTTTTATGTGTTTTATTTTGATTGTGTGCACCAACTCCCTCATTTCCCCCCTTCACTAGGATAGCTTGGGAACAAGCTGGAGTGAAGTGGGAGGGGGTGGGAGAGTTAGTGCAGTATGTGCTCAGCATGTGAAGAAGTTCTTAGGTCTAGGAGTTCTAGTTTTTTTTTTTTTTTTTTAGGTTATGTGTTTAAGCATGAATTAACAAGGATAATAAGGCAAGATTCCCTTAGGGAGAGTAATTGAAAATAGGATGCACTACAACTTTGAGGCCTCTTTCCTTAATAAGCTAAAATCGGTTTGGAGGAGGCAAGAACGATAGAAGGTGCCTTAGCTGACCTAATTGTGAAACCTCACTATTAATGTGAGTTAGAAGCCTTAACATTGAGCGCTAACATAATAAAAGGGCTGCTACCTGATGCTTAGGGAGAAGAATTTAGAAAGGAGATATTAAGAAAAGAAAAAAAAAGAGAAAAATTTTCAAACCCGTAGGTATAAGCTGGACAAAGTCCAAAGGAAGAAAATATTAAAAAAAAAAAGAGAGAGAAAAAATCTGGAGGAATAAGCTGGACGAAGTCCAGGAAAGAGGAGGTATAAGCTGGACGAAGTCCAGGAGAAAAAATTAGGAAAGGAGGATAGAAGGAGAAAATTCTCATAACCCGAAGCATCAATAGCAAGAACTAATTATGAGCGATCGATCCTAACATCCCTGGTGAGGAATGAGTGATCGAGCGAATCTAACAATTAGCAAACTAATGGCTATCTGGACGAGCTGACAAACCGATTAGGTGGAAGAAGGGAAGGGGAGGATTTAGAGAGTGTAAACTATTGGATTGGCCTTAAACTTGTGGCGACAGCTGCCCAAAAATCTGAACTAATTCATGCCTATGTGTTTTATTAAGTGCTATTGTTTTTTCTTTCTTTCATGTTAGTGTTTAGGTCTAGTAGTTCTCTTTGGTCAGGGAATAACCATGCATTGAAATTCGCCTTATTTCTCTTTTCTTGTCTTTATACTTGAGGACAAGTATGTTTTAAGTGTGAGCAGTTTGATAAGGCTAATTTCATGCATTGGTTAAGGGATAAATTCTGTGATTTCCCGGGTCTAACAAACCTTTTTGAGCCAGGTGCATAGAGAAAATTGCCAACCCCAGGAAGAAGACAGAGATCACCTGGTGGAGGAAGCCGGCAAGGAAAATAAGCTGAACAAGGAAGAGCGCTAGACAAAAGAGCATTGAATCGAAGGGCAAAATGGGCATTGCAAGAACAGTCTAGAAGCTCTATCCTTTATAAAAAGGGAGCACGCAATCAACATGATCATCACCTTTCAGCTCCTAGCTTAGTTTTCTTCTTTTCTCTACACACTCACACACTTAGGGGGAAATCGTAGGGGGGTTCTCGTTTCATCAGAAGTTTGGGTGCAACACCGTCTCTACGGAGGCGAAGAAACAATTATCTTTAATTTTCTGTCTACTTTTGGTACTCGCCGAGTCCTCGCTGTTCGAGGCTCGACTTTGGTGTTGTTTCTATCGTTCGATGTTTCGTATTTTGCAATGAATATGTCTGTGTATGTTTCGTTTATCTTATCGTGTTGTTTTGGGTTTGATTTGCTGATTATTGTTGGTTGATCTGAGTTTGGAGTTGGTTTGTAAGAAATTTGTTGTCGATCGGTTGAATCTACGTAGACTAGTGAGGATCGGAGGTGGAAATGATGTTTGGTTGTTGTGGATGGCTTGGATCCGGAGTGGATTAAGCGTCCTGTGGTTGAATCTGCTTGTTTTGTGTTTCATTCGATTGTTTAAGTTCTGTTTTCTCATTTAACCTCGTCTAGTAGCCGTAGATGTGACATCCATGACCCAAAACATGTATTATTTTGCATATGAAAATATTTTTTATTTATTATTGCATATTTTTTATATAATGTTATTTGCATAATAAATATTATATCAATATATATTACCTTAATATTAAATAGTTAAGTGTATACATATATAATAATGTGAATGTGTGCATGAAAATGTCTTGTCCTTGGAAATATATAATATACGTACACGTTCTTGTATGCATACAGGTACAAAGTGAATATGATGAGTATTTTATTCACTAAGAAAGTTTTATTAATATTTTTATACTTAGAATATTAAATTGTTTATTTTGTAAGTTATCTTTATCGCACAATTATATATGTAAGGGACGTGTAGTACCAAGTGTTTAACTAAAGACATGCCACTTGGATATATAACAATCCTTGTAATATGTATAAGTCGGTAAGTTGCCGACGTGAAGGTCTATATATACAAATACACATAATTATGAAAAAAAGGAGGAGAGGGGAAGGAAGAAAATAAAAAGGGGAAGAGAGAGCCTTCGGTAATCAGAGAAGAAGTTTACCATAACACATGGTTTGATTTTTAAATTGATTGAGAGTTATAAATTAAAGAGTTCGAATCAGGAGAGTCAGAATCAGGAGTTTAGTAAGTTTATCTATCGTGATCAGGTGTGTATAAATCACACTTTTAGTTTTATATATTTTATGTGATTAATTGCTATGTGTTAAATTGGAGTGAATATTTGAATAATATGATGTGATACTGATATGATATGTGTTTAGTGGTAATGATGGAGATATATACTTGGTCCAATAAATATATTGATAGTATATTATATTGGAATTATTTAATGGAATATGATATGGATAGGTGATTGGTGCAATTGATATGTTTGCACATGGTTTTAGAATTATTTGAATCATTGGATTAAAGAGGATATGGGACAGTCATGCCCTGAGTCTGATATCAATGGCAATGGACCTACGGGTCATATACAATGGCAATGGACCTACGGGTCATATATACAATGGCAAGAGACCTTCGGGTCATATATACAATGGCAATGGACCTTCGGGTCATATATATATATATATATATAGAGAGAGAGAGAGAGAGTTGTGATCAATGTCGAACCAATTTCAAAGACCGAACTAGAGACCAAATCTGGGCCATTAGATCTAGTTTTTTTGATGAGATGTGCTGCTGTGAAAATTTTTTCGGCTTCATTATAAGCCCATTTTACTTCATTGTATAGGTTTATTACTTCATTCTGTTCGTAATACCTTGAAACTACAACATGTTTTTACTTGCTTATAGTAGGCTTTGAAATGATTCAACATATGCTTCATTCAAATTCATTGACGTGGATTTTTGCTTGATTAACATTTAAAAATGCAATTTATTCAAGTGAGTTTATTACTTCATTCAGAAACATTATTACTTCATTGGATAAGATTTTTACTTCATTTCAGTAGGACTTCAAATGCTTCTACACATACTTCATTCCAATAATTTATTACATTATTCCATGTGATTATTAAACCATATTAGCGCTATGGCGGTGGTGATAGATATTGTAGAGAGAGAACGACACGCGACGGCGAAACCACATTTACGTACTGGAATGAAGTAAAAACCAACTGGAATGAAGTAAAAACCTACTAGAATGAAGTAATATATTCTGGAACGAAGATAAATCTTCGTAGCATGTTAGTATGACTTATTTACCATCGGATGAATTAAAATAGGCTCGTGATGAAGGCGAAAATAATTTATTAATTTATGTATCTTATCCATAAAAAACTAGATCTAAAAGCCCTAATTTGGTAGGGTTCGGTGGTTCGGTCTTTAAGAGTGAATTTGTGGATAATGGGACTCTATATATATATATATATATATATATATATATATATATATACAATGGCAATGAGACCTTCGGGTCAGATACAATGGAATCCCGGGCAGATGTCAGGCTTGATTTGTCACAGAATAATAAACTGAATAGTGTGACATATGCCTATGTATATGAAATTGTTTCTAATATTTGTTGGTTATTGTTATGTATATTGGTTAAAGAATATATTGATACCTGGGATGTGAAATTAAAGGTAAGGTTTATATACACTGAGTTGTGGCTCATATAAACCACTAATATTTTTCAGGAATAAGATATCAATGATGCGTGGGTTGATGTGAGTTACAGTTATTATAAGGGTTGGCGGCTGACACATTTTGACAACCTTCTCCTCCTCATCATTTTTGCATGTAGATAAATGTGTAGTATACAGAGTGGTGAGAAAGTCTCACTACCGTTTAGAATGTTTTGAAATATGTACTTGATAAATGTTGATCTTTGAAAATTATAGAATATGTGTGCTTTTGAAAATTTGAATTTATTTATAGTAAGTGCATACGTCATAAGGGTTGAGGTGTGACAGTAGATCTGCTTTAGTTTTAACTGTTCTTCATTTCTGTCGGTTTAATTCCGTCTACTTTGCTTTGATCTTCGTTCTTGCTCTGTTTTTAACTGGTTGTTTCATGATAAATGTTGAAGAAGATGATGTCGTTGTTAGTTAGTCCTTGAATTAGTTATTTTGCAGCTTTTCAATCGTACTCTACCTTTTCAGAAAATGGTCCCCACATTTAGTTGCTTTCTCAGGTCTAGGTTAATTCAGGAAATTGTTCGTTCGATCTAGTAATTGTCTCGCTCTATTTCGTTTAATGTGCATGTTTTTATGTTTCTGCCTAGATCTAGCTGTTAGAGTAGCATATTTCAATTATCAAGTCTAGGAATTAAAGCTCAACCCCAATATTGCGTGGCAGCAGCCAAAAAAAATAAATTGTTCCCGAGTCTTTGAACATGTTTACTTGCGCATTCATCTCTGTGGATTCGATCCCTACTTCCACGTACTAGTTTTCTTAATTAAAGCGGGTTGAGGGTTTTTGAAGAGGGAGTTAAGGTTTTGATTGTGTGCCCAACGACAGGTAGCTCAAGGTTCTCTGAGTTCCTAGACCCAGTGTCTAGCGGATTTCCTGGACCGAGGGTTTTCTTCATTATTTTTTAGAACACGCCTTCGCTAACCATCATTAGTTTCTATCCCAGCCTCTTCAGTGGTCTTGCTCAGAAGATGGTTTCTACAAGAAAGTATGAAAATTTTCCATTGGTTTATTTGTTAGGCAAGTTGTCATTGCTCTTGCCGGTTGCTATTGCCTCAGTGGAAAGAGCATTTTCAGCAATGAAATTCATCTAGAGTTCTTTATGTAATTGTGTGAGAGACCAACTATTACAAGATTGTTTAGTTCCTTACATTGAAAAAGATGTTTTTGTTAATGTTACTAATGAAACTATTATGCAGCGATTCCAGAAGATGAAGAATAGAAGAGAAATGTTATGATATGTTTGGTTTTGACTTTAATATTTAAATATTATTATTTAATTTTATATATTTTCTAATTTTATTATAAATTATTTTTGGACCTCCCATCATAAAAATCATGCGTCAGTCACTGTCAATAATCATTCTTATTGGATTAGGATAATTAATCGCCTAAATTGCATTATGTGACATATTTATATAACAATCCTAAAATATCTAAAAAAATCCCAAAACTTAAATTTTTTTGGTATAACTTTTTCGATATAACTTATTTTTCAGCATACTATATCAAATTAAAGTAATTTTACAAGAATTTTAAGGAAATTTCAATTGCATACATTCCTATGAAAAAAATTGCACGAAAATGTAATTTCTATATTTCTATAACGACTTACATATAATGCTATTCATTGCATTGTTATGATGTCCTAAGTCAATGCACATAATGCCCTATGTTCAATGTGTATAATTAATGCCAAAAAATGTAGTCCTAATATTTTTTTAGTATGTTTTCAGATTTGCAAGCAAATTCATGTGGTTATGATACGTGTTTTCAATGCACCAAGTGTAGTGTATGTAATTCCCTAAGTACAGATAAAATGTGTATACTTTCGAATTATATGTATATGTATTACAATTATTAATCGGATGATTTTATTTTTTAATGTCCTAATTCACATTAAACTAATATGTAATATCCATCATAAACCCTATATATATCTCCATCATTAATTTTTTAATCTAGAGTGAACTACAAAATTAGTCCCTGAACTATGCGTTTATCTCGCCAATGAACCCTGGACTTTAAAAATATCACCAGACAACCCTGGACTAAGCGTTTATCTCGAAAATGGTCATTTTTTACTGTTTCGTGACGAAAATACCCTTTTAAAAGGTTTTGGGGGTTTGGACAATTTGGTCTTTTTATATTTTAAATCTGATATTATTTCAGTGATGTACAAAATTTGATATTATTTCAAAATTATCATTCTTCTTCCCTTTTTCCATCCTTCACTTTGTTTCTTTATTTCAATATTAGATTTAATTTTATAAAATTAAATTTTAAATTTTGATTTTTAAATATCAATAATTTTTTTTAATTATTAAAATTACTATTAAATAACAAAGTAATAGTTTTAATCAATATTTGATAGTGTCTAATATTTAATCAATAAGGTACGATGACGTCTTAGTTTTAATCAGTATTTAATAGTTTTAATCATAAATAGATCATATAACACGATTTATTCCGAAATAAATATGCATCTAATGTATAGGAGAATTTGACTAAAAATATTATGAAGTTGGCTAAAAATTTGATACTACCAAAAATTTGATGTAGGAGAATTTTTGTTGAAATTTTCTAGTTAATTTTGATTGTTTTCAAATTAATAAACGAAAATTATATTAGTCTTACATTAGATGCATATTTATTTCGAAATAAATTGTGTTATATGATCTATTTATGATTAAAACTAAGGTGTCGTCGTACCTTATTGGTTAAATATTAGACACTATCAAATATTGATTAAAACTATTAATTTGTTATTTAATAGTAATTTTAATAATTAAAAAAATTTATTGATATTTAAAAATCGAAATTTAAAATTTAATTTTATAAAATTAAATCTAATATTGAAATAAAGAAACAAAGTGAAGGATGGAAAAAGGGAAGAAGAATGATAATTTTGAAATAATATCAAATTTAGTACATCATTGAAATAATATCAGATTTAAAATGTAAAAGGACCAAATTGCCCAAACCCCCAAAACCTTCCAAAAGGGTATTTTTGTCACGAAACAGTGAAAAATGACCATTTTCGAGATAAATGCTTAGTCCAGGGTTGTCTGGGAATATTTTTAAAGTCCAGGGTTCATTGGCGAGATAAACGCATAGTCCAGGGACTAATTTTGTAGTTCACTCTTTAATCTAAGGCTTCACATTTAATCTTAATTTTAATTTATCAAGATTAATATTCATTTTAATCTTATTTATATATAAAATTAAAATTCATTTTTAATCTATCAAAATTAAGATTCAATTTAATCCTATTCATATATCGTGTGTATATATATGTGTGTATGTGTGGCACGTTTTTTAAACTATTTATCTAGCCTAAAACATACTGACTTTACAACGAAAACCAGCTTGACATGCTGATTTGATCATATATACCCCATATTATCTTTCCATCATTTTGTTGGAGTTTTGCCAATTCATGAAACTTTGCCCCTATCACATTTTTCAAATTAATTGTCAAATTTAATGTTAAAAGATTTATTTAAATTTAATTTTAAATCCAAACAGCAGGCTATGTCTTGTAGCTTAAAACTGGTTACGAATTTGAAGCATATATGGTTCTGCAGTTCATTTCAAATTTGACTAATATATTAATATTAATTACTTCCTCTATTCGTGAATATGAGTTTCATTTTTCTATTTTAGTTCATTCACGAATAAAAGTCTCAGTTCATTTTTTTACTATAAATGATAATATGGTCTGAAATTCCACAATTTATTCCATTCACATATCATTAAAAAATAATACATATAGGATTCATATTCCACTAACTTTTTTTTCCAATTACTTTTCTTAACATTTCTCAAAACTCGTCCCGCGAGACTCCTAATGACAGACGGATTGAGTATTTTACAATTTATAAAAAATGAAGTGGTTAATAATAATAATAATAATAATAATAATAATAATAATAATAATAATAATAATAATAATAATAATAATAATAATAATAATAATAATAATAATAATAATAATAATAATAATAATACCAAATCTACCTCATTATTATTGTGTCATAAAGCACTTCCTAATCAGCAGGAATTCACTATTTTTTTGTATATAATTCATACTCTTAGTAAATAAAGAAAGGAAATCAATTGTACAGTATATAATTGAAGCTCTATATTAAATGTTTCGTAGATCCAACGCGTTGTCAATAGAAAAAAATAGAAGTAATCTTTTCAACACAAAATTAGTCATATGAATGCGAGTAGGATAAATATACTTGTTCCCTTTCTAGAATGGAAATTTCCTTTATTCTCTTCATATTGAAAATCTTCCACCAAAGTTGAATTTCAACACTTGAGTCACCAACCAAACGGTCCCTCTCCACCCTGGACATGCAAATAGTTAACCTAGTTGCCGACCATCACCCCACTGACACGTGTCCCATTGTGATTGCTTCTCTTATCCTTATCTACATTGACTTTATCTACATTCAATTAGGTCAGCGCTCATTTACTCATCCAATCAGACCCCCATTCCCAATTAATATGCTCCCAGCCGCATGAGATCCCTACCCCAGCACTAGAATACCCTTTTGCCTTTATAAATTTAAATTTAAAGGAGAAATAAATGTGAACGCGATATTTGGTGGTGTTATATAATCTCTTCGCACATCATCATATACTCCATTCTTCGCAAGGAATTTAATTTAACACACACATATATTATAGCTGTGCGGATCGGAGGAGCAATTAGTTAGGGTTTTTGGACGGAAAAACGAGGTTCATTTTGTTCGCCAGCTACGTAGCTGAGAAGTGATCAGTTAGAATGAGGAGAAGAGCGGTGAATAGCGCCGAGAAGGCGGAGGAAGGTGAGAGGAAGAAGGCGGTGGTGAAATTGGAGAGGAGGCTGCTCAAATACGAGGAGCTGCCGGAGTATTTAAAGGATAACGAATTTATAACGGATCATTACAGATGCGAGTGGCCTTTGAAAGATGTAATTCGCAGCCTCTTCACCTTGCACAACGAGACGCTCAATATCTGGACGTGAGTCGATTTCAATTCAATCCTTTCAATTTTGATTCAGTTTTCGTGTTTCCGGTTTGGATTTTTGGAATCAAAGTGTAGAGATTCTGATTTTGGCTCGATTTTGTTCAGGCATTTGATCGGATTCGTGATATTTTTCGGATTGACAGTTATCAGCTTGACGGACAAGACGACGTTCAAAAATGTGTTGGCCGCTTTTTTCGGGTAATTCACGCAATTGTAGTTGATTGTTTGATGATATTTTGGGCATTTCTTCTTCTTCACACATTTCACACTATTTTCTTATCGTTTGGATTATTGACCAATGATTGAATCTGCAGAGAGGGAAGCAACGGATGGTTGTTCAAGTCGACGATGATGATGAACCAATCCAACGGCTCTAGCGCTTTCTTTTCGGTTAGTGTCTTTTCTTCTCTTTCTTCTCAAACTTTGGAGACAAATTACCAAAAAAATATATTAAAGCTTGCCATTTTGGACAATAGTAGTCACGGGCTGGTGGGCCGTTACACACATGCTGTTTTTATTTTAGGGTAGAAATTCCCCTCTAATAAAAATCTAAATACTTATCAAATAAAACTTGTAATATATTCCCTCGGTCCCATTAAAATGAAACATTTTCTTTTTTGATCGGTCCTATTAAAAATGAAATGTTTCTAAAAATGGAAACAATACTCTTTCTATTTTTACTTATCTCTTACTTTACTCCTTCTTCATTTATTCACAAAACAACATTATATAAAATCTTGTGCCGTAAAACAAATGTTTCATATTTAATGGGACGGAGTAAGTATGTATTTTCCCTGTATTCAAAGAGGTGTGACTTGTGCGAATCAATAAAGTGGCTGGCATGATGATTTTTCTTGTTGATACCAATGGAATGCATCTGTCTCAAGCTGGCAATTATAATGTCTCAAGCTAAACTCAGAAAGTAATTGAGTTATATACCGGATTTATTAGTCATTTAACTAGCTATTTGAGGAATTCAATTATATCGAATGATAGTAAAATGAGTTAATATTGGCAACATTAGTTGTAATCCAATAAGTTGATTCAATAGTTCTATTTCTTTATTATGTATACCTAATTGGTCGGTCAGAATTGTGCTGCCATATTAGCGTCTTATACGGTCGATTCTTTTTAATTAAAGATAATCTTTTTTATGATTGCATACTGCCCTTTATGATTGTACATGATTTTCATATATATATTTTGGATTTTGGAAGACTTATCTTAGTTAAAAGATATAGTATTAAATACAGACTTCTTTGTACGAGTTTCGGGGGAATCTTCTTGTTAATTAAGTTTCGAATTAAATTCCTTGATTTTTCTGGTCCCCCTATAGAATCAGGCACGTGGGGACAAAGTTCCAAGGAGAGTATTTCTTGGAAACATTGATTGAATTTAATGCGAGCACAACTGCAAAAAAATAGTAGTATTACGCTTCGATTTAAATATTACACTGACTGTTGAAAATTAGACTAAAATTCAAAATTAATCACGTACATTTGTTCAATTAAATTTTTTAGTTCTACATATTAAATTTTTTAACTTTTGATTTTAAATACTATATTTTGATCTATATTTAATTGTTCTGTAAAAAATTAATGGTTAAACACATTTTAAAGTCCTAAAGTCCAAAATCAGTCTTGTACATTTGCACAAAAAACCTATTTAGTCAGGCACATTTAGAGCATCCGCAATGGGTAATAGGCCAGCCATAGGCCAGCCATTCTCTCCCCTGCCACGTCAGCAACACTCAAAAAACCACCTGCCACATCAGATTTAGGCCAGCCATAGGCCAGCCGCAATAAAAATAATTCAAAATATACTACATTTACGGAATTAAAATTACTAAAATACGGAATTAAATTTACGACACATATACGGGAAAAATAATCCATTCCATTAAAAAAAATTACAAATATTTTTAAAAAAAAATACATGATTCTTTTCTAAAAAAAAGGGCTTCAACACACGGGCCCCGCCGCTCTCTACTCCTCGTCGCCGTCTCCGTCGCCGTCGCCGCCCCCGCTGCCGCTGCCGCCACCCGCGGTATCTGAGCCCACGTCGGAACCCGTAAGCCGTGCCCTCGCGGCGGCTAAATCGGCACGCATGCTCTCGAGCATCTCCTGAAGAAACATCTTCTTCGTGGGGTCTGTGGCGGCCCTCCACTCTTGTAAGACCTTGTACATCTGATCCCGCGTATGGTTACGCGAATGGAGAGTGTACTCGAGTGGGGCGGGTGGGAGGGCGGAGGACTGGACCTCGCGGGGCGATAGGGGGATCCGCCCCTCGCAGCTCGCTGCGCCCGCTTCTGTCCAATCGGGCGGGCGCGACCTGTAAATGAAGGAGGAGACGGAAACTCCTCGACATCCGGGGGGAGGTCGTGGGATCCGCCGCTGCTGCCGCTGTAGTCGCCGCTATAGTTCAGTCGCTGCTTCTTCGGCCACCCAGCGTCGCACCCCGCCCGGAACTTCTCGGAGTCCTTCAGCAACAAGAAGCACTCCCAGAAGGTGAACTCCTTATACTTCCCCTCCACGGGGAACTGACTCGCGGCTATCCTCCGGGCGTCCTCCTCGTTCTGCCCACTCTTGAGCTGACGGAGGGCGTTGGCGTACAAGTTCGCAAAACGGCCCACCGCGGCCCTGGTGCGCTCCCACCCCTTCCGGACCTCCTCGTTGCTGAAGTCCTTCCCCTGCGGGCAGTGCCTCCTATAGGCAGCTCTGATCTTCGCCCACATGTTGACGACCCGCTGGTTGTTCTCAACCAGCGGGTCGTCGCACACCTCCAACCACCCCCTGGCCACCCCGACGTACTCATCCTCCGTCCACTTCCTCCGGGTCGGGGTGTGGTCAACAGCGGGCTGCGATGACTCGCCGACCGCCTTCGCCTTCCCCCTCGTCTTCTTCTTCGGCGCGGCCCGCCTCGCCGGAACGGGAGTATCCGGATCATCGAGATCGATCCCCATGTCATGCAACGACAGAAGGTCATCGCCAGTGAGCTGCGTCTCCGCTGGGGTCGAAGTGTGAGACGAAGCCGTCAAAAAATTAAGAGAGGGCCGATATACCGGGTCCCCTCCCGGTGACCCCTGCCCCTGCAATCCCCCCTGCATCCCGGGATACATACCCTGCTGCACCCCCCTGCCCCCCGCCCTGCCACATCATCCCCATCATCTGCTACTGCATCTGGGGCATACCCCCCCACCCGGGCGCTGACTGCCCGCCGCTCCCCTGCCCGCCCGTCATCCCCCACGGCATACCCCCCGGCATCCCACCAGGCATACCCCCCGGCGCACCAGCCATCATCCCCATCATCTGATTCCAAGGGATGTTAAACCCCGGGCCCATCTGCCCCCATCCAAATCCCACAGGTACCGTGGGAGTCTGAGATCCACTCGTCGCTGGGCTGGACTCGTTGTTGTGATCCATCGCTCGATAATGCTCTTGTACAGAAAGTTAGAGAGAGAGAAAACTCGTTAAAACAAGTGGTGCAAATGAAAATGAAACGAAAATCGCGTTTATATAGGTTTTAAAAAAAAAAAAAAAAAATCGGAAAACACCGCTGGCCGATCGCTAGCCGATCGGGCCTCTGCAATGGCGGCTAGCCGATCGGCCAGCGGATCGGCTAGCGACGAGCGATCGGCCAGCCCACGCCGATGCGCTCGCCGATTGCAATGGTTCGGCTAGCCGATCGGCTAGCGCGACGAATCGGCTAGCCGGTCGCTAGCCGACCATTGCGGATGCTCTTAAGTGTGTTATCTTTTTGATCATAAACAATAGGTTTTGGTTCAAGTTTAACTCATCAATTAGGTTAAAATCAATTTGATGGAACTGTTAAATATGGATCAAAACGTAATACTCCTGAGACCAAGTTAACAAATTTATATTTATAATGCAAGCAATCCTACACATGAAGAATTAATAATCCATGTATGTGAATTCAAAAACTAATATGGCTTGTTTTTTTGTATTGGACGTGGAAATGCAGGATTCATATCTGAGACATATTGCAGAATCACCAATCTTGGGCATGAACATATACTCAAAGTCAGTCCCAGTATGGCCTTGGTTGGTATTCCTGGGCGGAGCAATGACCTGCTTGATCTTCAGCACAGTGTCGCACCTCTTCGCTTGCCACTCTCGGCGGTTCTACTTCTTCTTCTGGCGGCTGGACTACGTTGGCATCTCCCTCATGATCGTCTGCTCCTTCTTCGCTCCCATATACTACGCCTTCTCCGACCAACCTCACTGGCGCTTCCTCTACCTCTCCTCCATCACACTAGTCGGCATCCTGGTCGTCGTCACTCTGCTGGCCCCTTCTCTCTCTAGCGGCCGTTTCAGGTCCTTCAGAGCTGCTCTGTTCCTCTGTATGGGATTCTCAGGCGTCATTCCAGCCACCCACGCTGTCCTCCTCCACTACGACCACCCCTTGATTTTAGGATCCCTTTGTTATGAGATTGTGATGGGGCTTTTGTACGCTGTTGGGGCGGTCTTTTATGTGACTAGGATCCCTGAGAGATGGAGGCCCGGTGCGTTTGACATTGTGGGCCACAGCCATCAGATTTTCCACGTGCTCGTCGTTGCCGCCGCCTTGGCTCACAGCGCTGCCACGCTCATTATTATGGAATGGCGACGGGGTTTTACTGCCACGGCTTAATAGGTTGTGATGATTTTATTCGCATGAGTTTCTCTAGTTTTGTTTCTGTTCTGCTTCTGCTTGTGATGATGATGATATCATAATATATATATATATATATATATATATATATATATAGATATGTATTTGTATCTGCTTGAACTTGTGAAGCTCGATATATAAAGGAAATTGGATCCTTATACAAAATGATATTCTTGATTAATGAGTTGTTTCTGCTGGCCCCTCTTCAAACTGGTAATATTTGTGATACTCCATTTAGAAGCCATATTTGTCATCCTAACTTTCAGATTTCGTATTCAAAACTATTTGATAAACATCGAGGTAACTTAATTGCATGGGAAATTATTCAAAGTTATTGATCAAGCGCATGCGCATAAAAATACAATCTTACTTTTTAAATGGTGGTGAAAATTTACATAAAATAAGATTTAAACTCCACGCACAAAGTACTAGACAGTAGACACATTGAAGATGTAACATCCCACTTTTTTGAACCCTAATTTTCGAGACATAAAAAATTTTGCATTAAATGTTTTAGTACTTTTGATGACGTGGAGTCGTGAATTAATTGAGGAACGAAGTATGACCGAGTCGGGTCTAGAGTTGCGTTGGAAGTTTGAAAAGTCAAACTTGTTGAATATATGATGTGGTATGTGATTAATTAAATTAAAGGTGAATTATTTGTTTAAGGGTGAGTGAGATTATTAGGAAGATTTCCATAAATACTATAACCCCATTTTTTGCCTTGTTGAAATTTTCGAACCCTATGGTTCTAAGGTGATTTTTGAAAATCACCTATTGTTGGGAAGGAAGAATTATTTTATTTTTAATAGATCCCTTATTGATTTCCTTCTATGCCTAGAATTTAAATATTCTACCAAATCTTACCATACTTCAAGAGATCTTGTCATATATTATTTTAATTAATTTCTTCTTCCATACTCCACAATATTTGTTTTTAATTAATTGTGGAGAATAAAATCTTTCCAAATATCCTATTTTATTTACCTAAAGATCTCATTGGACTTTATAAATAAGAGAAACCCCTAAACCCTAGCCACATTATTTTCGCCCCCTCCCTCTTTTCCTTCTCTCTCAATTTTCTTCTACTTTTCTCCAATAATCCTTCATCCTTTGAGAAGAACTAGAGTTTGAGCCTCAAGATTTTTGAAGAAGTAAGTCTCTACTTTGTTTCTACCGTTCGTTTTCTCCAAAAAGGTGAAACCTCGGTTGCGAAGCAGGATAACAAAGGGAAAGAACATACTTGAAATCTAAGCAGTCGAGGTGGGCTTTATTCTTAAACTCCTTTTTGTGCAAATTTATGAATGTGGAGAGATAAGGGTGGTTTAACTGTTATGTCATGCCTATATTTGTTTTGTGATGATATTGTGTGCCTAATGCCTAATTTGTGAGTACGCTCCATTAGGCTACAGTGGCTATGGATATGTTGAAACGAATTCGGGTCTGAGTACGGGCCGCAAACCCTACCAGGCTGTGTACACGGTGGGATCGGGAGCCGTCCTTGCTAGTCGGCCGGTCTAGTGGGCGAAAAGTGTGGCCACACTTTCGTCGCACTATGGAAATGATGAGATTATGGAAAGTGATGAGGAAATTGGGGAGTTGTTTGATTGGCCAATCTATGGAAATATTTTTGTGATACTCGTTGAATATTTATTTTGATAATTGTAAAACCTCGAGTTCACTATGGTAAGGGTGACATAACTTATTAAACAAAATGTTTTGGCACGAGTCCACTGGGTATTTCAAAATACTCAGCCCTGCATGTGTTTTCCTTATGTGCAGGTTGAACGGCGACGAGCGTTGGCGGGTGTTGAGCAATAATAAGTGGCTAATAAAATGGACTTTTGGAACTTGAGTGTCGTTGTGTCCTCATACATGACTTCACTTTCTCTTGGTCGTTTCCGCTGAATTTTTGAAACACTTTAGTATCATTTGGTTATTATGAACTCATTTCTCCCTTGGCTTAGACGGTCGAGACATGTTGTGGTTTTGTCGAATTTATGTCGAACCCTTGTTTTTGGATCGCAGTTTATGATACCTTTTCTCCTTTGACTTTCGTGTCAACCCTTGACTTTGATCGTCATTTATGTTATCCACTCTTCATTGATTTTCTTGATGAAACTGTTGTCTTATTGCTTCAATAGCTCGTTAAATACCTAGGTCAAATCTCTTTAAACGAAATCATAGCCTTGTTCTTGTTGCATTTATGTTGTCTAGGTAGCGACCACCGAATTTATTGTACCCTAGGAGGGCGGGTCGTTACAGAAGATCTCCAGATATTTGAAAAGAGAAGTTTGTCAAGCCCATGAGGTCATATGCTAAAGTTCTCAAATTTTAGTACAAAAATGCAGAAAGTGGCAAAGCGCAGAATCAAAGACATGAAAGTGAACGATGGAGCTAACACTAGATTTTGGCTTGACAATTGGATCGAGAATAATACCCTCAAGATTCTCTTCCCAAGGTTATTCTCGAAAGTTGGTATAGAGAAATGTAGCCCCATCGCATGCACAATTTTTAATTTGTTTTTTTTTTTTTTGGCTATGCAGGCTAAACACCAAGGAACGACTCTTTATATTTGGCTTTCTTGGAGTCAAATATGAGTTCTATGTGACGACTGTGTCTAGTATAGGGATGAACATGAAACAATAGACCACATCATTTTTAATTGCAGATTTTCTAGTTGGAATTTCACCTTTTACTTGCCCAATGATCCAATGTCTTGTTTTATTACATGGATAGACATGTCGTTTAGGAGATTTGACAATAAAATTGGGAATTCTCTCATTCATGTGATCTCTTGGCCAATCTCGTGGCTGATGAGCATATATTTGGTGTATCTGATGCAATTAATCCTAGAGCAGCATATATATTTTTCATATTTTCTTTGCCTTAATCTTGCAACGATGAACATAGTTTTGGTGTATCTAATGCGATTATTCTCTCAACACTCACTTGTAGAACAAAAAAAAGAATGAGTGCGTTTGAGAGGTTAATACTTAATGACAAAGGTCTTAGATCGTGGTCTTTAAATTTAATTCATTTATTCATGAAAAAGAGAATGGATATTGTAAACTAATAGAAGAATTATAGTAAGAAATACCGATTTAAGATAGAATTATATACTAAACAATCACATAGAAACTTCATACATCATTTATATATAATCACCCAACACAAAATTATTGAATGCCTAGCACTTTCTCTCTCCTCTATATACCTTATCTTCTCATTCCCCAGTCCTCATAGTTATTGAGTTGTTGTAACTAATTCACATGCCAATTGTTACCAACGTGGCACTCGTTTATACCCGTCCTATCTCCCTCTGTTCTATTCTCCTTCAGGTATCTTCATCACATGTATGTAGTTTATTTAAGATGGAAAAACTAGCTTCGACCTCTTCATTGAATACTCACAGGGACGCTCCAAAATACAGACTAAGCATCTCCAAGGGAAAAGGTATATGGAAAGGTAAAAGAGAATTAACTACCATATTTACCTCTTCTATATAAAATTTCATTCTCTAAGGGAAATGATATTTGAGAAGATATTATACTTTCTTTCATTTAGAAAAGATATCTTTACCTCTTCTTGGAACAAAAGGTAAAAAGTTAGTTATTTTTTCTTGCATTTTTTGTTTACCTTCTTTTTTTGGAGTTCATTACTTTTTGAGAAGCTATAATTATCTTTTTGAGAAGGTAAATGAGAAATATACCTTCTTAATTTATCTTTTCCTTTTAAAGATGCTCTAACTAACCAGACTTATTCCAAATAACTATTCACCGGGTTCCAATAATACAATGATGATCTTTTTGGAAAACAAACAAAGAAAGATGTCGAATGACCGAATGATACTGCGTCTATCACCCATTTTTAATCCACTTTATGTTGAGCACGTATTTTTAAAAAAATAAAGAAACATGATTTATAAAAACTAATGGAACGTGAGTTTCATTTTTATTTATTAGTTGTATAATAAATATAAGTTGAATGAATTAATAAAATATAAGACTTACTTATCATTTATGGTAAACTAATGAAAGTAGACAATAAATAAGCGACGGACAAAAATGGCAAAAGCGGACAAAAAATAGGGAACAAAGGGAGTAAATAAGTACTCCATCTGTCTCTAAAAAATACTACTACTTCATCTGTTCCACCATAGTTGATCATACCATTTTAAGTTTCGTCATAGTTGAGTTATTTTCATACTCCCTCCGTCTCATAAAATATGGGTAATGGTATGACACGAGAACTAAGACAAAATTAGTAAAGTAAGAGAGAGGACGAAAATGGTAGTTAAAGTGGTGTTACTGGATAGTGGGACCTACATTATTAAATTGATATAATTCCAAAAGTGGAAAATGCACATATTTTTGTGGGACAGACGAAAATGGAAAGTGCACATATTTTTATGGGACGGATGTGGTATATAATACTCTTTCCATCCCAACTAAGTTGAGTCATATTCATTTTTGGGATGTCTCAACTTAGTTTATTTTCATCTTTGACACAAAACAAAACATTCAACCACTCTTACTTTATTCCATGTCTCTTACTTTAATTACTTTAATTATCCTCTCATGTTTTTCAATACAATTTCTTAATCTATATGCCCAACTTAGTTGGGACTAAGGGAGTAATGATTAACACATTTATCTTTATAATTACTTATTACTTTTCCATTCCTCTTATTTTATTATCATTTCATTTAACACAATAAATATCTTTTTTTTAATCCCCATGTTAAAAAGAAACGACCCAACTATGACGGAATGGAAGGAATAGTTTACTTTTGTCAATTTTATCATTTCCTAAATTTAGTCAATTTCCAATTTTGGCAAATTTTTTCTTTGAATCTTCTAGTAGGCCTGCTTATTCGGCCGGTTCCGGTTCTAACCGGACCGGTTGATCGGTCAACCGGTTTTAAATTTTCATAAATCCTAGAATCGGTTCCGAACCGGAATCGATGTGTAATTTTAATCCGAATTTATTTATTAACTTTAAATAGTTCGATACTAAAAAAAAAAAATCCAACATCTAGAAATATAACAAACAATACCTAAAAATTCAAATAAATACACCAAAAATACAAACCAACAATACAATAATATTCATATATTGATAAGAGTGATGCCAAGTGTAGTAGGTCGGACTAGTTTATGTTAGCAATTTTTTAATACAAAAATAGGAGTTCTAAACTTTAGTAATTTTTTTAAAAATGTGTTTTAAAATTGAATTCATTCTCTTTTTTTGGCTTAACAAATATTCAATGGAATTTCCATTACTAGTTGATCTTGTTGTGACTTTTTGTTTATAACGAAACAATTACTAAATTATTCACAAACAAGTTAATATCATACTATCCCCGTCCACGAAAAATAGGGTACTTTGTGAACGACACGGGTTTTAATGTAGAATTGGTAAAGTAAGATAGAAGGGAAAAAAGTAAGAGAGAAGTAGTGTTAGTGGAATGTGGGGGGCCATATTATTTGAATGTGCCCTATTTTCGCGACAACAAAAAATGGCAAATGTGCCCTATTTTTCGTGGACGGAGGGAGTATGTTAAATGAATTGTTACATAAATTTGTTATGAAGTTAAATTTCTATCATATGAAATATTGTATTTGTAAAAGTTCTTTTGGAAATTAAAAACAAACTTATGATGTCTTACTCATTGTAGTTAGTTCATACAAAATGGGTTGGAGAAATAATTGTAGATTTAAAGTATCACGGTTTAAATATTTTTAATACTTCAGAAAACAGAGCTCGCAAATCTAACACTGTTTAAATAAAAAAATCACTCAATGTTTTAAATTATTTTACTTTAATTCAAAATTAGTTCAATTAAATTAGATTTATTAGTATATTAAATTATAAAAAAATAAAATTGAATTATAATCCGGTTCCCGGTTAGGAACCGGTCGGTTCCGGTTCCAGATTCGGAACCGGTTTTATTTAAAAAGTTAGAATATGTACTGGAACCAGAACCGGAACCGATTTTTCCGGTTCCGGTTCCTCAATTAAACGGCCGATTCCGGTTCCAATTCCGGTTAACCAAGAACTGCGTTTAAGCACCCCTATCTTCTAGCAATACTACACTATCTTTTTCTTCGCGTTCCGCTCCTACTTTTTCAATTTCGTATTTACACTCGCGCAGTTTTCAAAATTTTCTATTTTTGTGAGGCAGAGGAATTATATTATAGTAATAATATTATAAATGCAAATATTGTAACTTTTTTTTATTTCATTAAAAATGAAATGTTTTTTTTTTGGATTGTTCATTAAAAATGAAACGTTTGCTAAAATGTAAATAATAATATTTCAATTTTTTTTTCTTACTTTACTATCTTTTCAATAACTAACAAAACAACACTACATAAAATTATGTGCCAGAAACCAAATATTTCATATTCAATGTAACCGAAAGAGTATATATTAGTGGATTTGGATCTCCTGTGACAAAATGCACAGCAGGGGATGTTGTGCATGTAACCACCATTGACTTGTGAATAAAAGAAAATTGTATAACTTCATAAAAATAAATGGAGGGTGATGATGTGCACAACATCTCCTGCCCCGTAGCAGGGTTCCTAGTCCTATATTAGTAAATCACAGATATTCAAACCATAAAAACGATACTCCTTCCGTCCTATTTTAGGAGTCCCGATTGAGTTCGGCAAAGGTTTTAAGAAATGTAAAGGAAAGTTGGTGAAAAAAGATAGTGGATTGTGGGTCCTACTTTTTTATATTAGTTTTATTAATAAAATGTGAGTGGAAAAAAGTTAGTAGAATGTGGAACCTAATAAATACCATTTATGAGATATTACAACCGGAACTTCTAAAGTGGGACACCCCAAAATAGTAAACGGTACTCCTAAAGTTGGACGGAGTGAGTATAAAAAAGTGAAACACAAAGATTAGAGGCTCACAAACCTGTGGCGGGACCAGGCTTCCTATTTCTATCCATAGCCACAAAACAGAGCTCTCACTCATGGCAACGGCGACAATGGCTGCCATCTTTTCTTTCCGTCACACAACGCTTGCTCCGCACTCCGCAACACTCCCATCCACACCGTTAATCAACAAACACACCTCCTTGTCCCTCAATCTCAGTTCCACCCGCTCCATTTGCGACCTCCGCCCCCTCGTTCTCACCCCAACCCTCAACACCTCCAACCCACTTCGAAGAAATCCACCACCGCCCATGGTGGTTTGTGCCAAAGGCTACAAAATGAAGACCCACAAGGTAAATTTTCTGTTTTGTAATGAATTTTCTGTTTTGTAATGTGCGCTTTAGGGAATTTTTGATAGTGATGTCGTTTGAATTCGGAATTCTAGGCTTCCGCGAAGCGGTTTCGCGTCACGGGGAGCGGGAAGATAATGAGGAGGAGAGCAGGGAAGCAGCATTTGCTCAGGAAGAAGAACACTAAGAGGAGATTGAGACTCTCTAAATCGGTTAGTGCTTTTTAAACGTAGATTGCTTTGTGCAGTTATTAATCCAGTTTTTATGTAGCTATTGTGGTGGTAGAATTTTAAATTCTCATGAATGGTAGATTTGGATTGTGAATTAGCTGATTGGTCTTCAAGTAACAGGAATGCTAGTTATTAGCTTCTTTTGAGGTGGTGGAGGGTAGGGAGAAATGGTGAGGTTGCTGTTTGTCATAGGTTTTGTTTAGTGAAATGGGTATTTGGCTTTGACATGCTCTACTAGCTAGGAGAAATGTGCTAATGTGCTAAGTAATTTTGGATTAACATGTGATTTTGTTGGATAGTCTTTGTTGTTCTTATAGTTTCTGTAACTAAGCTGGAGCCCAGAGGTCTGTTGAGTGAAGTTATCTTTGTTGGTTTGATGCATTAGCAAGATGGAGTAAGAGTAGAGAGAGAAGAAAAACATGTCTAGATTGTGATTGGTTATTCAAAAATTTCATTTAGTTTCTCATCTCTGACTTCCAATATTAATAACATGATGTACCTGCACAAGCTAGCATCATTGATGCATCTGTGACATGTAGTAGTGTTGATGGCATAGGGGATCGAAACTGTTTGCATTTGGTAGTATAAATTGATTGCTATGATTTTCTGAATGTTTCTATAGCAATTGAACGGAAGGGCCGTATAAGTGTTCAAGATTTTCATAAATTAGTTGAGACTGGGTGATTTTAGAGCTTCATTCAGAGTTATTGCTGGAACAAAGTAGTTGAATAGGAATCTATGTCTACTTCTACTCTGAAATTTGTGAAAAGGTCCAGTCCAAATAAAGTAGGTTTTTGTCATGAACGGTTTGCAGCTCAGTAACTTGTGTTGCTATGAAAAAGCTTTTTATGACTGCAGAGTAAAACTTAGTGCCAATACAAAACTTTAAGTGTTGGAGCAAAACTGCGTCGTGTGAAGGGTATTAGTCCTTGCTTCCATGGTCTCAACTATTGTATTTCATTTTAGCTTTAGCTCGTTGCTTGTTACCATTTGTGATCAAACGGGCTCTGCAATGTAGTTTCCAGAAGCATAATCCAGCATTGATCTTATAGTTGGCATAATTCACCAATTTGATAAGTGGCAGAGACGCAATAAGTCTTTTGTTTCTACCAAGCTATCTAACGAACATGCTGTCTAACGAACAACTATGTGCTCGTTTTTACAGATCCAAGTTGATCGCAGCGATTACGACAACGTGATAGGCGCCTTGCCCTATTTGAAAGTAAACCGGGCTAACTGAAGCTGATGGATTCTTGTTTCAGTGCACTCACTCTTCCCCTTTTTGCAATTGAAAATATTTCTGTATCATTTCCTAATTCCAGTAAATTTGTTAAGAGCATCACTTTTTAGCTTTCGCTGAGATTATTCTATTGTTGTGAAGAATCTTTTTTATTGATAGATTCAAAAGAAGCACTAGACTAAGCAAACTCAACATCAGGCACACTGGCATTCCATAATGGAATGAGATTTAATCAATTGGATCAAGATTTAGCTACGAATTACATCTCTTCATGAGCACAGAGATGTAGTAAAGATGAACATTTATAACATATTTACAAGAGTTGCAAAGTCTATTTACAAAGAGATGGAATTGGATTCTCATCTTTAGAGGAGGGACCAAGTCATGCTCACTAAAAAGTCCAGTTTATAAAATATTTACACTTGGTCTCTTCCATCACATCTACCTGCAACAAGATCAGGAAAGAGGGGAAACTACCACACTATCAGGTAGCATGGCTGCAGTCACTACATAGTATTCACACCCAACAGCAAGACCGTAGGGATTGGGAATCGAATCTAGATCTAGAGTCAACTTGTTGCCTCCACTCTCGGAGGTCACTGTATCGCTACTATCATCAGCTGGCAGAGGTGGCTTCACCACCCGCTGTTCAATATGCACCACCTTCCCTAATATGTAACTCTGATTTTGGGAAACATTTTCAGTAAATAACGCGACACATTCAGCTGAAAGAAAATAGTATGGGCAGCCACGGTTGATGGCCTCATAGTGCCCGGAGGAGTTGAGGACGAAGGCAGCGACCTCATGGACTTCTAAACGACCTATACAAATCTTATCGTTGTTTGCCTGTGACAAGAATGTCTAAATAAAATGATCTTGTAACGGAATGATGAGAAATGGAACATAGAGAACAGCTACCTGCTTTTCCAAATGATGCTTCAAATAAAGAGTGTTAACCAACTCATTCTTCTCTTCTAGCTCTTTGTTAAGCTGCTTATTTGCAGCTTCAGCTTCCGTGGATCTTTCGAGGAATTCTGCACGTTGTCTCGACAAAAGACCAACCTTATTGGCAAGTGTCTGAATGCATTCACAAAACTCAGAAGCACTGGCATCATCGACCTCACTCGATGAACTGAGAATTTACAAAAGTGATCATGCTCGTTAGAATCAAAAGTCAAGAACTCCACAGAAGGAAAAGGAAGGATAATAATTCAAGTAGCATTCGTCCTCATAGGACTCCTCAAGAAAATAATACCAACCTATATAAAGACTGAGAAAGAGCATGTAAAGTGTCGGCAAACGCAACCACCTCGACCGATGAGACACAGCTTCTCAGTCTTGCAAAGAGACCACACATGTTGACCACAGTTGCGTGCAGCGCATTATACTCTGAGGCCCTACTATCAATTGCACAAAGATGCGTCTGGGCTTCCTCTCTGGCTTCGTGTAAGCAATTCTCCAAACGAGCACAGTTCATCTGCAATACAAGAAGCAATGTGTCTTTCGTGACTGCCTAAAGCAAAGGTGAAGTACGCATAGTATACAAAGGTAAAGAAAATAACTATCATAGAGCCTTAGGCGAAGCCCATAAAACGAAGGCTAGCACTTTCAAGTTAGTAATGTACCTGAGATTCATTCAGTAGCTTCCGACTGGCATCCAAATCCTCCACGAGTCTGGAAATTTCATCAGTTAATGCTTGATGAATCTTGCCTTCTGCGTCGTGTAATTGGCATGATTTCTCTGCTAGTTCATTTTGCAGCTCCATCAAAACTCCGCAATTTCCTTTCCCATCCAAATCAGGCGTAATCGGCTGAGACATGCTGACGGCCATATTACTCGAAGTGATGCTCGTGCCAACATCTGACTGTGGCTTTGTCATCTTATCTTTTTCACAAACATGCCCTTTGTCACGGTGTAGATCTAGCATCGATGAATCCAGCTGAGAATTCAACATACTAGAGGAATCCGTCATATTATCATCCAACCCTTCCTGTGACTTCTCGTGTTCCGTTAAAATCTCGGATTTCGAAATGCTAGACGCGCACAACTCCTCCTCCATCGCTCGGTGCATGTGAACCGATTCAACCCCCGAAACCTCTGACTTGTCATCATCAGTCTTTGTAGTTGAAACCGTCAAATTAGGCTCATCCTCACCTCGCATATGCTGATCAGATAGCCTCTGCTCAAATTCTAGAATCCTTTTTTTGTAAGATTCACACTGCTTCTGCTTAGCCTTCAGCATCAATTGGAGGTGTTTTTCGCACTGATCTTTCAGACTTAATGCTTCGGAAGTCTTTACTGCCACTTTTTTCAGTAAAGTATCTTGTTCACTTTCATCGAGAGATTCATAATCAAGCTCCATACTCATGGAACATATTAGGGCAAGTTTCGAAGCAAGTTCAGCTTTCAGCTTTGCATTCTCGACTTCCATCTTGCTAGTACCCGTGATCTCCACCAACTCCGACTCCTCAAGTACTTCCCCGTAATCATACTTTTCAAAGTAGCCCATTACCCGTTCTGCTTCATCTTCCTGATAACTATCATCGGAGATGGACAACGAGCTCTTGAGAGTCCCATGCTTCTCACTCTTCGGAAAGAGTCCTAGCAATGATTCGGGAGCATAACATTCTAAATCTACAAGGTCTATATCGAGCAAATTAGAGTCGAAAGGAGCTATATTTACATCACAGGGATTTGGGGTGTCGTACAATCCCATAGATGCTAAAATATCTCGAGGGATAAAAGTAGAATGCGCTCTAATGAACTCCTCACGTCTCCTAACCTCAGCATTCCTCTCCGTTGCAAGTTTTTCAGCCAACTGCCCCGCCATGCCCATGTAGATTTTCGTCGTGGCTTTTCTCCTCACAACTTCAGCAAGACACGCTCTGTATGCAGGAATAATTCCATGAACCACTTTTAATTGCTCAAAGTGGTCGTCTTGGCGCTGTAAAGCCTCGTGGAACACAGAAAACTTGTAGCGTACATCCTTAATCTTGTGCTGGATATATGCGATTTTTTGCATAAAATTGTGCACAAAGATATTCATCTCATTCTTTTTATCCCTGCAGAAATCAAGCAAACTAGAAATTGCACCCTCGCATGCCTGCATCCTCGGAATATAACTTTTGTCATGTCTATCATACATAGGCCCCAATGCCGAGACTGCGTCATGAGGACGCAGTGAAGATGACATCTGGCAGGAAAGACAGTCGTCGACAAGATTCTTCACAGTATTTACATCTTTACTGCATTAAGAGAGATATTAGTGTTCATTACATGATTCCCCTCTTCAAGAAACTGCCGCAACAAAGAAATAAATGGTAGCAAGGAAAAAAAAGAACAATGATAACAAACAGTATTGTCTATGGATGCCATGCAGAATCCACGTGTTCCCAATAATGAGAAATCATGTCATCTGGCCGAAACCAAAGATTTCTTAAGGCATCTCCAGGGTTTCAAAAGGCTAGGGCTTTAATTGCATATATCCAATTTCATCAACAAATGTCCATTATGATAACAAAACCAATAATAATAACAACAACATTGATGGTAATACCTCATCAATTTAGCATCTACTGGTTTCACAATTTATCTTAAAAGACAACATCACATGCTATATTCGTAAGATCCAAACCCTAAAACTTATGTTGTTGCATAGTATGTAGTTCCTATCCTTCAAATAATCAATCCTATGTTTTAAGTTCATATCTATTATCCTTCAAACAAGTTGAATGGGTAACAGATACGTCGTCAAGCGAATCAAATATACTTAAAAATACCAAAAGGTATAAATATCATCTACAATAAGTCTCAGAATAGAAAGGAATGAGGACCTATTCCTGCTTCCCGTCATCCAAATCATCTACCGACCCACTTCATACTGTGAATTTGAGCACTACATCCGTTATATGGAAAACCTGATTTAGTTTTCAGGTGTATCTCAGGAAAAGGTCATATAGTTTTTCAAGTAATAAAACCAGCTTATACCGACATCCAAGCACCGCCCTTGAGTTTTTCTTGTTGACTAGCTAAACACATATTTCAAAGCTCGAACACTTATTTCCATTTCCTCTGCACTTTTTTCATGTTGTTTTGCATTTCGAGCATTCAATGTTTTCTACTGAAATAGAAAACAAAGGGGTTGAATGAGACAAGATGACGCAAGAAAACAAAGATCCCTACGGTCAGAGTCACTTTTTACTTTTGCCTAAGCTAGAGAGAACTAGAAAATAACCAGAAAAGTCGTCAAGGGAAAAAATTTCGTTACAAAAAGTTTGACCGGGCTAAATCCTGGTGATTCTCAGTCGTAGATATTTTCATGCATGTGATATTCTGGAAATGGTGTCAAGAAAACCTAATCAGGACCATGTTGCCTAATGCAGTGTATTACCCAATGATACGTTATAATGACAAACATAAAAGGAATAAAAAGATGAGAGCATCATCATTAAGCATACAATCAAACTAAATGCATGCAAGATTGAGCAATGGGGAGGAAAGAGGCGGACCTTAACGCCTGCATTATGCTCTTTTGCTCAGTGATAATCTGTTGGCGATCTCTTATAGATGACTCCAAGTCTTTGATAAGAAACGAAGCTTTGTCCAAGAATAGATGTTCTGCATTGTTCCTAAGCTCTCCAAATTCAAGTTTAAACTCCGAAACCTTAGTCTGAAACTGCTTGTGCAAACTGCTGCAATCCTCCCACGTCTTCTGCAAGCTTTCCTCCTTCACAAAATCCAGCAAGCACTTGCGGTTAGCAGCCTGTAAAGCCGGCATAACTCGTATAGACCTCAGTTTCTCTTTATCCCTAACGAACGTGGCCAGGAGGTTGGTATGAACACGGTGCTGCTGTGAATAGCATTTCATAAAATCCATGTAGTTTTGATTAATCATCTTATAGAAATGATCCAAATTACCCCTAGCAATCTCCAATGCCTTTTCTTGCACCTTCTGCTCTTCCAAGAGCCTCTCACACGCCTCAAATCTTGCTTGAGTACGACTATAAATAGCATGTCCGCGGTGAAAATGATATCTGAACTGCAACTCGTACGAAGGCAAGGCCTTCAGAGCAGGGTCAGAAGCATCATCCAGAGCAAGAGAGTTTTGAGAAGGAGATGGCAACGAGGGGTCAGGAATATCAAAGATATCAACCTGCACGGGCTCAGGATATGGTGACTGACTCCGCATCCTTGCCTTATTAAACAGAAAGACTTCCCTTTCATCAGATGGAAGCTTGTAAGCTGAGAGGGTTCTATGGGGTTCGAGCTTCGAGTCCAGGCACAGAAGAAGCTGATCACTGAACGGTATACCACATGCCGATTCTAGAAAACTCTCCACTGTCTCAACTAGAGTGTATTCATCACACTCAATCTTATACGACTGCCCATTCTCAGCAACGTGAACCACAAGCTTGCCCGTCTGAGCAACGCCTTCTGAGACACTAGAACTCATTCTTAGGTCAAACCAATCCACCACAACAACCCTCAAGATCAAACTACTCTGCAGCTAAAACTCAACCCCTCATACTAAAGCACTCAACACCTAAATATAACAAGCATATTATCACCAAATTCCTTAACAAGAACCCCAATTTTTCTGATTTTGCAACACATGAGATACAAAGAGCCCCAGATTTAGCTTAACCGAAAACAAAACTACACTCAACTCAACAAGATACCAAAACCCCCAATTTATCCGAATTGAAGTATTGCTTCCCCATATTATGTGAAACTGAAAACAAAACTCCAATCCGCACCGACTAACATGCCATCAGCAAAAAGCCCAAACTTTATCCACAACTGCAATGCACAAACCACCAAAATATAAGAAAAAGGGAAATCGCGAAAATAGGGCTTCGCTGGAGACCATGAAACTACCTTAAAAACACGAACTTGCGCAACTAAACGACAAGAGCGATGCCAAAGCATACTCGAATTTCATCCGCAAGTGCAAGAAAAAAGAAGTTCAACACGAAACCCATGCAGTATTTTATTCTCTCATCTTGCGTATGCGTCAAGACATACACACATATCTCCTCGCAATGGCGAGGAGAATCGTCTCTGCGATGAATGAATGATTGACTGCAATTTGCAGCGCTGCAATTTCTTTTCTCTTTTTCTTTTCACATATAGTATTCGCTTTTCTTTTAGAACTTCCTTTTTCTGTGGATAGAAGAGAAGCTTCAGAGAGAAGCCGCGAGCGAGCAAGGAATTGAAGATGCTGTTGATGTGTACCAAATCATGTGTGGTCTCCAACAAAATTGTAGAGAGGACCTGAAATCTATGGATTTTAGTTGAGTTGTACATTTCTTAAATAAATAAAATAAATGTAACACAAATCACAATTGATTTTGTTAACCAAAACTTTCATGCTGCTAAATCCGACTTTGCCTCCCGAACATTTAAAGAAATTATCAGTCTTAATCGTATAAATAGAAAAACGGCATCAGAATTTATACTCAAACTTCAAGTACTAATATTATGCCTATCATTAAAGTTCATTTTTGGTTAATTACATATTACCATTTTTTACATCCATTTTAAATAACATGTTTGTGTCATCACATGCTTTCTACAATACATGTCATTTTTTTCATTTTTTAATAGAGTAATTATTTCACTATAAGTGATTAATGGACACACAATTTAATAAAATGATATTTATTAAATTAAATGGAGAGAGACTACAGTAAAAGACAAAATAAATATACGTATATTTTTTTCAAAAAATGAAAATCAATTATTTGTGATGAAACAACCAAAAAGAAAAAATCAATCACTTATAATGAATGAGGAAATAATAATAGTATGACTTAAAAAATTTAAGTTAATCGCGGAGATTGGGAAAAGCAAATTACTCATAGTCCAAGAAACACCCATTTCTTTTTAAATCCACTTGAATTCGATCGAATCCATTCATTTTGTTGCAGAATCTTGATATTAAATTTTCTTAGTTCATCCTGAATTAAGCGGTAACAATTGTATCTCAATTTCTTATATTTTTGGATATTTTTTTTATTCTCAATAGACTAGATTAATTTTTATTCTTGGTGGGTTAATTTTTAACGGCTCATTAGAAAAAGAAAAAAAATGGCATGAATTTGGCTCTCTCGGTCTCATAAATAATTGACATTATATTTTGGTCCGTTTAATAAAAATAACTTACTTCTATTTTCGATATTTTGTTTTTTAAATAAGATAAGGTTCATTCCATACTAATAATACTTTAATAATTTTTTCTTTTCTTCATCTCTCGTACTTTACCGATTATTCATAAAACTCACGTCATATTAAATTTTGGATTTTGTTTGATGTTCCTATTATGCTATATTTACATTTGCAAACCATACTATCCCGAAAGAAGATAAAAAGAAGAAAGAAAAAACTACTCCTTGTGAACCAATTATAAAGATGCTTTTCAAGCTAGCAAGATGTAACAGGGACGTGACCAAAAGAATAATCGGGCTATATATAGAGTATGCTTGGGCTAAAAAGAGTAGTTGGACCATTCGCAATTTCTGACTTTTCTATAGCTCTTCAAATGAACTAGTAGAGCCTAGGCCACATTATTTATTGGTCAATTGCCGATTTTAACATAGTCATTCGTTAAATTTGTAAACTGCAAAATGACATTTCATTATAATCTTTCAAAATTAATTATAATGTTCACTTTATTTTAATTAGTTGTTTGATTTGTTAGACAAAATAATCTTAAGATATAGTCTAAGATAAATTATAAGATTATATTAATTAAAGGGATAAGTATAAGTTACGGAGCCACATTGGAACAAGGGTACTATTGTCTCCCCAAACTTCGTAATAATACATATTTAGATCTGTTTCAAGCAAAGCAATGCTGATGGTGTAGTGGTATTTCCCTTGTGTTATGTTTTTGAGCGCCGTGTTCACCTACCGTAGTTTTTTCACCTTGATTATTTTTTCTGGAGTACTAAAATTAGTTGAAACATACTATAATATTCTTGAATTCTTCTACGACAACTAAATACTCGTTACACTAGCATTACATATTTTAAATATCCTCTTTATATTTTTATCTATAAAAGTTGAAGTTAACTTACACATATTTTCTTCTATGATCTACTCTATCTGTCCGCGAATAGGAGTCCCGTTTTTTTCATTTTAGTCTGTCCACGAATAGGAGTCATGGTTCACTTTTACCATAAATGGTAACAAAGTCTCACATTCAACTAACTCATTCTACTAACATTTCATTTAAAACTAATATATACAAGTGAGTACTCTATTCCATTTAGGGGTGTGCATTCGGGTTTCGGTTCGGTTTTTCGTCCAAACCGAACCGAACCGAAAAACCGAATTTAGGCAAAAATTGAAACCGAACCGAACCGTAAAACCGAAAAGCCGAAAACCGAAAAATCGAAAACCGAACTTAAAAACCGAACCAAACCGAAAAAATCGAAATTTTAAAACAAAACCGAAAAACCGAAAAAAATGTATATATTTATATATATAATTTATTTTATTTTATATACTATAATAGAATATAAATATATAATATAAAATTAATAGAATATATATAATATTTATTATATAAAAATATATTAAAAGAATATATATTATATATATATGATATAGTATACTAAATTAATAGAATAAAAATATATAATAATATATTTAAAATATAATTCGGTTTTTCGGTTTGGTTTTTCGCCCAAACCGAACCGAACCAAAAAAACGAAATTTTTGTATTTTTAAAACCGAACCGAACCGAAAAACCGAAAAAACCGAACCGAATTTCAAAATTTCGGTTTGGTTCGGTTCGGATATTCGGTTTTCGAATTTTTTGCTCACCCCTAATTCCATTAACTATTTTCCACCATTTTTATTAATATTTCTTAAAACACGTGCCGCTAAGAAATAAGACTTCTAATAGCAGACGGAGGAAGTATATAACAGCATTACATTAGTATATATTTTCTTCTACTCAATAAACATTGCATTAGTGTTATAGTCTAATATATGCTCGCTCCGTCCCTGAATAAAGGTAAGGGCCTATATCCTATAGTAGTAACTTCCTTATTAATCCTATACATATAAAGGCAAGGGTTCTTATCAAATTAATTAACACTAAATCATTATAGTTGAACCCTGAAACTCTATACTTTTCCAATTCTTACACATCTACCTATCTTTTACTTGTTTAGTTTTTATTTAATTAATAGTAATTTTAGGAATTATATAACTATTTAATTGATTTTTTAAATAGTGATGAGAATGACCAAAGCTGCCCAAACTATGTCCTACATAAATGGGCCGAACAAAAATAGGAGTCCCCAGTTGGGCTACCATTAGTTTGGACTGTTGGTGGCATTGATGTAATGGTAAATAAAACCTAAAATAATACTAGCATTTGAGTCCATAAGAGCTTTCATAATAAGGAACTTATAATTCATCCATCCCTATTTTCCTCTTGCCATATCATATCAATCCTATATAGCTGAAACACCTACAAATGCTACAACATCGCCATATAAAACCGTCCATCATATTTTCTACTGTTACGTAAACATTATTTTTATTTCTTTTGATTTTTGTGTTTATCAATTAAAGTAAAATATCAAAATAAAATAAATTGAAGGCAAGAACAAAAATATACCTAATTTTTGAAAAGAGAAGGCCACAACAAAAAAAATAAATAGAAAAAAATAATAATAAAAACACTGATACTGGAGGCGAAGTTGTCTCGTTGAAAGACCAGAATCCATTCCCAACTTTTGTATCCAAAACGATTTTATATCAATTTAGACAATTTTATTTTTTATATCCAAAAATGTGGGCTCAAGCTGAGCATAATTATTTTGTAAAATTTGAAGGAATGATATTTTCGGACATATAATGAAATGAGGAAATGTTATTGAGATGTGGTTTCTAATTAAAACGGTCTTCCAAAGAAATGGAGAAGAAGAGCAAGACTCAACAATAAAATACAGCAAAAACAACAATATAAAAAGATCACACACACCCCATTTCATCTCTTTTATAGGGAGTTGGGACTCTGGAAAAACACTTCATTCCCCAATCCAATCGTCAAAAGATGCCATTTTGGAGATGGGTTTTCAACGTTTTCGTCGTGCTATCAGTCGCAGAGCTGTGCACCGGAAGTTTTTCGTTTAATCAGCAGCAGTTGGACCGAGTGTTGAAGCTTCCCGGCCAGAATTTCAACGTGAGCTTCGCGCACTACGCTGGCTACATCACTGTCAACGAAGAATCTGGGAGAGAGCTCTTCTATTGGTTCTTTGAGGCTGAGGAGGACCCTTCTTCCAAACCTGTTGTTCTCTGGCTCAATGGAGGTCGTTATGTAGTATTTATGCTTTTCATCTTCTAAATGTTCTTGCCTTGTTAAGTTCCATTTTGACTTTTGTTTTGACTGTTGTTGGTGTAAATTGTGAGTAGCAATTTTGTGATATAGTGATGGTGTTGTTTAGAATTAGAGGAGAATGGAAATGGATGCCATCTCAATGATATGATCTTCATGATCTTACATCCATTTTAAATTCATGTGTAACTGTTTTGAGTTGTGTGTGATATGCAGGGCCTGGGTGTTCATCAATTGCCTATGGGCTGGCTGAGGAAATTGGACCATTGCATATTGAGAAGGATGGGAAAACCCTTTATTTGAATCATTATTCTTGGAATAAAGGTAGTTCTATTGCCTCTTGTAGTTTTTGTTTGGTTGAAACTGAAGCAATTGAAATGGACCCTCAAGTTGTTGAAACAGCAGCAATCGAAGATTTCGTTTTAGGCTGCATTTTGAGCTTGAGATATGGCAAAGGATATTATTTCAACTAATGGTCATTTGGACTGCTGAACACTCTTTTTATTTTCATGTTGATTTCGATTTTTGCAGTTGCAAATATATTGTTCGTGGATTCTCCTGTCGGAGTTGGTTTTTCGTATTCAAACACTTCCTCTGATTTACTGAGCAATGGTGATAAAAGAACTGGTATAGTTTCTTCTTCTATCTTCCATCAAAACAAATTCTGTGTATTTTGATGCAGAAACTTCTGTTCTCGCAGCTGCTGATAACCTTAAATTTATCGAGAAATGGTTGGAACGTTTTCCACAATACAAAGGAAGAGACTTGTATCTCACAGGAGAGAGCTATGCTGGTAGGTTCATCATTATACACTTTCCATATATCTCCATGCAAATATTTTATATTGCTACTGTTATTACTATATTGTTTCAGGGCATTATGTTCCTCAACTCGCTCATGCCATCGTCAAACACAATGAGAAAAATGGAGAAGAAACTATCAATCTTAAGGGTTTCATGGTATTCTCCTCTCACTATATTAGAATGATATGTGCTTGTGTGGAAATGGATAACCTTGAAATAAGCCTCTGCATTCAGGTTGGAAATGCTCTAACAGACGACTTTCATGACCATTTCGGGGTGTTTCAATTCATGTGGTCTGTTGGCATGATCTCAGATCAGACCTACAAGCAGTTGAACGCTAAGTGCGACTTCGATTCATTTGTTCACACCTCAGAGGAATGCGTGAAAGTCCTCTTGATTGCTGATCAAGAAGTAGGGGACATTGATATGTACAGCATCTATACTCCTCCCTGCACTGCTAATTTCAGCAGATTAAGCCATCTTTGGAGAAGCAAGACTGTAAGTGTTCATATCTTTGGCATTTTCCTCAGATTTTTTCATATTTGGGTTATTAATGGTATCTATTTTCTTGAGGTTTAGAAGGTTGGTCTTCTCAGAAGATCATACGATCCCTGCACAGAGATGCATACGGTTCAATATTTTAATCTCCCCGAGGTTCAAGATGCTCTTCATGCCCGTAGCAGAAACTCCCGTTGGGAGACTTGCAGGTGAGAAATCAATGCAAACTTACTATGTGTTCCTTTTGATTCATTAAAAGACAGATATATACTGTGATTGCAGTGGCTTGGTGAATGAAAACTGGCAGGATTCGCCTCAATCGGTTTTGGATGTCTACAGTGAGCTCTTGAATTCTGGACTTCGTATCTGGATGTTCAGGTTTTTCTAAAACTTTGCTTTGTATCTGAATTTGAAGTATTAGAAAGGGAAATTCTAGTATAAATACTAAGGTAATTTATGAAAGAAGATGCAAGTAGTCAGATAACATTCAACATTGGCTCCATTCATTGGCCTAATCTGTCTCCTTTAAAAGAGTACATTTTCAATACAATGTTCCATATGTGGACAGTGGTGACACGGATGCTGTAATTCCGGTGACTTCGACCCGCTACAATATAAATGCTATGAAGCTTCAGACAGTTAGGCCTTGGCGCGCTTGGTACGATGATGGCCAGGTCAGCTTTCTGTTCTCATCTCACCACCATCTGATTCTGGTCAATTACTGATCGGACTTGAATTTTCGTTTAGTTTGGCAAACAGGTAGGCGGATGGACAGAAGAATACGAGGGGCTGACATTCGTGACAGTGAGAGGAGCCGGCCATGAAGTTCCCCTGCATAAGCCGAAGCAAGCTCTGACGCTCATCAAGTCGTTCCTGTCTGGGAAGTCCATGCCGGAGATGGAACTGTTGAGTGATTCGTAGTCTCCCTTGTGAGCTGATGATGCGCGGATGATCTCGTGTGTTTGAAACATCATTTCTGCAATAAATTGCTAATAATTCTAGTGCCATTAATCACAGTTGTCTTTCCAGTTTTTTGCCTTTTCTCCATATGCTGCTTTACACAATCGAATTACTTATGCATGCTTGCTCACAATATATTGAGAGAGAGAGAGAGAGAGAGACACAGAGACAGTGAGATGCAATACATTCTTGATTATATCATTTATATGTAACATGGCTGTATTCATTCTGTACAAAAGAACTATGCAGCTGCAACCAAAACCCAAAACACAAACCAAAAAAATCCAAAGCCAACTCTTGATCAATTACAGGAAAAAAATAAAAATAAATACAGTAATTATTGACAAAGATCTTACACAATGAGGCGTTGATGAGAGAGGGCAGAGAGAGAACATACAATACGCAAGTGTCGGTTAAATCAGCAGGTTGATCTCTATAACTTCTATCACAGCTCACAGCCAAAAGGAAAGCATTGCCTGCAACACAATGCACAAGATTAATTTACTCAGAGCTTCAATGGAGAGAGAGAGAGAGAGAGAGAGGGAGGAGAGTACCTCTGCGAGAAGAGCCATAGCCAAGGACGTCTCTTCTTTTTCTTCTTTTCTAACAGGGGATGGTTTCTTCCCCTTCAAACTCCTGATCTCATCATGCAACAAATTCACTTTCTCTTTAAGCTCATGCAACAATTTCAGTTCTTCTTCTCTGCTACTACATCTTACCGATCTGTCATCTTCCATAATCTCTGATCTCCCACCAACTTGACTCATCGTCATATGGAACTGAGCAATGCTCGTTGCAGCAGGCACAACTACCAAACCGCACTCCACATCACTCACTTGGCTCGACTGCAACACATTCTTAAACCACTTGGGCTCATCTCTAGCCATCTTCACAGCCTCTGGAAAAACAACATCTTCCTTTTCAAGTATCTTGATTTCATCTTTCTCCATTGATTCACACCTCTCATCAGCTTGTGGAACTTCAAACACGTCATGAATGCTCGTTGAACAAGAACCATCAGCAGCTACACCGCCTGAACTCTTAGCCTCACCAATTCCATCCATCATCCTGTTTGGCTGACACGAACTGCCAGTGTCCCTCGTTGGATCACATGAACTCCCCCTACTCAGACGTGAAGCTAACGATGAAGAGGGAGACCGTGTCTCACTCCTAGAAGAAGAACTTCCTCCTGCAATCTCCTTCACCCTCTCATCCAACCTCCTAATCTTCTCCCAATAGCCATCAATCTTTTTCCCCGAATCCAAACACATTTCCTCAACCACCTTCCCCTCCACATCACCACAAACCAGATCCTTCTCCCCCCTACACGAAATGGGCAAAGAATGCCTTCTCCCAATGCGGCTCGTCTCCCCACCAAAGCCATGTTCATCACAACCAACGCTCAACAACTTAGACCTATAAGCCTGCAGTTGATAGTCCAATGCAGCCACCTCCATTTCCTTCTGATAAACTGTATCTTCAATCATAGCTAGAGATTCCTCAGCATGGCATATCTTCTCCTCTGAGAGCCTCTTGTAATGGTCGGCCTCCATCTGCACCGCGGCCTTCTCGCCCTGAAGCCGGAGGATCACGGCCAAGGCCTCGCTGGCGGCAGAGGCAGAGGCCTCCCTCTCTGCATCCAAATCACTGTAGAGCTTCTGCAGAAGCTCCTGCTGAGCACATAGTGCATCTTTTAGTGCACAAATCTCAGACAAAGTATCATCATCATCACCCATCGGATTCCCACACATGAAACACTAGAATCTGAGAATCAATACAGAATTTCAAGAATTAAACTTTACTGGCAATTCATCCAAATTAGCGCAGCATCACCATGATTGAGGCAAGCCCATGTTCAAGAAACTCAAATATTTGGCTTACCTCCATCAATGATGCCATTTATTTACCATAAAAAAATATAAGTTGTTACCTATATGTTTGCAGCAAATGAAGTGAAATTGGATGGAAACTCAACGCTTTTGAGGCGAAGGTTGGAACAAATTTTGAGCATGAAGAAGAAACAAGCGAGCCCAAATCCTCTTATCTTGAAGAAGAAGAAATTTGCAGTTTCAGTCACAGATACAAATCAAAGCTATACGGCAAGGAAACTGAAGCGGCAACTATGCGTATTCGTATGCGTGTGTGAAGTGTGAAAAACAAATAGCAAGCAAGCAACAAGTTTCTTAAAAAGTTTAAAGCTGTTGAAGAAAAAAGGCTCGGAAAAAAGAAGAATCCCCAGAAAAATGAAAATTGAAGATAACTGTAACGGTTTAGTAATTTGTCTTTTTACAACGACAAAAGGTGTGACTTATATTTTCCGGTTGCTATTTACTAAAACAATTAAATTACGTTTATATATGCTATGAAGTTGCAGCACCACCACACACGAAGATGATGGTGATTAATTAATAATTTAATATAATTCTGATTCCAATTCATGTTGCAAAGTCAACATCAAGGCAACTAAAATACTTGTTTCCTTTGAGTAATTACCAGAAATATTTCTCCTTTGGAATAAAAGATTTTTGCTAGAATTATCTGCTGTTTTTTTATGTTAATTAATTAATTCCATTGACGCTTTCAATATTGTTTGGTATAATAATAAGACAATGTTGAATGTAACGTTGCACGTTGTATATGAATGTTTACAATAATGAAGTATAGATGATGTAGATATTTTGTGATAAATTGTTTACAACGGCTATAATTCTATATAATGAATTAATTTCTATTATGGAGGACAATGTACATGCACGAACACTTGTTTTAATGAAAAGGGTGATGACTGGATTGTAAAAAGAATATTTTATTACAAAATATCGAATGTTTGTACATATGAGAGGAGTAGTATTTTAGTCGATTCTTTGGAAATTATTATTGGCTAATTAATTTGTTAATATTGGTGGCAGTTTGTTATCCTGTATGGCCAAATTAAGTGGTAATAATAATTGTCTTCATGTGATTGGCTAATTACAATCATCAACTTTTAATTAGATTTTATTAATTTATTCTCAATTCTTGAATTTGTGATTTTAGAAGTGGGAATTGAATTGATAACAAATTAATAGTACTATATTAGTGTTATTAGTTGTTCTAATTAGATGAAATGTTTTTTATTAGCTAGCGTGTCTTTTGCTGCACATAATATAAAAAAGAAACAGAATATTATTTAATCATAATTTAATGGATGTGATACCACCATTGCCGAAAAGGAGAGCTTTGTGTGAATATAATTAGGACCCTAATTTCGTGCAAAACTTTGATATGATGATGCTTCGACTTTGACATTATTTTGCATTCTTTTTTCAAGACAGCGATTGTATTGTTATTATTATTGGAATAGAAAATCAAAAGAAGTTATTGATTGAGTAAATGGACCCTTGATAAAATTTCTCCGATTTTCTTTACGATTATTCCGATTAAAAAGGGTGACACTTTAACGAAAAATATATACAAGTCGTTATCCAGCTGCCGACCATGCCGCTGATTCAAACACCGATTTACACTGATTAAAAAGGCTCTATCATCATCTTGAACGTTGAATTGGTTTACAAGAATTAAGTAGTTAAAAAGGTTCTATTTAATTTGGTAGACCTATGAATTTAGTTGTATATGCTATAAGATTTGCCACGTGCAATCATTTACTAAAATTGTGATTATACATATCTGTCGCGTATGTAACCGGTGGATTGAAATTCAGATATGAAGAAATCAAATTAATTTTCTTAATATTATTTACCCAATTTGAATAGACTAACGCTCCTACTTTAGCCTCTTGTATTTTTATTGGATAAAGAAATTCATAATGATCTAAGCCTAAACCCTTTTAAGTTTTAACTTTAGATTCTCAACTAGTCCATACCCCACGCTTAATCTCTCTTTCTTATTTGATTTTCCCCCTTTAATTTTAGTGCATGGCTTGAAAGGAAATGGTATTGCATCCACACTGACCAAGTAATTTATATGGAGTGTATTAGTACACAAACACTGCAATTTCAAACCAACGGAACTTTGATATTTTATATAAATATTTGTAACAAGAACAATCAAGCATCCAAGAGTTGTAGCACGAAGTAGACAACGTCGAATCTGCAGGTAAGTGTCTTAAAACATGATGGATCAAATGTCATGAACATAAATTCCACAGATAAATAAGTTGAAAAATATCGTTTCTCATCTCTAATCTACTGGAACTTCAACTTCCATCTTCAAATCAGAACTTCCCAGGATCTGCAAACGAGGATATTAAGAAGACATTCTACGACATCACTAACGCAATATTGATAGGACGTATGGCAGCAGAATATGCAGCTTTATCTAGGTTAGCAAAATACCCTGCTAACATAGAAGCATATAGCGGAACACATACTAAGATAATTATCCATCACATCGGAATGACCTTGCTATCATCATCAAAGAGCTTTTTAAGCATTCTCAATAGATATAGATTGATATACTATTACCTTCATGAAATCAGCTGGAACTAATAGAGAATCTTTTGTGTAGCCTGCTTCCTCAAGAACTTGGGTAAGAACGTGCTATTTGTAAAAACACAGAGTTTCGGATTAGCCAACTCAGCAATTGATTAGCACTAGGACCCACAAAGCTTTGATATAGCAATGAAAAGACACTTAACAGTGTGAATAGTTTATGGGGAAAGCGAAACAAGTGCCGGATTAAATCTAAATTTTGAGTATTGGTGGCTACCTTGATGCTTCATCCGAATAGCATTAATAAATTTACTTATATTTCGCTTTTTAATCTTTCATTTAGTCTCAAACAGTTATACTTTGTGGATAGGTTGTTTTTCCAGGAAGCAGAAGCACACAGTGTTCGATATTAGCAGAAAGTCAAGGTTACATACAGATACAAAGACTTATAATGCACTAGAATTTTTTAAAAAAAAGTTAAAAGCAGTATACTACTTAGTACAGTTGTGACATGCAAAAACAACATACAAATATTCATTTGATTGTTTCAATTTTAGTTTTTCTATTTTTTGTGAACATAGGATTTTACATTTTTTCCATGGCTTCTGCTGGAAAAGAAAAAAATAAGCAACTGAAAACTAGAAAAATAGAAAAGAAAGTAAAAACAAATACTACTAATATATAACCAGAAGGAAAAATTACTAGAGTAAGGAGACTAACCTCTCTCTGATGTTCAGCTATAAATTGACCTGTTAAATCCCGCAATATGTCCAGAACATCATTGAAACTAACCTTTCCGTTACCATCAGAATCGTAAACCTTAAAAATAACTGGAATAAGGAAATTGAACTCAGCATTGGCAGATAGGAAAACAATATTTAATGTTGAAATTTTAATTTAAGAATGAAATTTATATATTTTTCTCGTCTTACATTCAACTTTCAGCTGCAAGCTTGCTCGAGAACTAAAGGCAGATAGAAATAATACAAATTCCTTGAAATTTAGCCCATCCAGCATCCTTAACAGTCTCTGGAAATGCAAATAGGAAGATGAAAACTAAGTACATACATCTTTTTATGAACGATAGCAATCTTACTTAGTTAAAATAATAAACATAAGATACCCTGATTTGTACTCATTTTTATTTTGGCAAAGTTGCTAGACTAATTGACTACATAGGATACTTGATCCTTTTTACAGTTTTTATTTTTTCTCCTAATGGCCAGTATCATCACTTTGATTTGTAAGCCAAGGCACACTAATAAGTACTACATGATAACAATATATAGCAAAAATGTCCCAAGCATGCTTGCTTGAAAATAGATATAAGAAAGCTGGTTGTAGGCATAAAGAGATAGCTCTGTCAAAGGTTTCAGTCAACATTTATAAGACAGAACAATGCCATGAAGTATTAGTTTGATCATAGACAGGTGGTTTGGAATTGGAACCATAAAAAACCTTCCTACTCATTCGAGATTACTATCTAAATAACCAGTAGATTTATGAATACTTGAAGAATAAGAAAATGCACTATGTATAGTCAATTTCCCTATGGCTCCGTTCGGTATCATGGAATTGGAGCCTTCAATTCCAAATCCAATGTTTGGTATTGCAAAATTTTTGGATTTGGAATTGAATTACATTTCCAATTCCTCCCAATTCTATTATTTGAATTCCATATGAAAAATAGAAAATTGGAATTCCAAGTAGTTATAAAATTAGGCATCTTCACACTACACACACACACACACACAAATACACTATACACACACAAACACTCAATGTGTGCGCGCACACTACACAAACAATGCGCGCACACACATGCACTTCATATCAATTATATCATTTTTGTTGAACAAAGGATTTGGAATTGAATTATAGTTCAATTTCTTCAAATCCAATTCCGTAGAAATCTAATTCCAATTACGTGTACCAAAAGGACCCTATCAGTATTTCCTATCACCAACAGGAAGAAATGTACTGGATCGGAGGCTCTAGCAGCACTAAAATTTAGTCAAAGCACACAATGTCCTAATAAGGTCATGGCCACTTATCTCTCGCTCCCTCTCTCCATCACATATACTGATTTAGGAACAGCTCCAAGAGAGCAAGACCATTCCACCTCTACAGAAGCATAATTTTTCTGTGATACAACAGCACTTTCATGAAAACACACAAAGCTCAGTTTTCTTTTTCTTTTTTTCAATTCTGGTTCAATACTTGCTGCAATTCACATTTGAAAACAAATTCTTAGCTGATTTCATTTGCATTGCCCATCAGAACTTTGTAAAATTCATAACATAACAATAAAACAATGAATTAAGAGTTTGAAGCAGCTGCTTGTGGAACCTGGGAGAGGGGATTGACTGCAAATTCAGGCACAGTCATAAACTCATCGGCGGAGATGAAGCCGCCTCCGTTCCTGTCCAGCTGGCAGAACCTCTGGTATAGTGAAACTATCTCCTGCTGGGAAACTACACACACACATAATTATCAAAACTTGGCAACTAAAATAACACAAGAACAATGCACATTCACAATTCTGGTCAATTCTTCTTCTTTTTCCTATTACTAACCCTGATGGTAACCACGGTCAACCTTTTTGACTTATTCGTGAGGGTAAAAACTAACGGAAAATCAAACAAGCTAAATAGGGAATTGAGAAAGGCAGCAACTTTCGGTATTCAAAAAAGTGGAATTGAGCAGAGGAAGGAGAATTACAGGTGTTGTTGCAGTGTTCTTGGACCTCTTCAATGTCGTACTGAGTGAGCATGGATGAGCTGTTGCCCATGATAAATTATAGTGTCGTGAGTCCTAGAGAGAGAATAAATTAGGTTTGGAGCAGCTTGAAATTTAAAAAAATGGCGGATCAAGAAGTTGGGGTGGTAGATTTAGAGGTCAATCTGGAATGCCGGCAATGTGTATATGTTTTTGGCGACGACCAACTCAACCAGCGTCAAAGATTTTCCAATTAAAATACAGTAGTACTCCCTATATATGGGCATAGCGCATAGGAATTCACGTTTTCTTCTTTTCCTAAAAAAATACTACTTCCCCGGTCCTAAAAAAATATAGACCTTTAGAATTATACGAGAATTAAGCACAATAAATAATATAATAGAGCTAGAAAAAAAAAAAAAATATATATATATATATATATATATATAATATTAGGGTAGTGATAAAATGCAAACCCATATATAGTACAAACTTCAAACTTTTTCAACACAATATCAACATAATGTCAACACAGTCTAAAATTTCAAGATTATGATATCAATACAATATCAATACAATGTCAACACAATTTCAACACAACATCAACCGTTGACATTGTGTTGACATTTTTTGTTGCTATTATTTCATGATCTATTGATATTTTCTAACGGTCCAGATCATAGTTTGGAGTTTGTACAATATTTAGAGTTTGCATTTGATCACATCCCTATAATTAGTGAAGAATTAGATTCCCTTTCTTAGAGAAAAAATAAAATTAACAAAATAAAAAGAGATATTTTTATGAAATATTCTAAAATGGAAAATATACTAATTTTTATAGGATGGATAATATGTTATAGTTTAATTTTTTAATGGGAAATAGGGAGTTGTACAACCCAAAATTGTTTATATACTAAAAAGTTAACATAAATATTTTTATGAATAACAGTAACAGACACTAAAATATGTAGCGACAACAAATGGTCAAATGTCCAAATGAGAGTTATCATTTTTATTGGTCTCGAAGCGTCAATCCATTCTCTTTCAAGATTCCAATCATATTGAAATGTCAAATGTTTAGAAGGGAACATGAAGAAATGAACATTATTTTAAATTTTTATTGAGAACATTAATTTAATTATTTATGTTTAAGTTCCTGGAATGGTGGTATATGAGAACTGAAAAATTAAACACTCAGAACTCATGTAGAAACTCAATTTTGAGAAGAACAAAAATCATTGGATTTTATTCATAGCCGCACGCCATGATGAATGTTCATAGAATGCATGACATGCCAATCTTAACAAGCAGCTATTTTTAGTCACTTTGTTGAAAAATTATACCCCAATATGCTCTCATATTCCTCCCTGACAGTATTGTATGAGATGTTCAATCAGGATACGCACTGTCTTGCTAAGAGGGAGGGCCCTAAAGCGCCATTGTAAATTAGTAAAGGCCGTTAACCCACTGTCTTGCTAGAAGCCCACTTTCCAAGGTCTTACACTTGTGCCTGAGAGATGTTGCAACTACACGACAGTAGTAAGAATTGATCCTTGTCCATTCTTGCAACTCTGCCTCTCCAAAACTAACTGCGCTGACCCTGCAGTCATTTGTAATAATATCCTTGAAACATATTAAGAGTGGTTCTCATATTTTAGTGAGTAGTTTAAATTTTTTTCTTCATGCATTTGTCAAGCCTTAGTTTTTACTTCCTCTGTACTCAAAGAATATGCACTTTGAGTTCCGCATGGATTTTTAATGTAAAATTGGTAAAGTAAGAGAAGGTAGAGATAAAAAGTAATTAAAGTATTGTTAGTGGAGAATTGGTCCCACCTCATTAGAGAGAAAAGTGAAGCTCCTATTTCTTTTTGTTTAGACTGCGTGCACAGTAAGGAATAACAAGACTCCTAGGTCCAGTGAATCCACTAGATCACAAGGTCTAGGAACTCACGGATCGTTGGAAGATCTCGGTCGTCGGACACACAGAATACCACTTCAAAAACCCTCAACCACGTATACTAAAATTTAGCACAGGGAAGTAGGGATCGATCCCACAGAGACGGATGCGAAATGAACATGCTCAAGGACTCGGAAACTATTTTTGGGTTGACTGCTGCCACGCATTTTTGGGTTGAGGAAACTAAACTAAATTTGGAATTCAAATATGCTACGTTAACAGCTAGATCTAGGCAAAACGGAAATCATGCATGTAAACTGGAAACCGAGACAATCACTAGATCTAAGATACTATTCTAAATCACCTAGACCTGGGAAATAAACTGACGGTGGGGACCATGGCTGAAAAAGCAGAGTACGGACGAAAAGCTGGAAAACAACTAACCAAAGTACTAACTAACAGCGACATCATCTTCTTCAAATCAAATTGCATAAAAACTCAGTAAAAACAGAGATGAACCGTAATCGGAAAACAAAGCAGACTGGGTTTAAGCAATTTAGCGAAGAACAATTAAAAACTAAACAGATCTACGGTTACTAGACGAAGTAAGACTGAAAGGAAATAGAAAACTCAAAATCCACGCACAACTTGAATCCCCTGTTCAGATCCAACCTCGGATGCTAAATCCACTCCGGATCCAAGCATCCGACACAAACCCGGCCAAAAACATACCCATAACTACAGAATCGCCAAACAATCTCCGATCAACAACAACAACACGGATCCACAGCCGAATTCCCCAGATCAAGCACAAAATTATCCAAAACAGAGATTAACATATAACAGCCGAAATAAAACTTCAAACAAAACAGAATCAACGTAGATCAACACAAGATAAACACCATCCTGACAGAAACTAAATGCATAGATGAACCGGTAAATAGCAACAACCAAATCGACTTCCAAAACGTGAAGTTCGAACGAAATAAAGTGCAAAAACAGAATGTAAGTAGATTGTTTCTTCGCCCTTTGCAAGGACGGTGTTACGACTGACTTTCTCGGAAGATGAAACCCTTAGAACCCTAAACTACACCAGAACTCCCATTTCCCAAGTGTGTGTTTTTGTGTGTGAGCCAAGAGCAAAAATTCGTCTATATGCGTGTGGTGCATGCTCCTTTATTTAGCGTTGAAATGGGGCCCAGCGAGGTATAGATAGTCTTTGTTGCCCTAAGCTATTGACTCCCTTCTTCAAGCCATTCTTTCCCCTTCACTTCTGCTCACTTTCCTTCATTTCCTTCGCTAGTCCGTTTCCTCCGGCTTTTCCTGGATCTAGCGATTCCGTCACACACCTGGCTTAAAAACTGTGTTAGACCCAGTAAAATATAGTGTTTTTCACCACATAACCGATGCATGAAATTAGTCTTATCAAAAAGACTTTCCAAAAATTAGATAGTGCATATTCTTGTGGGACGGTGATATGATCCCATATCATATCTTTAGAAATCCCAATTATTTAGTTATATTTTGATTTACCGTATCTTTTCTATATTTGTTTAGATATTTGTTTCTTAGTATTCTAGTCTTATAAATAGGAGATATTGTATTCATTCATTCAACCAATTAATGAATTATTATTTCTCCCCAAAGATAATGTATGTTTTCCAATCCTAATTTGGATTCCCTCCGCCGATCCTGATTGGACGCCGGAGTATTCTATCAGCGCCTAGTTATCGTGTTGCCCGACGGGAGGAAGCCGCGCACAACTCGAAACTATTATTTCCGCCGACCCGATGAAGGGCGCCGGAACACTTTTCGATCACCGCAAACACGCTGCAGATAGCAGTTAAGGAGAAGGTCCTTAACATCTTCAATTTGATAGGATAAACCTCCTATCCGGGTGATCGACGATCGATAAATGTCTGTCGCGGGCGAGTGCCCGTCGAGCACGACGGTTTTCTCTTACTTATTGGAGAAAAGAATGAACGATAATATTGATATTCTTATTGACTGAATGCCATGAAATACTCCACACATATTTATAATATGTGGGAATACAAGAATGTCCTAAAACAAATCTAATAATATCTAATCAAATATGAGAAATATAAGGTAAATCAAAACTAACTAATTAATAAATGTATGTTCGTATCAGACGGACTAAAAGGAAATAGTGCATATTCTTGTAGGACGAATGACGAATGAAGTATATAATTAAAATCATGATTTTTACTTGAGTGTTATAGCTTTTAAACTATTTCGCCTCTATGATAAATTGTCTTCTCGATCCTTACATAACCCAAATATGCATTTGTTTTCTCGATCCTTGCTGCTTCTGAAATTTTAGTTTCGCAGATTGAAGTAATTTTAGGATAAATTATTACTTGTTCGAGTATATCTATGCTTATACTTCATACCTTGAAACTCACAACATAATGTTATAAGGTTAGTTGCCAACGAGTTTGAGCAACGATACGACGTTAATTATACGTGATAGAAATTCATGGGTTCCATTCTAAAACTAATTGGTGATAGGAGGAGTGGCCCATAGAATTTATATATTAGTTTCAGTTTTCTTTTAACACTGATTTGAGACAGTTATGTGTTATTTTTCTAGTTTCAATTGCCAACATCCTCCCTCAAATTCTTCAAGGTGAATTTGGAGGGGTTGGACTTTTTTTCTGATCGATTGAACAACTGGCCCAATTTTTTTTCCGATCGGTTGGACCATTGGCCCAAATTTTCAGCCCAAATATACAGCTGGGTCAGTCATTTTTCCGATTTCAGCTCAGATATATAGCTGTGTCAATTAATTTTAGCCCACAATTGGTGACCCGCTCTGATATCATAATAGAAATCCATAAGTTCCATCCTAAAACCAATAGGTGATAGGAGGAGTGGCCCATGAAATTTATATACTAGTTTCAGTTTTCTTTGACACCGATGTGATGTGAGACAGTTATATGTTATTTTTCTAGTTTCAATTGCCAACGATACAAATGTATACTTTTGTCGTGAAAGTGACTATATTAATTTGATGTTGAGTATTGTAGTTAAAAAAGTCCATGTTTGCATCATATAAATATAAAAATGATATTTCTTCATCGTAATTTGGACGATGAGTTGTACATGATCAAAGTTTCTTATGCTTCAGGAATTAGCAACATTATGTAAGAGATCCAATATTTCTCAAGCATTGAGAGTTGTGAGTCGATTCATAGATAATCAAGGCAAAGAAAATTGGGAAGTGGTGAAATGAATCATCTGATACATAAGAGACCCCATATAAAAGGTTTTATGTCTTAATGGCAAGAATATTGATTTTGTATGATATGTGCATGTAGATTTGATGACATATTAATAATCTTGATGGAATAAGAAGTACTCTACAACTGAGTATGTATTTATTTATGGTGATATACCTATTTTATGGACTTCTAAGTTGTAGAAGGTCGTCGCTTTGTCAACTACGAAGGTTGAATGTGTAGTTGTGACAATAGTAACATACTCGTAGCAAAGAATCCAACATTTCATTCAAGGACAAAGTATAGGCGGAATTGAAGTATCATTACATTCAATGCCTATTAGGGATGAAAGTTCTACAATTTGAGAAGATATTTGGAAGCCAAATAGACATGTTTACTAAGATGGTGACCATAGAAAAATTGAAGTTATGCATAGCTTTATTTGGTCTTGGAACCTGAATAGAAAATTAGACGGTGCTAAGCGGATGCAAGAAGATTAGATTAAGAACATATATAGGAGTACTATATTATTTGTTTGAAAATTGTTAGTACGAAGTATGAAATGAAATAAATCAGACCCAATATTATTCCTACTATATTATGATTTTGTCAATATATAAAGATATTATCTTATTGTAAATTATATTAAAAAAATTATACAGTGTAATTTTTGACTTAATATTGCCCCAAAATTTAGATACATATCATATTAAAGAGGTGTGATCAATTGTTAACTTTCTTAAGTTGCTAACTCATCAATGCAGTGTATTAAAAATATCAGCACTAAGACATTAAAATGTCAAACACATAATTTTGTTGACATTTCAATATATCGTGTTGACATTTTTAATACACTGCGTTGATGAGTTAGCAGAGTTAACAACTTAAAAAGTTAGCAACGCACGTGGTGCGTTAAAATGACAACACCTCTTAAAATACCACCATACCACCATTTCTAGCCAATCATCTGTACACGTGGACGAATAATAAGCTGCCATGTGACAATAAAAAAAATGCTCAAGTGTAAAAATCTCGCCAACAATATACAAACCTGTATACAACAATTTTTTCTCGGCCAGCAATATCCAACACGCTATACAACAATCTATAGATTGCAGTGTATCGTTTATAATATTACTGTGTAGCGTTTATAATATTGCTGGATATGTGGTGTCACGATGTCACTTTAAAAATGTTGTCATTTTAACACAAACCTAAAACGCACCCCTCATATTAAATTGGGTAAATAATTATGGTGTTTATCTCTTTTATATTGTGATTATTTGTGCTCACATTTTAATTATAATGCTAAACGAAGCCTATTGAAATCAGTATTATGGAATTAAACTATTGTTTCTCTTACTAATATTTATTGGCAACACAGTAAATTTAGATTTGAAAATTTAATTAGTAAGAATGAGCCTTTTATTCTAAAAGTAAAGTCTCCCAAAGAAAAAGGAAATTTTATGGCTATATTTTTGTTGAATACTAGTACATGATTCTAAATTTCCAACGTCTAACCGAAAACTTCCACCATTCACACATGGCGGATCAAATTTGTCCAGAAAAGGTACCGTAAATGATTTTATTGTTCATATTATTATTTTTATTTTGGATTTGTTAGTTTCATTCATTTGTTTAGAAACAAGAAGAAAAATGATGTTGTTAGCAGTGATTCAGTTTTGTTTAATGTTTGGATAATCTTGTTTAGAAACAAGAAGAAAAATGATGTTAAATCATTTCCCTGTATGGAAAATGTGATCTATATTTTTGGAATCTTTTGTGATCATTAGAATCTTTTCCATTTTCATTATGCCTCAATCTAATTACCAACATGTATCATAATTCTGGCAGTGAATTTGTTGGCAGATTTTCAAGAGGGTAACATATCTCTTATAAGAGGCATTAGACCAAGTTGTTGATAGATTAAGTGAAATCCATTTAAGTAGTGAATTTAAGGTGAGTGAAGAGGGGCAATCAATGTGATTTCTTTTGCACAGTTTTGATGGATGTATATGAAGAGGACCAAGCAATACATAAGCAATCTGCAGATGATAGAGCAAGACTACCACTGGTGTCCACCGAGAACAAGAATGGAGTCACTCGTTCGAGGTACAGGTCGTCTTCCCCCACGAAACACTGGACACCATCAACCTCAACTCATGCAACATCAGCAAAGAGGGCTATATCAGCTGAAAGGAATCGCCCCTCTAGACCATCATCACCTCGATCTCCATCAACCCCAATTCAGGATACATCTGCAGGATTGTTGTTGGCACCAAGAAAGGTAGCCGGCAACAAGATGCCAGAGGCCTTATGGCCTTCAACAACGCGGAGCCCGAATGTTTCTTTACAGCCTGATACATTTTTTAGTCCTGTAAGAAAGAAAGAAAAACCGGTTTCTTATATTCCAGAAAGGAAGCAAACTCCACTTGAAGGTAAGAGTTCTGCTTATCAATCTGAGAATTCTAAACCTGTTGATAGTTTGTATCCGCGTATGGTGGACCAACATCGATGGCCAAGCACAACTGCCGGGAAAGTGTACACAAGTAATGACATGTTTGATAAGCAAAGCCTGGATAAGATCACTGTTTCAAGTAAAAGTATTGAACTGGCTAATAAGACAATCGAAGCTTCACCTTCATCCCGTTCAGAAACAGGCACCGTTATTCTTACTAGAGGTGTTGATGTTGCTGATAAGACCAGCAAAACTTCATCTTTATTTCGTCCGGAAACAGGTTCACCTTCCCTCGAGAGACTATCCCTGGACGGAACATCTGATCATAACAGAAGTATCGATGTGGCTGACAAGACAAGCAGCCCCTCATCTTTATCCTCTTATGGAACAGGTACACCTTCCCATAGAAGACTATCTCAGGATGTCAGTGCGGTGCTGAACAGAGGTATTGAATATCAAGATAAGAAAAACAAAACTTCATTGTCTCCCACTTTGGGAAGAGGTACATCTACTCATTCAATTAGGAGAATACCTCTGGATGGCAGCCATGTTCCAAATCAAAGTATAAATTTGGTTGGTAGGAGTAGAACTACAAAAACTTTATCTTCAACTTGTACAGAAACAGGTACACCTTCTCCTAAGATAGTATCTCTGGATGAGAAAAGTGAACTTATGGTCAAATCTACTAATGATTTGCTAGTATCTTGTGATGAGAATGGAAGAGCATTGGTTAATGAGTGCTCAGTTGATGATTGTTCTACACCAATTGCAAGGTCTGATTCTGCAAGTTCATCAGATAGAACACAGATGTCAAATTCTGCCATGAAACATATGGCTGCTCCAGCTCTTGGATTGCTATCTACTGTGTCTAAATGGATCATTCCCACTCGAGGAAAGGCTGTCAATTCCTCTGGAGGATCCAGCCCTGCTCGGAAAAGACCATCCAGCCCTGCTCGGAAAAGACCATCCAGCCCCTCTTGGATAAGACCATCCAGCCCCACCAGGAAACTTCCGAGTGCAGCTTCAGTTTTTAGTTTTCTTACAGATATCAAACATGGAAAGAAGGCTAAGCACATTGAAGATGTCCATAACTTGCGCCTTTTATACAATAGACTCTTGCAATGGCGATATGCAAATGCTCGGAGTGATGATGCATTGCATTCTCAGAAAGTAAAAACGGAGGTATGCAGTTACCTTGTTTGAGCTGTAGCAAGTTCTAAATGTTGCATCTATAGTTATGACTTCTTTATTCTCCAACTATATTTTCTATAATTGGAACAAATTCAATCATTCCCTTAGATGAACGATTTCCACATGCATTAACTCCAATTTGTATTCATATTCTTTGTATATTAGCTTCTCCCTATATTTCAATTTAAGCTCATCATGCTTTTGTACTCCGTTACATAAAGTAAGATGTGCAGATATATATTTAATATCATTGCTTCATGTCATATTTTGTTTTAACTTCTAACAAACTCTTAGAAATTATAAGCCCCTTTTTTAATTTGGATGGTGCAGAAAGTGTTGTCCAGTGTGTGGATGGAAATAGTTGCTGTTTGGGACTCAATAATAGAGAAAAAGATTGAGATTCAGCAATTGAAGCTCAAGTTGAAGCTTTACACAATTTTGGACAATCAAGTAATGCATCTCTTATTTTGAGCATAATTTTAATGACAACGAAGCAACTCGCTACAGTTCTTTTCAATATACCTTGTATGCTAATCATGCTATTATTTACTTCCATTTTCTGAAATATTTCATCATACTAATTATCATCTGTTTTTTTCTGTAATTTTCTACTGTAAAACTAAACAAGCATAGACAATAAATTTCTCCTTAATCCCTTCATGTCATGTTGTTCTATACAATATACATGGCTAAGGATTTATGCCTTTTCTAATTCTAATACAAAATGTTCAGATTTGTGGACTTGAAGAGTGGAAATCAACTGAAATGGATCATATTAGCTCATTAAGTTGGGCCATAGAGGATCTACAAGCTGGCACAGTTCTTGTTCCGGTCATAAGAGGAGCAAGGGTACGTAGTGGACTAATTCTATGGTGATTTATTCAAGAGAAAGGAACAACTCCTTTTGTATAAGATAAACAACTTCACTATATCTAAATTTTCTAGGGTAGCATTCAAAAAATTAAGGAGGCTGTAAGCTTGGCTGTTGATGTGATGCAGGCAATGGGGTCCTCCTTACGTTCCGTTCTCTTGAAGGTGATATATTGGCTTTTAATTATTTAACTTCTCTAGTTTACTCCAAGTGCCATTTAGTTGATCCATTTAGGTGCTTCTCATATCACACTTTATCCATTTTCTGGATGTTATGAAGGAACTCTTTTAGGACTCAGTAGTTGGTGCAAATTATCACTCAAAGGAACAACCTCAAGAATATATGTTGCAATTTTGCAGGTTAATAGGATGCACTCCTTGGCATCTGACCTTGCTGATGTAGTAACAGAGGGAAGAGCTATCTTTGATGAATATGAATCATTGTTGATCTTCATAACTGAATTACAGGTAGGAACAAGCATTGTGGTCAAAGGATTAATAATCCTATCATCTTCCTTTGTATGTGCTTCTTATGTGTATAACATGATGAGACTTAGTGGTACTGCCATACTCATGCTCAGCTATTTAATAGTTCAGTTCTGGTGAATAAAATACACTAATAGCAAACACTATACCTATATGTTACTGTTTACAATCTAGCATCAAATGAGTAATCTTGATTCTTGAAGATATGGCATTTTGTTTCCTGTTTTTTGTAAGTTGAGCTCATGAAATAGCTGATGAGGTTGGAATTTATTTTGATAGGTGGAAGAATCCAGCCTTAGGAGCCATTTACTACAGATGAAACAAGCTCGGAGCAACGTTGAAACATCGATATATGGGTATTAAAACAGCTCTAAAGCTCTTGCATACAAGAATAGCTATGTAAGGACTTGAGCTATTGTTATATGAGTGTTTTTTGTGCTCATATTCTTGCCTTGCTTAAGTGTTATAGGTAGGTTAGAAAAATTTAATTACGTTTATTCTTTTGTGTAGTTTGTACTGTGTTTACCTCCCTAAAACAAACCAAAGGGAAAATTGATACACAAAGTTGAAATATACAAGGAAAATTACGGTGAAATACTGATATTCATTATTTGTAAGTTTTATCTCAAAAATGAAAAGTTGAAGTGAGTAGTGAGGATAGTCAAACTTTCTATACACATGAAATTGTTGTGGAACTCAACGCATTCTTACATGAGCCAAAGTATAACAAAGTGACAGTGAATGTTATAATTCTACATTACTATCTTTCATATATTAGATTAAAAGATTGAATTTCGTAACCCAGTTTATTAAGTCATTACACATATAACAAAAGTAAGTCAGAGTTTTATCCATCAATTTCATGCAAAGTGGGCAAGATATTGTATAACACAAACACATGGTGTATTATCTTAAAAAAACGCCTGTCATTTTATAAATGGATAAATAAAGAAATACACCACTAATAAGAAATTGAGATGCTGCCCAACCTTTGACAGCCTAAAAAAGCAACATGTTAATAAGAAATTGAGATGCTACTCCATAAATAAAGTTTCGTTAATAAATCATTATCGATGAAACTTAACATTTTGTTACTCAAATTTCAAATTGTAAACCACAACAAATCGCGCTAATACAGTTTTAACCTTGAACCAAATCATTCTCTCTTAGCTCCATTTCAGATCAATCCAGTTACAATAATTGAAAATTACATTAATTGAAATCGAAAAATAAATACCTATAAAAATGCAATAATTTAAATATTAAAAAATTTACTAAAATAAATATGGATCCATAGTGAGAGAAAATAAGTGATAAATAGATGGAAGTAGGGCATTTAATATAATAAAAAAACAAAAAAAAAATTATGCGGGACCGCAGCCACGTTCGGGGCGGTTTGCTAGGCCGCACTCTAGTTTTTCGTGTTATAATGTACTCTCCCTTTCGCGAATAGAAGTCTCATTTATTTTCAATACGGATTTTAAGAAATATTTAAGAAAAGTGAGTAAAAGAAAGTTAGTGAAAAATATGATTTTCATTTGTATATATTAATTTAAATAAAATGTGAATAGGTTCAGTTAGTAGAATGTGAGACCTCTTTATTATTTATAGTAATTATGAACCGGGGCTCCTATCATGGACGGACCAAAATGCGAAAACGAGACTCCTATTAGTGGATGGAGGAGAGATAAATTGTTGGGTCACGGCTGCATGGTGAATGCCCTAATAAAATAATGCATATTGTCAATTTATTTTAAAATAAATAATTTATGCAAATATAGTGTACTAAAATGTTAAAATGAAGTTGCTCAAAATCAGTCTCTCCTTGTACGGAATAAAGATGCATGTTAAAATGAGATGAACAACGCAACTCCAATGGCGTTGAGAGCCATTGCTAATCCAGGAGACAGAAACCGCTTGCTAAACTTGATCAATCAGTCGATCACTATCTCTCACCTCAATCAGACCCATGCCCAGATCATTCACAATGGCCATCTTCGTGACAACTTCATCGTCACAAAACTCATCCAGAAACTCCTCGACTTCAAAGCTCAGGCGCAAGCCAAGCTCCTCTTCGCCAACATCGACTCGCCCGATCTCTTCCTCTACAATGTCCTCATCAAAGGCCTCAGACACGCCCCCTTCGACTCCCTATCCGTTTACAACACTCTTCTCCGGAAAACAGAGCTCAAACCTGATAATTTCACTTATTCCTTTGTTATCTCCGCTTTCTCGTCATTCTCATCGTCCGTGTATGAGAAACTTACGGTTTTGCTTCATGGGCACGCGGTGGTTTCCGGGTTTGGATCGGATGCGTTTGTTGGTTCAGCGCTAGTCGACGCCTACACCAAATTTTCCAAGATTAGGATTGCGCGCAATGTGTTCGACGAAATATCGCAGCCAGATACGGTTCTTTGGAACACGTTGCTTTCCGGGTTGGTGAAGAATTCCTGCTTCGATGAATCGCTTGGGGTGTTCCGTGACATGATTTCGAAGGCAGCACGGCTTGATTCTACCACATTGGCTGTTGCGCTCTCCGCTGTGGCTGAGCTGCAGCGTTTGAGAGATGGGATGATGGTGCAGGCATTGTCTATCAAGGTTGGTTGCCATTTCGATAAGCACGTGCTTACTTGTTTGGTTTCGTTGTATTCGAAATGTGGGTGTGTCTCGACCGCTCGATTGTTGTTTGAGCTGATTCGGAGGCCGGATTTGGTTGCGTACAACGCGATGATATCTGGTTTTTCTTGTAACGGTGAAGCTGAGAAATCACTGCAGCTGTTTCAACAACTGCTTTCATCAGAGAACAGGGTTAGCTCGAGTAGTTTAGTTGGTTTGATTCCAGTTTTCCATCCGTTTGGTCATTTGGATCTTATTCGAACCATCCATGGCTTCGGTGTAAAGTCTGGTTTTGCTTCCAATTCCTCTGTCTCGACTGCATTAACGACGGTTTATAGCCGGCTTAACGAGCTTGAGCTTGCTAGGGGCCTCTTCGATGAGTTACCGGAGAAGCCCCTAGCCTCATGGAATGCTATGATATCGGGTTATGCCCAGAATGGTGCCACAGAGAAGGCAATACCCCTTTTTCAGGAGATGCAGGAGCTCGATATTCGGCCTAATCCTGTCACGATCACCACTATTCTCTCGGCTTGCGCTCAACTTGGCGCTTTAGGGTTGGGGAAATGGCTTCATCGTTTGATAAAAAAGGAGTCTTTATTGCCTAGCATCTATATATCAACTGCTTTAATTGACATGTACATGAAATGTGGGAGCATTGAGGAGGCTAGGAGATTATTTGATGCGATGGATGAAAGGAATGCAGTGACTTGGAATGCCATGATCTCCGGCTATGGCCTCCATGGAGAGGGGAAGGAGGCGCTGAGGTTATACCGAGAAATGCAGGAGGCCGGGGTCCCTCCAACAGGTGTAACTCATCTATCGGTTCTGTATGCTTGCAGCCATTCCGGTTTGGTGGAAGAAGGTGAAAGAGTCTTCCATTCCATGATCCATGTTCATGGCTTTGAGCCCAAATCCGAGCACTACGCGTGCATGGTGGATATTCTTGGCCGGGGTGGGCAGCTGGAGGAAGCCGTTGAGTTCATAACCAAGAAGATGCACTTTGCACCCGGTCCTGCTCAGTGGGGTGCGTTGCTAGGAGCCTGTATGGTCCACAAGGACACTAAGTTGGCGCGCCTGGCCTCTGCTCGGTTGTTTGAATTGGATCCAGGAAACATAGGTTACCATGTTCTCCTCTCAAATATACACTCCACCAATAGCAACTTCTCCGAGGCTGCTTCTACACGTCAAGTGGTGAGGAGGAAGGGGAAGACACCCGGGTGCACCTTGATCGAGGTGAAGGGGCGGGCACATGTCTTCACGTCGGGTGACCGGTCCCACCCTCAGTCGGGGGAGATCTACGCAGCGCTGGAGCAAGTGATGGGGAAGATGAAGGATGAAGGGTATGTTGCAGAGACTGTGATGGCTTTGCATGATGTGGAGGAGGAGGAGAAGGAGATGATGGTGAAGGTTCATAGTGAGAAACTGGCTATTGCTTTTGGGCTTATGATGTGTGAAGATGGAGATGATGAGATTAGGATTATTAAGAATCTTAGGGTGTGTTTGGATTGTCATACTTTTACTAAGTATGTGTCTAAGATTAGTGGGAGGAAAATAACTGTGAGAGATGCCAATAGATTTCACCATTTTCAACATGGAGAGTGTTCCTGTAGAGACTATTGGTAACACAATTGTGTTAGGCTTCAAATTTTGAGAATTTTTTATATTATAGTTATAGCAAATCTATGTTGTAATTAGGTGCATCATTCCAAGCAAAAAGACACTGAGTAACTTGAGAGGATTAATGTTCACTGAAATCATCCTATCCAAGAGAAATATTTCCATGCACCCCATCTGGATTGTCACTGCAACATATCCAGAGTGTTTTTGAGGGTTTTTTTTCATGCAATTTTCATATATTAGGCCATCCACAACGTTGTCTCTTATCCGTCTCTTAACCGTCTCATCTCTTCACTATTCATGGGTCCCACTGTACTTTTCAACTCATCTCTTAACTAAGAGACAATACTTGTATCCCTCCATCTCTTAACCATCTTTTAATTATTCATTCAATTTCATTTTTTATTTTTAATTCCAACAAATTCAATTAATAAAAAACACTCTTCATTATAAATAAAATAAAATTACAATTTAAATACCTAAAAAAATAAAAAAGACATAATTAAAAAACTAGAAATTACAAATTGCACACTTAAACTCAAATTAAAAAAAAATGGAGGCAAAGAAGCAGAAGAAGGAGTTCTCTAGTGACGATCATCTAACGGTTGCTAAATTTTGCCCAAATGTGCTCTATTAGATCTTCCTGGAGTTGGGCGTGAGCGGTAGAATCACGTGTCCTTGCCCGAATAGACAACCGCTCTTGCAAAGACGGATGCACTCCCGTTCGAGGCGGACTACTTGCGGTTGAGCTTCCCGGGGTTTCAGGGTCGAACCAATTTCCCGCCTCAGGTCCTTCGTCGGCGACAATCATGTTGTGCAATATTATGCACGTATACATGATGTCGACCATATTCTCCATAAACCACTGTCGAGCCGGGGATTTGATAATGTTCCATCAAGCTTGGAGAACCCCGAACGCTCTCTCCACATCCTTGCGAGCAGACTCTTGCTTCTGCGCAAAAAGAGACTGTTTTTCGTCCGCAGGCCTGTTGAACGTCTTCACGAAGGTTGGCCACTTCGGATAGATGCCGTCGGCAATATAGTACCCCATTTTATACTGGCGATTGTTAGCGATGAAGTTGATGGCCGGCGCTTTACCATTCAGAACTTCAGCGAAGAGGTCGGAGTTGTTGATCACGTTGACGTCGTTGTTCGAGCCGGGGACCCCAAAATACGCATGTCAAATCCATAGCCGGTAGTCGGCGACGGCCTCGAGTATAGCGGTGGGGTGGGTGCCTTTGTGGCCGCTCGTGTATGAGCCCCTCAACGCTACAGGGCAATTCTTCCATTGCCAATGCATGCAATCGACACTCCCGAGCATCCCCGGGAATCCGTGCACTTGTTCGTGAAGACGGAGCAGAAACTGACAATCTGCGGTGGTTGGCTTCTTCAGAAATTCGGCGGTGAAGGCTGCCCGGACGCCTTTGCAGAAGTTCAACAAACAAAGTCTCCCAATGGATTCTCCGACGTGCAGGTATTCGTCGAACGCATCCGCTGTTTGTCCAGTAGCAAGTTGACGGATCGCGGCAGTACATTTCTGGAGCGTCGTGTGGCTAGGACGGCCAACAGCGTCGAACCCTTCTCTGAAGAACTCTTCCCGTGCCGCCAATGTACTCGCGATATGCAAAAATAGCGCGCGTGACATACGGAAACGGCGACGAAAGTAGATATCTCCCCACACCGGGTTCGGACTGAAGTAATCACGTTCCAACCTTGCGGCGGCTTCCTCCCGGTTACGATGGATGTATGTCCGGCGTCGCCTAGGAGGCGCGGCGGCTTCCTCCTCCCTACGTCGATTCTTCCAACCGCATGGCGCAGTGTTGCGAATGCTCTTAGTATTCTTGATCGAAGTTAGTAGGTCCTTTATCGCTGATTTTAGTTTAAAACTCGACGAGACGAGACCGCATCGAGACAGCGTTGTGGATGCTCTTAGTATTCTTGATCGAAGTTAGTAGGTCCTTTATCGCTGATTTTAGTTTTAAACTCGACGAGACGAGACCGAATCGAGACAGCGTTGCGGATGCTCTTAGTATTCTTGATCGAAGTTAGTAGGTCCTTTATCGCTGATTTTAGTTTAAAACAGTCAAATGTTGTGATAGGTATTTATAATATTTTCCAATAAATTTGAATATGGGCCAAGTAAAACAACCCAACTCTATTTGGCCACAAATCAAACCCCACATAACTTGTACTCCAGTAATGGGTATTGCAATTTTGATCGGAAAAATAGCTGAATTTGGGAAAAAACTATAGTGCAAATTTATATGCTAATATTGTACAGAAAAATATCTTACTCAATCCATTGTTTCCAATAATACCCTCCAAAAATAAGGGTTTTTCCATGTACAACGCCTCTCTCCCTGTCCATATACACACATATATAAAGGCGCCCAACTCCATTGCCATCTTCTCTCCTTCTCCAAATAGAGAGAGGAAAGGCAATAATTCTCTCTCTAAAATCCCCTCCTTCCCTATCTCTTCACGTATATACATCTATATATACGTAAGAATTATAACTATCTATATATTATACGCTCCGAAGCTTTGTGGCGGATTTAACTGCGCGGTGAATTTTGATTTGCGAGAGTTATGCAGGCTGATCAGACGTTTTTGAGCTTGAGACCAGGTGGCGGCACTCGCGGCGGAACCAGAGTATTCGCTCCACGCTTTGATTCATCGGCGGCTGCCAATTCCGATCTCCCACTGCTGCGTCCCCATGGCGGCGGTGCTGCTTCCTTCACGGTCGGTGATTTTTTGCAATTCGGTGTCAGATCTAGCCTTTTTTGATTTCTTTCTACCTTTTTAGGTCGAATTATTAATTCATCATCGTCTAGTGCATCTACAGAATAAAGATTTAAGCTTTATTACTGGTATACTGTGTTGTTATTTGTGTTTTTTTCACCCGATTGTCTTTTGGTGTTTTTGTATCTAAATCTCCTTTTTTTTTAAAACCTTTTAGATTTCTGCATTAGGTTTTCAATGGTTTAGGGAAAAGATTTTTTTATAAAACTCCGTGTTCATACTCGTGGCTTTCTTCTCATACTTTCCAAATTGTCTTCTGTTTTTCTCCAAGATTGTGTTTAATTCAGTTTCAGTTCATGTAAAAAATATGCACCTGTGAATTATTGAATTATCTTTCCATTGAATAACCCAATGCTGAAATATAAAATGTTTTCAATGGTTTACATTTAATAAAGTATACACCTCTGAATTGTTTGCATTGGTTTACATTCGATGCTTGACGCAGGGTTTGCATTTAATTTTATCTTTTGCGAATTGCTCTGGGGTTTTTTGGTGTATCTTTTCCCCATGGAACTTCCTTATAGTGTTATTTTTCCTGAAAGTGTTGATATTTCAACACGGATTGAAGTTCCATTTTCGCATTTTCTTTAGAAGTTGAAATCATTAAGTTGTCTTTTCTCACAAGGTGAGTAATTGCTGTAATTATATGTGCCTAAAAATGTGTAACTGAAGTGCAATTTTCAATCGACTTATTGTATATATGCTACCAGTGTTTTTGTCAAGTAATTGGATCTCTTTTAGTAGTTGCATTGCATGTATACCTTTTCGGAAAGGGAATAATTGTTTACATTTAGATTATTAGCAGTTCGGGTACAAGCAAATCATGTCAGTAGTATAAGCACGTATACCTGTCCCTTAGTCCAGCCCCATAATGTTATTTGTTCGTACGTTCTGTGGTTTAGTCATTTTTCTCTTCATTATTACTCTCTCATTCTCTTACGAACCAATTCTCTATGTAAACTACATGGAGCTCTCAAAAAAAAATTCTGGAATAATAGGACATAGTCATAATTGTTATTGCTCATTTATGCAAGTGTTAACTTTCTTTTCATATGCATTACAGACTGGAGAATCTCGATTTGATGGTCATGAGCGGATCCGTTACACTAGAGATGTGTTACTTAAGTTAAGGGAGGAGGTAAGGCTTCTTCTTGGTCTCCTTGTTCCTGAGTAAATAACCCATGGCTAGTTTACGGTGGTTTCTCATAACACATTACACACATTTATCCTTTCATTTCAACATTTAGTGCAAGATGAAGATATAGTTAATCCTCTCTAAAAAATATATGAAATTAGTTTCTGCCTCTTCAAAGTTTCTTAGCATGTGAGTGCTCCTTTTCCAGTCCCTACATGATTTTGGGTCTGTCATTACCTAATCAAGGATAGAGATGTACTCCCTCCGTCCCAAGGAAGATGACTCCTTTCTTGGGCGGCACGGGATTTTATGCAACTTCATTTTGTGTGTGAAATGGAGAGAGTAAAGTAAGAGAGAGGGGATAAAGTAGAGATAAAGGGGTTTCCATTTCAAGTAATGGGTCATCTTGGTTGGGACAAACCAAAAAGGAAAGTGGGTCATCTTTAATGGGACGGAGGGAGTACATTATTTGATGGATTTTAGCTGATATATAATCTAATTTATTCGAAGCTTGCAATCTACTCATCTTGACCAACTATACTTAAGTGGGACTTCCTCCACGTTTGTCAATTGTTGTGCCTGTATTCTTACATTTTCTGATTTTCTGTTTTGACATGGTTTTCTTTCTTGCTTGAGTTTTATGGTACAGATGAAAATTGTGTATTCTTCTTCCCAGTTTGTCAATGATTTTCTGTAATCTTCTGTAGGTTGTAACCATCCCAGAGAACATTCTGAAAGTTAAACTAGAGGTTGAAGCTGAGTTTTATGGTACCGATGTGAGCCGGAGTCGTGCAGAAAGCAATGTTGTAAGTTTCACTGTGAATAAGATGATCACTCTATCTCATTTGATACTTCTTTCTCCTATTTAATTTATATCTAGATATACTTTGCAGTGTTGGGGTATAGCTACAATTTACTAGAGTATTATTTCGCCTGATAACTTGACAATCCTTTCTTATTTAAATTGATATAGGTTCCTGATCAGCTCTTGAGCCGTTTCTCTGAGCTGGACAACCGTGACTGGCGTAATCGTTCTACACAGTTGCCTGCTCCTGCAGAGGAGAGATCCTGGGAGTCAGCAAGAGACAGAGACATTAATGGCAGGTGGCAGCAAGATGCGAACCAGTACAATAAGCAAGATCAAACACAGTTTTCCAGATCACAGATATCTTCAAACCAAGGGGTAAGCTACCTCTGATAATTTACTGTGTATTGTACTATAAAATTTTGAAACACAATAAGCAAGATCAAACTCATGTTTGTACTAATGTGATCTGAAGTTTGTTTTATTTCTCTAAGGGGGTTGTTTGTGTTGTTTATATAAAGAGGTTATAAGAAGAATTTTCCCTGTGGTTTGTTTCTTGGCTCCACTCTTTTAGGTTGTATATGTCATCTGTAGATCCCTCATGTATACCTAGTTTTTCTCTTCTATTTCTCTTCCATGATTCCCCAGTTTGTCATATTAGGTGTGATAATAGGGGAAGCAGAGAGTTCATGCTAGTCATAATTACAGCAGATGCTTTGCAATTGTTTTGGGTTCTTTGTGAAGAAATTGAGTGTATTCATGTGCTGCCCCTGAAACAGGTTGCGCAGACTCTAATCAAGGCTGATGCACCTTGGTCTGCTCGAAGGGGAAATCTATCTGAGGTGGACCGTGTTCTAAAAACAGTGAAGGGGTAAAACTATTTTGTGCATGTTATATCTATCTGATGCATGTATATCTATCTTTTACTCTTGGAGTGTCCCTTTAATTTAAAAGACAACACTGGCAATAGTGTAAATTGATGTCTTAGGTTGGATTTTTGAATGACTAGCTATATTTACTTGTGCCTTATCACTATATCTTTCATGCAGAATTTTGAACAAGTTGACTCCTGAGAAATTTGATCTTCTGAAGGGTCAGTTAATAGACTCTGGGATAACTACTGCTGAAATTTTGAAGGTAAAAATATCCTGGAAAATTGATGCTGGCTGTTCCGTTATTCATCCTGTTGCTCTTGATACGCCATAATTTGTTTTTGCCTAAGAGCTTTTATTTTTGTCATCAGGGAGTTATCTCCTTGATATTTGACAAGGCTGTGCTGGAGCCGACGTTTTGCTTCATGTATGCATTGCTCTGTTCAGACCTTAATGCGAAGCTTCCTCCATTCCCATCAGATGAGCCCGGTGGTAAAGAGATTACATTTAAGCGAATTCTCTTGAATATCTGCCAGGAGGCATTTGAAGGTGCTGACAAATTGAGGGAAGAGGTCAGGCAGATGACTGCTCCTGAGCAAGAATTAGAGAGGCGGGATAAGGAGAGGTTAATCAAAATCCGAACGCTTGGAAATATGCGCTTAATTGGTGAACTTCTGAAACAGAAGATGGTTCCTGAGAGGATTGTTCATCACATAGTTCAGGTTCTCCTTTTATATCTCATCTTATGCATGGCCTTTGCTGTTCTTTTATTGCAGAAGTTGACCTTTTTTCTCTTTAATATGTTTAACCTAAAATTGTTTGAGCAGGAACTCCTGGGACAGGACAGTTCAAGTTGTCCGGAGGAGGAAAATGTTGAGGCCATCTGCCAGTTCTTCAACACAATTGGGAAACAGCTTGATGAGAACCAAAAATCAAAGCGTATTAATGATACATATTTCAATCGCTTGAAGGAGTTGGGAAGACACCCTCAGCTGGCTGCACGGCTTAGGTTTATGATACGTGATGTTCTAGATACACGTGCAAACAACTGGGTACCAAGGCGCGAAGAGGTGGCTTTCATAGCTTTTGATTCTCTTGTGCTGATTTTCCTTTGGTTATATCTTATGTAGTTTGTGTTGTGATTTACTAGGTAAAAGCCAAAACCATTACTGAGATTCACTCAGAAGCTGAAAAGAATCTGGGATTACGTCCAGGTGCCACTGCTGGAATGAGAAACAGCAGAGCAATGGCAGCTGGGGGTCAAGGGGGTCTCTCTCCTACTGGCTTTCCAATGAATCGGCCTGGTACAGGTGGTATGATGCCAGGGATGCCTGGAGCAAGGAAGATGCCTGGGATGCCAGGAATGGATAATGACAATTGGGAGGTTCCTAGATCTCGAAATATGCCGAGGGGTGATGGATCAATGGCTCAGCCTGCTGCACGTGCTCAGCCTCCACTGGCAGGGAAGACACCATCGGTGAACCCACGAATCCTACCTCAAGGTACTGGTGGTTTCATCGGTAGCAAAACTAGTGCCTTCTTGCAGGGTTCGGGTGCGCCTGCTCAGGCTCCTACTGTGGACCCTGTATCTCAAGCACCTGCTCCAGTTAAACCCATAGCTCAAGTTGCTGACAAGCTGTCACCTCCAACTGCAAAATTGAGTCTTGACGAGTTTAAGAGAAAGGCCAAATCGGTGATAGAGGAATACTTTAGTATCAGACTTCTCGGTGAAGCATTGGAATGTGTTGTAGAACTGAATTCCCCTGCATATCATTCTGAATTCGTCAAAGAAGCTATATCACTCGGATTGGAGAAAGCCCCACCTTGTGTTGGACCAGTTTCTAAACTTGTGAACTACTTGTTTGAGAAGAAGGCTGTTAACGCAGAGGACATCAGAACTGGGTGTCTTGGATATGCAGTGCTACTGGAAGATCTTGGCATTGATTTCCCAAAAGCTCCAGCTAATTTTGGTGAGATTATTGGGGAACTTGTCTTGGCAGGGGCACTGGAGTTCAAGGACGTGAGGGAGATTGTGGGAAAGGTTGGTGACGACTACTTCCAAAAGGCCGTCATAGGCGCTGTTATGAAGACTGTTAGCTCCGACCCAGCTGGGAAGGTGTTGCTGGATGCGCAGGCGTCTGATGTTGCTGCTTGTGAGAGCCTGTTGTAGAAGCTACGCGACTTGTAACCTCACGAATGAAATATGCTCTCGGGTGCTTCCGGCTGCTAACAGGTGATGTTGGTTGGGTGTATATTCTTGGTTGAGGTCATAATAGTTGTATTAATAGAGAGGAAAAGTTTAGTTTATGAAAAGAGATTTTGGTTCTGCATTGTGGCTAATCAGAGGCCATAATTGCTCGAGGATGAAGGATTTCAGAGTTTTTTTTGTTTTGTTACTAGTTTTTTCAAAATGTTTATTTGGTCATGTTAAATTTTGTGAGATGATAATTTAATTTTATTCCAAGATATTTTCCATGCTGGTGATCTTGATTCTTGTATTAGTGTTATCTTTTCTTATTATTAGGTGAAATAACTTGATGATTATTTGTATCAACAAATCGCCTCAGGTAGAGAAGCAATTCGAACATACTTATATAACATAAAGAAACACTTGATGATCCTAAATCTTCCACTAACCATTTTGGTTTTTGGAAAGGTATTCTCTTCCAGCAGAAAATGAAACCTTCAATATTTTTTGGTCATTTAAGACTCTGTATTAATTAAAGATGGTAGAGAGGTTTGTTCTGTAGATTAACAACAATTATGCATTTTTCGGAAATGCTACACTGAATTGAGCATAATCAATCCACTTAGAACAAAATGATAAAAGCAAATAAGCAAGAACGAAGATGGGAAAGAAAGCCCTAGTTTCATCAATTAACAGCAGTAATACGGATGATCTTGAAGAGAGAGGAGCAATTACAAAATCAAATCACAAAACATAACATCGAAATGACAACAGCACAGCAGTCTATTCAAGCTGCTGATAGTAATCGCGACGGAATCGGTCTTGATCGATGAAGATAATAGCGTAGAGAGCGTAGATGATTCCAGGAATATACCCCAATATAGTCAAAAGCAAGCAGATGAAGAACTCAGTCTGCACAAACACAAATGGAAACAGAAAGAGAGGGTAAAACCTAGAGAGTCAAGTGAATCGGATTTGATAAATTGAAAGAGGGCTTACGGTGCAGCAGCCATGACGGAGGCAAACGCCGAGAGGTGGGATGAGGATCGCGAGCACGATTGCACAGAAGAGTTCGCATCTACCCGACATGATTTCAATTTCTCACTTCTCTTCTGTCGTCTCCACTCCTAATTACTTAGATATAGAGAGAGAGAAGATAATTTGATTATTCAGATGAATCACACCCACTACCGACAGCTGTATAATAATTGCCACTTATTCCAATTTTTTTAAAAAGAAACTCCTTTTATATACTACTAATACAGTAATACTCATGCCTCATGTGCTAGTGCTATGAGATCCCTCAAAGTCGTGGTTTAGGAAAAAATCAGATATTTTTATATCATTGCGAAAAGACTATTTGATTTTTTATTATTTCAGTCTCAGTGGAACATTTATAATTCACCACAAAATTTTATATAGTAATGTTTTGCGAGTAAAATTGAGTGAATAAAGTAAGAAAGAGAAAAAAATAAATATAATGATGTTTTTATATCTAGAAATGTGTCATTTAGACTAAAAAGAAAATTGATCACTTAAACTGAAACAAGACGGAGGGAGGATAAGACACTTTACACTTGTGAAATATACATTGATAGATGTTTAATTTCCTAGATAAATTAGTACTTCCAATATATAATCTAGGATTGAGTTGTGAAATTATTTTAGTTATAGGGGATTAGCTATAAATAATTATCTCATGATTATCCATTTAGAATTGAGTTATGAGATTGAATTCCATGAATCAAACACACTACATATTTAATCCCGACATACAATCTTGCAAACCGAAAACCCTTTAATATTATAATTTTATTTTTGTCCAGTGAATCGTACGGGGCGTAGATTAGTTTGGTGAGTGAACTCTGTATTGTTAATTAGAGTATTACTGTTTTGGTATTTTAATGCTGTTTGGATGATGATATAACGATATGTAATTGTGGCCTGAAAGAAATTAAGGGCTCTGTCAATCTGGTGTTTGAACCGTTAAACCCAACGCTAAAAAGTTTCCAAATTTGGTATTTATTGTATAATTATTACTAAGTAGTAGTACTATTTATTGTAGTACTTACAACATTTTGATTGTTTTTTTTTGCTTAACATTCCATTGAACCATTATTAGGTGTACAAATTGTCCCTTCATAATGATATCCAATCGGGAGTATTTTTTTTATATTTAATTTAGAAAGATTTCATTAGTATTTCATAATCTAATTTATACACTAATACTACTATTTATTACTTCAATTCTTGGTTGATTCAAAAATGTCACTCATTAGACTAGAGTGCGCCTCTTTCTTTTTTTAAGAACTTTCAAAGTATACACAAAAAATTAGGAACATATCCGAATATAACACTTGCGGATGAAGTGCAATTTAGTTGGTAGATACTTCCTTTAGAGATTTGAGTTATCTCATGAATGAGTAAAAAATCTACTATAAGACAAACTTGTTGACCCCAGAAACATAATTTTTTTTTTGAATTATACGGCAAAATTATTTTGCCCTCAGTTAAATATAAACCATCTAATTCAATCTGATCAAGACCCTTTAGATTCTACCATCAACTGAGTATCTTTTTCTTTTCTTTTCTTCTTTTCTGCAGGAGTCTAGAGTGATTCCATCCCAAGGTTCATTAACATGGTACCTATATCCAAATCGAAAACCTAGAGTCTCACAGAATCTCAATCCCACACTAGTTTGTTGTGTTCCTCTCTACATAACAGATACAATATCTGAAGTTAATCACATATTCTTCACAAAGCTAGATAGAATAATCTGCTTCACATCAGAAATAAACAAAGTTTATGGTAGAAATGGATCTGAACTCTAGTTCTATATAAGCGCGTCCACAGACTTATCGTCCTTTTTTACATAATCGAGCAATAGAAGCTATGGAGCTCAAGAAGAAAGTAAAGCAAACGATATGGTATAATCCTAAACTAGCTAGAAACCAATTAGTTCCAGTTTGGCCATCTAGGGCAGTGCTTTTCAGTAAGTAAGTATTTATCCCAGAAAATGAGCAAAGCTATGGCAAATGAAAGCCGACATTACAGGCTGAGCAAGCTCCCTCCTTACCTTGATGATTGGATAGCCTCCAGCTTACGAACAGGCACTCAAACTCTCAATGCTACTGGATCCTGCCATGAGATCTTCCTCTTCCCCACACGAGACGGCCCTTCACCAGGATTTCTACATATGGACAGCATCAAGTCATTTTGTACTTCGTCATTTGGATGTCTCATTAAACTTCTTCTGGTTTCGTCATACTTCACCGCGTCATTATCAGTCTGGAAATCCTCATCACCTGTCTGTTGAGTGTAGATTAGAATGCATGAAAGTTATCAGAAATTTAAATAATCACTTGCGAATTGAGCTTCCTACCGAGATTTCATTCAAGTCAAAGATGGGCGCTCGGCTGGGCAATGGCGATTCTATCCCGATAGAACTATCATCTTTATTCAAATTAAATGCCGTGGATGCATTGCTCAGAGCTGTACCATTTTCATACATTCTTCCTTTCATGTTCAACTCAAAAAATGGAGTCTTGCTCTGCATCAAATTAACTTTCCTGGAGTCTATTCTTACTTTGTGGCTCAAATCAGGAATCATAGTTGAAATGCGCTGAATAGAATCTTTTCCACCATCTAACATTTTCCCATGATGCTTCCCGAGTGGAGATGTACCACGCAAAGCTACTTCTTTACTAACATACTGTTTCTTCTTCGCTCTAACTTCTGAAATTGGGGGTGAAATACTATGAGTGGCTTCTTTTCTACCGCGTTTCTCAGTCTGTTTAGTTTGCTTATGTAGAATGGGCAACTGTCCTAGTTTTTCTTTCTGTAAAGAATTCTTAGTCTTCCTTTTTACTAAGTAACTAAATCTTTTCCGCAGAAACCTGTGGATTACAACAAAAGATCATTAGTGTACCACAACAACTTTGCACTTTTAACATCAGTTGTATCTATAGACACATTATATTGAGGATCGCGACTATCCATCGCTACACACAATCTTGATAATGATCCAAGCCAGAAATTCATGATAACATCAGAAACTCACTGATTATTTGCTAATAGAAAATAAGAGTTTAAATACAATCCAAAGTCCGTATATTAATCACAACCATCTGAACAAAAAGTACAACACCACATGAAACACAATATGTTGAGAAAGTTGTTTCATACTTTCTGACTATGGTCAGACATATCTCACTTACAAATGACAATTAATAGCAATGGCATTCTGATGGAGATGAGACTGTGGATTAATCAATGTTGCATTCATCTTATTTTATTTATGTTGGGATTTTTTTATTTAGATGGGCTTTAGTATCATAAACCTATGTGGTGTGTAGCAGTCAGGGAGCTTTTGATTAATACTCCTACTTATTGGAATAAGAAAATAGGTTTTCAGCAAACTTCTTTTTTAGTACTTGTGATGCGTCACATTCGCAGAAGATGCAATCTTGAGAAAGCTAATTCACACAATCTTCATATTCATGATTAGAGTAAGAAGCAAGATTATTGCATACCCAACTTCAGCAGCGAGAACCATCTTCCTCTGTTTCCCCACCTCTAATCTGCTTCTCATCATATCAACTTCCTGTAGACCAGCAGAACAACTTTACATTTTTACTGCATCACAACCAAGTAATGCTGGGACTAACTACCGGAGCAACAAACCGAAGCTTCAAAGGATACACTAGTACACATGCCTTGTAATGGCACCATTTTTAGCTAAGAATCATAAAGACACACACATCTTATAGTAATTTCCTTAAGCATTAAGCTGGACAACCATATTGGTACTGAACAGATGCCAAAAGTTTAGGTCACTTTAAAGGCCTAATTTTTTAAGGGGAAACCAAACAGACATGACAAAAGAATTCCTAAACAAGAATTCAGAAAAATATAAGAACTCCAATTAGGTTAATGATGTGGATTAAAAAACACCACCAATCTCTCGTATAATAACTCCATAAACAACATCAACTAATCAATTTCAATGAGAACGGCAAATAATGAACAGAGCTACATCAATCCATATAAAACAAGAAAATAAATTCCAAAGGTTCATATCCTAGCAAATTACACATTAAACAGTAGCCCATAATACAAAATGAGCAAATAAAACCTAAGATCGCCCAAATTCAAAACAATAGAATCAAAACCCACAAAAAATTAAAGAAAAAGAAAACACCTTTTGCCAGTCGTGATAATCCTGCATAAGAGTCCGATACTTGAGCGTAGCCCTATCGTCCTCGCTCGTAGAAACGGCATACGGCGTCGATGGATCCAAAATCACTCCTTTTATCTTCTTTGACATTAGATAAAGAAAGTCAAAGAGGGGCCGTTTTCGAAAGGTGTGATCTTGCGACCGAAGAGAGATGGGAGGGAGGGTTAAGTGTGAAAAACAGGAAAATGAATATATGGTGATAGATGTGAACACGGAATAGGGCAATAAAAGAAGGGGCGTTGTATGAAGATAAAGAAAAGATAGAATAGGTAGATATAGATGTATAGAAAGAGATAGAGAGTGAGTGAAATTGTGAAAATAGAGAGAAGGGGGATGTGGGAAGGTTCTTTTCTTTTCTGTGTGGGATAGGAAAACACTGACAGAAGCAAAGGGCGAAAAAGGGCACATAATTGGGGCAAAATTAAAAAACATATTGTTTGGAATTGGAAAGGCAGTGATGATGAAGATGGGGGTTTCCTGGGTTTGGTGGTGTGTGATGTGGGTTATTGTTATTGATAGGAAAACGTAGGAAGGGAAGCGAAGGATTCTGTTTCTCAATGTAGACTACGTTTCCTGTGTCTAGAATACTGGTTTGCTGAGTGTTCGTGACTGAGACGGCGTGAGCAGACAATGTATAGAGTATAGACTATAGCCATAGTGTGTGAGAGAAAGAGAGGAAATAAAAAAAGGAAGGGGAGATAGTCGGCTACGTGAGTGAGACAGCGTGAGCAGACAATGGATGAGTTTGCACTTCGCAGAAAGGCCGTTGAGGATGTTAGAGAGACGGGTTGTGGCGCTAGTTTAATGTTTTTTTTTTCTTTTTATTTTAAATACTACCTCCGTCCAACAAAATTTATCCCACTTTGATTCGACACGGTTTTTAAGAAATGTAATGAAAAGTAAGTTGAAAAAGTTAGTGGATTGTGGGTCCTACTTTTATATGGAGTATTAATTTTATAATAAAATGTGAATAAGAATGAGTTAGTGGAATATGGGGTCCACCACAAAAAATGGTAAAAGTGAAACGAGACAAATTTTGGGGGACAGACGAAAATAGAAAAATGGGACAAATTTCGATGGACGGAGGTAGGATATATATGAGTAAAGGCCAAATGTGGCCCCTAACATATGACCGTTTTATCAATTTGGTCCTTAACATTATCATTTTGATTATTTGGTCCCTCACAAATAAACTCGGACCCGAATCGGTCCTCACTTAACAGAACCGCAAAAAATAGACGGTGATTGCAATTTGACTATATTAAATTACTAATGGTAATTAATTATACTTATTTATAATTCTTAATTCCTATTAAATTACAAATTATTCATTTCATTTTGCAACTAATACTATCTTTTTTTCGATTTTGCTAATAGGAAAAGAATTATAATTAGGTATAATTAATTACCATTAGTAATTTAATATAGTCAAATTGCGGTCATCGTCTATTTTTTTATGGTTCTGTTAAGTGAGGACCGATTCGGGTCCGAGTTTATTTGTGAGGGACCAAATAATAAAAAAGATAATGTTAATGACCAAATTGATAAAACGGTTATATGTTAGGAACCACATTTGGCCTTTACTCTATATATATTAAACATTTTTCCTTTTAATTTCTTTTATAAGTGTATATATTTCACAGTAAATGAAGAAACACACACCACTTCACATAATCACATTTACACTTTCTTATTTCTTTTCATTTTCTTTCTTCCAAATTTCCCTTTCAATGCTCTCGAATCATATTACCATCAACTCGAAAATTATACTTTCTCTCACATTCTCACTTAAATGATTGATATTACTTTTTTTCGGATATCTCATTGCAAACGATCGATTTCTTAATACAATAAAAGCAATATGTTTACCTCTTTTTAATTTATTATCTTTTGTATTTTATTCTTAATTTACTTTTATATTTTATTCCTTTTTATATGAGGAGTGGAGTATTAGATTTTTTTCTTTACATTTAACTCAATAAACATAATATTTATAAATCCATGTTAAAAAGAAGTTGATCACTTAAAGTAAGCGCATATTTAATAGGATGGATAAATTATCTAGGTATGAAATTCTATAAATAAAAATTGAATTCTTCAAAAAAAAAAAAAAAAAAAAAAAAACAAAAATCGAATTCTTGGAATTGACTCAAATAGACTAAACTTCAATTTAGAAAACTCATCCAATCCCGTCATCTTTTAACACAATTGATACTCAATTGGAGCACACTTGCTCTCTAGAAAATTGGTTTGTCACCAACTCTCCAAGGCATCAAGACGATTTGGACTCTAAGATGGAGCTGATACTTCCAAAACTGAAGTTCGCATAACATACTCGACTGAGAATATTAATAGGATTTTCGAGTTCTACTTCGACATTTTTAAAAATTCGATTGTTGTTAACTCAAAAAAGAGGATTTAGCATTTTGGCAAAAGGTTGGTGATCACTACAACGAGGTATGTGTTGATGGTGTAGTTGAGTGCACTGATCGTATACTCTAAACTTAGTTTGAGAGGTCCGCCTACAAATCTTGAGGTTCTGCAAAATCTAGCTACAACTATGTTGTTGTCAAATGGAGAAGCGAGTTGAGCCATACATATGTTTCCTCTATCCGTGAAAAAATAACTCATTTTGTTATTTCAGGGTGTCCGTGATTTAAAGTCTCATTTGCTTTTTTCATTTCTCCATTTTTATTCACAAAGTCAAATAATTTTTTAAAACTCGTGCCATAATGAAAATAGATAAATGGCGGACGGAGGAAGTACAGTCCATGAGGCCTGTAACATCTTCTAGTCCAAGATAAGAAAACCTTACAAATCCAACCTAGCTCAATAGAAAGTGTGTCATTGTGAGAAGTGGAGGGAGTTGGTGAATCGGGCGCGAAGAGATCAAAGAGTGTTTCAGAGACCCGACCTAGGACAAGGGGTGAGTCATGTGCAATATAGAAGTTGTTCAATGGGCCATAAGACGATGAAACACAAGGAAAAGAGAAATGTGGTGGCTACATCTTTGACTCAGCTACCAAAATTAAGCGAGCCAATACGTTGGCTTGTTGTCTTTGTACTTACACATTCATGAATCATGACTAGAGACCTGTCCAACCTCAATATGCACCAAATCGAGTAACACCAACAATTTACTGGCAGCCCTACTTAGGTTCCGAAGAGGATCACCTCAACCATCTCTTATATCATTTGCTACTCCACCAATAGAATATTAGTGTCATGTGTTTATTCTTTAAAATGAAAAACCTCCTCATCATTTGCTACTTCACCAATATAATAGTGTCATATGTATATTCTTTAAAATGAGAAATTTTCTACGTCATTTTAGTACATAATCTTCTTTTGTGCATCTGCTTTCAATATATAATCTTCTTTACTGCATTTAAATAAATCTAGATATTATATTCATGGAACTAATCATGACCATTTAATTCAAATGAATTCAAAAGCTTCGTGTTTCATAAAAATATGAATAATATTAGAACTAATAAAGATCATTTAATTAAATCAAATTCAATATTTCATATAAAAAATTGGATGATAATGATTCAAAAATTGAAATAATTTTAATCTAAATTAACTTACCTATGCACTTATACGTGATGTTCTTGGAGATCCTTCGAGTTAGAAAATCAAATTGAAGCAACTTCAACTGTTTTGATGCGTCGTGTAAAGTTTAAAAATTTTAGGTGTTTGGTTTTTGAATGTGAATGACTTTAGGGTTTAATATTTAAGGTATTGTTTTTATTTTCTTTTTAGTTCTATTCTCTGCAGGGCCATATCTCGAAGGGCAAAGGGTCGTTGCACCTCCACACAAGCTTGCTCCCATGTGAATAAGGTGAAACCAAAAGCAATCTATTGAACAGACTCAACCACAAGGACCGGCTAATTTGCCAAATCCACCCTTACTTATCTATAAAAACCCACTCAACCAATGCCTCCACCCATCCCATTCGCTTCCCTCCCCCACGAGCAGTACCCTTGTTTAGTCGGTGAATGCTCAGACAAATAACGACAAGTTACGTGCTCAGTAAAAGTGCGGTACCGAATAATTTTACTTAAGATAGCCAATGATGTTACAAAAACTAGAACAATGTCATTTTCTATTTTAAAATACACACTAGACAGAAGGCCTTAACCCCGGGGATGGGAAATATGAAGTCTATTGGTTGTTAGACCCTGTTTTCTCACCTCTTCATGGAATATGTCTACCTGTCCCACAGTCGGAAAACGCACATGGAGTTGAAGTTCTTGATTGTCGAGACTCACTTGTTCCATCAGTATCCTCAATGCTGACATGGCAAGACACATGCTACAGTCTCGCAATAAAATAAATTCGAGTGTTGATATTTCTCCAATATCAAAAGGGATCTCACCCAATTTGGGTGTTTCAAAAATATGGAGATACTCGAGTACTGAAAAATGGAAGCTCTTTGCGTTCCAATAAATCAAATCTTCACAACACGAAATCTCTAAATACTTGAGGCTGGAAAATTTCTCATCAACAAGGTTCCACTCGGGTCCTTCCAGCTTGCCCAATCGTAAAGATCGGAAATGAGGCAAGGATGCAATCATCATACTCAAACCTTCCCACCGAAGATGACAATTCCGTAAACACAATTCCACAAGTGAAGTAGGGAATGTGAAGCTTAAAACAACATCGTCCCCAAATTTGCACTTTAGTGATTCCAGTTTATTGAAACGGCCAAGATTGTGAGAGCAATAATACGAGCTTGCTTCCTTTTGACTTTTCCATTCCCTACGAGGGAGATGGTCATCATACAGTAGTGACAAAACTTTGACGTTTGGCATCCTTTTGCAAACCTCTTGTGTCAATCTCAAGTTCTCCACTCCTTTAAGGCCATCTACAATGGGGCGGACGATGCGACGAACGATGCATCGTCCGCCCCTTAGTCCGCCATTGCAGCACCCCGCCCTAAGCCCACTCCTTACTCCGCGGACTATGCATCGTCCGCGGACTATGCACACATTTTTGCATGGTCCGGCCTATAGTCCGCTCCATTGCAGGGGGCGGACTATAGGCCGGACTATGCACACATTTTTCATTTTTTTATTTTTTATTTTTTTTGTATTTTCTTCTATATATATCACCAATTTTTTTACTTCATTTCACACCTTTCACTCCACTCTCTTCCCCATCTCAATTTCTCTCTAAATTCAATAACGAATTCCGACGATTTCCATATTTGCAAGCATAAAATATAAAAAATAAATACTGACAATAGGATATGCCTTTAATTTGTCGTGTTTTTATATTTTTATTCTTGCTAATTGATATATTTGCAAACATAAAAAATAGGATTAACAAATTTTTGTAGTGTTTAAATATTCAAAAAATAAATAAAATGTTTAGGGCGGGCTATAGTCCGCCCCATTGCAGGTGGAAGGGGCAGAGGATAAAATGCTGATGTGGCGGTGCATAGGGTGGGGCTTATGGCGAGGCTTAGTCCGCCCCATTGTGGATGCCCTAAGTGTGTGTAGGTTTTGCGAGACAATGCATTCTTCTTCTTGATCACTGGGAATAGGATCGGGAAGATAGAATCTCTTGAACTCGAGATGCCTAAGTTGCAGCATCTCCCAAATCTCGTAGGGAGCGGTGATTTGGGCATCGAAATTCCTTAAGATTAATGTCTGCATATTCCATAGGAGGGATATTGATGAAGGAAGGTAGGGTGTCCGATTAAAGAGTGTCATTGTAGTGGGTACGTAACAAGAGAAAGCAAAACATCGTAAGTTCACTTGCTGAAAATTAGCACCTGGGAAATATTCTTCACCATTCTTCAACACCTTATGGAAATTAGCCGATAGCTCAGTAATCTTGACAACTCATCAGAGTAAAACCACCCTTGATGGTGTATAAGAGAACGGAGCAGTGGTGTTGATTTTAGAGCAGCGGTGATGTGACGGTCACGTTGTTTCTTCCTCTCAGTAAGCACAATGCGACGCTCCTCCCTCTGTATGCCTACGACTTGTGTGGCATCTTCAGGCACACTGTACACACATAAACTTATCTTTCTTTCCTATCTTCATGCACAACTCTCTCACTGTATCGTGAATACTACAATATTTCACTTTTCCATTCCACCTAGTTAAATATAGCAAAACGAGATTCCCGTCGATGAGATCTTTCAGATAATTATCAGCTACCTCCTCCAAACTAAGGCCTTCCCTTGGTTTCACAAATCCCTCAGCAACCCAAAACCTCACAAGCTCATAAGCTGTTATCCTTACACGTCCACGGAAACACCCCATATCACAAAACATGGTTTTAGACAAGCAGGGAGGTGCTTATAACTCAAATTTATTATTTTCAAGCATTGATCATCGGCATCCGCCTCTACATTCGAAATTGGTTATGAAACTGGCAACTTTCTCCGAGTATTCAATCTCCCTAGATGACTTTTGAAGATGCCCCCCAATTACAACAATTGACAGTGGGAGTCCTTGGCATCTTTTCACTATCTTTTTTCCCAATCTCCTCTAGTTCAACAGGGCAATCTTCTTCTCCAAACACCTTCCCACAAAACAGCTCCCAACTTTTATCATTATCTAAAAACCTCATCTTGAAAGGGGAAGGCTTAGACAAGTGGCCAAGTTTAACAGCCGTGTAGTTACAATAACACAACTTCCAACGCCATTATCCAGCAAAAACATGTGTATCTCCTCCCAAACTTCAATACTCCACATATCATCCAACACAACTAAATACCTTCCACCCCGTAACATCTTAAGCAACTCTTCTCCCAATTCCCAAAAATTTCCACCAGTGGTGGAATTTTCTCCAAACAAAAGTTGAACAAGAATATTTTCCACACTATAATCCTGAGATATTGCAGCCCAAAGGCGAAAATCAAAGTGATGCTCAATACGTGAATGTTCGTAAACATTTGTAGCGAGAGTGGTCTTACCCATTCCCCCCATGCCAACGATGGGGATGACTCGCCGGCTGGAAGGTTCTCCAACGTGCATTTCCACAAGCCTAAGAACAACATCATCACATCCCACCATGTGATTCTTCCCTGAGGTCAGGCGCTGATGAATTATGTGCTGCTGAATACGCTTCTTTCGAGTCACTTTTCGCTTTGAACCGCATCACCTTCCTCTTGACAAAATTCAATCCGTCAATTGCTTTCTGTAGATCAAGCAAGAAATAACTAAGCCTTGATTTACCACCACCAATGGTAGATCCAGCTTGGATTTGGTCGACTATGTGTGATTCGACAACATCGTGAGCTATATAAGCCGCAGATGTGATTCGGCTCTCTAATGATGGTGCAGCTTCTCCGTGAGAATCAGAGGTTTCAAGGAAATCGAGTAAGAAATTGACGATTTGGGAAAGAGATGTGATCTGTTTGGTTTCAAAAGAAAAGGAATGGGTGGAGTGATTACTGATTAGAAATGAGCTCCAAATCATTCAAGAGAGAAACAAGTGCTGCGTAAGCTGCCATTGATTTTGCTATCAATATACAGTGTTTGATTTCAGAAGAAATTAGCGAGCAGGTTTATAAACATGCCTCAATGATTAAAGTTACTGTTTCATAATACATTTTACAGTACTGAACTACTGGAGTACTAGTATTCAAACATTTGGCTTAAAATATGTATACTTGCTTCAAACTAAAACGTTCACAGCAATTTTAAATATAAATATACTCTCCTTGTCCCACTCAAAGTATAAACTTTTTTTTTTGTTAAATGTACTTTTTTTTTTGTTGAGTGTCTCATTCAACGTGACAAATTAAAAAAATAGAAACATTCAACTTTTTTTTATTATTCCTCTTATTTAATTATTTTTTTCTACTTAATGAGTATAATAATATTCTCTCCTTTATAGTACATGTAATTGAAATATCATATTAATGCAAAATTAATAAAGTAAGAGAAGAGAGAAGAAGAGTAATTAAAATAGTGCTCATGAATAGTAGGATCCATATTATTATTAGTGTTTAAGAGCAACCACATCAGTACTCGATGGCATAGCAGGCCGTTGTGCCGCTGGCGCGACAATAACCTGCTCGCCGTCGTGCTCTTGTCAGCGGCACGGTCCTGCTCGATGCATCGAGCAGGGCCGTGCTGCTGAGCAGGTTGACGTGGCGGAGCGTATTGGCCAACGGCTTAGCTTTGGTATTTTCTATTTTTTTAAAAAAATTTGAAATATATTTTAAAAAGTGATATTAAAATAAAAAAATATTTTTCCACTTCCCAATAATATATATCCGTTTTTTCTCCACTTTTAATTTATTTTCATCCCAAAATTCATATTTTCATCTATAAATATCTCCATTTCCACACAAAAAATTTTACACTACACTACACAAAATACTTCTCTCATCAATTCTCTCTAAATTCTCTCATCAATTCTCATTTAAATTCCTACTCTTTCACTGTCGCAAAAAATGTCTGGCTCCGACGATCACCCCTCCGACTCCCGCGGATGGAACTACGAATGGTTCGGCTCATCGCCATTCCCTAGGATACGAATTTCTCGCCCCCTCCTCAAACCCAAGGTTCGTATATTGCGGGTGGCTACCGGCCTTACCCGGTGGGCGAGCCAGATGCCGAGGGGTACGGGTGGGCTCCCGAAACTGGCACGGGAGGGAGCGCCCCGACGCCACCGGAGGTCAGTTCAGACGCTCCTCCTCATCCTCGTATTCTCTGTGTTCGTACTCATGGCAGTACCAGAGGTGACACCAATGTCTGCACCCCGTACACTCCGGGGGAGATGCAGAAGTTATTCAAAGACTACTTGGAAATCTCCGAAGATGCGAAAACCGGCACGAACAAAATCGGGGAAAAGTTTTGGTGGCGCATCTATCGCCGGTACAATGCTAACCAACTGAAGGAAACCATCGAGCGCAATGAGAGTATGGTGCGCAATGCCATCGGAAGAGCCAACGATGAAATCCAAAAGTTCCAGGACTATTACCTCTAGGAACAGCAGTCGGTAGGGAGCGACAAGAGCGAGCTTGACATCATCACGGCCGCCATGTCGACCTACCATTCAATTCAGTACAAACTGTTAAACCAAAGGGTCAGAGGAAAGGGTCGTTCTTATTCAATGATTTAGAAAGACGGAATACATGATTATATAGGCTACATAACATCTATACAAGGTAAACCTAATTTACAATTAATTTCTCTCCTCTATTTTCGGTAGAATATGCTACAATATCAAATCCTTGATTTCATGGAATATCTTCTAACACTCCCCCTCAAGCTATGTAGCGGGATTGCCGATACTTAGCTTGCACAGTACTTCCCGAAATGACTTCGAGTTAACCGCCTTTGTCAATATATCAACCAATTGGTCTTCAGATTTGACGTAAGGCAACTCCACCACCTTTGCTTCAATGTTTTCCTTTATGAAGTGTCTGTCTACTTCCACATGTTTCGTTCTGTCATGTTAAACCGGATTTTCTGAAATACTAATCGCTGCCTTGTTGTCACAGAACAGTTTACACGGATGATTCGTCCGAAGGCCTAGTTCCGTCATTATTCTCCTTAGCCACAGTATCTCTGTCAGTCCACTTTTAATTCCTCTGAACTCTGCTTCAGCACTTGAGAGTGCTACCACTTTCTGTTTCTTGTTTCTCCACGTCACAAGATTGCCTCCTACAAAGGTAAAGTATCCGGCAGTGGACTTCCGATCATTTGGGTTGCCTGCCCAGTCAGCATTAGTGAAACCATGTATCTCCAAGTGTCCGTGCTTCTCGAACATGAGCCCATGGTCTGCGGTTCCTTTCAAGTACCGAATGATCCTTAGAACGGCTTCCCAATGCTCCTCCTGTGGTGCATGCATGAATTGACTCACCACTCCAACTGAGTAAGCGATGTCGGTCTCGTGTGGGATAGATAGATCAACTTTCCCACTAGCCTCTGGTACCGCCCTCTGTCTGTCTGTTTAGCACCTTCCTTCATCTGAAGTCCATGGTTTTGAACCATCAGATTGTCTACTGGTTTACAATCGAGCATCCCAATCTCTGTCAACAAATCCAGTATATACTTCCTCTGATTTATGAAGATTCCCTTTTTCGATCTTAGTACCTCTATCCCCAAGAAGTATTTGAGTAGACCTAGATCCTTCATCTTGAATTCCTGAAAGAGATTCTTCCTTAATTCAGCTATCTCCTCTTCATCATCTACGGTAATGATCATGTCGTCTACATAGATAATCAAACATGTGATTTTCCCATTTTTCTTCTTAAGGAACAGAGTGTGGTCTGAATTGCTCTGCTTGTAGTCATACTTCTTCATTACTTCAGTAAATCTTCCAAACCATGCTCTCGGAGATTGTTTTAGCCCATACAGTGTCTTTTGAAGTCGGCAGACTTCCCCTGCTCCAAACTCGTCCGTGAACCCAGGTGGAGGTTCCATATATACTGGTTTCGGTAGCTCTCCATGTAAGAATGCATTAGTAACATCGAACTGGTGTAATGGCCAATCCTTGTTTGCCGCGACTGAAAAAAGTACTCTCACTGTATTAATTTTAGCCACTGGCGAAAAAGTCTCGGCGTAGTCAACACCATAGGTCTGAGTGTATCCCTTTGCCACCAGTCTTGCTTTGTAACGTTCCACTGTACCATCCGGCCTTCTTTTAATTGTGAACACCCATCTGCACCCAACAGTCTTCACTCCTTCGGGTAACTTCCCTTTCACCCAGGTGTTATTCTTCATAAGTGCCTTCATCTCAATAAGCATGGCTTCTCTCCATTTCTTATGTTTCATTGCCTCTTCGGCTGACTGTGGGATCTCTTCTTCCTCATATAGTGCAGCCTCGAACGCCCGTGCCATTTTAGTTAGATTTCCTTGCATGAAGTTCGCTACTCCATAACGACTCTTCTTCCCAATCTTCTCCGGGGAATATCGTTTGGGAGGAACTCCCCTTGTACTCCGGTAAGGAAGTATGTATTTCCCAGTATCACCATCGACAGTGTTATCCACTTCGGGTTCTGTACCAACAGGGTCAGTGGTAACTGAACGATCAATCAGACTTGGTTCAGGGATTACCTCGGATATCGTCGGAGGAGGATTACAAGGAGGGGGATGAGATGGCTCTTGTGGTGAGACCTGCTCAGCGGTAGTGACCATCACTGGTTCTGTTAGATCCTCAATCGAGGAGCTTGGCACTGGCACAACCCAACTTAGGTAGTCCATAGTACTACCTGGATTACTCTCCCCCTGACTACTAAGGTGGGTATGGTAGAAGAATTCGGTTTCCAAAAAATTGCAGTTCATGGTGGTGGTAATTTTTTTCGTGTGAGGGTCAAAGCAACGATAGCCCTTCTGGTTTATCCCATATCCTACAAAATCACATTTAGTTGCGCACGGGGAAAGTTTAGTTCTCTCATGTTTAGGGATGTGGGTGTAAACGGTGCAGCCAAAAATTCTGGGTTGGAGGTTCAGGTGTTCGGGAATGTTGGCTTGTTTGGATAGAATATCGAGAGGGGTTTTCATGTTAAGGGTTTTGGTAGGTAGACGGTTCGTGAGGTATACGGATGTGGCAACTGCTTCTGGCCAAAAATATTTCGGGACTTTGGACTCAATCATGAGGCACGGGTCATTTCTAAAATGGTTCTATTTTTCCTTTCAGATACCCCATTTTGCTCCGGTGTATAAGCACAAGAAGTTTGATGAATTATGCCGTTATCTGTACAAAATTGGTTCATGGTACTGTTGACAAATTCCCTCCCATTATCTGACCTAAGAGTTTTGATAGTGGTATGAAATTGTGTTTGGATGAGTTTAAAGAAAACGGCAAATCTATCGGATACTTCAGATTTATGTTTCAAGAAATAAATCCACGTCATTCTAGTGCAGTCGTCAATAAAAGTCACAAAATATCGAAAACCATGCCCCCCAACAATTGGTGCAGGACCCCACACATCAGAATGCACTAAAGAAAACATAGATTTCATACGATTGTTTGTCGGTTTAAAAGATTGTCTGTGGCTCTTGGCCAAAACACAAGTTTCACATGAAAAAAAGAGCCACAACACAAGTTTCACATGAAAAATCAGCTGGAATAGAAAGGTTCGGATATAGTAATTTAAAATAACCAGGGGAAGGGTGTCCTAGTCTTCGGTGCCAAAGCCAAGTTTCCTGTTTCGTGGATCCGTGAGCCAGCACTGCCATGTTGAGCTATCTCGTCCACGTAGTAGAGCCCTTCCTTCTCAGTGCCACGCCCAAGAATCCTCCTCGTCTGAATATCCTGTAAAATGCAAAAATTTGGATGCAATAAGAGAGTACAATTCAACTCTTTAGTCACATGACTAATAGACATCAGCCTTTGAGACAAAGTCGGAACATATAGGCAATTCATAAGTCGAAGGGTAGGAGATATCTGAATTGTGCCAGATCCGGCAACAGTAATTAATTCCCCACTAGCTGTTTTTATATATGATTTTTTTTCCTCACTGAAATCACTGAAATCATTCCTGTCTGGTGTCATGGTATCAGTTGCCCCACAATAAAAAATCCAACCCTTTGAATTTCTATCAGATAAATTTTGAACATGAAATGCAGCGGAAGATAAGGGTGCAAACCGATTTTTTGACACATAATCTGGGTAAATTCGCAATATCTGAGAAGTTTGGGGTCCAATTTCGAATTTATAATCAGCTGGGGTTCGAATTTTAATGGCATGGGGTTCTTTATAGAATTTCTTATTCTGCACAGGGTCAAAAGTATAATATGAGAAATTAGACTTAGGGTTTGGTTCCAAACCCTATACCTCCTTGGGCGGCGCCGTTTCCCGATTCAGTCCGTTCTGCAAAATTGCCCGCTCCTCGCACGTTGCCACCGGTCGTCTGACCGTCCGATCGAACTCCGGTTCCCTGCCCAGTAGTCTCCCCATCATTTCTCCGCGAACCTCCTTCGCCGTTCACCCCGACGGCTAGCTTTGCCTGGGCTTGAGTCGATCTCGCCCTTTGTCGTTCCTCCCACCATTCTGGATAGCCCAATCGCTTGAAGCATGTCTCCCATGTGTACTTTTGCTTCCCACAGTGAGAGCACCAAAGTTTTGATGTATCTGGGCGATCTGGGCGATTTCCCGTCGGCCGGCTGGTAGCGGCGGAGCGTGGCGGTGGCGGACCTCCTCGATTTGATGGGCGTTGGCTTTTGGCGACCAAACCGTGACCGATCTCCCCCCCAAATGATGAATCGGTTCCTCCGATGGCGTCTCCGGTAGGCGAAGAAGACGTCGGTGGCATGATGTGACGTCGAGCCGCCTCCTTCTTCACCATGCCGTAGGCAGCTTCCACTGATGGGGGGGGGGGGTTCTTCCTTCAATATCTCCCGTCGAACTGAATCATATTCCCGATTCAATCCCGTCAAGAATTTAATCAGTCGCTTATCACTTGAGTGTGCACGGAATTGATCAATTCCTTTGTCACAGCAGCTAATTGGTTGCTTCTGGCACCTATCAATGTTGATCCAGAGACCATGAATCTTCCGGTAATATGTTTCTAAGTCAAGATTCCCCTGTTTAATGTTGATTTCTTGTTCTTCCTGATCGTAGATGAGGTATCGATCTGCTTTGCTTTCGAAGGTCACCATTAGGCTGTCCCACGACGCCTTGGATGTTTGGTGGTGTGCGAAATCGGCGATGATGTTGTCTCCAATATTGTCGACGATCCACGAGAACACCACCAAGTCGTTCTCCTCCCACACATCGAACCCTTTGCTTCCTGGTTCCGGGGGCTCGTTTCGGATGTATGAGTAGGCTCCTCGGCCTCCAATCTTTACTTTGATCAATCGAGACCAAAGAGGGTAGTTTCTTCCATTCAATTTGAATGCAACAGTGATACTTTTGCTATTCCTTAGGCTGATTATCTGTTCTGGGTTGGTTTTTGTGTCTTCTGTATCTGACATTTTGGTTGTAGGGATTGTATTCTGGGCTTGATTTGGTCTGAAAGGGTCGAGAAATAGGTATTATTGGCTGTGATGAAAGTTTTCTGAGCCAAGATCGATCTGCTCTGAGGCCATGTTAAACCAAAGGGTCGGAGGAAAGGGTCGTTCTTATTCAATGATTTAGAATGACGGAATACATGATTATATAGGCTACATAACATCTATACAAGGTAAACCTAATTTACAATTAATTTCTCTCCTCTATTTTCGGTAGAATATGCTACAATATCAAATCCCTGATTTCATGGAATATCTTCTAACACAAATCATTCAAGTATCTCGATGCTTGGCAGGAAGTGCGTACTCATCCGAAGTATAAGGGAGACGTCGCATCCTCCTCCAGCTCCTCAAGCAAACGGTCGAGGTCGGTATCCCTATCCGAGGCCGGCGAGGATGAGGTGGCTAGCCGGCTTGCCGGAGCACACTTGGGTAGCCCCGACGCCAGCCCGAGCAGTTCCCAACGCCGACCGCAAGGAAGGAAACAGGCGACGGCCAACTGCCGTTGCGCCGCAACCTCCCGCTGCTGCTCCCGCTCCCTTTGTGCCGTCTCCATCCCCCACCAACTCGTTGTGGGTCCTTTTGGATCAAATCAATATGGCCGATACGGCTCGGATGACTCCCGAGCAACTTGATTCACATCACGCAATGATACGAGCTCTCTGAGCTCAATTGGGGATACCGCCATTTGGCTAGTCCTCTTTATATTTCCACGGATGTATTTTTTAGGATTTAATTATGTAATTTTTAATTTGTAGGATTTTAATTATGTACTACCTCCGTCCCCCAAATTTTGACACACTTTGACCCGCCACGGGTTTTAAGAAATGTAATGGAAAGTGAGTTGAAAAAGTTGGTGGGATGTGGGTCCTACTTTTAAAGTATTAGTTTTATAATAAAATGTGAGTAGGAATGAGTTAGTGGAATATGAGGTCCACTGCCAAAAATGGTAAAAAATGAAGTGTGTCAAATTTTAAGGACGGACCGAAATAGTAACTGTGTCAAAATTTGGGGGACGGAGGTAGTAATTTTTTTAGGATTTTAATTATGTACTAATTTTTAATTTTTAGGATTTTAATTATGTAATTTTTAATTTTTTAGTAATTTGTAATAGTATTTCATGTATTTTTAGTGCATTTTAATATTGTGGAAATGTTTTTATTTAAATTGAATAATAGAATGGTAGGACCATTGTGCATGTTCTTGTGGAAGAACATGGATGTGAGTGTTGTGCTCTTACAGAAGAGCAGAGAATAAAAAATGAATAAATGTGGGTCCGGGTCCACAACCATGCTCTTGGGGAAGAGCATGACTGTGGATGCTATAAGAGCATCTCTAATCATTTATACTAAACTCAAACTCATTTTAGCGTGAATGTCACATCAAATATGATTTAACTTTAATCATTTACATTAAACTCAAATTTAAAATAGTATTCTCTATATTATACCTTTTTTACTCACAAAATTTGAAAAAGTTTTTGTTTTGATTAAGTGTAAACCTAAAGATATGTATTTTTTAATCCAAACTCAAAAATTGATTACCGTTGGAGCTAATTACATTTACTTATCTCATTTTAGGTTTTAATGTAGTACTAGATATGGTCTAATGAATCGTAATGGTGAATCATAGAAGTATAAGTTTGTAAATAAATTGATGTATATAGGTAATAAGTTGGGGACAACTTTTCATGAATATAAATATCCATATTTTTATGGGACTAACGGAAATAAAAAAGTACACATATTTTTATGGGTCGAGGGTGTACATAATTGATAAAGTGGGAGTGAGATAGAGTTAGAGATAAAAAGCGATTGAAGTATGGTTAATAGAAAATAACTACACCTTTATAAAAAGAAAAAACTTATCAAAATTTGATAGAGACTAATTCTGGTGAATGACTAGTACAATAAGAAATAGAGTTGCAGTATGATTTTCAATTGACTTTCGTCAAGGAAACCCGTGTAAAAGATATTTCCTCCGTCCCATAAAGTTTGTCCCATTATACCATTTCATTCCGTTCCACAAAGTTTGTCACACTTAGAATCTACCAAAAAAAGACATTTAGTACACCCCCTCCATTTCTCCCAATGTGAGACGCCAGTGTTTTAAAAACTGGTTTGGATCGGCCGATCGGACCGATTCGGCCGCAAACCGGTGATCTCTCCGATCCAATTCACCATATAAAACCGGTGGAGCATTGAACCGTTTTGGACCGGGTGAACCAGCCAGTTGGACCGGGAACCGGTCTAACCGGTTATCAAATTTTTTTATTTTTAAAAATGAATTAAAAATCAGTTTTAAAAAAATGTAGACTAAACTTTCATTTCATATTAACCCATACTTGTATTGGGCCTATGAAATTTATAAAAACTAGCTTAAAAAATCATTTGTGTCTTTCTTTATAGAAGTATTCCACAAGATTGTTCTTTCATTTTTCAATGTGGGATGAAAAGCTTGTTTTATAGTCATCTTTTACAATCTTTTGCCTTTACTTTTTCAATGTGGGATATAGTTTGTTTTGTTAATATGTACTACTTCATAATATATCAACTATCAACTATATACTAATTATATATGAATAATTAACAGCTATATACATATTTTATATCATAACTAAAATCAATAAATCTTAATTAACTTTCAAATATAGTTTTAATTACTAATGCTTAGATTGAAAATAAAATAACAAGAATATATAATGGGAGAAGTGTTCATAACATAAAAAATAATACATAGTATAATAAACATATGAATATATGTATTTTTACATTACTAGTATTACTCGTTAAGAATTGGTATATACACCCTCTGTCCCATTAAAAATGCAACGTTTTCCTTTTTTGGTTGTCCCATTAAAAATGAAACGTTTCCTTAAATGGAAACAACTCTATCTCTACTTTTTCATCTCTCTTACTTTACTCTCTCTTCATTAACTCACAAAACAACACTACATAAAATCCTGTGCCGATTCTCAAATGTTGCATTTTAAGTGGGACGGAGGGAGTATATGCTTTATCTATACTTATATATCTATATTTTATTTAAAATTAAATTAGATATTGCATTAATGCTTGTTTATTTACATGTTTTGAAATCAAGTGTTTTATAATAAATATGTATTTAATTATATACTCATATATATATAAATGCTACAGTAAAACGGTTCGACCGATGGTTCGACCGGTTGGACCAGTTGAACCGTGAACCAGTAGCCTCGCTGGTTCGCTCGCCGGTCCGGTTTTTAAAACATTCTGAGACCCTATTCCACTATACATCTCTATTTAATATAAAGTCAAACAATTTTTTAAAACCCGTGTCGGATCAAACTAGGACAAACTTTATGGGACGGAGGGAACATAAGTTTTCCTTTTGCTTTATGCATTTCTCACCTGTAGCTGGATCCTTCCATCTTTAGCTGCATTTCTCATCCTTCTCGGTTTAATCCATATTTTTTTGTAATTGTTGGTTAAGTTTGTTTTCTTCTTTGGACAGAAACTTTTCGCTTTTGATCAATGAGGCGTATAAAGAAGCACACCAAAAGAGTATGCTTGTTAGATTATTCATAATTTTGTTAAGTTTTGGTCTAAATATCCTTTGTTACAGGCAATGAAGGAGAGAATGTGCGACCTACCTTGAGTAGTTGAGTATAGGAATGTTTACTTTTACATAACTCTCTCTTGGCTTAAAAGAAGTATGTGAATGAATAGCTTTATTTAGTACTATGGCATGTAAATTTGAGATACAATCAATTTTGAATGATCCATTCCTCCTATTGTAAGACCTGTTGTAGATATAATATCCTTGTCCCATTTTCTTCAAACCACATTTGCTCTATCTTACTCAGATTTCGGCAACTCTTTCCCAGACAAAAATGATTCTATAACCTTGAAAGCTCTAGCAGGTTGAGTCAGAGGAACCTCATGCCCGGCTCCTCTTACTGTCGCGAACGTTAGCCCATCATACACCTCCGTCCATCCTCCCACCTGTAAGTAAAAACCTCTTGTTTCATTTCACTGCGTATATTGCTAATAATATCTGCTGAATTTATATGAATTTCATTCATTACCTTGCCACCAGTATACCAAGCATACCATGGAGTTTTGATTTTGAGGTTGAGATGGCTCAGAGATAGCCTCGTTGCAGTTATAGGAACGATCGCGTCTGTGTCCCCACTGCAATGGAGAAAAATGTTAGGGTTACTTTCTAAAACAATGTTTCATTTCTGTGCATATTTGCTATGAAATTTGTTTATGTTTATGAGGATTGCACCTGAACACCCATATTCGAAGGCCTGCAGCGATTAATTTTGTGTACACGGGGAGCATTGAAGCGGGAGCGTCCTTCCAGTTGTTGAAAAGTGTATCACTGTAGTTTTACATACATATGTTATATGTAAGCAGCTAATTGTAGTAGTATACTCTCTGTTAGCTATTTATGATTTAGCGTATTACCTGCACGCTGTCCACTTGTATGGAATGGCGGTCGTGTTTGCATGCAGCGCCTTTTGCACATCCGGCCTGTTGTAGTATATCTCAGCATAGCTCTCTGTACACGGGTCGAATCCAGTAGTAGACTGTGCAACTCTCTTGTAGTGTAGAAAGCGCTTGCTTCTTCCTCCACCGGCTTGTGTTACATTGCACGCCTCTGTGTATATGTTGTACTGATTTATCTTCCCGATCTCTTGATCCGCGTAGATCAGAATGTCTACGCATTTCGGATAAGTGCTTTTGAAGCTGTTGTTGCATAATTTCAAAAGTGAGTTATATGTGTGATCCGATATCAACGCGTGGCTCCACCAGTAGTTCACGGTTCCAATGTAGTCGTATATGCTGTCTGTATCCGCATTTCCTACCTACACGACATATAAATCTTCGCTTCACATGTCGAATATATACGAGTAGTATTCATTGAATATTTAGAGTGAAAGTGGGCTTACAATGAATCCTTTTAGATTGATGATGGGTTGTGAGGAATGGTTGTTGTAATCATATATCTTGTTTGCCAGCTGTGGGACGTAGTGCCCTGCGTAGCTCTCTCCAGCTAAGTAGAACTCTCGAGATTTGTACTGTGGAAACCGATCCATCCATCTTCTCAGGAAAATCAGAGCATCCTCAGCTGTGTCACCAAATTAATTTCAATGTGATTCTGACCTTTGCCTAATAATGCAAAAATGGATGTGGAATGTACCTGTTCTGTCGTCCCCGGAGTCCTCCAGGTTGGAGCTCGTGTTTGTGTAGGAGAAACCAACGCCGGCAGGCGACTCAAGAAACAAAATATTTGCCACTGCACCCCCAACCATTTTTTGTTACTTGAGGTCTCAAAAAACACTTTTTGGAAAAAAATTTAGAAAAATTCAAGTGGTTGTGGTACCTTTATTCCATGAGTATTCATTGTGATAGAGAGATGAACCATTTTTGTTGATTCTAAATGGCCCTATTTCTTCTGATACACCATATGCCACTGATGAACATCCTGGTCCTGTTAAATTCAGAAACATTCATTGATATAAGTAGATGGCAAATATTCCATCAAAGTAACAAAAAAAAGACTTAAATTAATACTCATATATCCATACTGAATAGAACTATGGTCCACACATACATGTCTTCAAAAAGTTGTGTCAAAACGTCAGTGAACTAAAAAGTTAAAACAATTTTTAGTATTTTACAGTTAACAGTTTCACTATATATTTTACAAAAACTACTATAGAAATTAAATACTACTAATATACCCTCATTACGGATTATAGTGCAGTGGCTTTCAACAAATGAATACTACTACTATAATGTTTTTTCATGACTAATTAAATTGTGTTAATACTAAAATGAATAAATTGAGAAGAAAGAACGAACCTCCATTGAGCCAAAGAAGAAGTGGTTTAGTGTGTGGATCAACGGCAGCCTCGGTGAGCCAGTAGAAGAGGGCGCGGCCCTCTTCTTCGTTAACGGTGACATAGCCGGAATATTGGGAGAACTTGACCGCCGGCTGCCCCGGAAGCGCCGTTATGCGGTCAAGATCCTGTGCCTCAGCATATGCATTAATGCTGATTGCTAAAGAACTCACCATTATCATCAGCAAGTATAACACATCACTTATTCTTCTCCACTCCATTGCTCTCTACCCTTAATTAGCCCTTACTCAGTTACTCTCTCTCTATATATATTTATGATGTTTTAGTACGGAACGAAAATGTACTAAATTATTCTTAAAAGTTACAGGGAAGAATGAGAATGATGGATAGGGATGTTTTCAACACTCTATGCTGGAAACATGTGAATGAATATGATGAGGCATTTATGGGATATTAAACAGACGTATTCAAAGAGGAACAATTATGCATGCTGCTTTTATGTAGACATATATGTATGTTAGGACCATGCCTCTCTCTTTCTCTATAATATATAGTACATGTTAAATGGGGAAGATGGATAGGTTAATCAGATTTGAATTCTATTTATTACTTCTTTCCTCTTTTTATTTGATATTTTCTTGACCGTATAAAATAATTTAAATATGGTACTTGACAAACCAGATAAGGCGTTTTTTTCTAAATATAGGAGTGAATGTCTATATGATTTATGAAGTATTCAATGCATCCCATTAAGTCTATTCTTTTTTTCGGATTATTCTAGTATTATAGATGAGTCATTTATTTTTTAGAAAAAAATAATATAGTTACTCTTTTACTTTATTATTATTATTATTATTATTATTATTATTATTATTATTATTATTTTTTTTTTCATATTATTTTTTCTATCCACCTTTTCTACTAAATATTACTCTCTTTGTTCCATAGTAATAGAGTCATTTCCCTTTTTAGTAAAAGTAACACGTTTCTTCTCACTTACTTTACTTACTCTTACTTTTATTTTACTATTTCTTAATTTATTCTCTCTTCTTCTCTCTATTTTTTTCATTTCTACTTTATTCCATTTTTTAACCCACCTAACACAACTTTTTAAATCGCGTGCCGAAAATAAACGCCACTACTATAAAACGGAAGGAGTATTTTTTTAAAAGTATCCAAAAAATGTCTCGTTTATGGCAGGACAAATGGTATAATGTAGTATTATTTACTAAGAGAATAAAATAAGGTAAATACTGAAATATGAATAATAAAGTAAATTAAAAGTGAATAAATGTATTTTGCCAAAAATAATTGTTTGACTTAGAGAGAGTAATTAATATTTGTCTTTCTTAATTGACTGTCATAATTATAATTAACACATCAGCAAATTAAATCTATAGATTTATTTTAATTTTGAAGTGTTAGTTGACTATTCTAAAATATTTACAGTATACTCCAGCATACGTGTCTATATATGTCTATATTTCATTTTTGGAACAATAGTAATCATTATTGCTGGAATTTAATGGGTGAAATACAGATATGCACACACATGGCTCTTAAGTCGTACTATAAACGTCAATGCGCATCAAACCATTGGTGCATAATTAAAAGTGGACTAAATTTATTACTTGTAGCAATATTTACTACAAGGACTAAATTTATTACTAGTACTACATGATAACACTGTGGAGTATTGACTTTTAATTTCAACGAGAAATTTTACTTTCTTTTTACTGTTTTGACGACAACTTTAAAACCAACCAGATTATTTGTAAATTTCCTTCAAGCCATGTTTGTTTGTCCGGATTTCATTTGTAAAAATAATTTGATTTTTAAATATTTAGAATACAGTGTTTATTTTAATTTTTTTATTAAATTGTTAAAATAATTAGAATTCTGAAAACAAGGAAAGTAGCAGTAGTACACGGAGTATAATTTTCCAAGATGTGACTCTCAATTTTTCCTATGTATTTTTTTTTTAAATTTTAGGATTCTTACATATTTAAGTATTCAATGGAGTGCAATTTTTATTGTTTTATATTGTCATTATTATTATGTTACAAATTTATAATTAATTTAGTTTTTTAATACTCCTATAATTTAAAGTTATGATTATTAGTGGAATATGAGGTCCATTACCAAAAGTAGTAAAATTAATTGTGATAAACAACGACGGACGAAGGAAGTACTCCCTCTGTCCACAAAAAATAGACTAATTTGTGGACGACACGAGTTTTAACGAGAAGTTGATAAAGTTAGAGAGAGTGGGAGAAAAAGTTGGTAAAGTAAGAAAGATAGAGAGAAAAAGTGGATAAAGTATAAGAGAGTGGAGAAAAAATGGAAAAAAATGTGAGAGAGAAACTTTCTGTTTTAAGAAATGAGATTATTTTTTATGGATATCTTAAAATAAAAAAATGAGACTATTTTTCATGAACGGATGAAGTATTATATTTACTAGGAGAATATATATCAAAAGTCTTTAAGAGTTATGTCCTGGGATATTAATGAGAAAGTTAGAATGTACTCTTTATGTCCCCAACAAATAAAGAATTGGGGACAATATAAGTTTTAATGTAAGAGTGAATTTTGAATTTGGTCCTTGAAAATATATTTTGCACCTTATTAGATCCTCGAACTAGAAAAAATATCGTCAGAGATCTCTGAATGAAAAAATATTATTTTAAGGTCCTTAATTTTTGTTTTTACCTTGAGCCTAAAAGCGCCTCTCCTCTCTTTCTCTCTTCCCTCTCATCTCTTTTTCTGTTATGTAGATGATGATCGAATTTTCATAATCAGAAATATAAAATTTGTATAATTTGCTCCATGAAAAATATTTTCATTCAGGATTTGAAATTAAACTTTAATATTGTGCAAATTTGATTTGATATGGAGACAATTTTATGTAGAGTGAACAACTTTTTCTGGTTCAACTATTGATGATATCAAAAGGTACTAAAACTTTAAAAACGGCACCAAAGGTCCTTCAATTTTGATATAATATTATTTAAACTATTTTTTTTTATTACTTAAATATTTTTGCCTGAAAATACCCTCAAACTCCTGAAGGACATTTTAGTAAAGTTTTCCCTTTTCATTTTTCGCACATAATTTCAAAATAAGTATGCAACAACCATAAAATTCATAAAATATAAAGTCAGAGGAAAAAAAATAGTATTAAGAAAATAAAAAATAAGTAGGATCCAGAATGATGGATTGTGTGAGCTATTTGTAGAGTAAAAAAAGAGATAAAAGTGACATGGAGTTCACGGACAATATAATGAAGAAATGAGGTTGTTGATGTCCTTAAACCATCTCAAATGATATTCTAAACCTCAAAATAGCTCCAATAGAGCTGCAAAACTCATCCCATTGTGGGTTTTTGAACGAAACATACTCATTTTCTAGTTTACACAAACAAAATTAAATATCTTTCTCAAATTTTGTGAATTTTGTGAGTATAAGTAATTTTGATGTGACTTTTAAACTAGGGACATGCTGTGGTTGGCGTGAAAGTAAAGCTGGCAAGAAAAATAATTCCTAGGAAACTGAATCCCAGTAATATGATTCCTAGTAACTTTACTTTCATGTATTTGGAAAATATCAAGATTTTAAATTTTATATTTAATTTAAAAATCAAACTATAAATATACTTATTATTTTTTTGTTTATAAAAAAGAATAATAATATAAAATTTTTAATAAATTATTAATTAAAAAATGATAATAAATATATTATTATATTTATTATTACGATGGATAGTTTAAATATCGATTATCTATCATATATAAAATAATATAATTATAAATGATTATAATAATAAATATAATAATAATAATTATTATTATTATTATTATCACATTATTTAAGGATATTATAATTAAATAATTTTTATAATTTAAGATTACATTGCGATTTTATTTATTAATTATTAATTAATTAAATAATATTTATTATTTATTATATAATTATATTTTATTTATTTAATAAATTATTCAATATTATTATTATAATAACAATTATATACAAATATTAATAATTAAATAGTTATAATAATGATAATTTAAATTATAGTTATTTATTATATTGAAATTAAGTATGATTTATAATTTTAAATTATTTTAATATGGTAAATAATAATAATATTATTATTACTATTATTATTATTATTATTAAATATGTAAGAATCCTAAAACTAGGAAAAAGAATATCCATGAAAAGTTAGGATTCTGAATCCTGGAAAGTTGTACTAGCTTTCTTAGTTCTCGGAATCTGATTACTTTCTCAGTTTGATTAAAAACCAAAACAAACACATGAATTTAAAATTTAAGGAATCAGATTACTTTCCCAAACAGAATCCTGACAATCATGTCACACCCCAACCTTTTTGACGTATTTATTTATTATAAATATATACAAATTAATGTAAAGAAATCACATATTAATCATTTCGCCATCCAAAATACTATAATTACAAAAATTCATTATTTATTAGGCTTATTTACATGTAAAGAAATGCATCAGCTGCCAATCTTGATAATACACATAACTCGCGTAAATTAAAACATCAACCATATCTTACCCCTTAAAAATAATAGTATTTGTTTTCATGAGTCACAACTCAAGTGAAAATAAACCATACATTTAATTTTAAATCACAATTATCAACCATATTCTTTAATCAATACAGATATAAATAAACATCAAATATCATAAATAATTTCATGTTCATATGCATATGCCAATCTATTCCATTTTATTATTCTGTGACAAATCTAGCCTAGTATCTGCCCGAAATTCCATTGTATATGACCCGAAGGTCCCATTGCCTTTGTACATATATATATGACCCGAAGGTCCATTGTCATTGTATATATGACCCGTAGGTCCATTGCCATTTTATACATATATATGACCTGAAGGTCCATTGTCATTGTATATATGACCCGTGGGTCCATTTGTGACTATTGAGTGCACATGAAAGATCATAAGTCACGCTTGGGAGAAGGAAGAGACGCCGACCGTTATTTTGGAGTGAAGTTTTGAATTGGGGCTCAAAGCCAATCACTTGTTGGGCTCCAAAACATTTTTATCTCTTGGGCTTAAAAGAACTAACCATTTCGGCTAGAAAAGAATTAATTTAGGTGAAAAAAATGCTTCAGTAGTAAATTGGCTCAAACAAAGAATTAGAATTCTTCTTAATCAACCGCAAAAGTCAAAATTCTTATAAGCTTCGAAAAAAAAAGGTTAAACGAAGATAAAAACTTTGTCTTGAAAATCATCGCTCTTTCAAGAACAACAACATGACAGCAAAAGTCGGGATGTTACAGAGATTATCGAAAATTTCTTTCACACCATTTATGAATCTTTAGGATATACTATAATACAAAATTTATTATTCACTAGTGATATTAAAATACTTCAAGTGTATACACTTCTACTATGCTTTAGTTTCCTTTTGGCACTACTATCATATTCTCATCAATTAATATATCATTGACATTCTTTTATACATATATAATTTATATCCATTCTTCCCAACTTTTTATAATTATAAGTTCTATGACACCCTTTTCCTTACAAACATGTTCTACCAAATCTATCACAACATGCTTTTTTTTTTTCTTTTTCTTTTTTTAAACATTTAGAAATCTAATTATTATCATAGCACTAACTATCATTTTCTTATAGTTCAATACTCACTATATTTACAAAATTCAATCACAACTTCAATATGAGGTAAGATATTTGATTGGTATCCTTTTAATGTTTATAAAACAATGATATATCTTTTGTAGCCCACTCGAATCGAATTTTCATATATTTAAACATTTACTCCTATCTTACATTGTGTTTCATTCTGTTCAAACTATTACTAGTTTTGTTTAACTCTTTCTTTTCTTTTTTTTTACTTTCTTTTTTTTAACTCGATATACCTCTTTGATATACTTTCTAATCAAGATTTTCTCAAGACAAAATACTTGTAGTTAGAACTTTAAATCTTGTGATGGTTCAAGGACAATATCCTAACTCTTTTCTTTCAAAATTTTATTCATGCTTTTCTCGTTTGGCTAGTACTTAATATATTTCACATAATATATACAAATGTAGATTATCCCAACGAGACCTTATCCCTGCTCTGATACCACTTAAACTGTCACACCCCAACCTTTTTGACGTATTTATTTGTTATAAATATATACAAATTAATGTAAAGAAATCACATATTAATCATTTCGCCATCCAAAATACTATAATTACAAAAAATCATCATTTATTAGGCTTATTTACATGTAAAGAAATGCATCAACTGCCAATCTTGATAATACACATAACTCACGTAAATTAAAAAATCAACTATATCTTACTCCTTAAAAATAATAGTATTTGTTTGCATGAGTCACAACTCAGTGAAAATAAACCATACATTTAATTTTACATCACAATTATCAACCATATTCTTTAATCAATACAGATATAAATAAACATCAAATATCATAAATACTTTCATGTTCATATGCATATGCCAATCTATTCCATTTTATTATTTTGTGACAAATCAAGCCTGGTATCTGCCCGGGATTCCATTGTATATGACCCGAAGGTCCCATTGCCTTTGTACATATATATATGACCCGAAGGTCCATTGCCATTGTATATATGACCCATTGCCATTGTATATGACCCGCAGGTCCATCGCCATTGCTATCAGACCCAGGACATGACTGTCACAGATCCTCTTTAATCCAATGATTTAAGTATTCCAATACCATATGTCAAACATATACATTGCACCAATTACATATCCATATATTCCATCAATTAATTCCAATACTAAAGATAAACATATCCATTGCATAAATCACATATGCACATCATATTACACTATCAATATCAAATAAGACATAATTATTTCAGGTTCATATCATATAATTCAAATATTCACTCTAATTTAACACATAGCAATCAATCACATAAAATATGTAAAATTAAAAGTGTGATTTATACACACCTGACTACGATAATAGTTGTCTGAACCTTTTAATCCATCTTGCCATCTACGACCCTTGTTCCTTCAAAATTTCCTCCTATTGAAATAATATTTCTCTTCCTCATTTCTTTTTCCTTCACTAGTTTCCCTCTTTTTAATCCTCTGTTTCTCTTCTCCCCTTCCCTTTTTAACTCTTCTTCCTCCCTCCCTTTTAAAAAAATGAATTGTTAATGAACTATATATGTATATGTTTAAGTCGGTTTGGCCGACATGGAAAAACTAAATAACTATTGCTTCCGAACCCTTGTAAATAATTTAATATAAAGAAAACCCTACAATTTATTGCTTTTTGTGCAAGAAAGTTTAATAAATGGCCACATATATTACAAAACCTTTCATTTATTTTATTTAATTTGAATTATTACAAATGGCACTCCTCTATATATACTTATGCATGCAAATCTTAAAATTTGACACGCATGTACACTATCTTCAAAACTATATGTTCCTTATTTAATTGATAATATAAGCCACCTCCTTATTAATAATATATAGGTACTATAATTATGTTACTATATCATATAAGTATGTTTTTTCCTCCCACACACATGCATTCTCATGTTACCGTATGTGTATGCAATAATGCAATTACTAATATATTCACTTCGGGTCATGGATGTTACAAATCAAACATGGCCTAAAGGTATGTTTGAATTGGAGTTTATCTTTAAGAACACAACCAATTTGCAATAATGCTTTTCTTGGTTTTTCATTTCTATTTGTAGTGTTTGAATTGATGGTATGTAATCTATAGTCCTTAATGACACATGTTTAGTTTGTTGTTTATAGTAGGAAATTTCAAAACTATTCTTTGACTTTTTCTATATATCTATGACTGAGGGCTATATTAGTAATTTCAACCAGGGTTATATTTTTCATGATAATAAAACAACCATTTTCAGCCTTAATTCAATGGGCCCTTGCCCATTGAGCGGGTCTCCTAGATAATTTAATCAATAAATCAAACACCAGAAAAGGTCATTAAATGCACTCTAAATGTCCCTATCTATCAATTCAACCATACCCTAAAATGAATTTAAGTTTGGTGTAAATAGTTAGAGATGTTCTTTGACTATCTCCAATATTACTCCAAATCTCAAATTAGAGCATGAAAATTGCTCCCTAATGGTACCTTAAAACTAAAAATGACTTTATTGTAGGACGATTTTTTTTTACAAAAATAGACTCCTATTTTGAGGCGAGAAAGAAGTAGCATGTCATATTATTGGCCCTAAATAATGAATATAATATATTTTTATATTAAGAAAATAGTGTATAATCTATTAAATAAAAATAATAATAAAGTAGGAGATGAGACAAAATTAAAAAGAATAAAGTAAGAAAAAGGTAAAACTAAGTATGAGAAAATGTGTTAATTTTTACTCAAAAAAGAAATGTCTATAATATTATGTAATGCCCAAAATAGAAAAAAAGAAAACTCTACTGTTATGGAATAGAGGCAGTTGTAAACTCTTTCCATAGATATAGATTTTTGGGCCTAGACTGACAATCTATGTATATGGCTCTTTTATAACTACTCTCTCCGTTCCCGATTAGGAGTCACACTTTGACCGGACACGGATTTTAAGAAATGTAAAGAAAAGTTGGTTGAAAAAGTTAATGGAATGTGAGACCTATTTTTTTATTTTAGTTTTATAATAAAATGTGAGTGAATTGAGTTAGTGGAATGTGAGACCTACTTACTATTTATGGTAAAAATGAAGTGTGACTCTTAATGAGGACGGACCGAAATGGAAAAGTGTGACTCTTAATAGGGGATGGAGGGAGTATTAATATTAGGGGCATGTTAGAGTGCTACCACCTCTTAAAATAACACCTTACCACCATTTCTAGTCAGTCATTTGTACACGTGGACGAATAATAAGCTGCCATGTGGCAAAAAAAAGAAAAAAAGTTAAAAAAGACGGTCAACAATATTTTATACACTATACAACAATTTTTCTTGGACAGCAATATCCAACACGCTAGACAACAAGCGTATTGAATATTGTTGTGTAGCGTTTATAATATTGCTGTATAAGTGGTGTCACGATGTCACTTTAAGAGGGGTTGTCATTTTAACACGAACCATTAACATTATTCATAATTACAATCGATTTGTAGGGAAAAAAAAGAAAGAATATTTAGATTCAGCTACTCAAAGATGACGAAATTGTCGAATCAATCACCCAAAAAGGGGCCACGACACTGCTACTTCGAAAAATTTACCACTAATTCTTGACTTGTTCAGCCACCATCGCCTATTCAATGGCCAAGAAAACCATACAAAACGACAGAAGCTTGCAACTCCCTATCCACCTTAAAATGAGAATGAAAGAATCTTCGAATCTGCAAGTTTATGAGTTCAGTCTGTCAACCTCATACCTTTCAAATCTACGAGTCAGACATATCTAAGAAAGATGAGAAAATAGAACTCATTGAAATGTCAGACCTCCTTGAAATTATGTGACGCTAGAAACTCCTTCAATGGCTTCTCTTCTGCATCAAATACAACAATGTGGCTCGGCCGGTTCCAAGTTTGGGCCAACTTTGTAGCCAAACCAGCGGGGTCCCCTAAAAATTGTTCAGATTCGTCCAAGATTCCTTTCTCATCACTGTTCAGAGCAATGTCGAGTAAATAAAGAGAGTTGAATGTGAGTAATAGATTTCAAACTTTCGAATTTCACGTTCTCACCTTGGCGTACAGTCCAAGAAACGCATTGGAAGGTTGCGATGCAGAGTGGAGTAGTATGGTGTAGCATGGCAAGGCATTAGAAAAAGTATGCCTTCGACATTATTTTTCATGGCCTCCTCCGCGAGATAGTTCATGACATCCTCGGTTCCTCTCTGCAGACTGCAGAGGTTAGCAGGTAAAAGCAAAACCATCCTCAGTGACAGAAACATCGACGTACCTGATGGATCATGCTCATATATAACGCCATTGGGACGTTAGTTATGAGCAGGAAAAGGACTGCCAGTTCCAGCTTCGGGGCACGCCTAATATGGGGATTTGAATCTCCTTTTGATATCTCTGCTCGTCCTAGCTTGGCTAGTGAATAACCCGAGAACATCAATGCTACTGGAAGCACAGGAAGAACAAACCTGATAGTTGGAGTCTGATGATAATTAGAGGCATTAATGGCGAAGGAAGCACTAGACGCCATATCGCAAAATGCCATTAAAACAAATGTACCTGAACTCTTTGTGGCCAAGGAGGCTATAAATTCCCAGAACCCATAGGACCAATCCAGGAAGCTTCCACTCTTTGGACTTAACAATGCCCGCAATAGTAAACGGTATGTATGTAAAGAGCATAACAGTGAAACCTTGTGTCAAATACCAGTGCCATGCATGCGTTCCATAATAGTCTCCACCAGATGAGAAGAAATTGAACTTTAGAAAGTTAAGAGGAACAATCACCCATGACCCATAGAACTGACAATCCAATAACAATGTAAGACCAAGCACAATCCCCCTGATACAAAGATAATGATTTCAAAATAAATGGAAAACATGAAGGCCCTTCTTTACAAGATAATCACAGAAATAAAACAGCTAGAATTTAACTCAAACAATTGCCCATAAGTGGTTTACGCACATATGTAGCAATAAAAGGACAAGAACAACTGGAAAGTTAAATCGGTTATCTACACAGTTCGGATGTCAAAAGAAATGTAGCAAAAACCTTCATTTGAGAGACAAGACATGAGCTAACATAAGTTATCTTAATACTTGGCTCTAAACATAGCGAAGTATCTTGATCACATCCAAAGATACTGTAAGTCTGTAACTTAAGTCTGCTTTCTCAAAACATAATAATCCTAGTAATTTGCAGAATGCTGTCTTTATGTTCATTAATGTCAGCAGTGTCATAACGATCTCTCAGTTTAAAAGATAGGGTTACTTGCATGTGCTTTGGATTGCTGATCAACTTCCAATTGATTAATGGTCAATCACCTTTATTGTTTACAGCCTCTAACATGGTTCCAAAACAAGAGGCTCTCTCTCAAAAATATGATTAAGCAACGGGGCAATAATCCAAACTTCATCTTGCACACACTAATCTATTGCATTTCCCATGTAGAGGTGAGGTGAAGAATAATTGAGCTAATTTCTACAAATAAGAAGCAATATTTTACAAAAGCTTTTATGGTAACGCTTAAGATCTAAGCACAACGAAACAAAAAACAAACATGTATGGTTGTTAGCAGACTTACCCAATAGGAACAACCTCGAGAAGAAGAAACTTTAGCTTACTACGTGTTAAAAATAGCTCCAGACAGCCAACATAAATCCATGTGATAGCACTTGTAGGGCGAACGGCACATGCTACTGCTGCTATAGCCAGGGCATACTTTCTTGAACCAGATGGAAGTGCAGTGGCTGTTGTCCCTCTCAAGCAGGGCCAGCAGTATAAACTCACAATTGTGAGAACGGTTTCTAAACTATTAGAAAAGGTACGAGGCATGCAGTAAAACAAGAACCAGTTGCTCAGCTGTGCGAAGAGCTGTCAAAGAGTTAAGTAGCACTAATCTTTGTACTCCATTAAAAAACAGTTTTGGAAGCATAGAAAAACCATTTAAGCAAAGCAAGGATACAGCCCATTCAGCAACACTACCACCAAAGAGAACTCGAGAAAATTTGTACACGTAGAGATCACCAAAAGAAGCAAATATCGACTGCAACAGCCGAGGAGACCTTATCTGTGCAAGATCACATCAATGCCACACATTTTGCAACAAAACCAGTGCTAGCAGAATGTAGAATAACCAATAACAATAAAAAAAAGTACTCCAGTAGTAGTAAATATGCTGAATTTCCTTTTTCGTATGTCCCATAGAAATAGTCTATATCCATTTATGGAAACCTTTTCACGTTCTCTTTTACTTTGTCAATTACGCATTAAAACCCGTGCCACCCTCAATTAGCCTATTTCTATGGGACGAAGGGAGGATGTAACACGAAAAAGAAATTGAAGTTTTGCAAAATGTTGAATTGCAAGAAATTGACAGTGTACCATGAACCAGAGAGAATCAAGATGAAGAAAGGCAAGAACTTTATACAGAGCAGCAAAGATAAGTGGATGCAAGTAGCTCCTTATGCCTTTTTCCCATTCCCATGTCAGATGCCCATACCTAACATTTTCAATCAACAATTCAAAGAGATGAACTGTGAAATTTATGCTTGTGTAGTTGAGAGAGAGAGAGAGAGAGAGAGAGAGAGAGAGAGAGAGAGAGAGAGAGAGAGAGAGAGAGATTTACCCAAACGAAATTCGATGGGCTATTTCAAGAGCTTGCCAGTGTTCATCCGGATTGAAGTATGTCTGCACGAGCAACGAATTGATAATGCGCGCGATCAAACAGAAAATAAATATTTTGGGTAGAGATCGTTGTGAATCAGGGTTTCTGGAGGAGAATTTTTTGGTGTCATCATCGTCATCTTCATCTTCTTCTTCTTCTTCAACAGACGAATGGGTTTCAAGGTTTTTCCTTCTCTTCATTTTTCCTAATTTTCTCTTTTACCGATTGATTGGATCGTAAAATGTCGCCTGAATGTGAATTTTCACATTTTCTAATTCAGATTTTCTTTGTCGTTTATTTTCTTTTTTACATTTTTCTTGAGAATATGTTCGGTAATCGTGATTCGTGATGGTCACTGCGATTGCACACAGTGGCTTTTGTTGTCTACAATCATGCTATTTTAAAAATCAATTCATGCATTTAACATTGAATAATTTGAATTATCTCTACGATTTAGAGCATTTCAGGGGGTAAAGGTATATATATAAATACCATTCTAAAAAATGGATATATACCCTTTCAAAAAGGAATAAATTTCAAAGGAAGTATATAGAAAAAGATAAATTATCGAGTAAAAAATAGTACAAGATGCATTCCAAAACATGAAGTATATATTTTTTCAAATATTTTTTTTACAGAATGATTTTTCATGAAAAAAAGCTAATATATTAGTTATAACACATTTGAGAGATACCATCTTAAAAACCATCTCATAGCTTGGGAAACCATTCAAAAACCGACAATCACGGAGGTTCGGATGTGGACAGGGGCGAAACCAGGATTTTATTGGAGAAGGGGCAAAAATATAATACATAGGAAAATTTCATATATTTGAGAAGGGGCATTTAGTGTGGTTAAAGTACATAATTAAAAATTTATGTATAAACATATAAGAAAATGAGTGGACGAGGAGGGGCAATTGTCCCATGTCCTCATAAGGTGGCTACGCCCCTGGATGTGGGTGATATCTCTACTAGAAATTCTGCCTTGTTGTTCAAGTGGTGGTGGGGGTTCGCTGACGAACAAAAGCCATTGTGGAAGTAAATTGTCAAATCCAACCACATATTGAATACCTCGGGGACTTTCAGAAGATGGATAAGAAGAGCTTAACAAGTATTTGGGGCCAGGTCACTGATTTCAGTGAATTTAACGAGGTAGTGCAGCATATTGCTAACAATGGCATTCTTGTAAAAGTTGGCGATGGAAAGTGTACAAGTTTTTGGCTCGATCATTGGACAGGGATCGAAAGTCTAAAAAACCGCTTGCTTAGATTGTTTATGTTATCAATGCAAAAAGAAAGTCTTATAGAGCATATGGGTGAGTGGGAAGAAGAAGGCTGGAAATGGATATTCAAATGGAGAAGGAAACTTTTTTGCATGGGAAGAAGACTTAGTTGGTGACCTCCTTGTAGCCGTGAATCAGTCTTCGTTTTGAGCAAACACGAGGGATGTGAGGGTGTGGTCAGGGGATAAGTCGAATACTTTCTCGGTATCCAACTTTATTTTGCAAGTTGGTCAGCGAATGGAGATGGATAGCTCACCGTCATACATAGGTCGACTACCTTGGAGGAATCGCGCCCGACCACGAGCTCGGCTTCATTTGTGGTTTATTCTCCAAGGAAGACTCAACACAAAAGAAAGATTGCACATGTTAAATTTTGCTGGCATTGAGGATGATCGATGTGCTCTATGCATGGAGGAACCAGAAATCATTGATCACCTCTTTTTCACCTACAAGATCTCCAGCAGGTTTTGGTATTATTGTTGCAAACAATAGAACTTGTCTTTCTGCCTCCTCAATCATACAAGGATATGTCTTCTCTTTTGGTTCGGTAATCCTTTAATAATTTTGACAAGCAATTATGGATCTCCATGTTCTACATCATCACATGGTCCATTTGGGATATTCGAAATAAGATCACCTTTCAAGCATTCAAGCCTAATTGGGAGTTCGAAGAGAGACGATTTTTTTGGTGCTTAGGCATGTGGGTGAAAGGATGGTGCCCAAATTTTCCATTCTCCCCGACGCAAGCAATGGAAAATTTTAGTGACATCAGAGGATGGAAAACTCCAAGATACCCGAGCAAATAGCTGGTGCTCGAACTCCCCTAAAAAGGGTCTCTTGACTAATAGCTTCGATAAAACTTCAAATACATTGTGGCCACAGAAGCTGCAAAGAGGTGCTCACTCGCTTTTTTTTGGGCCTGACTTGGTAGCGTTTTCCGGTGCGTTTTTCTTGTCTTCTCTCTGTTTTTTGTGTGCTGCTCTTTCCACTCGTCTGGGTGTGCTGCGTGGGTGTGCGTTTTGCAAGGACCTCTTTGTTTTGGTAGAGTTTTTCTTTTTGTGGTGTTTAGCCCTTGTTTTGCTTGTCTTTGTTAGTTTGGTTTGTTGCGGGACTTTTCTTTTTGTACTCTTTGGCTCGCCACTGTTTTGGCTTGAGCATTTTTAGCTTATCAAAAAAAAAAAAAAACCCTTTTCCCCTATAGATTTATTTTTTCATAAAAGGAAGAAAAATATGGTAGTTGTAAGACTTTACCTCTCCATTTACCTTGCCTCTTGAAAATGCTCTTAGGACTTAGGGATCTGATCGAATTAGAAATAAGTTTAATTCTACTTAAAATCGGGATTAAAGGAGAAGCGATTGTAGTCGTGCACAAAATGCATATAAATATCACCTATTAGCATCATTCGACAGTTAATCATTTACTCACTTTGTTTCATGGTAGTGGGGGCGTTTTTTTTCAGCATGTGATTTAAAAAAAATTATGTTAAGTAAGTTAAGTAATGAAGAATTAAGTAATAAATAAAAAGGAAGAGAGATGAAGATAGAATAAAGGAAGAAAGAGTAAAGTAAGATAGAATAAATGTGTTAACTTTTAATAGAAAAAGAAATGATGAACGTACTAAAATGACAAAATAACTCCACTATTGTGGAACGAAGGGAGTACTTTATCATCCTAACACCTCAAAATTGCCAAAGATTGTTTCACCTTTTTAGCATTGTTGTCAACATATATTTACCATATTTTCCATTACGATCAAAGTTTAAAATGTGGAAAAGATAGAATTTGCTATCATCAACTGAGCTCTAAATAAAAATACAGATAAACCAACACCTCAAACTAGATGTGCTATTATTATTTGTACAAGTATGAATGCTAGTATATATCTTGTCCAGTCCTCGTTCACAGTGTTGTTCCAAGGCTCGATTTTGAGGAGGGTGATACAACCCAAGGGTCCGATCCACAGTCCACGGCGAGGATGAAGGCATACAAGGGGAAGATGCTCATGGCGATGGGGAGGAACAGAGCGAGAGGGAAGGTGAGGAAGTGCATGACAGCGAGGGGGAACAAAGTGTGAGGGAATAAGCCTGATCGATAGCCAAGGATCGGGCCAGAAGCAAGACTTGTCCTCCAAGTCGCTGGAAGATTGAACTTCCACATCCTTGAGGGAATACTAGAAGTTAGATGCTACAATGGCCACTGTCGATGATTTTAATTTTAATTTTAATAATACAATTTATGTTTATAGACACATCATATATACAACGTGACTATCTGTGTCACGGAATATATATACAGTATTGAACTAAAATATAAATACTGCAACTGAAATTGAAATACGAATATGCATCTAGTGCACCCTAATTAAGAAGAAGCTTTTATAATTTTTATCCTTTAATTTCCTTTTATAGCAATTTCCTTCAATATTCGTGATGTCTGCATAGATATTATTATTATTATTATTATTATTATTATTATTATTATTATTATTATTATTATTATTATTATTATTATTATTATTATTATTATTATTATTATTATTATTATGTGAGTGTTATTAATCATAAATTTATCCACATTGAATTTAATGTTTTATGGAAGATTGAGCCTCCACATCCCTGAAGGAAGACTAGAAGTTAGATGCGACAATGGCCACTATCGATGATTTCTATTTTAATTTTATTACTACAATTTATGTTTATAGATACAGCACATATACAACGTGACTATCTGTGTCACGGAAACTAAAATATAAATACTGCAACTGAAATTGAAATTTTCACATTAAAGGAATTTAAATCCAGCTTGTCATTGCAGTATTCTCTGGTTGCATGCATATTCAAAAATTAACTTGAAACTACCAAGTACAAAATGTCTTGTCCTATTCATAGTCTCATTCCATGGTTTCTCATATACCTTAAGGCATTTTCATGTGTCATAATAATATACTACAAAGAAACGATTAATGTTGAAAATTGGAAAATAGTACAATTTTGAAATAAAGCTAGCTAAATTCCACTTGACAAGGTAATTGTATATGTTAATTGGGGTTACCCCTAATCTCCGCATTAAACAAAGTAAACATCTATTTATAGCGGCAAAAGCTTTTGGAATCTGTTGAAAACATGAAGAAATGGCCAATACTGTGAAAAACAAAAATGATATTAACAAAAAAAGAAACGGCATGACTTTGAATTTTTAACTGTTGTGTCTCCCATTGCCCTAACATTAATTTCCTCCAATAACAAGACAATTTTGGCAATGTTTATTTAAAGCATTTACAAAATATTTTTCAGTGAAACATGAGTAAAAAGAGACCAAATTTTCGAACTGAATTGGTCGGAAACTCCAAAATTAGGCGGCACAAAAACATAAATATCAATGAACTTAATATAATTCTTTTAATTAAGCTAAAATCAGTGCTCTCTGTACAAAGAGTTACATGCTCTCTTTCCTTCATCATCATGAACTATTTCAAAAAAAAAAAAAAGAACTGGAAATAGATAATAAAAATATATATTTTTAAAATACTAAAATGAGATTTGTTGATGATCCAAGCTCTCAGCTGCAGCAGCAAGATGTCTCATTACATCAACCTGCACTTGCAAAGAAGCAATATAATCTAGGGTTTCTTTAATCAAAGAAATCTCATCCAATTTCTTTCCACCAGGTACAAGCCCTTTAAGCACGCGCGTCCGATTCCTCACCAGTTTCTTCGCAATGGCGGCGCTCGAACGTACAACTCCCCGCGCCGCCTTGCTCCGGCGCTGGCGGCTCCTCCTTACGATTTTTTTACTGCATGTGGCGGCGAGGGCCTTCCTCTCCGGCAGCTTCCGCCCCAGGATCTCCTCCGCCGCCGCTCTGGCGGCGCCAGCGGCGGAGGCTGAGACGCCGGCCACCACGGCCCTGCTCCACTGCGTGGCGGCGCTTCTGGTGGAGGCGATCGCCACGTCAGCGGAGAGCTTGATCGCCCTCTTTCTCTCCATAATCGTCATCTCCTTGTTGAAGGCGCTGTGTATCTGCATGCCCTTTATCCATTTCTTGAAGAATTCTTGCTTCACCATTGATGATGACATCTGCATTCTGCGTTAACAAGATTTGATTTTTATTTTACTTTTTTAAGAAAATTGGAGATTTGCTTAAAGGGCTTCAAGAAATTTCAAAAAAGCAGGCAATGCTCAAATCAAGATTTGATAGAAGGATTTCAAGAACAATTACAAAAACGCACAAAATCAAGAATGATTTTTGTTTCAAGAAAATGGGAAATTTTCAAAGAGTATTTCAAGGAAATTTATGCTGAATCTCTTCACTTGGTGGAATCAAGATTGGATTTTTTTTTCAAGAAATTGGGAGATAAATGAAAAAGAAAATAGTTGCATATGATGAAGAGAAAATGAAAATGAGGGTAGCAAACCAACCTTGCTTTCATTGAACTAGACAGCAGATTTTCAGGTGCGAATTAAATTAGAGACAGAAATGGCAGAATAGTGTAAGAGAGGGAAAAGAGTATCTTGGGATCCAACTAAGTGGAGCAGAAACCAAGAAAATTTTCACGCAGAGCACACACTGAAAGAGAGGAATGAGAAGAGGGAGAAATTGCATAAAGCCCATTTATTTGGTGAAAGAAGAGATGGTGGTGGGGCAGAGAGAGAAAGACACAGCACATGCCGGCACATGGAAATTCATGGCCCGCATGTCAAAAACCCTAAAAAAGAGAATATATATATCCAAATTTTATTTGGGAGGATTATACCTCTATATTTATTATAGGACAACCATTATTAATAACTCTACTTCTCCCATCATCAATTGTTAACCTAACACAGATGTTATGTTATGTTTGTGTTGCAACAAAACAAAATTTTGTAAGCTTATCAAAATCCATCTTCATGATTGTATTTGCAGCTTTCCTTTGGGATAGGGTAGAGATTGAAAGAGCCAATAACTACCATAATTTTGTCAACAAATTATGGCAACATGTCAAATAATAATAATAATAGTAATGGAACAAGATTTTGATGGAGTTAATATAGGAGTATTTCTTTATTATACGTAATGAATATTATTTGATTAAATAGTTATATAGCTAATTTATGATTAGTAGTAGTTGGTTATGAAATAAAAATGAAAAGAAAGAAAATTGATTTGTTCGTGGATAAATGATAATGCACACTCAATCTCTAAACTCCCTGCATGAAATAGGAGAAATTTATTATAAAGAAAGAAAAAAGAAAGTATTACTGTACTACATTTCTGATCCCCAAAACTATCAAGTTTGTTTGCGTGTGTAATATTAGGCCTGACATTTATACTACCTCCGTCCTCCAAAATTTGTTACACTTTGACCCGACACGGGTTTTAAAAATATAATGGAAAATGAGTTGAAAAAGTTGGTGGAATGTGAATCCTACTTTTAAAGTATTAGTTTTATAATAAAATGTGAGTAGGAATGAGTTAGTGAATATGGGGTTCACTACCAAAAATGGTAAAAGTGAAGTGTATCAAATTTTCAGGGACGGACTAAAATAGTAAACTGTATCAAATTTTCAGGGATAGAGTTAGTAATATATTTTGTCTGAGTATCCGAGCTTCGTTTTCAATTTCACGAGCCTTTAATTATATCTTTTAAAAAATTCTTGCTATTCTGTTATCTTGTGTTGTTGTGATTATCTTCTCGGAGCTCTCCGATTTTTGTTACTATATTAATATACATACGTGTATATATATTATTTCAATAAATCACCATGACTCACAATGGTGTTTAATTAGTAAAAAAAATAATGAAACAACGTACGGAATGATAAAAAAACAAATTAAAGAGTTAAAATATAAAATAATGTCATTTTACTAATCCAACCACTTTTTAGACTTTTATTACGTAGAATAAGCCAAATTAAGGATTGCCAAATGAATTAATATTAATATTAATAAATAAATGGCAGGATCCGTAAAACATGGGGAAGAAGAGGAGGATGAAAAAAAGGGCCCACATTAAAAAAAAAGAAAAATAATATTCCCAGGGCATTGATTTTGGAAGAAGTGGTCACATGGTGTCCACATGCACATATTTAAATTCTCATAGTGAGCTGTGATTTAGTGATAGCTTTCTCAAACAAGAGAGGGAGAGAGAGTTTCAACTATATATGACGTAGCTCGTGCTCTCCTTTTGGCTTATGTACATCACTTGTTTGTATGGGCCTCTATTTACCTACCTAGGAATTTGGAGTACTTAAGGTTATTTTCCTTTACATGTGACTTGGTTTTTGTTTATTTGATAAGTACTTTGATAGTTAAAAGTTAAAACAACTATGTTAAATTATAATCATATGGTAGTTTTTTATTTCGACATTTATGTGTATATAACCATGGGCATGCATCCAAGTGGCTTCTTGAGCCTTTAAATTTAGTGTTTTTTTAATACATAGACTTGGATTAGGAGATATGTAATTCTGTCATATTCATATTCATGTTAAATTATAGTACATATTCACAATCACATGTAATAATGTCACCTAATGCGACGACCACTTAAATTAAAGTGTAATAGTATAGTGAAATTATACTTAATTTGAATTAGTTTTCCTCATTAACAATTTTAGTCAAATCATCAATTGATCGCACCCTAAATGATTAGCATGAAAGTTTATTTTTGTTTGGTATAGTTTAGCATCCATATTAACGGTTTCAAAGGAATGGATACTTAAAAAATCCATATATACTTTGATGAAATTTGTATTAGGCATGTTTTTATAAATAGTTGCAACTATACCACATTTTAAGAAAAACCCTTAACCGGTTTTGATCCTAATGTTGTTGTGAACGAGGGATTTCACAACGTGGTTGAATACAAGGACAAAGTGAAAAGAAGTTACAAAGGCGCAAGAATTTCAATATATACTAACTATCATAGCAGTAGTTTTAAGTTTTAACGTATAGAATAATATCAAATTGGTACTTATGAATAGAAAGTATTCATTTTTGAACATGTGAGAATTATGAATGAGGAATCGGTTTTGGTGTGTGGTTGACATTAACTTGATGCATAGAGTGTTAGAGTTGGTATACTAAAGAGCGTGTTTTCGAACCGAACAGTTAGTTGTAAACGATAAGCTCTAAACTCAGTATAAGAAGAAGTAATAGTGTTATCATATTGTCTTTGCTCATTCATTACATACCTAGTATTTAAGTATTAGAGCAAATGATAGGATATGTTTCTTCGGCTTGACTATGGCTTGTTGGCTGGAGTTTAGATCCTTTTTTTCTCATTTTGTTTTATTTTGAACAAAGTCTCACCCTTGTGTTCATCCCCAATTTTGTGAAATTTAGATCAAATATATTTCATATAAACGAAAAATTGACAAATTTAAAATGGCGCCATTTATTGAATTTCAACAGTTACCACTTACAAATATGGAGCTGAAAACTTTCAAGTAGAAATTCATCAAATATCCGAAACTTTGGCTGTATAAATACATGCAAAAAAAAAATTAGCCAAGTATATAAAACACTTAAAAGTTTCAGCTAGCTTTTATTCTATTTGATTAGCATAAGAACAACATTAAACATGTGAATCCAAACACTTTTTTTTTCTAATTAATCTTAACTCACCTAGCAAGATAATATGTTGAAAAAATTGTAATGGGACTAAGAGAATTGGATAACAGATATGCGTAAGCCTAACAGATCACGTATACGCATGCTCAATGCAACATTTTGATAAATACACTATTTTACACGATATTGCCGAAATCACGCCCATTGATACTGTTTTGTTGCAGATAAAGCGCGCGTGTGTGTATGTGTGTGTGTGTGTGTGTGTGTGTGTGTGAAGAGAGAGAGAGAGAAAGAGAGAGCGAGAGATGGCAAAAAAATCATGATGTGGTCAAGTTGGGGTTAATGTGGTCACGACTCACAATAACATGGGTGATGAATAAGAGTTAAATGTAATACTATAAGATTTTGAGTAATTAAGTGTTTTTTGGTTAATTAAGACCCTCAAAATCACTGTTCCATCACCTACTAAAATTTATAATGCCCTAAGATCTCAATCACTAATTTAAAAAAAAGCTACCGATATACTAAAACAAGAAAGTATACACTCGAATTAGGAGTTTAATAATCCTAATTCATAATAAGAAAACTGAACAAAAATTGAAGCTGAAGAAAAAAAAAAGTACTAGGAATTTAGGAATACCATTAAATGGAGGTGAGATGTCACATGGTAGAACAATTTTAATTTGTTTTAATTAAGATTTGGACAAGTGAGAGCTAATAATATTTACACTAGTAGGAGTATGTGGCATGCACATGGTTGATTATGCAAATGGGAACATGCATTGGGTAGAAAGAAAGAGAGTTTCAAATTGGGGAGTGTTTGGCAATTGGCACCATCAATAGCGGTTGAACCCCGGGAATTACGGTTATATTCTCATCCTCCAAAATCCTCATCGTGTACGGAGATTGTGACACTTTTATGTCAATATAACATGTATATATACTACAGTATGTGACCTACTTTTACATTATAGTATTACACCACTATGGAAGTGAAATTATGTGAATGGGGAGAGTTCAATCCTAATTTCATGTTATAATCGGCAACATAATTAGATTAAGATTCGAATATGCCAATTAAAAAAAATACTATGCATGGATTTTAATAAAATAAAAATTCTATTTTAAAATGTAACAGAAACAACCAAAGAGAGTTAATTTATGCGATTGAACGAAATGTTTATAGGAACCAGAATAAATAATACTATATGAATAATGATTCGATCATACAATTAAACAAATAGAGCTGATAGTCATATATAGATGACTAGTCAGTAAACCAAATTAAGCACATGCTAGAATAGTAAAGAATTTGTTTAACTGCTGAACTCAAGTCAACTTAAACTTTTCAAATTTAAAGAATATGATTTGACAACGAAGATCATTTATCTTATACTCCTAAATCAATGGGATGAGAAAATATATAGATAAATGGGAATGTGAAATAATTAGAGGCACGCACACATACATGCGGGTGTGTGTGTGAGAGAGAAAAGAGCACACACACACACACGCACTCAATTAAGAGAAATAAATGAGAGATAGGAGCAGGCATACATGTGCACACATGGATGGGCCATTCTATTGTCCTAACAAAGCTAAGCACTGTTGTATACCCTATCATCATCATCCTACCCTCCCCCCTATTCATCCAAAACTAACACACACTCTTCTTTTCTCATCTCAATATTCATTTTCCAAATCTCAAATTACCCCATACATAAATTAATTTGCAGATACATATGATCTGAAAATGGTAAAGGTGATAAATATACGTTGTACTAGATCTTTATGATTTATGAATTAAAGACTAGCAAATATAACCCACTATACATTCCCATGAAGAAATTATTGCACTAAGAAATCAAAATTATAAAAAATAATTTATTTTTATGCGTGGACTGCTATAAGCTAACCTCCTGTTTGTTTTGCAAGAAATGGCTAGTAATAATTATACACTATATACTATAATAGCAACGATGGCATTAATTATGCATCTAAATAATTGAACCACATCATTGTCATTGTTGCAACTATCACAAAGTTATGGCCACAACCATATGTTTGCCTATGAACCTAAAATGTAGACCAACATAAAATGTTGTACCAATCAAAAAATATTGAACGTGTGCCTCATTAAATTCAACAAAACTAATGTAATTTCAGAGGACAATTCAGTCTTTCACTATCAATTCATGATTATGTCCTAATCAAATCTTTAAATTCAAAGATCGTACAGTGGACACGTGTCACCATTCTTTTTAAATTCAAAGATTACAATTATTAATTGGCGAAATATTTGTTGCCAATTAAATTGTGTTTCATAATATAATGTTGATTCTGTAATTGCAATTTGAATGATATTCGATTTATTTTTGAATAGTACATTCAGGATTATTTAGTTACAAATAAAGAGATCCCAACTAGATTCTTCAAATTCATTGTACAGTTGATGAGTTGATTTCATGTCATCAAATTCTAAGACAATAGGATCTCTCTTTAATTTCTTTAGCTTAATATCTGTATGATTTTAAACAACAAACAGATCAATTGGCGGGCCTTTTCGTTGGCTGCATATTTATGGGTCCAATCCATGAGAGATCGTTGTAATGGTCCTACACTCGATAAATATAGTTAACCTAATCAGGAAAAAAAAAGTTAATGATAGACTATTTTATTCTGTATAACTAAGATTAGGATGGTGTTCGGTTTACTACATAAAATAGTGTAAGATATAATCTAGAATTAATGTGTGATATTATTTAGTATGATGTGGTTGACTATGACTAATTATCACATAATTATCCATATAAGACTAAGTTATGAGATTCAATCTCATAAATCAAACAAAATGCAAATTTAATCATGAGATATAATCATCGTATATAACTACGTATCAAATCTGATTAATAGGATTATTAAATCAAATAGCCCAGATTTTTATTTTCCCCAAATTTAGAGCATGACAGAGGTATATTTGCCACAATATTTTTGGAAAATTATATATAGTTGAATTAAGATGAAAGGATTGCAATGATGGTAAACAATACTATCTACGCCTCCGAAAATAGTTTTTTTTTTTCGTTCGTTTGTCCTACAAAATTAATCTATTGTCATTTTGTTTTAATATATTTTGCACACCTAATATATACAATATATAAAAGAGGAGTTTTGGGAGGTTTTGAACGATCATTTTATACTGAAGGATATAAATGCAATTAATATAAAATTCAGAAATTAATTCTAATAAATATATAATCCTACTTAGTTGGTTTTCCATGTTTCTTCTTATTAGTGGAGATTAGTTTCCATATTTCATATATATACGTGAGTGAGTGGGAGGTTAGGAAAGATAATTTCATTCAATCTCTATTTTCTTCTTCTTCGAAATTAAAAGAAAAAAAAAGAAAGAGAGAGAAGAAAAGCTGGTTGATCACCACTCGATGTCGTCGAACTTGTCGTACGTATTTAAATTCAACTCCGTTTACTATTCTTCACGATCTCGCTTGCCTAGATTCACTTGCTTTCCTATGCTAAGAGCATCTCCAGTGGTGCATAGGCCAGCCATAGCCCAGCCATTCCCTCCCCTGCCACGTCAGCAGCACTACAAAATCCTCCTGCCACATCAGATTTAGGCCAGCCATAGCCCAGCCATAGGCCAGCCGCAAAAAAATAATTCAAAAAATACTGCATTTACGGAATTAAAATTACGATTAAATTACGGAATTCAATTTACGACACATATACGGGAAATTAATTCATTTCATTCAAAAAAAAGTACAAAGTTTCAAAAAAAAAAAATTACATGAATTTTTGTAAAAAAAAAGGGGCTTCCGCACACGAGCCCCGCTACTATCTACTCCTCGTCGTCGTCGCCGCCGTCATCGCCGTCGCCGCCGTCATCGCCGCCGCTGCCGCCACCCGTGGTATCCGAGTCCACGTCGGTACCCCCCAACCGCTCCCTGGCGAGTGCCAAATCAGCCCGTATGCTATCGAGCAACTCCTTCAGAAACATCTTCTCCGTGGGGTCAGTGGCGGCCCTCCACTCCTGCAAGACCTTGAACATCTGATCCCGCGTATGGTTACGCGAATGGAGAGCGTACTCGAGTGGGGCGGGGGGGAGGGCGGATGAGACCTCACGGGGCGATAGGGGAGATCCTCCCCTCGCAGCCCGTTTCGCCCGCCTTTGTCCAACCGGGCGAGGGCGACCGGTAAACGAAGGAGGGGATGGACGCTCCTGAGCATCCGGGGGGAGGTCGTGGGATCCGGCGCTGCTGCCGCTGTAGTCGCCGGAATAGTTCAGCCTCTGCTTCTTTTGCCACCCGGCTTCGCACCCCGCCCGGAACTTCTCGGAGTCCTTCAGCAACAAGAAGCACTCCCAGAAGGTGAACTCCTTATACGTCCCCGGCAGGGGGAACTGACCCTTGGCTATCCTCCGGGCGTCGTCCTCGTTCTGCCCACTACCAAGCTGACGGAGGGCGTTGGCGTACAAATTCGCAAAACGGCCAACCGCGGCCCTGATGCGCCCCCACCCCTTCCGGACCTCCTCATTGCTGAAGTCCTTCCCGTGCGGGCAGTGCTGCCTATAGGAAGCTCTGATCTTCGCCCACATGTTGACGACTCGCTGCTCGTTCGACACCAGCGGATCGTCACACACCTCCAACCACCCCTTGGCCACCCCGACGTACTCGTCCTCCGTCCACTTCCTCCGTGTGGGGGTGTCGTCAGCGGCGGGCTGCGACGACTCGCCGGCCGCCTTGGCCTTCCCCTTCTTCTTCGGCGCGGGCCGACGCGCTGGAACGGGGGTAGCCGGATCCACGAGATCGATCCCCAACTCCTGTAATGAGAAAGTCTCATTCCCAGTGAACTGCGTCTCCACCGGGGACGACGTGTGAGACGCAGCCGTCAAAAAATCGAGGGAGGGACGATATTACGTGTCCCCTCCCAGCATCCCCCCCTGCATCCCGGGATGCATACCGTGCTGCATCCCCCCCTGCAGCCCCATCATCTGCTGCTGGAGCATCATCTGCTGCTGTAGCAGCATCTGCTGCATCTGGGGCATACCCCCCCACCCGGGCGCTGACTGCCCACCGCTCCCCTGTCCCCCGCCCGGCATCACCCATGGCATACCCCCCGGCATACCCCCCTGCACCCCCCCCGGCGCACCGCCCATCATCCCCATCATCTGCGGCCAAGGGACGTTCCACCCCGGGCCCATCTGCCCCAATCCAGATCCCACAGGTGTCGTGGGAGTCTGAGATCCACTCGTCACTGGACCGGACTCGTTGTTGTGATCCATCGCTCGATGATGCTCTTGTACAGAAAGTTAGAGAGATAGAAAACTCGTTAAAACAAGTGGTGCAAATGAAAATGAAACTAAAATCGCGTTTATATAGGTTTTTAAAAAAAAAAAAAAAAAAAAAAAACGAAAATAGGCGCTGGCCGATCGCTAGCCGATCGGGCCGCCACAATGGCGGCTAGCCGATCGGCCAGCGCATCGGCCAGCGCCCCCCGATCGGCCAGCCCTAGCCGATCGTCTAGCCGATTTGCCGCTCGCCGGCCCCAATGGTTCGGCTAGCCGACCGGCTAGCGCGACGAATCGGCTAGCCGGTGGCTAGCCGACCACTGGAGATGCTCTAATATGTGATTGTGATTAGATATGTTTATTGAGAATGTGAGAGTATTCGTAGCTGGGAAGTATGCAGTTTTCACTTACAAATGTGTTGCGCATAATGAAAAAAATCTTCTTCATCCACTGGGTGTTTTCCTCATATTAGGTACTTCTATTTCTCTTTTAAATTAATACTTTCCTTTAATTTGATAGTATACAATTACTACTATATTTATATTTGATTTTGATGAAATTAACAGGTTGAGTTTTGGATTTGCTTCTTATTGACGCTTCTTTTGGTTACATCCATGGAATCATTTATGCTATATATTCTCACAAAGTAGACATATTCACCTCCCTCTCTCATTCCCGGGTAAATAAATACTTTTATTCTCTATTTGTCACTTTGATTGATTTTAATTTGTAGTTACTATATCTTTATCTTCTTGATTTGGATGGCTAGGGAAGCCTCCAAAAATTATGTGGTGTGAATTGTTCGATTGATTATTTTCATGGGTCTCATACATCTTATGCTTTGCTCTACAGATGATCGTTTTAATACATATTGATTATTTATTTTGTGCATTGCAAATTGATTTGATTCTTTATTTTATTGTAGTTTTAGGTGAGGCAGACGACTTTACCAACGAGTTATGTTGAAAAGTGACGAATTGTGAAGAATTGAACATTGTACTAATTCTCTTTAATAATATTCATTAACACTGTTTTTATTGCATTTTCTCTCTCTCTATATCTTACTATCAAATTTGTATTAAAAAACTATAACTCCCAAAAGTCTTTATTGCTGAAGATTATCGTAGTTTAAATTAATCATAGTTTAAATAGTTTATTGTTGAAGATTATCAAAAGGTATGGTTATCAATTTACAGAGAAGAGGAAAATTGAACTAACGGATTAAGGTCTTCAAGAAGACATAGTTGTTCAAATTGCGTGGATTCAGTAAGAAAGCAAAGTTGAAAGTCGCCAATAAAATAGAAGAAGCTTATTTAATTCTTATTTCCTGATCAATTAACGCAATTTATTTATTTATTTTATACTCTGTTCATTTTCTAAAAATATAAACTCTTTTTTCTTTAATTCATTTCTGAAAATAAAAACTCTTTCTTTTTAATTAGTATCTACTTGTAATCCAAGATTGAAATAAATTTATCCCTATTTTATTTCTCCATTTAATAAATAAAATAAAACTGCATAAAATTTTGTATTGTCCAAGAAAGAGGTCATCTTCCTTAAAATGGAGGGAGTACCTCGTTAGCCACCTCGCTGAAGGATTTTAAATTAGTACTTGTGATCTAAGGTTGCTATGGCCGTCAAATAGGATGTGTTCGTTAATTATTGAATTCACCTTCCACGATATGTAAAACTGCGAAATGTTATAAAATGAGATTGATATTCATATAATTTTTTATTTTATCTAATCTCGTTTATTGGAGTCCATAGAGTTGGCCTATTTGTTGTTCTCATTGGGCCGACAACCATGAACTATTTTCTGGGCCGAACTCGACAATTTGGTTGAGCACTGTTGAGGAGTAATTCACTTATGCAAACTCCTACCAAACAAGGGAATTTTAGCTACTTGTTCATTTTCCAATTTGGGCCTATGGTTTCAAAAGAAAACCTATTTCTGGACACGTTGATGATTGGGCAACAAATAAAATCCACATTTGAAATGCTGAATATCCATAGTCCAAACAGCATGAACAAATGAAATCATGCAAAACTCCGAAGTAGAATTGAGGCAGTTGAAGCAAGACATATAGTAGTAATAATCTAAATATAAAATATATTGTATTGCAAATAATTGATCCTGCGAAGACATTTGTACGTCAACTAAATGTAGTTGACATAATATGTCTTCTGTTGACATCTATATTTACATGTCAAAGAGAAGACATGAGTATGTCAACTATATTTAGTTGGCATAAAAATGTCTTCGTGTTGACAGTCACAACGTAGGTGATTGACATAGTTGTCAGTTATCAATTTAAAATCGTTATCAACTAAATCATAGGCTTGTATATTAATTTGTACTCCATCCACCTCGCAAGATCCAAGGCCTTGGACGCGACGGGGCAGCCTCATGGCCGCGAGATCACCACAGGTGCAGTCTCTTCGAAATTGGAGGATTGGGACCACAAACTGATGGAAATGGGTCTCACTTGGTGCAAACATTTGCTCTCTCAGCGTTATCCACTTTCCTACTATCCATGTCTGACGGTCATAATTAGTAGGAAAGACAGATAAGGTAAAACATGATATGAAAACACATTTTTATTATCAGTTTAAGTCAAATAAGTTTAAATAGAAAAGAATCTTCGGACCTTGCAATTTTGTGCAGCATGATACTTTGTAACTTGGACTAGGAATCTTGTGCAGTCAGAGGACGCTTCTTTTTGAATATTCTTTAATCTCTCGGTAGAAAGGGTTAGCATCTGGCAAGTGAGTGAGATGGAGTTAGATATCTTAGTAGAACTAAAAAGAGAAGCAAATGAAGCATGGTTGGATGGGACTTATACAAATCTCATTCAGAATGACGGCCGCTATTAGCGTATTCCCATGAACCACCCGAACTTTGAGACTTAGATGCTTGTTGACAAACAGCGTACCGCCTCCATTCAGGGCCTCATTCTGCAAGCGCGGAAGAGAATAAAGTCGAGATGATTAATGATGTTTCATTTATTAAAAATGAGTCATCTCTACTGAAACAGTTGGGATGATGGAACCTTATTGAGAGCAGCAAGGCTAATAACCTTATTGTGATACCTGCAATTTCTTGCAAACTTATCACATAAGTATGTAAATTGAAAGGGGAAAACACCATAATATATTTTCTTCAACCATGTCACTATAAACTAACAACTTTACAAATCATATTTCATGTCACATTGAGACGATCAGTGGCAGATCCAAGATAAAAAATGGAAGGGGGCGAAATAAAATGCTCAATCCATCCACGAAAAATAGTCTCATCTTTTCATTTCGGTCCGTCCATAAAAAATAGTCTCATCCAAAAGTGAAAAAATTCTCTAAAATACTTTATCAACTTTTATTCATTCTCTTTCATATTTTATTCACTTTTTCTCCTTCGTTATTTTATTTTACCAATTTCTTATTAAAATCTATGTCATCCACTTTTCTCATTAACTTCAATAGTATTATTATACATTGATTGCGACAACTAATTTCTAGAAGTATCTATATACTGAAAACGTTTAAAGATTCACTCACCCATTCATCTTTCATCATATTATGAAATTTTATAGCATACTTTTTCAACCAAAATGAAACTATGTTGTTTTGATTTTTTTTTAACATTTATCCAATAAAAAAAAATACCACACAAATACACCAACTAAGCAAATAAAAATACTTAAATTAACACCCCCACGACTCCACACCAATATGGCAATTTCCATTCACTCCTTTCTACAATATTTAAATGGATACTATTACCAATCATTCCAAATCCCACACCATGTTTATCCTAATTCACCACAAATTTTCACAATGAATACCACCAATAATTTGTATTAATAAGTATTTTATTATGTATATCAAAATTAAATTCAGCCGTATATATTGGATTCAAACCAATAACTTATTAACTTTAAACACGTGGCCCAGTAAAATGGTAAAATAGTGGTAAAGCCCAAGTCATTTACTATTCCCCTTTCTTCCTCACTCTACACTGCTCCGTTTCTCTGTGTTCAAAATTTTAAATCTCTTCTATGTTTACAGGCTTACAGCACAGCTAGATTTACTAATAATGTAAAAAACTGATTTTTTTCACATAAAACTGCTGGCGCCGGGTGATTCTTTTCTCTCTCGGGGCGATGTCGGAAGCCAACGGAGGGGGCGACCATGGAAAATTTATGTCCGTGTACTTTAAAAGATCGCCGGGGAGGGGCTGATGATACGATCATGGAAGCCGTGCGTCAAGGATTTCAACTACAGCTGGATTCAACCAGAAACCGTCCTATTGAGATGATATCCAAAAGCTATGAAACTACCACCATCGTCTTCATCTTGGAAACAGCTTCGTGTGAGTATCTTGCACATCTCAATCGGAGTCCGAATGAGGGAGTTATGGCGGTTTTACAGAAGTCGCGCAGAACTGGCGAGGGAGTCCAGAGAGAACACCCGGGCGGGTGTTTTGCACCCTGCAATTCACCCGACCGGGTGAATCACCCGAGACGTAGTTTTTGAGGGCCTTTTTCCACATTTTGGGCCCTTAGTATAAATACCTTTTGGTGTCATTTTTCATTCTAGATAAGATTGTGATTAAGATATATCCTTTGTCAGTTTTTCCTCTTTGAGGAATGTATCCAATTCCTTCCTTGAAGGTTGCTTGTCTCAATTACATAGATTGATTCAAGTAGAGGTATGCATCAATGAAGTGTATCCATTGAGTAGTGGAGCCAAGAGGTGATAGAGCTAATGAAAGTTGCCTATGGTTGTCTCCATCCTTTTGGTTAAGGTCCTATAGTTGTAGCTCTCTTATCTCATATACACATGCTTTTCATTCCTAATCTACCATCCTTTCTTGTTTAGATTCAATTTTTGTTGGTTAGATCATCTATTATCCTTTGTTTTATTGATAAATTGAAAATCAATCTCACAAAAATAGTTAGATCAAGCATCATCAATGGGTAATCCTTGGGAAATGGATCATAAAATACATGGATCCTTATCATTTGGTATCTAGAGCCTAGTACCCTCTACGTGTTTGATCTATTGTTGCTTTGGGTTGGGTTAATTTTCCTTTTGTTCTTTGTTTTGACTCTGTTTTTGTTGGGATGATCGGATTGATCAATTGTGCATATATTAAGCCGAAATTTGGTGTTTACGATCTATGTTATGTGACCAAGCTACCTGCAAAATTTCATCAAAAAATTCCTTCGTTTGCCTAGTTAAATGTGGAGGTTAACATCATTGCCTTGTTTTGGCATAGTTGGGGAAAACCATACAAAACCTATCAAATTATCAAATCTGACTATATATGGATATTTTTCCCTTGATCTAGACTTGTTTGGGAATCTATCCACCAAAATTCATCCAAATTGGGCGCGGGGATCAATACCAAAAAAATTCATAAAGATCAGCCAGATTTTAGCAAAAAGCTTCATCCCATGTCTTGTGTTTGTTATTGTGTGTGTTTGCTCTAGGCCTAGTTTTCCTTGATTTCATATGTTTAATAATTATTACTTTGGTATTTACTACTTGGTGTCCATATGTTCTTGAGGTGTATACCTTGATTGAGTTGTCCGGGCGCCAACGAGTGGGAATTGGATCGAGAGTGTGTAATACTAGCCCCACTATATTCTAAACCTACCGAGTGAAATTGGTGAGTGACTTTGGGGGGGGGGGGTGGTGGGATACTACATTGGGGTGAGTTAGCTTCTTAAATCTCTCTTTCTTAATTTTACTATTCTTTAAGACTAGTCCCTAGTCTTTGTTTTTGTGTTTGTAGGAAACTTTGATGCCTCCTATGACTCGATCCAACAAAATGTGGGACATCCACGAGGAGGAATTCGAGAAGGGCGCGGGTTCAAGTAGTTCCAAACCCGAAGGAGATCTAGTGAGCATGATGTCGCAAATGATGGAAGATTTTAGTCGTGATCTCAAACAAGAGATGAGAGAATGGGATGCCCGGAGGAAGGAGTGCGAGACCCGATGGAAATCCAATCAAAACACATTGGTTGGAGTCTTAAAGAAGGTTCATGCATCAAGATCCGTCACTCCTAAAAGTGACCATCTACATCTCAAAGCTTCCGGCATAGAACATGTAGTTGTCGAGGGGTAATGGAGCAAATAGGCGGTTTGGAGGAGGAAATGAAGAGTATGGTCGTTTGGGGGTAGGAAACCAACATGGAGGGGTGGAGTCTTGTGGGGAAGTTGAAGGAGGGAATATGAGAAATCGGGATGAGAATGAGGGCTATGGGAGATTTGGGATGGAGAATGTTGGTCGAGGGCCTTTTGGAGGAGGATATGGAGGGAATGATAGATTTGGGATGGGCAATCAACGAGGAAGAGTTGGGCTCTATGGTGAAGCTAGAGGTGGCTATGAATCGAGGTACCATGAAGATGGACTTGGTAGGGGAAGTCATGGGGAACGAGCTCCAAAGTCTCATGGAGAGTGACATTCTAGGAGGGTGAGAAATCATGCTAGCTATAAGAAGTTTGAGAGACCAATTGAAGAAGAAGTCTCATGTAGAGCTCAATTGAGGCCTACCTACCCACGCGGTGGTAACACAAACCAAAGAGGTAACTCATCAAGTCATTTGACTACATCCCCTTCTTTCCATTTCTCACATAAGCCTCTTGATGTATATGGAAATGTCTCCTCTTCGATGAGCTTAAACCAAATTAGTAGAGAAAAAGAACGAGAGAGAGAGAAAAGGCTTGAGAGTAAAAGTGAGTCTAAAAAGCCAAGAGAGCGTGATAAAAGACAAGAGTGTGAGGTGCAAAGTCAAGAGAGAGTGGTGGAGGTGAGAGAAAAGAAAAATATCAAATGAGAGAAAAACCACAAGCACAAGTGAGTAAAGGGTGCTTGTTAGATTCTAAGGCCAACCTTGGGTGGGCACCAAATGATCCTTTGCCTCTTGCCCTTGGTGAGGAAAATAAGTCCTTACCCACTAACACTTCTTCTATGTCTTTTTGTGTTGATGAATTTGTAGGAGATTTAATTGAAGACATGGAAGTGAAGCATGAAATTGCACATGACTTGGAAACTATGCCCCCGGAGAAGGATCAAGGGCAAGTGGATGAACTCCTTGCCCAAGGTTCAATTGCACTATCCTTGTCTCCTTGTGATTCTCCCTTGGATATGATTGTATTAGAAAGGCCCATTTATTTTGATAGATTTACCATTGTTGACTTGTGTGCTATGTGGCATCGAGAGTCTAAATTGTTGAAGCCTAAGCCCATCTTTGCATCATATGTTGATCCTTTCTTGATAAATACAAGCAATGGTAGACATGACCTTTCACTTGTGGACTCTTGCATGAATGTGAAAATGTTTCTTTTGGATGCTAAGACACCTAAGCTTTCAATTGTTGTTGACTATGGGTTTCATGAGTACATTGTTGGGGATAGTAGGGCCAAAGAGTGTGACATTTTTGAAGATTTTAGAGCTTGGTATTTGCTATGACTTTATGGTAACATGGTGAGACCCTTCAATGGGATTGGAGTGTTCTATGGCCGTTTTGTGAAGGATTTTTCCACTCATATGTCTCTTGTGGATTGTGTTGTGTTTAATGGCATAAAGATACATTGTTCCCATAGTTGTGGTCTAAAATTGTTGGAGCAATTGTGCGGGGCTTATTTTGACAAGTTTCTCATAATACATGATGTAGCTTTTTACAAGTTTCATATGCATGGTGTTGTGTTTTATCTCCATGTCGTGCATGAAGGTTTATGGACACATTGCTCTCTTATTTTTGATAATCTCTTGAAATTGATGGAGCAATGGGATGAAATCCATATTGATGAACTTGGTTTGTTGGTTGATACACCTTCTTGCAAACTTGATGTGAATTGTGATGAACCTACTCAATGTGTTAAATATGAGATTGTCAATTTGTGGAGTATTTCTCATGTGAGCAAGAATGATGTATCAACGGTTCCTTATAATCCTTTGTTGCTTAATCTTGAGAATGAGAATCTTGTGAATAGACCTTATTTGATTACTTTTGAATATACACCATATGAGGATCCATTCTTGTATATGCCTAGTCTTGTTGGGAATGCCAAATCTTTTGTAAAGATGTTCAAGAATTTGGGCATCATTTGTATGGGGATGGTTATACCAAATAGAATGCTTGGGGCATGTGTGTTTTGGCATGTTGATTGCTTTTATTGCATGTCCATCAAACCATTCAATGGAGTTGGGATGTTTTATGGTCATAACTCTTTTATCTCATCATTATACACATGCTTCCCATTCCTAATCTTCCATCAATTCTTGTTTAGATTCAATTTTTGTTGGTTGGATCTTGATAAGTCGTATTCTAAGCCTTGGTTACTGATCAGTATGTCGTGAAATGCATGTATTATCTGCAAAACAGTTGCTAAAGTGTGCAGGATTAAAGGATCCAAGTTAGTAGGAGACGATTCATGTGACGCAAGTGAAAAGAGCACTAGAAGGGTGCAATACTGACCAAGATGCATGCCAGAGAAAAGGCTCGAGATGGAGAAGAAGGATAGCTGGGATGGTCATTAACAAGGGCATAAAGGTCAAATTCGTGAAAGAAGTCTACCCTAAAAGCAAGGGCAAGCCTCCCTATAAAAGAAGCCACTTGGAGAGAGACAGGGTGGGGTTCGAAGTTCGGCTCTCATACACATTTAGTAGAATTCTCTCTAGAAGATTAGTCCTTCAGCATCATCCACTTTCTCGTTCCTCGCCAGAGCTATGGTCACTTGACGTCCAAAAGTCTACCGGAGTAGTCATCATCCCACCGTTCCAGCCAGTTCGTCGTAGTAGTATAGCAGTTTCACCGCCCGGAGTGGCAAAAACAATCGTTACTCGCTTTCTAGTTTAATCTTTACTTGCTTTCTTCGTTGGATCTATGCAAACATTTATCTTTGTTGCCTTTTGAAGTACTTGGTGAAGATCCAAACGTTTTAGTTATGAAATTTCTATTCCGAATGTCTCTTTGGTTTGAGTTTGCTTCATTTTGCCTAAGAAAGTTAGATTTAGTTATCGCCTTTAACTTTTAAGTGCGTGCATGTATTTTTCTTTCGAGTAAGCTAGATTTGTGATTGTCGATCGAATTTTATAGTTATATTTCAGTCTGAGTTTTTGGGCATGAATCTTTTCGATCCACACTGTGATCACCACCTTGCATGTCAGTCAGTAGAGGTAAAACTGCAGTCCGCCGTCCATCTTAAGTTTGAGTATTTTAATTTTATAGATCTTGAGTTTGAAGTCATGAATCTAAGTTTAGTTATGGTGTTTGTGTTCATATGATTTCTGTTAATGCTTGGTGAAGAAGAAAACGTCAAAATCAACTTTAGTTTGGACCACTTTACTTGTAAGTTACTTTTGCTTTTGTTCCCTACTTTTCAGTTGTACCTTCCAGACCTGTCAGAAAGCCAATCAGCCACCAGATATACCTTGTTGTCTAAATTTCCTCTTTTAGTAACTGTCTACTTTCATATACCTCTGAGACACCTTGTCCCCTATTTTCACGAACACAACCACATGCCTGTTATTTTCACGCCTACTAATCAGTAGAGTACCACCTTTATTTCTTGCCTAGGTAAAATCTCAACCCAAGCGTGGTAGCTAACCAAAAAACACCCAGGAATGTCACCACAATATCCAAACGTGTCCATCCTCGTGGGATTCGACCCTTACCTCCATTATACTAATCAGTAAAAGTGGGTTGAGGAATATTTGTTTGATACCAGGTCCCGGTAGTCGTGCCAACGACTCAGCTGGGTCGGGAATCTCATCCTGATCAGTTGGATACACTTGCAATTACATACGTTGACCGAGAAAAAACCTGCACTTTCAAAATGGCGCTGTTGCCGGGGATGGATGGCGTTCATACCTGTTATTGTGTGTGATCTTTTTGGTTTACATACTGTTTATAATTTTCTTTTTCTTTTTATTTTCAGTTTATGAGAAGTGGCTCGGCTCCTGGCCAGTGGAGACAAAGGATACTTCCCCGAGGAACGATACTGGTTCGTTACCACTCGTTCTGGTCTGTCGACAGCACTGTCCGACCTAGGCACGAGCAGCGACGAGGAGAAAGAAGATCTAGAGTACCAACTCCCGGAGCTTCCACCCCAACCAGTAAGAACACTAGTGAGAATGGCTGACCAAGGTGAGGACGATCCCGAGCTCGCAACACTTACCGCACACGCTGACGGAGATCCCCCACAAGCCATAGTGGTCACCCCAGGTCAGACCGCCTGTGATGTGAAACCCCACGTTATTGCAATCCTACCGACGTACTGTGGGAAGAGTTACGAGGGACCCTACAAATTCTTAAATGAGTTCTGCAAAATCTGTAAGGCGCAGAGGCAGCCAGCAGGAGCAAGCGAGGATGATTACAAACTGAAAGCCCTACCTTTTGTCCTAAAGGGAGAGGCCAACACCTGGTTCATGCGCCTGCCAGCCGACTCCATCAATACATGGGCCGATTTCAAGTCAGTTTTCCTAGCTGAGTTCTTCCCATCTTCAAAGACAAGTGCATTGAAGAGGAAAATATCGTGCATAAGGCAAATACGATGAAACCCTGAGCGAGTACTGGGAGAAGTACATGAGTCTTCAAGAGTCATGCCCCAACCATCGCATGAAGGAGATAGAGGTGCACCACACCTTCTATGAAGGGATGAAATGCCGCAAGTTCCAGTGATTGTTTGCGAAGTGTTCGACATATGGGGCATGGACTTCATGAGTCCTTTTCCCTCGTCTTATGGGAATTCCTACATCCTGGTGGCAGTTGACTATGTATCAAAGTGGATGGAAGCCAAGGCCACAAGCACTTGTGAATCTAAAGAAGTTACCAAGTTCCTCAAGAGTCATATATTCAGCCGATTTGGGATACCAAGGGCAATCATCTCCGATCAAGGGACTCAATTCTGCAACCGAACGGTCGAAGCATTGATGAAGAAGTACGGGGTTTATCACCGCCTATCTAGTCCTTACCACCCTCAAGCCAACGGGCAAGCGGAGATCTCAAACAGAGAAATAAAGAGCATCTTAGAGAAAACAGTCAACCCCTCCAGAAAAGATTGGAGCACAAGGTTGGAGGATGTTCTGTGGGCATATCGGACATATGACATCCTTAACTCAAAACATGCATCATTTAACATATTGACATATTTTTATTTACCTTTGCATATGTGTATTTGATTTTAGATATTTGGATATTTTATTATAATTAATATTGGGATTATATTTCTCATAGTACTATAAACGCACATAGGAATAATGTATAAGTAGTGTCTCAAACTAATTATGCTAATGTGTGTGTATGGAAACAAAAAATATATATATATATATATATATACACACGTAATTTGTACTACAAAAGAAATTATGTACTACTTGAAATATTACATTTGTACAAATAAGACACATACGTGGCAACTTATCGACTTGAGAGAATTTATAAACTATACGTGTACACTTACATTTGTGAACATGCATATTATCACTTTTCTTAAATATTGGTAAATATTATTTTAGGGAAATATATCGGCCATATGTATATAAAAGGAGATTAGCTTTGCCGCAATATATGTCTTAGAGAGTCGGTTAGACTTCAAAAAGGAAAAAATAGTAAATTAGCCGTGAGAGTATGCCGATAGAGTAGAAACAGATAAAAATAATTGAGAGAAAGAGGAACTAATCCAACGCAATATTTATATGAGATCGAAAATTGTAAATCAGGAGAAGGAATCGGGGATTTGATCAAATTATCTATATTTATAAATCATACTTTTAATTTTACATGTGTTATGTGGTTGATTACTATGTGTTGAATTTGAATGAGTAATTAAATTATATGGTGTGAAATTAGTGTGGATATATTTTATATATTATATTGGAATTATTTAGTGAATATGATATGGATATATGAGTGGTGCAATTGATATGTTTATATATGGCATTTGAATTACTTGAATCATTGGATTAAAGAGGATATGTGACAATCTTGCCCTGGGTCTTGTATCAATGATAATGAAAATGGACCTATGGGTCATATTCAATGATAATGGACCTACGGGTCAAAGAAAATATGCAAAGAGGGGCCTTCGTGGAAAGGTCAAAATGCAAAGAGGGGCCTTCGTGGAAAGGTCAAATGAAAGAGGGACCTTCGTGGAAAGGTCAATACCAAGAGGGGCCTTCGTGGAAAGGTTAAATAATGAAAAGGGACCTACGGCTTGTATACAATGGAAATCCCGGGCAAATACCAGGCTTGATTCGTCACAGAATAATAAAAAGAACGAAGAGGCATATGCATACGTATATTAAATTCGTTATGATATTTACTTCTGGTTATATATGTTGGTGAATGATTGTGTTTGATATTTGTATGTGGAATTAAAGGTAATATTTATATACACTGAGTTGTGGCTCATATAAACCACTAACATTTTGCAGGAATAAGATATCAGTGATGCGTGGGTTGATGTGAGTTACAGTTATTATAAGGGTCGGCGGCTGACGCGTTTTGGCAACCTTCTCCTCCTCATCATTTTTGCATGTAGATAAATGTGTAGTATATTGAGTGGTGAGAAGGTCCCACTATTGTTCAGAATGTTTGAAACATGTACTTGATAAATAGTGGTTTTTGAAATTATATAATATGTGTGTTTTATTTACTTGTCGTGTGGATTGATTATTTTAAAATTTGAATTTATTTATAGTAAATGCATAAGTCATAAGGGTTGAGGTGTGACAGTTTTAGGTGGTATCAGAGCGGGGACAGAATGCCGCTGGGACATAGCATTCATGTATATCATATGACACATTTTGATTATAAGTTTCATTTGCATTTGTATTGTCATGAACATATGTCACTGAGGAGAGAAGGGTCAGCCGCCCTGCATCATCAATTAATTGTAACATATCATATACATGTTGCATCATATGAGGATTTCCAGTAAATACCTAGACTTTTATAACAAAGTGTACATGGACCAATGATGAGGTAAAGAGGTAGAAAATTTAAAGAGCTCGGAAAAGTAGAAGTTGTTGATTTTATGGGGCTAATCTGACTGAGGCTGGGATATAGTTAAAAGTGATAGAACCGGTGTTCAATCATATGAGTGGTATGTCAGAAGAAGGTTTTGATTATAGGGAATCTCTTCTTTGAAGAAATACTTACTCTTGGTGGGAAACAGTCCCACAAGTTATGATACAACCTCTGGTGTTCTGGTATTCAGCTCAGACGATTTTTCTAGAGAACTCAATGCTAAATATATGCAAAGAAGTGTATTGGGTAAGAAGCAGAGAAGGTTTTGTCTTTAATCAAGAAACTATGGTTGATGATTATGAGCTACCATTATTTCAGTATACACGGTTTATCTAGACTGCGTAGTGCGAATTAATTCAATTGAACTGCCAGCGGATATTGATTCTCTTGTTCATACACAAGTTTTGATATTATTATGGGCGTAGATTGGTTTTCACTTCATCGAACCAAGTAGCTTGTCAAGTAAAAGAAATGGTAATATAATCATCTAGACGGGATCGAGTGATATTTTACGGTAATCATTATATTGTTCCAGGTTTTCTTATATTATCTAGATCGGCTTTTTGATTTATTGGAAGTGGGGATTTATCTAGATTTTCACCTTATCAGGAGACATATTTCTCTATTGAGCACTGCATTTATTTTTATTTCTACTTATCAATCGTATTCATTAGTGTTTCAAGAATTTAAGAAACAGTTACAAGAGTTGTCAGACAAGAGATATGTATGACTCAATGTTTTACTTTGGAGAGCACCAATATTATTTTTGAAGAAGAAAGATGATACACTCGACATTATATACACTATTGGAAGTCGAATCGAGTGATAGTTAAGAATAAATATCTTTTACCGAGAATAGAAGACTTATTTGATTAATTTCAAGGTATGCAACTATTTTCGAGTACTGATTTTCGATCAAGATATCATCATTTGAACATAGCTAAAGAGAATATTGCAGAGACACCATTTTGAACTCAGTGCGACCATTATGAGTTTTGGTAATGCCTTTCGAATTAACTATTGCACCTACAATTGTTTATGGTATTGATGAACAAATTCTCTCAACTATTCCTGGATCCGTTAGTGATTATTTCTATTGACTTACTATTATATTCATGAAGTACAGATGGGCATGTTAATCACTTGCAGTCAGTATTACAAGTTCTGCGAGATAAACAGATTATTGCAAGGTTGAGTAAATGTGAGTTTTTGCTAGAACATGTGGTATTGTTGGGACACGTGGTGTCAGGTCGTGGAATAGAAGTGGATCTACAACAGATTGAACTGGTTTTCAATTAGAAATGTTTCTCAATTATTATTCAATTGATAATGAAGTTAGTACGACATAATTCTTCTTTCATATGGAGTGAAGCATATCAAAAGATTTTTAATGAGTGGAAACATCGTTTGAATATGTCACCTATTTTGATTATCTCCACAGGTACAAGATATTATGTTATTTATAGTGATGCGCTGAAACATGGATTTGGTTATCTTTTGACTTAATGGAAAGTTTATTGCTTATGCGTCGTAACAATCGCAAGTACAAGAAGTTTCTTATTCTGTTCAAAATCTATTATTAGCGACATTATTTTGCTTTGAAGATTTGGCATCATTATCTACAGGTTTGCTTATATGGTATTCTAGTATCTTATATATTGACAGAGATCCGCGATTTATTATCTAAGTCTTGATAAAGTCTTTTTGTGAGTTTCACCTCAGAAAGGAGTCGTGCGATTCGAGCAAAAAAAAAGGTAAGTTGAGTCCTCATTATATTTGGCCGTATGATATTATCTAAGAATTGGACCATTGGCATACAAGTTAGCACTATCTCTGGAGTTAGCATAAATTCATAATGTTTTCCACGTCAGTATGCTTCGACGTTATCGATCTGATCCTTCACATGTTCTGAAAGATCCTGATATACAGATTTCTGAAAATTTGAGTTATATATAAAAACCTGTCAGTATAGTGGACCTCCAGATAAAACAATTGCGAAGAAAAGATATTCCAATGGTAAAAGTTATTTGGAAAAATTACGGAGTCGAAGAAGCGACTTGGAAAACAGGGAAAAAGATGAGAAAAAACTATCTACATCTGTTTACAGGTTAGCAATTTCATTGACTGCATAACTTAGAGAGAAATGAATTTTTCGGACAAAATTCTTAAAGGGAGGAAGAATTGTGACATCCTTAACCCAAAACATGCATCATTTAACATATTAACATATTTTTATTTACCTTTGCATATGTGTATTTGATTTTAGATATTTGGATATTTTATTATAATTAATATTGGGATTATATTTCTCATGGTACTATAAAAGCACATAGGAATGATGTATAAGTAGTGTCTCAAACTAATTATGCTAATGTGTGTGCATGGAAACAAATCATATATATATATATATATATATATATATATATATATATATATATATATATATAAACACACACACGTAATTTGTACTTCAAAAGAAATTATGTACTACTTTGAAATATTACATTTGTACAAATAAGACACATACGTGGCAACTTATAGACTTGAGAGAATTTATAAACTATACGTGTACACATACATTTGTGAACATGTATATTATCACTTTTCTTAAATATTGGTAAATATTATTTTAGGGAAATATATCGGCCATATGTATATAAAAGGAGATTAGCTTTGCCGCAATATATGTCTTAGAGAGTCAGTTTCAAAAAGGAAAAAATAGTAAATTAGCCGTGAGAGTATGCCGATAGAGTAGAAACAGATAAAAATAAATTGAGAGAAAGAGGAACTAATCCAACGCAATATTTATATGAGATCGAAAATTGTAAATCAGGAGAAGGAATCGGGGATTTGATCAAATTATCTATTTTAAGCAGGTATGTATAAATCATACTTTTAATTTGACATGTGTGGGGATTTGATCAAATTATCTATTTTAAGCAGGTATGTATAAATCATACTTTTAATTTTACATGTGTTATGTGGTTGATTACTATGTGTTGAATTTGAATGAGTAATTAAATTATATGGTGTGAAATTAGTATGGATATATTTTATATATTATGTTGGAATTATTTAGTGGAATATGATATGGATATATGAGTGGTGCAATTGATATGTTTATATATGACATTTGAATTACATGAATCGTTGGATTAAAGAGGATATGTGACAATCTTGCCCTGGGTCTGATATCAATGATAATGAAAATGGACCTATGGGTCATATTCAATGATAATGGACCTACGGGTCAAAGAAAATATGCAAAGAGGGGCCTTCGTGGAAAGGTCAAAATGCAAAGAGGGGCCTTCGTGGAAAGGTCAAATCAAAGAGGGACCTTCGTGGAAAGGTCAATACAAAGAGGGGCCTTCGTGGAAAGGTCAAATAATGAAAAGGGACCTACAGGTCGTATGCAATGGAAATCCCGGGCAGATACCAGGCTTGATTTGTCACAGAATAATAAAAAGAACGAAGAGGCATATGCATACGGATAGTAAATTCGTTATGATATTTATTACTTCCGGTTATATATGTTGGTGAATGATTGTGTTTGATATTTGTATGTGGAATTAAAGGTAAGGTTTATATACACTGAGTTGTGGCTCATATAAACTACTAATATTTTGCAGGAATAGGATATCAGTGATGCGTGGGTTGATGTGAGTTACAGTTATTATAAGGGTCGGCGGCTGACGCGTTTTGGCAACCTTATTCTCCTCATCATTTTTGCATGTAGATAAATGTGTAGTATATAGAGTGGTGAGAGGGTCCCACTATTGTTCAGAATGTTTGAAACATGTACTTGATAAATAGTGGTTTTTGAAATTATATAATATGTGTGTTTTATTTACTTGTCGTGTGGATTGATTATTTTGAAATTTGAATTTGTTTATAGTAAATGCATAAGTCATAAGGGTTGAGGTGTGACAGGACAGCCTACAAAACTCCTATCGGGATGTCCCCATATCGCATCGTCTTTGGGAAGATGTGCCACTTGCCAGTAGTAATTGAGCACCGAGCGTACTGGGCAGTTCAGCAGGTTAACGTGGATGCTAAGGCCTGTGAAGAGGAAAGGAAGCTGCAGCTACAAGAGCTGGAAGAGCTCAGATTGGAGTCGTTTGATTCAGCCATGTGGTACAAAGAGAAAACAAAGATGTGGCACGACCGAAATCTGAGAACCAGGAATCTCCAAGTTGGTCAGAAAGTACTACTCTTCCAGTCGAGATTGAAGCTAATGCCTGGGAAACTCAAGTCAAAATGGGCACGACCTTACATTATCACAGCACTACGTGCCAATGGAGCGGTCAAGATTTCAGGGAGTATCCCTAACTCTGAACCTTTTGTGTTAATGGGCATAGATTAAAAATATATAGGAAAATGGAGAGATGTGTGTAGTGGAAGAAATTCCACTACACTTTAATAGCGTCTAGTTGACCAGTAGAAAAGGCGTTTTGGAGTTCCACTTGGTCAACGTAATATGATTCGTGCTTATTGACCAGGTAAAACTTCAAATACCCTTAGTTATGATGTAAATATTGTGAATATTTAGTAATTTAACTTAAGTTCAGTAGTAAAAAAAAATACCAAAAAGATTTTCGGATCTTAAATATTAATTTGGAGTCCGTACTGACCACGAAGATACCACTTGGGTGAAACTCTGAATTATATTTAAGAGCCATTTATTTGCTTTATTTCTATTTTTTACCTAGTTGAGAGGGATGTATAGAGTGAAATTTGAATTTTGGTGCGTGTTGCAGCTTTGCAGGCGAGTGTAGAGACTGGGAGGGCGCGTGGAGCAGAGACGTGACAGGGGACGTTCAATCAGCTGCGAGAACGCCCAACCGCCTCCCACCCGAAGCGCCGCAACCTGGCAACCGCTTACAACCGGTCAAAACCCTCAATTTCCCACCCCACTATAAAATACCCCACCGCCTACTCCCCTTCACTTTACAAACCCTTACTTGCATTCTCTTACCCACAACCACCACCCCACTTCGAAAACTACCACCCCACTACGAAAACCACCGTGAATCACTACCGGAAAAAGAGAACCAACACCGATACAGACCATGGCGAAGAGTAAAGCAACCAACAACCCAACACCCAACATCGGCGAAGACCTCCCAGAAGCCCGAGCGACAGCCGAATCGCGGCCACCAAGTCTACAACGATCACAGCCAACGCCGACGACAAAAATTCCGGCAATGGTTCCTATAGACGCACTGGCAGCGTATCTAAGGCAACAAGACCCGAACAAAGATTGGACAGCGACCCTGGCCGGATTTAGCCTGACCGGAGGAATGCCAGCGACACCAAACCCTACCCCAACTGCAACCACAGTACACCCACCCACCACCACCCCAAAAACCTCAAATCCGACATCCGAAAAGACCTCCCCAACAGTAACTGCACAATCAGAACCCTCTCACCTTTCTCCCATACACCAACAAACAGAGCCGCTCGACGTTAGCCCTCTTTCCGCCTATCAAGATCCCAACTGGGGAGAAACAAAGGAAAAGGAGAGCGGAAGGGGAGTAAACGAGGGTGAGAAGGGTGAAGCAGAGGAGATAATGGCCACTGAAGCCACAACCGATGAAACAGAGAAGGAAGAGATAGACCTGAACGAAATGGCCAAGAAGCAAGGGTTAATGACGGATGAGGAGTTCCAATCGGTTTTACACAAGGGAGATAAGATCGTGGTAAATACTGAAGGGGTGGCTGAGGTACTGGACCTCGCATCCCAGGCAGTAGGGAGAGGGGAAACAACCATGGAAGCAGATGAATCAGAGGGGGTAGTCCACCAATCCGTGGAGAAAATGACAGAAGAACAACCGAGTAAGGCTGACAAACTTGAGGAGGAGAGGCAAGAACTAGAAACACATCATGAGGAAGCCTCAGTGGTGACTAAACCAAAGCCAGTAAAGAGGAGGCTGTTGAAGAACGATCCCAAGGTAGAAAGGCAGAAACCCCAAAGAGTGTCACAAAGATGCTTAGGAAAGTGGAAGTCCAACAAGGCAGGAGCAAATACAGCAGCAGATGCAGTGGAGGTCTCTAGTGATGACGAGAAGACTACTCCTACAAAACCTGGGGAGAAGCCCTCGACAACTAACTAGGAGGACACACAGAAGGCAACATGGACAGTTTCATCAACGCCGACTGACCAGAAGGGAGAAGCTGACAAAGTGGCTGAGGGTCTGGACCTCGCATCAGAGTTAGTAGGTCGGGAGGAGGCGGCAGGAAGTGATACTAGTACCCGTGCGGTGACCGAGCCTACCACCCAGGAGGACGTTTCAACACATGCAGACGAAGAAGCAGAGGCAATGGAAATCGAAGAAGTCAAGTACATCCAAGAAAGAAAGAGAAAGGGGAAAGCCCCTGCCAAGAAGAAACAAGCCGTAAAGAAACAGCGCACTGCCAATGCCAGCATAATGATCAGAGAGCCGGAAGAGAGAGGGAGATTAAGCGACAGTGACTACACTTCCAGTGAGGAGTCTGACTTGGAGAGTGATATCTCTCTAGAAGGGGAAGAATACCATGAGCAGCAGCTCCCCGACAACCACCACGAACTAGTCCACCCTCCGATAGAGAGGATCGTGTACCGACGGTGGAGGGTAGAGCTCACTGATGAGCTTATGGAGGACATGAAGCACTACGACACCAAAAAGCTTCAAGACGCATTTGACGACAAGGAAGATAGCAGCAAACAGGTCAAATGCGAAAAGGTACTCCACATACCCTCTTTGGATGAGTTATCTGTTCGTGATTCCTTCCTGGCCAGTATGGAAGCATTGGGTTTTGAGTGGCTGTTAGAGAATATGGACCCGGAGATATCTGTGAGATTAGCGAAGGAGTTCTTCACCACATTTAGGTTCCAAGTCACTACGGACCTAGACGAGGTGTCAATTTCCTTTAGAATATTCGGTGGAGAACTGTCCATGAGTCTGATCGAGTGGACTGTGCGACTGGGTATGTGTAGCCTGGAGGAGGCTATAGGACCAAAATGGAGAAGCCGTGAGAGGGGGGTACCGAGGAGACACATAGACTTTGAGCCCCAGGAAGCCTGGGAGGAGCTAACCCACCCCGATGCTGGTCAGTTCGCCTCCACTACATCCAGATCCACCCACTTCAACAATTCCATGCTCAGATTGGTGCAGGTTTACTTAGGCTATAACTTACTGGGACAGAGTAATTCAGCTGCCAGAACGTCCATGACTGAATTGTACATGGTATGGTGCGCTAATCGCGGAAGGAGGCTGTATTTGGGATTTTGGACAGCCTACCAATGCCACCTGATAGCCACCCACCCAGCTAGGAACTTGTCCCTCTACAACATACTGGGAGCCTTCGTGCGCAACAACATCATTATAACAGAGACAGAAGACCTATCTCCGGTGTACACTTCACAGCCCGTATCTGGGGCAGACACTTGTGAAGTGAGAGGGGGGAGCCAATGGCCAGTATGACATATATATATGTGTTATTTGAGTCAGTGCATGTTAGTTTTTTTAGGGTTTGTTTAGGTCTAGGAATTATGTGTTATGTTTTATGAATGGGCTTAAAACTCAACTGCCTCGAACTAAGTTTAGGTCTAGGAATTATGTGTTATGTTTTATGAATGGGCTTAAAACTCAACTGCCTCGAACTAACGGTGAGGGGAATTGAGGGAGATAAGGCATGCCGGAAAACAGAAACCACCCCCTCCAGTAACCCCTAATCAGTATAGATGATGCAAGTATGAAGGAAAAACCCATTCCTTAGGTCAGACACGAAAGCCCTCTTAAAAGGTGAGTTAGAAACCCCAAAGTGGAACTACTTTCCACTAAGTATTGAAAAAAAAAGAAAAAGAAGAGAGGCTACCACATGATGTCTAGGGCAAGGTGACCGCGTGTGGCAAACCCTGAAGGCAGTAGGAAACCCCCCCCCCCCCCCCACAAAAAAAAAAGAATAAAGAAAAAAAAAAGAAAAAAACCTACCCTTAGAACCCCATTTTCTAGCCTGAATTATACCCTGAAATAACCCATCAGCCACTGGAACTGTGTGCGTGCAAGGCATGAGGCAAGGAAGCAACTGCCCAGGAGGACATACAAAAGGAACCAGCTGAAGAAGAGAAAATCAATCTGAAGTTTTCAGATCCAAAAAAATAGAAGAAGGAATAAGGGTGGCGAAGCCACAGAAACAAAAATTGAAGAAAATGGTCGCAGATACTTGACCACAAAAAGAGAAAGGAGAAGAAGGAATAAAGGTGGCGAAGCCACGAAGAAGCTACTGACCAGTTGGAAGCCAATGTCAGAAATTGTCCAGCCAAAGAAGAAGCTCTAGCCAGAAGCCCGAATGCACACAGTTCTCCCTCATCAAATAAGTAGTCATTGTTGGACCTTAGAGCCTTAGGGACAACTACTCCAAACATTACAAGCCACTAGCCCAATTACAAGCCTTAAAGACCTTCGGGAGCTGCATGTGAGATCTGAGTCCGAAACATCTGTGTTTAGCATTGAGAGAAAACAGTCCTAACATCCCCTGTGAGGAATGAGTGACTGAGTGAACCCAGTGTTTGGCCTAGGATTGGGTGATCCTGACAAGCAGATATACTGACTGGGGAAGAAAAGGGGGGCGGCGGAAGTTCAAGGCTGCCTAAGGCCGGATTGCACCTGATCTCGAGGGGAAGGGTGGTTGAAAATATAGCCTGTTCTATGTGTTTAAGTTAACTATGTGTCTTATGTGTTTGTGTCGTTTTTGTTTTCTTTTCTTTTGCGTCAGAGTCTTGAGTCTAGTTAGGTAGAATCGGTCAGGGGAGTAACCAGGCTCGAATTCGACTTATTTCTTTTTGTTTGTCTTCACGCTTGAGGACAAGTGATAAGGCTAATTTCATGCATCGGTAATGTGCGAAAAATGTTATAATTTGTTGGGTCTAACACGTTTCCTAAGCCAGGTGTGTGAAGAAAATCGCTAGATCAAGGAAGTAATGAAGGAGATGGTCTAGCGAGGGAAAGGAACGAAGTGAGCAGGATTTACAAGGAAAATTGGCGTGACAGAGGAGTCTACAGCTGAGGGCAACAAAGTCTTATCTATACCTCGCTGGGCCCACACAAACGCCTATATATATAGAAGAGCATGCAACGCAAAGGGGGATAGTAGTTTTTCACTCTTCTTAGCTCACACACTTTACACACACTTGGGAATGGATCTGGGGTAGTCGTGATCGGCAGGGTACTTTCTAGTAAATTCGTTTTTGGCAACACCGTCCGAGTGAGGGCGAAGATACAATTACTTTCAAATTCAGTTGTTTTGCTTGTTTTCACCGTCGAACTTCACTTTTGGGAGTCGACCTTGATGTTGATGATGCTTAATTGTTTTACCGTTCGTGGATCTGCGCTTAGCGGTTAAATTTTAAGTCATTTTGCATAGATCTCTCTGCTGTTAGTTTATTTCTTCAATTGTTATGTCTATTTCTGTTTATTTTGATATTGAGGTGTTTGATGTGGAATTTGGTGACAGATCTGTGGTTGTTTGAGTATTCAGAGTTCTTTTTTTTTTTAAAATCTGACGTGATGGAGAGTTTCTGCTGTTTGGAGTTCATGTCGGACGCTTGGATCCGGAGTGGATTTAGCGTCTGAGGTTGTATTCGACGTGTGGAAAGATAGTAGTTCGATAGATCTTGTTTTTTTTTCTTCTTGGTTCTATTTTACTTCGTCTAGGGTATGCAGATCTGTTAAGTTCTTCGTTATTATGCATAAATTTGATTTCAAGTCAGTAGCTCTGTTTTTATTTTGCTCATGCTGTTTTTCTTAAGAAGTTTTACGCAATTTTGGTTGTAGAAGACGATGTCACTGTCAGTCGGTACAAGAGTTAGTTATTCTGCCAACTTTTCAGTCGTACCTTGCTTTTTCAGACATGGTCCCCACAGTAGGTTTATTTCCTAGGTCTAGCTGTTAGTTTAAGAATTTTTAAAAAAAGTTTCCAAGTCAAGTTAATTTTTGATTTTCCTCAACCCGAGAAAATGCGTGGCAGCAGCCAACACCAAAAACACTCCCAAATCCTTGAACATGAGTATTACGCATCCTTCTCTGTGGGATCGATCCCTACTTCCCTATACTAGGCTTAGTAAAGTGGTTGAGGGTTTTTTTTTTTGAAAGAAAAAGTGCTCTGTGTGTCGGACGACCGGGATTTCTCGCGACCCACGAGTTCCTAGACCGAGTGATCTGGTGGACTTGCTGGATCTAGGGAACCTGCTATTTCCTATTTGAACACGCGTAGACAGAACACAACCTTTCAAGTGGCGCCGTTGCCGGGGATGGATGGCGTTTGTTGTTATTTCATTTAAGGATTTGGTGTAAATATTTTAATTTCTGTTATTTCCTTTTCCCTTGACAGTTTATGAGAGCAGGCTTCCAATCTGAAAGTTGGGCAAGCTCATCTGGATCAGGTAGTGGCCAGTACGATTGGCGAGTCAAGGAATCTACATCTACCATCACCACTAGATCAGGATTGAGAACGGAGGATCCATTCCCGTTCGAGTCAGAGAGTGAAAAGGAGTGGAATTCATCGACAGAGGAGAACCCAGGGACATCAACCGAACCAGAGCATTCCGAGACCGAGGAGGAGAAAGACCCGGATATGGCCCATCTAGTAGATCCCGATCTGGAAATAGGGTCGCTCACCGCTCATCTTGACGGTGAACCCGCTCATGCTATAGTCTCGAACCCACGCCGGAGGTCAATCGACATCAAAACAAATGTGCTCGGAGTTCTGCCCACGTTCTCTGGACGGAGGAACGAATGCCCTTATGAGTTTTTAAATGAATTCAGCAAATTGTGTAGCATTCAGAAGCGACCTAATGAGGCGACGAAGGAGGACTGCCGTCTGCGTGCAATACCGTTTGCCCTAAAAGGGAGGCGAACACTTGGCTACTAAGGCTTCCACCGGACTCGATCAACACGTGGAAGGATTTTAAACTGGAATTTCTGGACTACTTTTTTCCATCCAACAAGACGAATGCCTTGAAGAAGGAGATTCAGGAGTGCAAACAAGAATACGATGAGTCTCTGAGTTCTTATTGGTCCCGTTTCAAGGGGCTGCTGGATGCTTGTCCAAACCACAGGATGATAGAAGCGGAGACTTACTATTTGTTCTATGAAGGTGCAAACCCTGAATCAAAGGACTTGATGAACTCCTCGAGTGGGGAAATTTTACCAAGAATAAGGCAAGTGAAGCTCGGGAAACCTTAGGGAGACTGATTGAGGCAAAGAAGGTCTATGATAACCCGCGAAGCATATTGAGGAGAGGATCAGGTAATGCAGTGATGGATCAAGAAGATAAGAAAGTGGAAGATAGGATCGATAAACTGGAAAAGGCCCTGCTAAATGCAATCGAGAAATACAATCCGCATGCTCCAGTGGAAATTGAAAAATCCCCTGGTCAAGGGGAAAGGCAACTGCAACCATACTACAGTCAGCCCTACGAAGGGGAGTGTCAAGCTCAAGCAAATTCGATGGGAAGTTGGAATCCCGATGGGAGTTGGAATCAAGGAAGACAGAGGGACGCTCCATGGAGGACTCACCCAAACTTTAGATGGACTGACCATGATCAAAGCGAGCCACCTCCTTTGCAGCTCACGAATTTTGCACACCCTCCGGAGAGGCAGTCCAACTGGTCAGGGAAAGGTCAAGAAGGACAATTGCAGCTGGGGTACAGGAATCAGGACCAAGCTAATTAGGGGGACAAAAATCAAAACAACCCAGGAAGCTCCTATGTGCCACCTCATCAGAGAAACAATCAGGGGAACTACCATAACTCCAAACCGAATCATCAAGGGAATTATCGACAAAACCAAGGTCAAGGACAAAATTTTGGTCAATTCAACTTCAGACCACAACGGAGTTTGGATGCCATGGTCCATGATCTGGTAAATTCACAGCAGTTCATGCAAGGTAACCTACACTCCAACAATGACATGGTGCACAAGGTAAAAGATGCTCAGTCTGAACATAAAGCCGCCATGGACATGATGCAAAACAACTTTCCCAGATCGCAGTTTCCTTGAATGAGATGCGAGGGAATGAAGGCAAACTTCATGCTACCGTCAAACCGCCAGACCGAGCAAACATTAGTCAAATCACCTTGAGATCTGGGCGGGGTTACGAAGGGCCGACGTTGGAAACTGATGAGGAAGTGCCTATGCAAGCTAAAGAAGGGAAACAGAGTCAGAAACAACAAGAGGAAGGCGCTGGACCGAGGGAGATTATTGTTCAGAGAGACCTCCAGAAGGAAGATTTAGGGGGATCTCTACCTCGATCAAGGGACCCGTTCTTCCTAGACCCCGAACCTGAGGAAGTAAGTAAGGAAGGAAACAAGGGAGCTGATGAAACCCAGGCTGGGACTTCCACAAATGCAGTAAAGCGGGCAAAACCATTTCCATACCGTGGGGAGGCGAAGAAGAAAAAGGATGATACAGAGGATCTCATGGAGATTTTCAGCAAGTTGGAAATCAACCTGCCATTCTTGCAGGCCTTGAAAATGCCCGCCTTCAGTAAGTTCATCAAGGAGTTTATTGCAGGGAAAACCAAGCTAGATGGGAAGATTGTGATTGGAGAAACTGTGTCTGCTGTGATACAGAAAATAAGGATGCCCTCGAAATGCACCGACCCAGGTATGTTCACATTACCCATCTCTTTAGGGGATATCAAAGTTGAGCATGCCATGTGTGATCTAGGGGCGTCAATAAATGTTTTGCCACTTTCGATCTATAAGAAGTTAACTGGGGTAAGAATGGTTGCTACCAAGGTAGTGATCCAGCTAGCAGATAGAACTTGCATTTGCCCTGAAGGAGTGTTGGAAAATATTATAGTCAAAGTGCATGAATTTCTATATCCTGCTGATTTTTACGTGATCAAGATGAATGATAATGAGTCTGCTGAGTCTAGTGGGGTACTTTTAGGGAGGCCATTTTTGCGTACGGCTAAGACCATTATCGATGTGTTTCATGGAACAATTTGCTTGGACTATAATGGGGAAAAATATACCTTTAGCATAGATGAGGGGATGAAAAGGCCTTTAGATGTTGAGAATCTCTACGCTATTGATGTTATTAACCCTTTAGTCCAAGAATATCTTGAGACAAAATTGATACAGGAATAAATCGACAACTCGGAGTTGAGCCATTCGATTGACAAAGAAGTTGTGGGATGGTGTGCAGCAGTGAACACAAAAGAATTGACAGATGAAGAGCTCATAGAGGCCATTGTGGAATTCTGCAGAAGCCCGGAATCAGCTAGGTCCAAGGGATCAGCTTATGTGGCCAGCTTGGAAAAATCTCCTGGGTCGGGGAAAGAGACTTTACTGAAAATTTAAGACAAAAATCCCTTGCCCCAGGAGACGAATGGAACGAAAAAAGAGCTGAAAACACTTCCACCAGGCCTTAAGTACGCTTACTTGGAGGAGGACGAGACATTTCCAGTAATAATCAACAGCAACTTGACCAAGGAACAAGAGAAGGAGTTGTTGGAGGTCATCAAAAGGAACAAAAAGGCAATAGGATGGACTCTCTCAGATTTGGTGGGAATAAGTCCGGATCTTTGCATGCACCACATCCGTTTAGAAGAAAGTGCAAAGGCTCATCGAGATGCACAACGGAAGCTGAACCCGAACATGCGAGAGGAGGTCCTAAAGGAGGTATTGAAGTTGCTTGCTCTAGGAATCATTTACTCCATTCCTGACAGTGAGTGGGTCAGCCCTGTCCATATGGTGCCAAAGAAGTCTGTGATACAAGTTGTCAAAAATGAGAAGAATGAATTGGTACCCACCAGATTAGTGACAGGATGGAGGATGTGCATTGACTACAGGAAGTTGAACGAAGCCACAAAGAAGGATCATTTTCCTTTACCTTTCATTGATCAGATGCTGGAGAGATTGGCAGACAAACAGTATTTTTGTTTCCTTGACGGATACAGCGGCTATTTCCAAATCTACGTTAATCCAGAGGATCAAGAGAAGACCACATTCACGTGCCCTTTTGGTACATATGCATACCGAAGAATGCCATTTGGACTGTGTAATGCACCGGGGACTTTTCAACGATGTATGATGAGCATTTTTTCGGATCTGTTGGAAGTATGCATTGAGATATTCATGGACGATTTCACCGTTTATGGGAACTCATTTGATACTTGTTTAGCCAGCCTTGATCTAGTGTTGCAGAGATGCCAGGAAAAGCATTTAGTGTTGAACTTCGAGAAGTGCCACTTCATGGTGACTGAAGGCATTGTCCTGGGTCACGTAGTTTCTGAGAGGGGTATCCAGGTAGACAAGGCAAAGGTGGATGTGATATCAAAATTACCATACCCTACAAATCAAAAAGAGGTGAGAGGTTTCCTAGGCCATGCAGGGTTCTATAGGAGGTTCATAAAGGATTTTGCAAAAATCGCTCAACCACTCACTCGGTTGTTACAAAATGATGTGGAATTCGTCTTTGACGAAGGATGCGAGAGGGCGTTCCAGCTGCTTAAGGACAGGTTAGTATCAGCACCAATAATCAGGGCACCAGACTGGAACCATCCTTTCGAGATAATGTGTGATGCAAGCGATTTCGTTGTGGGAGCTGTCTTAGGACAAAAAATTGATGGAAAAAGCTATGTGATTTTCTATGCTTCCAAAACACTAAATCAAGCTCAGAAGAATTATGACACCACGGAGAAGGAAATGTTAGCCATCGTGTATTCCTTTGAAAAATTCCGACCCTACCTTCTTGGGTCAAGGGTTATAGTCTTCACAGATCACGCAGCGATAAAATACTTACTGGCTAAGAAGGAGTCGAAGCCAAGGTTAATCCGTTGGGTGTTACTTTTACAGGAGTTTGATTGGGAAGTACGAGATAAAAGAGGAACGGAGAATAGGGTAGCAGATCATTTGAGCAGAATCTTCCAAGGAGAAACAGAAGAGGCCATACTCGATGCCTTTCCCAAGGAACATTTGTACCTTTTGGAGAAATTTCCTAGACCACCTGACTGGGAAGCAGTTTTGGCCTTGACCGGTCTAGGGGAATCGGATAAGGGGAAGCGCACGCTGAATGCAGAACCGTGGTTTGCTGATCTAGCCAACTACTTGGTCACGGGAGAGATGCCAATTTCAGAAGAAGTTTCCCGGGCCCAGAGGATGAAGATTAGAAGCGAATCCAAATTTTATTTTTGGGATGATCCTTACTTGTGGAAAATGTGCTCAGATCAAGTGATTAGGCGCTGCATTCCCGAATGGGAACAAAGAGATGTGTTAAACCATCGCCACACGTTAGCATGTGGAGGCCACTTTGGGCCAAGGAAAACAGCGAGGAAGGTTCTAGACAGCGGATTTTATTGGCCAACATTGAATAAGGATGCTTTTGAGTTCTGCCAGTGTTGTGAGAGATGCCAGCAGACGGGGGGGATTTCAAGGAGAGATGAGATGCCTCTGATCCCAGTGATCGTGTGCGAAATTTTTGTGGGGAATGGACTTTATGGGACCGTTTCCGTCATCCTGTGGGAATACTTACATATTGGTTGTAGTGGATTATGTATCTAAGTGGATAGAAGCTAAGGCCACCACAACTTGCGAATCAAAGGAGGTGGCGAAATTTCTCAAGGATAATATTTTCAATAGATACGGAGTTCCTAGAGCCATCATCTCAGACCAAGGAACACATTTCTGTAGTCGCACCATCGAGGCTTTGATGAAAAAAAATGATGTACACCATCGAGTGTCAACTCCTTACCATCCTCAGTCTAATGGCCAGACAGAGATTTCTAATCGCGAGATCAAGGCGATATTGGAGAAAACAGTTAATCCGTCAAGGAAGGACTGGAGCAAAAGACTCGGGGACGCATTGTGGGCCTACAGAACTGCTTTTAAAACGCCTATTGGAATGTCACCTTACAGACTTGTGTTTGGTAAGATGTGTCACTTACATGTGGGTATTGAACACAAGGCGTACTGGGCAGTGAAAGAAATGAACATGAAGCCGATAGCTTGCGAAGAAGAGAGGAAGTTACAATTGAAAGAGTTGGAGGAACTTCGGCTGGAGTCGTTTGAGTCTGCCATGTGGTACAAAGAAAGAACGAAGTTATGGCATGATAAAAACCTCCGGGTCAAGGAACTTCATGTGGGACAGAAGGTGCTCCTTTTTCAGTCTTAGCTTAAGCTAATGCCAGGGAAACTGAAGTCTAAATGGATCGGCCCATACACCATCGTTGGCATCCGAGCAAATGGAGCAGTGGAGATCCAAGGAAGTACTCCAAACTCTGTTCCTTTCCTTGTAAACGGTCATAGAGTGAAAGTCTATAGGGATAATTCCGAGTTGTGTGTTGTGGACGAGATTCCACTACACACACTCCCTATTATTGCCTAAAGGGACGGGGGTAATTTCCGATGAATTCCTGGGTCAAGGAGTAAGTTAATGATTTGGAAAATTCAAAACTGAACCAGGGAATCTCGGAAATACAACACGGATGTAAATAGTTTAATTGTTTTCCTTTAAAAAATCAAAAAGAAAAAAAATAAAAATTTCGAAGCACCAGACTCCAAGGGGAACCGATATTTTATGCCCTAACCTCGACCTAGGGGTCTGGATCCTTCATTTTCTTTATTTTGTAGGGCATGGTCGAGGGAATTAGCCAGGAGGAGAATCTGAAGGAAGGAGTCAAGGAGGGAAAAGATATTTCAAATTTCAAAATTCTGGCCGATAATTATGGGAGACGTACGGTTGCTTACATCACGCCTGCAACCGCACCATCTTTTCACCAGAAAAGCAACCGTCGTCCTTCTCTCTCCAGTCATTCCTAATTAGACAAAATTTTTGTTTGCTCTTCCTTCTCTCTTAATTCATTTTCTCTCTCTAAAAACGGACGAAACCCTAACCAAAAATTGCCCAGTTCTTTTCATTTTTTTTCAGATCTACACCGATGGACTCTACAAAGGGCACTGAGTATGACCCAACCTTGTTGGCCGAACTGACGCAGAAGGTGGGAAGTATAGAGAAAGGAAAGGAGGTGTATGCCCTATTCGCCGCCAGTCTAATGCCGTCTGCGCCGACTGCACCGTCACTAACAATTCCGGCAGATTCGGCTGCGAAATCGATGAATCTCTCAGAAGAAGGATCGCGAGTCGCTACACCACCGCATGCAGAAACCGCTTCGCAAGAGGCGGAAGAAGAGGAGGCATTACACAAACAGTCAGAGGATGGTGAACCGACTCATGACGAGACCTTGGTGGAGACAGAAGGGAAAGAAACTGAGAGCCCTAATCTTGAGGGTAGGGAAATGTGTGAGGGGAAAACCCCTGTTTCTGTTGAAGTTCGTGAGGGGAAAATCCCTGTGTTAGATGAAGTTGCTGAGGGGGAGACCCCTGTGTTTGAGAAGACTGCTGAGGGGGAAACCCCTGTGTTTGAAAAGACTACTGAGGGGGAAACCCCTACTTTTGAGAGAATCGCTGAGGGGGAAACCCCTATTCTGGAGACGGGGGATGGGACCCCAGTTGATTTCAGGGGTGCAACCCTTGAGTTCGTGGAGGAGGGGGCAACCCCAGGAGATGTCAGGGGGGAGAACCCCATTTATATCGAGGGGGCAACCCCAATGTTGGTTGAAGAGGGGGAAACCCAAGAAAATCTTTTGGCGGAGTCAGATCTACATTCAACTGAAGTACCGGAGCCCGAAGAAGGGCTGAAATTGATCGTGGACCTGGTTGATGACCAGGAAGAAAGTGAGCCCAAGGTTGATGAGAGGGCAGAAAGGAGGCGCACCAGGAGAAGCCTCCTTGATGAAGTCGATGACTTAGTGCCTGACGTAATAGAGGCAGAAGCGCGCTTGGCCAAGGAAAAGGCAAGAAAAGGGAAGGCGCCGGCGACTACATCCACCCGGTCCAGGAAAGCTCCCTCCGTCCAGGAGGTCGAGGAGACCCTTTCCCCTGTGACCGAGGAAACCTCTGTCGAGGAGCACGACGAGCCCATCCCTGAGCCCAGCTATAACTCTGAGGAGGCTGAAGAAGAGCCGATTCTAGGACGCCCGGTAATTTGGCTAACTAAAGACTTGTTGGAAGAGATGAGGCAGTTCGACGATGAAAAGAGGATCGCGGTATACAAGGAGAGGTGTAGCGCCGGGAAGATGGCTAAGTCAGGAGAGCAGTACAGCTCGAGGGAGCTTAAAATGATCGCTTGTGACAAAGAATTCTGTGCCTGTATTCGAGCAATAGGGTTTGAGTGGCTGTTGCAGCACAGCCAGGAGAGGGTACCGGTAGATTTAGCAAGGGAGTTTTTCTCCACTTTTCGTTTGAAGAATACCACTGACCTGGACGCGGATTCTATCACATTCAGGCTTTTCAATCAGGAGTACGAATTGAGCATTAGGGAGTGGTCTCTGCGGATGGGGTTGTTTACCCAGGCAGAAGATGAAGAGGGGGCATGGAACGACAGGATGGTCGGGATGCCAAAGAACACACCTGGATTCAAAGTCTAAACAGCATGGGAACTGGTTACGCACCCTAGGTCAGGGGCGTTTAAATCCAGCTACTCCAAAGCCTCCCACATCGAAGACCGGGTCCTCCGCTTTGCTCAAACATTTGTCAGCTACAATTTGATGGGCAGTACGAATTCAGCTCTCACTACTACCGATTGATACGCCCGGATTTTGCACTGTTTTAAGGCCATTATTTGGTCCGTTTTTGTCATCAAAATCATTCTACATGTCCATTATTTGCATATTCTATACATTTTGGTATTTTGACGTGTTTTGTGAGAAATGTGCATATTTGAGTCGAAAAGGGGAGTAAAAACGCATAGTCTGGAAATCTGGAGTCAGACGGCGACCAGCGACCGCCGCGAAGTTGTACGGCGACCGCCGGCGCCCGGCGGTCAGGGCGGCCCGCCTCGGAAATTTACGCTAGGAGAAGAGTCTTGCCCGGCGACCGCCGGAGGACATGTGGCGGTCCGCCACCGAAGGGTCAGAATCTCTGGACTCCAACGCGGCGACCGCCGGCCAAGGTGCGGCGGCCCGCCGGAGAAAGGCGGCGAATCCGACCAGCCCTAGATTTGCTCCAAGATTTACCAAATTTTGAAGATCTTTTCTTTCTATGATGAGGAATAATCTTCCCCTATAAATAGGACCTCAAGCTTCATCAAAAAAGAAGTTTTTTTTCCGACACACAACAAGAACACATTCATAGAGATCAAAAGCTAGAGTACTTCAATTGTGCAAGGAGTTGAAGAAGGATTTCAAGAACATCAAGAACGACAAGGATTCAACCTACGGGTTTTATTTGCTTTAGTTTTATGTTCAAATTGCTTTCCCTTCAATCTATGTTTTTAATTTATTCAGTCATGTGTAACTAAACTCATAGGATTCTAGGGATGTGTTAGTAGCAACTTTGGTTATACAATTTCGTTTTCTATTTAATATCCGTTTTGTTTTTACTTTGTTTCTTCCCTAAGTTAATCACGATGCTTCATAATTGAGTGACACAATTATGTATGATTCAATACAACTTGCTTCATAACTGTGACAGAGTTCTAGCGAGTTAGATCCACTTAGTAGACACTACAGTTAGCTTCCTTTAAAACGGCACTGTTAATTGAGAGTGAGGACTTTTCAAGGGTCTTAGGAGCTTTTTGGAGTTACGTGTTAGGATTGACAACCCTAATGTTAGTAATCAACGTTTGTATCGCATGAGCATAAGCTAGGTGACTCGTCCTTTCAAAGTATTAACTGTGCTAGGGTATTGTAGTTTGGAATTTGTATAACCATAAAAGCGAAAGCACATCCCTGGAATTCCCCTTATCTCTATACTTTTCTCTCCGTGATTTGCTTGTTTTTAGTTGTTTACTGTTTTTAATATTTACTGTTTTCAAAAAGCTTCCAATAATTCTTGCTTCTCCAGATAGTAATTGAGTTCTAGTAGAAGATAGACACTTTGTGTACATCTTCCCCGTGTTCGATACCCGGTACTAACCTTTTGCTATACTATACCTACTCTGTATACTTGCAGGTATTTATAGTGCAAATAAAAAGTGCATCAAGTTTTTGGCGCCGTTGCCGGGGAAGACAATTCACTTTGGAGTGATATCTTCAAACGGATAATTTTACTACTTTGGATATTACTGCTTTCAATTTTTATTTTATTTTATTTTATATTTTTATTTTATTTTCATTTTTATTTTATTTTTATTTTTATTTTTTTATTTTTTATTTTTTATTTTTTTTACATTTTTTTAGTTTCTGCAGGTTGTGCAGATTTACGTATGTTGTGGAGAAAATAAGATGGCGGAGCCTACCAACCACGATCTTATCATCGCCCTCCGAAAGGAGGTGGAAGAGATGCGAGCAGAGAGAGCTCGGGCAAAAGCTGAAAAAGAAAAACGAGCAAGGGAGGTAGTTCCAGTCTTGAATATGTTTTGTCATGGTAACATTGTGGACATTCCTGCAGGTCCGCGGATAGAGGCCAATAACTTCAAGTTGGGGATACCCTTAATCAATAGGGTTGAACAAAATGCCTTCGCAGGAAGAGATAATGAGGACGCGAATCGACATCTCACCAAGTTTGTGTAAATAGCTAATACAATCAAGATCAATGGTGTTGATGATGATATTGTGAGGGTAAGACTTTTTCCCTTTTCCTTAACTGATGCTGCTAAAGAATGGTATGATTGTCTGTCTACAGATAAAACCACCAATTGGAAGGATCTAGTGGTACTCTTTCTCGACAAGTACTACCCGCCTGGCACCATCCTTAAACTTAAGTGTGAGATTTTTCAATTCATGCAAGGATCCGATGAGCCTCTATATGAAGCTCTCGCACGTTTCAAAACTCTCCTCAGCAGATGCCCGAACCATGGTTTTGGAATAGACCATCAGGTAGGAATCCTTTATAATGGGTTTAACGAAAAAATCTCTAGTTTATTGGATTCAGGGGCGAATGGGGGATTCTTGAGGAAATGAGGAGTTGCTGCTATGGAGGTGATAGAGGAATTAGCTACCAACAGTCGGGGTTGGTCCAAAGAGAAGCACAAAGCTGAAAGGCTAGATGCAGTGAAGAGACCATGTGGGAATGAGACTTCTCAAGAATTGGCATCCATTAGAGCAAGACTTGAAAAATTAGAAGCTACAGGCAAAGAGGGGAATGTCATCAAAGATGTTAAATATGTCCAAAATGGGGGGTTCAATGTGGGCAAAGAAAAAGGAGTGGAGCCACCTACCAATGGAGAAAAATATGAGATGGGCATCCAAAAGATCTTGGAGGTGATGCTTGAGGATAGAAGAAACAATGAGGCCAGGATTGGATTTATAGAGGAGAGAGTGAACAACCTCGAGCAAGGAATAAGTACAATTACCACTGCCGTCATGAACATTCAAACTCTAATGGACCAAGTCCACAAGAAACTTGAAGAAGACAAGGGAAAGGCAGTAGCACGAGTGGCGGACATAAACAAGAAGTGGGTCGCAAAGCAGAAGAAGGAAGAAGGCAGCACCTCCGGAACGAAATTTGAGGACTGCCCGACACCCAGCGGACCACCGCACACCCCGCGGCGGGCCGCCACTGAGCCAGCAGAATCGTCCACTAAGCAGGAGCTCGTGCGGCACAACGGGATTGTACTCCCTTTTCAGCCAAAGAGGAAGTTCAAGCTTGAAGAGCAGTTCAAGCAATTCCTTAACATGTTTTGCAAGGTCCATACTAACATTCCACTTGTTGAATCGTTGCAGGAGATACCAAAGTATGCAAAGCTACTAAGGGAGGCGGTAATGAGGAAGAAAAAGCCGACTAAAGCCGACCTTAAGCTACCGCATCATTGCAGCGAGATCATCCAAAAGGAAAGGGCAGTGAAGCAAAGAGATCCGGGCCAGTTCATCATTAGGTGCCGAATTGGAGAAGGAAAAGTTGATAAGGCCCTCTGTGATTTGGGATCAAGCATCAACATCATGCCGCTGAAGTACTATGAAAAGCTCAACATCGGGCCACTCAAGACCTCGGATGTGACCATAAGGTTGGCCGATAACACGGCCATCAAAACGGTGGGTATGATTGAGGATGTCTTGGTGAAGGTAGACGATTTCATCTTTCCTGCCGACTTCATTATTCTTGATATGAAAGTAGACAAGAATGTACCTCTAATCTTAGGCAGAGATTTTCTAGCCACATGCAAAGCTCTTATTGATGTAGGTAGAGGAGAAATCACAATAAGTGACCATGGAGGAAAGTCGACCTACAACATCGAAAGCGCGATGCTTAAGTATGAAGAGGCGAAACAAGCTAAGATGGAGCATGATTGCAGGGAGGTCATGGTGACCGATTTGTCGAAGCCTTATGATCCATTTGGAGGGGAAGATCCTTCTAACCCTACTATTTTCATCGTTAACACTTTACCTCAAGCTCCTGAAAAGGGCGAGCCTAATCCTACTAAGCCTATCTTGCAGGAAAAGCCCAAGAAAAAGAAGAGGAAGAAGACTCCACCTCAAAATGACCCTGAAATCTACGTGAGCAAAACCTCGAATGGAAACTTCAAATGGTGGAAGAAAGTTCTCAACAAGTTGGTTCCATTCGCGGTGGCAGAGACTAAGATTGTTGGTACAAAGGCATCCCAAAGGAATCCTCACGATGGGGGATAACTCATGAGCTTCAAAGAACGTCAAGCTAAAGATGAAAAATAAGCGCTTGTTGGGAGGCAACCCAACCATTTTTGAAAATTTTTGTTTAAGTTTTTAGTATTTTTTTGGTTTTGGTTTAATTTTGTGCTTTGCAAAAATTTTCGCAGGTTCTGACCTCTCTGTGGCGACCGCCGCAAGCTCTGCGGCGGTCCGCCACCTGAACGCTGGAAAGCTTCTTTGACGTGCGGCGACCGCCGAACAGCTGCGGCTGACCGCCACCTGGGCACAATTTTCCAGCGCGATTTTTCGAAATTCTTCGAATTTTCGCCCCGCTCAACCTCTACGCGAAATTTTTCAGGGTACGTTTTTTTTTTCATTAGTATACTCACGCCCCTACCGACTCTACAAACTTATTTTACACTTTGTTGTAAATAAGTTTAGGGGGATGAAGTGGTGGACCGTGAGTTTAGGGTTTTCTTTTTGTTTGTTTTTGCTTTAATTTTCCAAAAACCCGTAGGAGATTTTTGTGTTCTAAAAATGTTTTCTTGAATCCATGTCATGAACATAACATGAAGAACTTAGAAATACGCATGCTTAGGGACACATTAGACCGAGTTGCCAATGATATTATATTCCATCTATGTTTAAGTGTGGCTTAACGTTTTGATATGATGGTTGGGTGAAAAGGTGCATAATTAGTGAATTGCTTGTTCGCCTTGAATCGTGCTTCTACCTTGTGAGATTTGAGCCTTAAATTCTTTCTTGTGTGATTTATCTGTATGCATGTATATGTTTCTAGAACTTGCTCTTAGTCTGCCTAAGTTTACATAGTGTTTAAGCTGATTTAGGAGGATGTTAGGCCGTCTTTTCTTAGCTACTTTTATATTCAAAATTTTCGACCCTCTCAATTTTTTCCTTTGGAGCCAATTTTGAGCCTTTAAGCCTTTTCTTTGGAAGCCAAAATAAATGGGGGGACAATTCCTTGGGTTAGTATAGTTTTTGTTATCTTCTTTTGTAAAGGAATTGGAGAGATAAGGAGGAAAGTATAAAAAGTAGTGTGCTTAATATTAAGAAAGTACAAGTTGTGAAATTGAGAAAAATTCCAAATATGTGCTTGGTCTTAGAAAAAAAAAAGAAAGGATGTGTAAAAAGAAAAAAAAAAGAAGAAAAAAATGTGTGAAAGGTTGTGAAAAGAAAATAAAATCAAAGGATTGAAAGTAAATTGAAGGAGAAAAATAAAGTGTTAGAAGTGTCTTAAGTTTTAGAAAAGTGGAGTCATCTTAACTCTACTTGGGATATTTTTATATTTGAGTCACTTTTTAGCCAAATATTCCTCACCTACCAAAGAGCTTACGTTACAACCGAAAAGAAAGACCTTTCGGACTTTAGATGCTTAATCACATTGAGTAGAGGAGGGATTAGACTTTGAGCAAGCCTATGGTAAACTTTGCATGATGCATGATTTGAGTGATTTACACTTTACCTTTATACACTTTGAGAGTGAAAGAAAGAACACTTCCCATCTTTGGAAGTTTGCCACATGTGAGTGCTTGAATTCAAGGTGTTCCACGAGTTAGTAATGAAAGTGCACTATTAAGCCTTGATTTGATTGTGTTAATCCATGCTTAATCTATTCTTTCATCTTTTGAGGCAATTATGACGTCTAGTCCTTGTGCATTCCGTGCGTCTATTCTTGTGTCTTTAGTGTTTTGTTCGAGGACAAACAAAAATGTAAGTTTGGGGGAGTTGATACGCCCGGATTTTGCACTGTTTTAAGGCCATTATTTGGTCCGTTTTTGTCATCAAAATCACTCTACATGTCCATTATTTGCATATTCTATACATTTTGGTATTTTGACGTGTTTTGTGAGAAATGTGCATATTTGAGCCGAAAAGGGGAGTAAAAACGCATAGTCTGGAAATCTGGAGTCAGACGGCGACCAGCGACCGCCGCGAAGTTGTACGGCGACCGCCGGCGCCCGGCGGTCAGAGCTATGTGGCGGCCCGCCTCGGAAATTTACGCTAGGAGAAGAGTCTCGCCCGGCGACCGCCGGAGGACATGTGGCGGTCCGCCACCGAAGGGTCAGAATCTCTGGACTCCAACGCGGCGACCGCCGGCCAAGGTGCGGAGGCCCGCCGGAGAAAGGCGGCGAATCCGACCAGCCCTAGATTTGCTCCAAGATTTACCAAATTTTGAAGATCTTTTCCTTCTATGATGAGGAATAATCTTCCCCTATAGATAGGACCTCAAGCTTCATCAAAAAAGAAGTTTTTTTTCCGACACACAACAAGAACACATTCATAGAGATCAAAAGCTAGAGTACTTCAATTGTGCAAGGAGTTGAAGAAGGATTTCAAGAACATCAAGAACGACAAGGATTCAACCTACGGGTTTTATTTGCTTTAGTTTTATGTTCAAATTGCTTTCCCTTCAATCTATGTTTTTAGTTTATTCAGTCATGTGTAACTAAACTCATAGGATTCTAGGGATGTGTTAGTAGCAACTTTGGTTATACAATTCCGTTTTCTATCTAATATCCGTTTTGTTTTTACTTTGTTTCTTCCCTAAGTTAATCATGATGCTTCATAATTGAGTGACACAATTATGTATGATTCAATACAACTTGCTTCATAACTGTGACAGAGTTCTAGCGAGTTAGATCCACTTAGTAGACACTACAGTTAGCTTCCTTTAAAACGGCACTGTTAATTGAGAGTGAGGACTTTTCAAGGGTCTTAGGAGCTTTTTGGAGTTACGTGTTAGGATTGACAACCCTAATGTTAGTAATCAACGTTTGTATCGCATGAGCATAAGCTAGGTGACTCGTCCTTTCAAAGTATTAACTGTGCTAGGGTATTGTAGTTTGGAATTTGTATAACCATAAAAGCGAAAGCACATCCCTGGAATTCCCCTTATCTCTATACTTTTCTCTCCGTGATTTGCTTGTTTTTAGTTGTTTACTGTTTTTAATATTTACTGTTTTCAAAAAGCTTCCAATAATTCTTGCTTCTCCAGATAGTAATTGAGTTCTAGTAGAAGATAGACACTTTGTGTACATCTTCCCCGTGTTCGATACCCGGTACTAACCTTTTGCTATACTATACCTACTCTGTATACTTGCAGGTATTTATAGTGCAAATAAAAAGTGCATCACCGATCTCTACTTCACATGGTGCATGGCGAAGGGTGTTAAGGTGCACCTCGGATATTGGCTGGCGCAGGCGTGCCACCAGATGACGAGCAACCCGGGGCGTCATATGTACACCTGCCACCTCATCGGCGCTTACCTCCAGAGAATTATAGAAATGAGAATTGCCAAGGCCGCTCCGCTAGTAGTCATGTGCGAACCCCCAGAGGTGTTTAGTGTTGATTATTTCTTCAACAAGGGGTTGTTGTCGACTCAAGGCACCAAAACTCTCTTCTATTCGTTGGGAGACAAGGTGAAGGCAGAGCCGGAGGAAGCCGAGGAAGCCATGCCGAGTGAAGAGGTTGAAGAGCTGCGCAAGGAAGTCCAGGACGTGAAAAAGGAGATGCAGATGATGAGGAGAGAAATGATAAAGGAGCTCGGTGGGATAAGGAAGGAATTGATGGGAAATCGGGAGGAAGTACAGACCCTGAGGGGAAATATTGCTGATTTGGCGGAGAAGTGTGCCAAACAGAATGATAGGATGACAGAAGTGGTGGAGCTTTCAATGAAAATGTTGAAGTGGATGCAGCAGACGCTCCCCTTGATCCAGTCGAGGACAACTCCTGGGTCCAGCAGTGAAGTCAGGCAGCCCACTCAGAGCAGTCCCTTCGTCAAGCGACCACAACAGTCGCTCTAGTTGATCTCCCCGACCATTCCCGTGCAAGTTCCAGCCCCACCAAAATCAAAGTCTATCGTGAGAAAGCCAGTACCTAAACAAACAACACAGGAGGAAGAAGAGCTGGAGCAGCCAGCCAAGAAGAAAGTGAAAGTGACCCGACCCGGAATCCCACCCCAGTCTGGCTCTCGAGGGAGCCAGCCCCAGAAGTGACCAATCATCTCTTGACCAAGTAACTTTTAATATGCCGTTATTTTTGTTTTTTTTTCATTTACCTGTTATATATGTGTTTAATATTTGTTATATCTTCTCCCGCTTAGCCCACTGCGTGGTCTAAGTGTGAGAAGTTTGTGTTTTCTGTTGTTGTGTTTGTTTTCCTATGTTTCCTGTGTTTCTTCTCCCACTTAGCCCATTGCTTGGTCTAAGTGTGAGAAGTTTTATTATTTTGTTTTATTATTTTGCATTGATCTCTCTGTTCCCCCCTTCACGACGATGGCTTAGGGACAAGCTTGAGTGAAGTGGGAGGGGGAGAGGAGTCAATGCATTACCCGTATTGCATATTAAGAGTCTGTTAGTCTTAAGTGTTGTCATATGAGCCAGTGGATATAATACGGCATGATCCCCTTAGTGAAAGTAATTGAAGATAGGAGGCATTTCAACTTAGAAGCTTTTTCCTTAAATAAGCCTAGTTAATTTGAGTGAAGCAAGAACGACGGAGAATGCCTCTACTTACTTAGTTGTGAAGCCCTACTATATAGTGAGTTATAAACCTCAGATAACTTTGAGCTAACACATGTTTAAGGGCCACCACTGAATGCTTAGGGAGAAGAGCTATGAAGGTATAAGCTGGACGAAGTCCAGGGAAAGGCATTATAAGCTGGACGAAGTCCAGAAGAAAGGAGAAATGGAGGAATAAGCTGGACAAAGTCCAGAGGAAAATTTATAAAAAAAAAAAAAAAAGAAGAGAGAAGAAGGAAAAAAAAATAATAGAAAAGAGGAGGAATAAGCTGGACGAAGTCCAGAGGGGGGAAACGGTCTAAAAACAGGAATGATAATAGCCTGACCCAGGAAGGAGAAACTCTCATAACCCAACGCTTCAGTGGTGTAGCATTAACTTAAAAGAGAATCGATCCTAACATCCCTGGTGAGGAATGAGTGATCGAGTGAACCCAACAATTGGGTAAGTAGAAAGCTATCTTGACAAGCTGACAGACTGGCTAGGTAAAGGAAGGGAGAGGGCCTATTTGGAGGAGTGCAAACTATTGGATTGACCTTAATCTTGTGGGGACAGATGCCTAAAATTGAAACTAGCTCATGTATATGTGTTTTACGTGTTTGTATGATTTTCATATATTTTCTTAGTTTTTTTTGTGTCTAGGTCTAGGAGTCAGTCAAGAGATAACCTTGCTTGAAATTTGCCTTATTCTTTTTCTTTTTTTGTCTTTATACTTGAGGACAAGTATGGTTTAAGTGTGAGCAGTTTGATAAGGCTAATTTCATGCATCGGCAATGTGCGAAAAATGTTATAATTTGCTGGGTGTAACACGTTTCCTAAGCCAGGTGTGTGAAGAAAATCGCTAGATCAAGGAAGTAATGAAGGAGATGGTCTAGCGAGGGAAAGGAATGAAGTGAGCAGGATTTACAAGGAAAATTGGCGTGACAGAGGAGTCTACAGCTGAGGGCAACAAAGTCTTATCTATACCTCGCTGGGCCCACACAAACGCCTATATATATAGAAGAGCATGCAACGCAAAAGGGGATAGTAGTTTTTCACTCTTCTTAGCTCACACACTTTACACACACTTGGGAATGGATCTGGGGTAGTCGTGATCGGCAGGGTACTTTCTAGAAAATTCGTGTTTGGCAACACCGTCCGAGTGAGAGCGAAGATACAATTACTTTCAAATTCAGTTGTTTTGCTTGTTTTCACCGTCGAACATCACTTTTGGGAGTCGACCTTGATGTTGATGATGCTTAATTGTTTTACCGTTCGTGGATCTGCGCTTAGCGGTTAAATTTCAAGTCATTTTGCATAGATCTCTCTGCTGTTAGTTTATTTCTTCAATTGTTATGTCGATTTCTGTTTATTTTGATGTTGAGGTGTTTGATGTGGAATTTGGTAAGATCTGTGGTTGTTTGAGTATTCGGAGTTCTTTTTTTTAAAAATCTGACGTGATGGAGAGTTTCTGCTGTTTGGAGTTCATGTCGGACGCTTGGATCCGGAGTGGATTTAGCGTCTGAGGTTGTATTCGACGTGTGGAAAGATAGTAGTTCCATAGATCTTGTTTTTTTTTCTTCTTGGTTCTATTTTACTTCGTCTAGGGTATGCAGATCTGTTAAGTTCTTCGCATATTATGCATAAATTTGATTTCAAGTCAGTAGCTCTGTTTTTATTTTGCTCATGCTGTTTTTCTTAAGAAGTTTTACGCAATATTGGTTGTAGAAGACGATGTCACTGTCAGTCGGTACAAGAGTTAGTTATTCTGCCAACTTTTCAGTCATACCTTGCTTTTTCAGACATGGACCCCACAGTAGGTTTATTTCCTAGGTCTAGCTGTTAGTTTAAGAATTTTTAAAAAAAGTTTCCTAGTCAAGTTAATTTTTGATTTTCCTCAACCCGAGAAAATGCGTGGCAGCAGCCAACACCAAAAACACTCCCAAATCCTTGAACATGATTATTACGCATCCTTCTCTGTGGGATCGATCCCTACTTCCCTATACTAGGTTTAGTAAAGTGGTTGAGGGTTTTTTTTTTTAAAGAAAAAGTGCTCTGTGTGTCCGACGACCGGGATTCCTCGCGACCCACGAGTTCCTAGACCGAGTGATCTGGTGGACTTGCTGGATCTAGGGAACCTGCTATTTCCTATTTGAACACGCGTAGACAGAACACAAACTTTCAACAAGCATGTGGTAAGTGTGAGCAGTTTGATAAGTCGTATTCTAAGCCTTAGTTACTGGTCAGTATGTCGTGAAATTCATGTATTATCTGCAAAACAGTTGCTTAAGTGTGCAGGATTGAAGGATCCAAGTCAGTAGGAAACGATTCAGGTGACGCAAGTGAAAAGGGCGCCAGAAGGGTGCGATACTGACCAAGATGCATGCCAGATAAAAGGCTCGAGATGGAGAAGGAGGATAGCTGGGATGATCATTGACAAGGGCAAAAAGGTCAAAGTGCGGGAGAAGTCTACCCTAAAAGCAAGGGCAAGCCTCCCTATAAAAGAAGCTACTTGGAGAGAGAGGAAAGGATCGGTTCGAAGCTCTCAGTTCGCAGTTCGGAAATTACACTTAGTAGAATTCTCTCTAGAAGATCCATCCTTCAGCATTATCCCACCTCTCATTCCTCGCCACAACCATGGTCACTTGACGTCCAGAGTTTGCCGGAGAAGTCATCAGTCCGTCGTTCCAGCCAGTTATCGTAGCAGTGTAGTAGTATCATCGCCCGGAGTTTCTATTTCGCATGTCACTTTGGTTCGAGTTTGCTTCATTCTGCCTAGGAAAGTTAGATTTAGTTATTGCTTTCAATTTCTAAGTGTTTTCTTATCGGGAGTTGTTGATTCAAAAGTTGTAGCTATGTTTGGTCAAGTTTTCGTGCATGAGTTTCTTTTCTGCGCCGTGATCACCATCTTGCATGTTAGTCAGTAGAAGTAAAGTTGCAGTTTTACCGTTTAATTTAAGTTTAAGCATTTTAATCGATGATCTTGAGTTTGAATTCATGAATCCGAAGTTTTAGTTATGGTGTCTGTGTTCATATGATTTTTGTCGAAACTTGGTGAGGAAGAAAACGTCAAAATCAACTTTATTGGACCACTTTTACTTTTAAGTTACTTTTGCTTTTGTTCCCTACTTTTCAGATGTACCATCCAGACCTGTCAGAAAGCCCCCAGCCATCAGATATACCTTGTTGTCTAAATTTCCCCTTTTAGTAACTGTCCACTTTCCATATGTCTCTGATACACCTTGTCCCCTATTTTCACGAACACTCCCACATGTCTGTTATTTTCCCGCCTACTAGTCAGTAGAGTACCACCTTTATTTCCCGTCTAGGTAAAATCTCAACCTAAGCGTGGTAGCTAACCAAAACACCCAGGAAAGTCCCCACAGTTATCAAAACGTGTCCATCCTTGTGGGATTCGACCCTTACCTCCATTATACTAGCCAGTAGAAATGGGTTGAGGAAATTTGTTTGGAGCCAGGTCCCGGTTATCGTACCAACGACTCAGCTGGGTCGGGAATCACTTCCTGATCAGTTGGATACACTCAATTTTACATACGAAAAACTAGGGAAACAAACCTGACCCTTCTAATGAACAAGAGGAGGAAGATGACAACCAACCGGAATCCACTGAAGAGGAACCAAAGGAACCACCTGCACAGACACCCGCGCCAAGGAGGAGCAGGAGGAACGTCTGACAGACCCCCCCCCCCCCCAAACTGACCAGTTAGTTTTCTTTTTAATTTTTTAGTTTTCTTTTATTTCTGTTTTTTTTTTACTTTTGTTAAATAGGTAGAATTATGTGTATTAAATGTGAGCAAACCCCATTCATAACACTTAGCCTATTCAATAGTCTAAGTGTGAGAAGTAAAGGGTTTGTTACTTCGGTGCATGTGTTTTGTCATAAGCATGTTAACTCACACTTAGCCTACTGCGTAGTCTAAGTGTGAGGAGTTTATATGTTTATATATCATGTTTTGTAAATATTCTGCTCTGTTTTGTAAATCTATGTATATATCTGAAGCTCTCCCACTTAGCCTATTGCATAGTCTAAGTGTGAGAAGTTTTTAGATATAGTATATGTTTTGTTATAAATGTGTGTCTGTCATACTAGCCATTCCCATTTTTCACTTCACAGCCCGTATCTGGGGCAGACACTTGTGAAGAGAGAGGGGGGAGCAAAGGGCCAGTATGACATGTATATATGTGTTATTTGAGTCAGTGCATGTTAGTGTTTTTTAGGGTTTGTTTAGGTCTAGGAATTATGTGTTATGTGTTTTTTTTTTTTTTTATGAATGGGCTTAAAACTCAACTGCCTCGAACTGACGGTGAGGGGAATTGAGGGAGATAAGGCATGCCGGAAAACAGAAACCACCCCCTCTAGTAACCCCTAGTCAGTATAGATGATGCAAGTATGAAGGAAAAACCCATCCCTTAGGTCAGACACGAAAGCCCTCTTAAAAGGTGAGTTAGAAGTCCCAAAGTGGAACTGTTTTCCACTAAACAATGAAAAAAGAAGAGTGGCTACCACATGATGTCTAGGGCAAGGTGACCGCGTGTAGCAAACCCTGAAGGCAGTAGGAAACCCCCCCCCCCCCCCCCAAAAAAAAAAAAAAACCCTACCCTTAGAACCCCATTTTCTAACCTGATCTATACCCCGAAATAACCATCAACCACTGGAACTGTGTGTGCGCAAGGCATAAGGCAAGGAGACAACTGCCCAGGAAGACATACAAAAGAAACCAGCTGAAGAAAAGAAAAGCAAAGAAAGAAGGAGAAATTCGATCTGAAGAAAAATTCCAGATCCAGAAAAAATATAGAAGAAGGTATAAGGGTGGCAAAGCCACAGGAAAGAAAACCGAAGAAAATGGTCGCGGATACTTGACCACAAAAAGAGAAAGGAGGAAGAAGGAATAAGGGTAGCAAAGCCACAAGAAAGCTACTAACCAGTTGGAAGCCAATGTCAGAAATTATCCGGCCGAAGAAGAAGCCCTAGCCAGAAGCCATAATGCACACAGTTCTCCCTCATCAAATAAGTAGTTAGTTTTTGAACCTTAGAGCCTTAGGAACAACTACCCCAAACATTACAAACCAATAGCCCCGTTACAAGCCTTAAAGACCTTCAGGAGCTGCACGTGAGATCTGAGTCCGAAACATCTGTGGTTTAGCATTGAGAGAAAACAGTCCTAACATCCCCTGTGAGGAATGAGTGACTGAGTGAACCCAGTGTTTGGCCTAGGATTGGGTGATCCTGACAAGCAGATATACTGACTGGGGAGGAAAAGGGAGGCGGCGGAAGTTCATGGCTGCCTAAGGCCGGATTGCACCTGATCTCGAGGGGAGGGGTGGTTGAAAATATAGCCAGTTCTATGTGTTTAAGTTAATTATATGTGTTCTGTGTATGTGTCGTTGTTCGTTTTCTTTTGCGTCAAAGTCTTGAGTCTAGTTAGGTAGAGTCAGTCAGGGGGAGTAACCACGCTCGAATTCGACTTATTTCTTTTTTGTTTGTCTTCACGCTTGAGGACAAGCATGTGGTAAGTGTGAGCAGTTTAATAAGTCATATTCTAAGCCTTGGTTACTGATCAGTATGTCGTGAAATGCATGTATTATCTGCAAAACAGTTGCTAAAGTGTGCAGGATTAAAGGATCCAAGTCAGTAGGAGACGATTCATGTGACGCAAGTGAAAAGAGCGCTAGAAGGGTGCAATACTGACCAGGATGCATGCCAGAGAAAAGGCTCGAGATGGAGAAGAAGGATAGCAGGGATGGTCATTAACAAGGGCAGAAAGGTCATATTCATGAAGGAAGTCTACCCTAAAAGCAAGGGCAAGCCTCCCTATAAAAGAAGCCACTTGGAGAGAGACAGGGTGGGGTTCGAAGTTCGGCTCTCATACACACTTAGTAGAATTCTCTCTAGAAGATCAGTCCTTCAGCATCATCCACTTTCTCGTTCCTCGCCAGAGCTATGGTCACTTGACGTCCAAAAGTCTACCGGAGTAGTCATCATCCCACCGTTCCAGCCAGTTCGTCATAGTAGTATAGCAGTTTCACCGCCCGGAGTGGCAAAAACAATCGTTACTCGCTTTCTAGTTTAATCTTTACTTGCTTTCTTCGTTGGATCTGTGCAAACATTTATCTTTGTTGCCTTTTGAAGTACTTGGTGAAGATCCAAACGTTTTAGTTATGAAATTTCTATTCCGAATGTCTCTTTGGTTTGAGTTTGCTTCATTTTGCCTAGGAAAGTTAGATTTAGTTATCGCCTTTAACTTTTAAGTGCGTGCATGTATTTTTCTTTCGAGTAAGCTAGATTTGTGATTGTCGATCGAATTTTATAGTTATATTTCAGTCTGAGTTTTTGGGCATGAATCTTTTCGATCCACACTGTGATCACCACCTTGCATGTCAGTCAGTAGAGGTAAAACTGCAGTCCGCCGTTCATCTTAAGTTTGAGTATTTTAATTTTGTAGATCTTGAGTTTGAAGTCATGAATCTGAGTTTAGTTATGGTTTTTGTGTTCATATGATTTCTGTTAATGCTTGGTGAAGAAGAAAACGTCAAAATCAACTTTAGTTTGGACCACTTTACTTTTAAGTTACTTTTGCTTTTGTTTCCTACTTTTCAGTTGTACCTTCCAGACCTGTCAGAAAGCCAACCAGCCACCAGATATACCTTGTTATCTAAATTTCCTCTTTTAGTAACTGTCTACTTTTCATATACCTCTGAGACACCTTGTCCCCTATTTTCACGAACACAACCACATGCCTGTTATTTTCACGCCTACTAGTCAGTAGAGTACCACCTTTATTTCTTGCCTAGGTAAAATCTCAACCCAAGCGTGGTAGCTAACCAAAAAACACTCAGGAATGTCACCACAATATCCGAACGTGTCCATCCTCGTGGGATTCAACCCTTACCTCCATTATACTAATCAGTAAAAGTGGGTTGAGGAATATTTGTTTGATACCAGGTCCCGGTTATCGTGCCAACTACTCAGCTGGGTCGGGAATCTCATCCTGATCAGTTGGATACACTTGCAATTACATACGTTGACCAAGAAAAAACCTGCACTTTCAGATCTCTTTATATCTTTGTTGTTTTTTGTTAAATAGAAAATCAATCTTACAAAAATACCTAGATCAAACATCATCAATGGGTAATTTCTTGGGAGATGGATCATAAAATACATGGATCCTTATCATTTTTATGGTCTATTTGTGAAGAACTTTATATCTAATGGTTTTGTTTGGGACTAAATTGTGAAGGAATGCCTATGTTTATTTGCACCCACAGCTTGTACCTATATTTTGAGATTGTTTGAGTTTTGGTATGAAGGGTATCTTGATGAGTTTGTCTTGATTCCCTATGGGTGGGATTTGTACATGAAAGGATTCATTAATTTGTGTTCTCATATTTATTGTGACTTGGCCTTGAGCTTGAGGGAACATGAATTTGGAGGTCCATACAACGTCTTTGGTGTAGTATTGTCTCTAAGAGCCGTTAGTGGTCTTAATCCTTTTTATCATACTTTGATATTTGAATTGCTCTTTTTCCATTTCATAGGTGTGCGGAATCCAGATATGAGGGCAAATCCTTTCCAAGAAGGATTGATTGGGGTCCAAAGAGAATGATATGACCATGAGTGCTAGACACCAAGTGTCTTCACCTCGACGTGAGCCATGGATTGATTGGGGTCCAAAGAAGAGAGTGAAGACGTGCCAAGGATTCAATAAAGCTAGAGGGTCTCCCGAGGATGCGAGGAATAGAGAAGGCTTGGATTTGAGGACAAATCCTTTCTAAGAAGGGGAGGATGATACGATCATGGAAGCCGTGCGTCAAGGATTTCAACTACAGCTGGATTCAACCAGAAACCGTCCTATAGAGATGATATCCGAAAGCTATTAAACTACCACCATCGTCTTCGTCTTGGAAACGGCTTCGTGTGGGTATCTTGCACATCTCAATCGGAGTCCGAATGAGGGAGTTATGGCGGTTTTACAGAAGTCGCGCAGAACTGGCGAGGGAGTCCAGAGAGAACACCCGGGCGGGTGTTTTGCACCCTGCAATTCACCCGACCGGGTGAATCACCCGAGACTTAGTTTTTGAGGGCCTTTTTCCACATTTTGGGCCCTTAGTATAAATACCTTTTGGTGTCATTTTTCATTCTAGATAAGATTGTGATTAAGATATATCCTTTGTGAGTTTTTCCTCTTTGAGGAATGTATCCAACTTCCTTGAAGGTTGCTTGTCTCAATTACATAGATTGATTCAAGTAGAGGTATGCATCAATGAAGTGTATCCATTGAGTAGTGGAGCCAAGGGGTGATAGAGCTAATGAAAGTTGCCTAGGGTTGTCTCCATCCTTTTGGTTAAGGTCCTATGGTTGTAGCTCTCTTATCTCATCTTTATACACATGCTTTTCATTCCTAATCTATCATCATTTCTTGTTTAGATTCAATTTTTGTTGGTTGGATCATCTATTATCCTTTGTTTTATTGATAAATTGAAAATCAATCTCACAAAAATAGTTAGATCAAGCATCATCAATGAGTATCCTTGGGAAATGGATCATAAAATGCATGGATCCTCCGCCACTAAAGACAATAGATATTAATGACTAAAGTAGGATTATAGTTTTTCCTTTTTGTGTACTATTACCTCTACAAGAAGGGGATGGATGTATGTTTTAATCTAAGCAATCTATATTTAGTCTTTTGCATTTTATCATTTACATTTCCACATTTCAAAAGCCCGACCCGTTTCAGTCTCGTATCATTTACATTTCCACATTTTATCATCCCTCAGCAGATCTTTGAGGCCATCCAATTTCTCAGATATGATCTCATCCTTACACCAACGTAAGACTATAGTTTCAATTAGAATCCTCAATTTATCATGTGGTGATTATAGAGCGTATCAAAACAAAATACGAGACTTGAACGGGTCGGGGCTTAGTTTCGACATATATAGTACATGCATGTTACTAATTGAGGCAAGAATGGGTTGGCGGAGATTTGAATTAAATGTTGAAAAGGTAAAGTAGCATTTCGGTATAGGTAATTGATGAAAGCCAAATTTCGCAGTCCTATGCTAGGTGATTCTTATGAAATATTTTGATGGATCAGTATCAATTCATTAATACCAATTTAAATTTCATATATGTATATAGTATGTGTGTGTGACTATTTATTAGTACATGATTAGACTAAAATGCACTCCTTGTATTTGAACTACCTAGCACACTAGCTTCATTTGATCGTGGCCAAACATGGCACATAAAAGTGGCTAGAAATACCTATTGTTTGGCTTTCAGAGTTTTTCAATCACCGAATTGAGAATCCTATATTGTCGCTTTAAACTCTCGACAAAAAAAACAGTGAGTTAATGGATAAAAAAGTTTGGTTCAATTGTGTCTCCTTAGACTATCACAGAGTTACAAAACAAAAAATAGTGGGGTTTCCGATTTAACTACATTTTCAAGTGTGATTTGTCGTTAAAATCACAGACTCGGGGTAAAGTTTAACTTTTTTTATACACTTAAAAATGGTGAGTAAATCATCTCCCGTTTATACACTGTTTAATCTTACTAGCTTTCGATCATCGCGAGCTCAGACCACATCAGCTCCAAATTAGGGAACGCTGAAAATTTGGGCGCGGAAAATTGCTCACTACAAAGTGTTATAACTAGGGATGTTAGTATACACCGCAACCCATGAGATGATCTTAATAGCCCACTAAAGATTCAGATGAATAAATTGATATTTCTATACATTCATATGTTTGTAGTTGTAACTAGGGAGGTTAATATACACCGCAACCCATAAGATTCTTCATAGCCCGCTAAAAATTCAGATGAAGAAATTGATATTTCTATACATTCATATTTACATTCTACTATGGAATAAAATTAAACCTTGATCAATTAGATTCCTAATAATTGATTATAATAAACTACAACATTCTACTAATCATATTATATTTTTAAATTAATATAGTTTTAATAATAAAATGTGATAAAATATAATAATGACAATTAATATTATTGTTATTGTCATCTTATAAAGTATAGACCATATCATATAATGTCATAATTTGATTATAAATTATCTTCAATTTAAATTAGTTGATGTATTAAACAATAAAAAAAAATATTTCAATGTAAATAGAAACTTTATCCACTCCGAAACTAAAAATAAAAAATAAATAAATGTTGTTATAAGAATTTCAAATTTTTTGTTTATGTTGTAGATTCACAAGTGTGATCTTTTTTTTTGTTGATGTTATATGAAAATAGTGCTATTAAACAAATTAAATATTAGAATTCCAATTGAATAAATCAAATGTTGTCTTCCAATATATAGTTGTAAAAAATGTTAAATATTACTTGAAGACACTTTTCAAAAACTTAAAACTCAAATTCTAATTCTAGCATAAAAAACTTGAACCCTGAAATCTTAAATTTAAATGTAAAAATCAATTATTATTTAATAGATAAAAAGTCGTACATGAATTAAACTACACGTGTAATCCATGAAATTTTTTCATAATCTCATTCTGAAGTTTTACAATTAAGTAAATACTACAAGTTGTTTAAAAATAAATATTTGTATTATTAAACTGAAATGAAGAAGAAAAAGAGCGCAAAGTTTCATTTACAAACTTAAAAAGGCTCCATACAACTAATTTTAAAAAAATATTCAAAGGCACGCATGGCTTTCAAAAAATTAAAACTAAAAAAATCACTTATTTTATAAATCAATTTTAGATTTTATAAGATACTTCACCCGTCCGCCATTAGGAGTCTCATTTCATGACGGCACGGGTTTTAAGAAATGTGAAGAAAAGTGGATGGAAAAAAGTTAGTAGAATAGGAATCCCACTTGTATATACTCTCTTCGTCCATGAAAAATAGGGCACTTTGTGAATGACACGGGTTTTAATATAGAATTGGTAAAGTAAGAGGGAAGGGAAAAAAGTAAAAGTGAAATAGTGTTAGTGGAATGTGGGGTCCATATTATTAGTAGGAGCAAAAGAGAAAAAAGTGAGAGAGAATGGAAAAAAGTAAGAGAGAATTTGTTGAAAACTTTCATTTTTTGAATGTGCCCTTTTTTGTGGACAACCAAAAATGGCAAATGTGCCCTATTTTTCATGGACGAATGGAGTATTAATTTTAAATGAAATGTGAGTGGAATGAGTTAGTGGAAGGTAAGACTCTATTACCATTTATGGTAAAAGTGAACCGGGACTCCTATTCGCGGACGGACTAAAATGGAAAAACGGGACTCCTATTCACGGACGGAGGGAGTATGTATATGTCGTGTGTGTGTTTGCATGGGGTTGTGTGTGTGCATTAAGGTGTCGTGTGTGTGTGTTTAAGGTGTCGTGTGTGTGTGTATGGTGTTGCATGTGTCTATGTGTATACTTGTTAGTAGACCTGCCCACGGTTCATGAACCGGCGGTTTCGGTTCGCAACCGCCGGTTCCGGTTTTGGAAAATATGGAATCGGAACCGAACCGTGAGGCTATTTCACGGTTTCGGTTTCGGTTCGAAAACCGGCGATTTCAGTTTCGGTTCTGAACCGCCGGTTTTTGGACGGTTGATACACTATTTTTTAGCACTAAATAAACATGCAAGTATACAGAGTATATATAGTATAGCTAAAGGTCAGTACCGGATATTGAACACGGGGAAGAGAAACACAAAGTGTCTATCCTGTACTAAGACTCAATTACTATCTGGAAAAACAGTAGGTTTTGGAAAATGTTGAAAACTAAAAACAATAAAAAGCATATAACAACTAAATGCAAATAGAACACGGAGATAATCGATAGAGATAAGGGAATCCCAGGGATGTGCGTTCACAGTTATGGTTATACAAGTTCCAAACAACAATACCCTAGCACAGTTATTACTTTGATAGAACGAGTCACCTAGCTTATGCTCATGCGATGCAAACGTTGATTAGAAAATTAGGGTAGTCAATCCTAACACGTAACTCCATAAAGCTCCTAAGACCCTTGAAAAGTCCTCACTCTCAATTAACAGTGTCGTTTTAAGGGAAGCTAACTGTAGCGTCTACTAAGTGAATCTAACTCGCTAGAACTCTGTCACAGTTATGAAGCAAGTTATATTAAATCATGCAAGATTGTGTCACTCAATCACGCAGCATCAAAACTACTTAGGGAAGAAACAAAGCAAAAACAAAACGGATATTAAATAGAAAATTGGAATTGTATAACCAAAGTTATTACTAACACATCCCTAGAATCCTATGAGTTTAGTTACACATGATGAAATAAGCTAAACATGTAGATTGAAGCAAAGACAATTTGAACATAAAACTAAAGCAAATAAAACCCGTATGTTGAATACTCTAGCTCTTGATCTCTATGAATTATTTTGCAAGTAGAAGCTTTCTATTTTTGATTAAGCTTGAGGTCTTATTTATAGGGGAAAGCCAATCCTTATTGTAGAAGGAAAAGATCTTCAAAATATGGTAAATCTTGGAGCAAATCTAGGGCATCTCGGATTCGCCGCCTTTCTCCGGCGGGCCGCCGCACCTTGGCCGGCGGTCGCCGCATTGGAGTCCAGAGAGCCTGTCTCTTCGGTGGCGGACCGCCGCACGACTTCCGACGGTCGTCGGGCGAGACTTCTCTTCCAAGCATATTTTTCCGAGGCGGACCGCTGCATTGATCTGCCCGCCGTCCACCGGCGGTCGCCGGTCGCCGTCTGACTTCAGATTTCCATACTTTGCGTTTTGGCTCCCTTTTTCGGCTCAATTATGCACATTTCTCACAAAACACGTCAAAATACCAAAAAATAGAAAAAAATATGCAAATAATGGACGTGTAGAGTGACTTTGACATTAAAAACGGACCAAATAACGGCCTTAAAATAGTGCAAAATCCGAGCGTATTAACGGTTCGTAGCGGTTTAGGTTCGGTTTCGCGGTTTTTTTCCTTTATTTTTTTTTGCCATGTAGTTTGAAATTATAAAATAAATTGAAACAAGAAAATAGATAATTTAAATTGAAGTAAGATGAGTATGGTGAAAATGATATCAAATTTGCAATTTCAATATACAAATTACAATGTGATATAATTTACAAACAAATTACAATGTGATATACTTTACAAACAAATTACAATGTGATATAATTTACAAGTGTCGTACTCGTCCAAACGTAAACGAAAAAAACATGAAAAGGGGGAAAAAAGAAAAAATTGAAAAGGGCTTGAGCTTCAATTTGAATTTAAAAACAACATTTAAATAATAAATTAATTAAATTAAAAAAATAGTGTTTTGTGCAATCAATTTTGAAGAGTGCAACCATCACCCACCACCAACCAATGAACCAATCAATTTTGAAGAATGCATATTCATATTTTGAAGACTACATAATCATACGTAAAAAATGGTGAGATTGCATTAACTAAATTAGTTGAATTTAATTGATCTTGATTAACTAAAACTAAATCTTGTATGATCAACAATGCCAATGAACCAATCAATTTTGAAGAATGCATATTCATATTTTGAATACTGTATAATCATACTTAAAAAACGATGAGATTGCATATATAATGCTTTTATATACGAAATTAGTGCAACATTAATGCTACTTTTGATAATTACAAATTTTGATCTCATTTTGGTTTCTGCGACATTTTGTGCATTATTGCGACAAAGTACCCCTTTTCAATTTTTAGCAAAATAGATATGGAATAACTATCAAAATGTATTAAATGTGATTAGTTATTTTGAATCATTTGAGTCATTTTGAATCCATTCCAATGAATATATAGTTATTCCTATATGTAATTAAATTATAATTGTGAGAGAGAAAAACAACATGATATACAGAAACAAATATAAATATTCACACAAGTCCGGTTCGAAAAATTCGGAACCTAAACCGAACCACGGTTCTAAAATTCGGAACCTAAACCGAACCACGGTTCTAAAATTCACGTTTCGGTTCGGAATATTTCTCGCAGTTTCGGTTCGGAATCGTAACCGGCGGTTACGGTTTCGATTTTAACCGCCGGTTCGATAAACCTTGAGCAGCTCTAGGAGGGAGTAGTATTTTGGTGTGTGTTGATTTAAATTTTAGGTGTTACACTTTTTAGGTATTTATTGAATTATTGTTTTTAAGTATTGGAATATTGGATGATGAAGATTGTTATCTTGTTGATTTGTATTTTTTTGTGTTTCTTTGAATTTTTAGGTATAAATTGCTATATATTTAGATGTTGAATTATTCAAAAAAATTAAAATTAAAACTACAAATCTGATTCGGTTCGTAACCAGAATTGGCCGGCTAAGAACCGATCGGTTCTGATTCCGAAATTGATAAAAATTTGTAACCGGGTACCTGGTCAAACCGGACCGGATGGAACCGGAACTGGTCGGTTTAAGCATGCCTACCCACGGGCATCCTAGCTGCTAATATGGAGTAGTTTTCTTATCCATGAAAAATAATCCCATTTTGCTATTTTACGTGTCAAAAAAATTAGTTTTGTTTCAGCAAAATTGGAAAATCTCTCTCTCTCT